>NC_087371.1:35789703-36989703 GCF_031761385.1 Necator americanus | reverse complement strand
AAGAACAAAATGGAACAGAGCTCAGTAGAATTTCGCTTGAATTTTACACAACAAGACTGACCCTTGAAGTTCAAATTATCCTTCCCTGATATGATTTGCAGCATCAAGTCAGGTCCCACATGATCCCTACCCCTGGATTTAAACTTACTTCCTCGTTACAAAAATCAGAAATGGTTGGTGCAGTTATCGTTGTGCAGTTAACTGATGGATGCGCTGTAGGTCCTAAACAGATCTTGGTTTTTTTTTGCGCATTTTTGTTTCATTCAGTGGATCGATGTTGATGTTATCTCCTGGATGTTGTGTGGCAGTGATGCGATTTGATCGAGTCAACGCAATTCTATTTCCAATTTTTCGCATTCTTGCCGCATTCGCCTCCAATTTCCAAACATGTGCATAACATCACATCACAACGGTTGTTGTCTGAGCAGCTTTACTATCGTAAGGGGATTTTTTGGAGGGTTTTTTCACTTCTTCGCTATTCTAAAATTCTATTCGCTATTCTAAAAGAGATTAACTAACCACCTTAAAAATCTCGTTGCTACATCCGTACGGAACAAGGATACTACTTACCTTCTCATCTTCAGTGATTCTCAAGCCTCTTCTTTCCTTTGATGGACCTTTCCGGGCAGGTTTCCATGTTTTTCTGCTTCTTTTCTTCAAAGTTGAAGTATTAGTTCACCTTGATCACCTTGACTCCCGTTGATCTTCGAACTGGTCGAGCGGGCGCCAGTAATTCTTCCATTTGCCCCGATCGCGTGCCAGAGTAGCCCAGTATTAGCTATACTTTAAAATCCCGTTACACCAGGATCTGATGAGGTTTTTTTCTTTTTTACCTTTTTATTTTTGTAAATATTTACATCGCATTCTACGTATTCGAAGATTTTCTGAAGATATTAAACGTTCTCTTGGCTTTTTTCATGGATAACTTATCCTGCACAAAATTTTCTTGTTCTGAGTGCATTCTATCAGTTATGTTAAAATTTCTTCATCAACTATGCTTTTCGTTCACGTTTAGCCTTTTCGGCTTCTCAGAGCTTTCTATCCTTATTCTCCAGGTCCACGAGGTTATTTCCATATAATATTAAGTTTTTTGAGTCGCTCTCTAGAAATTATGCTAATTTTTATCGACTGTCAATTACGCTAATCATAACCACATCCATATATTTTTACTGCATCGGCGGCTAGCTTGTTATTTAGAAATCCTCGAAATTTTTATTAGCCGTCTTCCTGGTTGGTTTAGAAATTTCTAGCACTATCAACACATGCTGACATCTCTTTAGCAGGTAGTGAATGAAAGATACCTGCTATTTTTTTCTTTTCTTTCCTTTTTTCTTAACTTTTTCTTTTTTTTCTAGTTTCTTAACTTTCTACCTCAAAATGTCAGCACGCTACTTTATTCTTATTTGTAGACTTTGATGCCTTCCGTTGTTGGGTTCACTCTAAACTTACGCTCAACTGAACTATTGTCAACAATAAAAAGTAAGAAATAATGATAAATAAATATAGATATAAATAATTGTACGATATAAATAATAAATAAATACATATAAAAAATAAATATAAAATATATAATATAATGGATATAATAATATAAAAACCATGTTTTGTTTAGTTTTACCTGGTTGACTTTTGGTCTCTTTAATTTGTCTAAGCCTCGTAGTGTTTAAAAAAACAACACTTTTTCCAGATAGTTTTTGAAAAAAAAAATTTGGAAGTTCTTTCTGTTAATTTTTGTTATTATTGTTTTCTGTCCGTTAAGAACTACTGCTTTTGTAAGTATTTAATTGCACATAGTATTTGGCTGTAACGTAATTTCGTAAGATTTTTATTTTCGCTTTCGTCAAAAAATAATTTGCTTATAATTTGTCGAGAGGTGTCCAGTATTTTATTTTTTTTTTTGCATTTTCTGCTCTACGTGAGCGATTAAATTTTTTTTTGTTAGATATCTCGACTTTGAATAATATAATTTAAATTGAAATGGATTTTCCCAGAAGTAAAATATGGCATTTTTGGCACTTACGTACTCACTCTTTTTCACCCCTCAAGAGAAATCCCATCGAAATGCTTCGACACATCGGGGACGTGTACAAATTTGGACATTCCACGCTCAGCCCGGCCTCCGAAAGCTGAATAGAATCGTGACGAAGTGTGGATCTTCATCGGTGAAGAAAAATGACCTGAAAGATCTATTGATGTTGTTATAGTTGTTGTAATATTCAAATAAATAAAATAATAACAAACTGTAGTAATTAAATAAACTGCAACGAAAGAAGAAACTACGAGTTTTTGTTACAATCAAATCTACAAGGGGATCGCCACGTATTCCATACTGTTCTAAGTTCTACGCATCTTGAGAAACCTCTTTCTTTTCTCTACAAAATCTCAAAGAAAATATTGTCGTGATTTTGAAGTTGTTTGGACTTCAACTGTTAATACCACGGCCGATTTATTTCATATAAAATAATCATATAAAAATGCCTACAAATGATAATTCAACTTTAATAATAACTTTATGGAAATTTATTACTTCAGTGCGGAAACTTTTCAGAAAAACGCCAAGTTATATGTGATTACTTTGGCTGCGGTCGCACTACTCGCTAGTGTTCTTCCCGACACCTCTCCATACCGTATGCGCCCTTGTTCTGACCGTAACAATCCTTTAATCGCTCGGAATACCTCTCTAATTAAAAATCCGAACAGTTGAATATTCCATCTTCTCATTTCCAAAACACTACGCTAGTAGAATTTCATTCCACATATCTGAGCTATTTGAAGCGTCATGAAATGTTTTTTTTTTTTCAAGATTTAAGAATTTCTCACGCCTTCTCGAATTGCTCCAGCATCCATGTGACTACTTCCTTCTATGCTAGTCCTATGCTTCTTCGCACTGATAGGTAAGTAGGACTCAAGTTTGCAAAGAGACCGACCCCATCCGAACAACAACGTCTAGGGAGGTCCATCCAGGACGAATGTGCTGCCCTTCGTGGCGAAGGTGTACCTTCGCTTCACTCGTTCACCAGTCCAGGTTATCCATATCAATACCCAGCTAACTTGGATTGTGTTCGAGTTATCCAGGCTCGTGCGGGATTCGACATCCTCGTTCACTTCCTCCACCACTTTCAGGTGCCACTTTTTTAAATCCTATTCTATATATTTATTATGTTATTTTATTTATTATTTATTTATACATTTTTTTTACTATTTTTAAATCTAATCCTAAGATGATAGATTTTCTTTCAGGTTGAGACGGCGTACGACGTTGTTAGAAACACCGAAGAAGTTGGCATCACTTCAAATTGTCCAAATGACTTCATCGTTAGTTCAGTCCTGTCTTATAAATTTTGTCTTTTTTTTTGTTTTAAAGTTTCATAATAGAAAATCGTAAATTTCGGTAACGGAAATCAATAACGGAACCAATCAGAAGTCATTAATTATTGATTGACACCCCTTTAAAAGTGAATTTTGCAAATAAAGGAAGCATCATAAAGGAAGCATCATAAGCAATAATGAATTCACATTTATTTTAACAAAAACAACAAAAGTAACCAGAAATTTTGAAAATAATCCATACGCTTTTTTTGCCTATACCAGTTATGCCGAATACACATTACACGAATGTAATAAGTGATAATTGAAATAACTAAAATAATTAACAGTAAATATTAATAACTAACAAATAGTGATCATTTATTAATCCATTTATTTAAATTATTAGAATTAATAAATTAATTGTAATAATTCGTAATAAGTTTGTTAATTTTTCATCACTGCACCCCTCATCCAAGCAAAAACCTAACTACTCTTCTCCATTTCTTTCTTATTTCATTGAGCAGAACAAATCTCACCAAACAAAAATTGAATTACAGGAATTTCGTGATGGACGATACGGATTTTCTCCATTAATTGGACGATTTTGTGGAATGGAATTACCAATGACAGAAATTCGTGCCAGATCAGGTACATACGTCTTAATTTATTTGTTATTTATTTATTTATTTATTTCTCATAACAGCCCCTCGTGTTCTTCAAACTAAATTAACAGGTTTTATGTGGATTCGTTTTCGTACCGATGATCTCCTCGAGTATAAAGGATTTTTTGCCACCTACGACATGGTTCGATCAACTGATCGGAAAGTTAACCAGCACGGTGAATTTTCTACCAATTCGACATTTTTTTACATGGTTCACGAAAAATACGCAAAAAAATCTGTCAAAATCACAGTCAAAAGAGTGGATTTTATCATCTTCTTTCATAATACGTACATCCTCTCCTTCCTCTGTTCCGTCCTAAGCGAAGGAGCGTCGCGGACGCTCGGCTGAACATGTTGGGAGCTGACCCTACTGTAAATAAGTTCACTTTTGGGAAGTTAAGCATAACACAAAACAGTGTTGTACCATTTTTATTTTCTTTCTTCTTAGTTAAAAATCTTAAAATGAAAAAAAATTCACTCCAAATAAAATTTGAAAAAAAAATTTGAACTTTCTAAACTAACTTTTCTAACTCTAACTTTTCTAACTTTTCTTTCTTTTTAGAAAATTCAAATATAGTTTTTTATTTTAAGCTTGTACTAGATTCCTTGATTTTAGAACATTTTTCAACACTTTTCAGACTGTCAAATTCAGTATCGCCACGCTCTGGATGGCTTCATTGAAACAACTACTTTGACTTCAGGTTTGGTGGGTACAGTATTTCACCACTATGCGCCATTAATTCTAATGAAAGAAGTTTTTAACGTTCATTCAATCGTCCTAACTTGTACCTCAATATAGAGTGTTCGGTTTTTAGCGTTATGTTATTTTTTATGTTTTTTTTTTCAGCGTTATGTTACATTTTATTTTAAATCCACAAGCTGTTGTTTTTAGGATATCAAAATAAAAAAGGAAAAGTTTGCACATTCCAGCCGCTAAACTTCACCGGACCACTCGATTGTATTTGGCTTATCGAAGTGCCTCGTGAGTACAGTATAGTACTGTACATTAATGAGTTCTCGCTTTACTCTCCAAATCACTGTAGCCATAACTTTTTCGAGGTATTCTCTGGCACCACGTCCGATCAACCTTTAAAAAGGTAGAAGTCTGTGAAGTATTATGCTCAAGAAAACCGAGTAAACTCAACAAAGAGCTAATTTTGTTAAGATACTGCGGTTTGACCGCAGCACCAGTATTCTCTTCCCACAACCTCATGTACATTCGTTTCTACCTCGACGACGCCAATCGCATTCGCAACACGTCCATCTCAGCACTCTATTCGTCTTTTGCAAAATGTGAGAAGAGTTTTCTGTTGCATTTGAAGCAGGTGTGCTCCTAAAGATAATATTATGAAAACAACATATAAATATAAAATTATGCCTACAGTAGACCACTGCGGGCGGGTGTGGCGCAGCTGGTAAGAGGTTCGGCTTCGGCTCTGTGATCGATCAATGTTTCGAACCGCCCTAGGGACAACCAAGCCTTTTAACCTTTCAGGATTGATTGGTAGCAGACTTGCTGGGAAGATAAAAACACTGACTTGACATATCGGCTAGCTGCAACTCACATATCACTGTATAGGACACTGGACATGCGTTCGTTAACCTCAAACGATTCTAAGCTGGAAGTTCTGAGCTGGATTGAACCCAAGGAGATGGAGCAACGCTAGACACCTTATTCTTATCCATCTTAGCATCTTCTCCCACTTATTTTTTCCTGCATATGCTGTGGGAAAAAGGCCAAGCAATGAGGAGAGCCTATGGGGACTATAGTCAACTATCGAAAGTGGATGAACAAAGAGAGAAGCGAAGAGTCTACCATCTCGCCTTGGCTGATCCAAGACGAGTAGGTAGTAAAATTCGTATTTCTATATATTGATTGATTGGCACAAGCGCAGATTAAAACCTCTAATGGATCGTGCAGATAGAGCGGACTTTCTTCTCATCAGTTGCGCTACACTCATCCCTACAACATCATAGTGCTTGCGTATGCTTCAAAAAAAGAAAGAAAAAAAAAGAAAAAAGTGGGGACATGAGTAGAAAGTTGTATGATTCGTTAACTACAGTTCTTCTCGAGAATGTTCAACCCATACAGAGAACATTGATTTTCAGTGAAGAACTGTTCCTCCAAACAGATGTTCAGTTGTGGCGACGACAACTGTGTGCCGCAACCGCTAGCTTGTAACGGTCGTAAAAACTGCCCGTATGGGAACGACGAATTAAACTGTCATGTTGGTAGGTGTCATTAAATACAAATGTGAAAAAAAAATCAAATTAAACTATCCAAAATCGCAAAATCCCTACTTTCAGCTCAAGATTTCTTCTTTCGGCTCATTTTCAACTCGTACAGTCCTCTTGTCTTCCTTATACTTATCGTTTTTATTGTTGTAACCGGACTTTTCCTATGGTACTATTGGCCCAGAGATTGCTGCAGGAGAAAGAAACGCAGGTGAGGAGGGATATACGCTAAGCAGTTGCGTAAGCAGCTGCGCTACAAGCGATGCGGTGGAGGTAGTACTTGGAATCGACGTGGGACCATTGCGAACTGCGATGGATGGTGCTAGCAAGGGTCGCCCCTCCTCGACCCTAACCGCTACGCTCCACCGCGCCGCTTCGAACGCAACCACTTAAAGGCAGCATACCACGAATTTGAGGTGGTGCGGATTTCAGGTGGAGTATCCGTATACGGGGTCGTAGATTATGGAGACCGGGGTAGTTCCGCTCATCTCTCCCTGCATCACTGCAAACAGCCGCCTTCAGATGGCTGTTTTGTACGACGCCACCCGTTGCAACGCTCCACCCCTTGCGCCGCCTCCGCCCTTCGATTCGTCGAAAATCAATTCGGACTGCCCCGATAGGCAGTAAAGGACGCTACGCGTGCAAGGGTGGCGCGCTGCAGTAGAAGGCATCGTACAAAACAGCATTCAGGGGCCGGCTGCTTGCAGTGATTCAGGGAGAGATGAACGGAACCACCCCGGTCTCCATAATCCAGGACCCCGCATACGGATACTCCACCTGAAATCCGTGCCACCCCAGATTCGTGGTATGCTGCCTTTAAGCAACTGTACCGTGGTTCATGTCGTTTTCACCCTACTCCTTATATTACATTTTTTTTGTTTTATTTCATATTATATATTTTCCTGACATACGAGATGTAGATCATTTCAGCTACACGAACTACCTGGCAGACATTGGTCGTCAAAACGGATTCTTATCACGCGAAATTATTAGGAATGGAATCCGAACGGGGACCAATAGGAAGTGAACGAAAAACTAGCAAAGCACCCGATCTGGATTTCATTTCCATCACTAGCAGAGAAAATCTCAAAATTTTAGAAGCTATCTTAGAAGCTTGTAGATTGTTGTGGTTTTGTTCAGATCATTCAAATTTCTTAAATTCAGTCTCACTGTACAATTTACATATCAGTTTTTTCGTGGCTTATTACCATTATTCTAGTTCTCCGTTAGAATTTTGACCAATAACGGCTTGTAAAGAGAAATTTCTCCATTGCTCCTCCTTCCCTTGATGAAAGTGAACTGCAGTGATAAAAATATATAGTCACACTTAGCGAAAATGTACGCTAGGGCAAAAAGATGTTGTTGACCAACTAGTTCCGCTTAGAAAAGCAGCAAAACATGTACAATGAGTCCGAAAGGTCCAATAAAAGATGATTTTTATCGGAATTTTCGAGAACGTTTTTCGTTCACTTATGAATTGTTGCGTTTCCCATGAAATGGAGCACCTTCATAGGAATATTCCAGGACAGTTATAAGCATTATTACAGGATGAAGAAGAATAAAGGAGTCCAAAAGACTCAACATCACTCAACTGAAATTGAAGTTACGAACAACGTAGTAAAGTACGAACTTATACTATTTCTAGCTACGGTAATTCGCGATGATACATGGCTATACCATACTGTTAGCATCCGAAGCAAAATAGACAAGAAAAGCTGGCCATGACACCTAAACCATGCCAGGCTAGTAGCTCTACTAACTTGAAAGCAGCCATATAGTAAAAAGTATGGCGCAAAACATTTGCGGAATCGTATGAAATCTTCGTACGAAGTCTTTCTAGAAGTTCTGCTACACGACATGAAGCAGTGCATACACGCGCGGTGGAGCATAGCGGTTCGGATCGAATCCTTGTTGGGACCCTTGTTAGCACAATTCTTCGCTGTAGTTCGCGATGGTTCCATCTCGATTCCAACCGCTACGCTTCGAGCGCAGCCGCTTATGTAACTGCGCCACGCTTCATGTCGTTTTGACGCTACTAACATGCGTAACTTATTTAGTCACTCAGATGATCCGTCTTCACTGAACGTGCGAGTTCCTGCATCTTTTCCTATCATTCCTTTCCCTCGCAGTCGTCGTCGACGACGAATCCGTAAGCTTCGCTTTGTGACATTGACGAGGTTCCCATCCAGCTGACCTCTCAGTACATCCAACCATTCAGCAAATATATCACCCATCTGGTTCCCTCGGGGACGTTTAATATTTCTTGGCCTTTCTAAGCCAATGTTTCCGTGAGAATCAATCGTACATGAAAAACATCCTTAATGTTATACTCAATACGTATTATTTATTGTGTTAACACAAGCACTTTCCAAAACAAATGATATAGAACTTGTTCTGCAACGCAAACATCTTTAATGTCGTACAAGTTGTGACATCGCATAAGAATGGAAGTCGAGGTGAAATTCAGGAGATTAAACAGCATAATATACAGAAAATACTTGGATCAAATAGCTGTTCCCCGCTCGAGGTCCTCCTGAAAATAGAAGAATTTGAAACTCTTGATTTGGTCAGAAATTTTGCACTTTTAAGTGCGTCGAAATCACCGTGTAGATAAACGCATCAAAGCTTAAAAATGAGAATTGGTAATACGAGTAAGAGCAAACACGTGGGGTTCTCGGAAGTCGCAGTTGAAACCGAAGATAAGTAAAAAAAATACGAAGAAAAAGACTTGAAAAAAAGTCGTCTTGAAAAAATATGAAGAGTCTAGAGTAATCAAGAGTAATGTCTTCCACCATCCACAGAAAACGATACCAAATAAAGGCTAGCTAATCAAGTCTTCAGATGAATTCAAATAACGTTTTTGCATTGTTTCTCACCCTCGGCTGGTTTTGACCTAATCAAATTCCGCAAATGAGGAGGCTTCTTACGAATTTTTAAAAGTTCGCCAGAAAGAAAAAAAACTAGAACCAGTCCATAGCAAACTCTATATATAGCTTCCTTGTCTAATATGTGTAGAACTGACATTACCAAGAAAACCAAGAAAGAGATCTTAAATTGCGCTACACCTTCAACGAGAAAAATTCTTTTCTACTTTTAATAAAAATCTAATGTGCAACATGTATGATCCCCACAATGTTTACTAAAAAGAACTCTCACCTTGATGTCCTCAGTATACTGGCCGTAGAACTTCTCGAGCTTCCTGTTAAAGCGCATGTTCTTATCGTTAATGTAGTCGATCGGTGCATCTGGGTCGAACATACGGCGACGATGGAACTGTTCGCGGCGTTTCACCCTGAGGATATTAAAATATGAGCGCAAGAAGCATTGAATTGTATGAGAGCACTGTAAATACGTACTGTCCCTTGACATCCTCAGAAAGCCTTTCCATAGCTGCAGACGTTGGATAATGCGAGCCGTGGATTAAAGTATTTGCTGTAGGATAAAACTGTTCTTCGCCACTGAACAAGAAGTAATAAGACAAGACATCAGAATGTAGGAATGATAAACCAAAAAAATCTGATACTTAGTAATATCCCCTTTAAAATGCTTCACTCACACTACGTCTCTCATCTTTTTATATGATTCCGCATCGGGTTTAATAGCTGCTGTCAAGCGAGTATGCTGGCGTAAAGTCATGTCCTCGTAACCTAAACGACATGCAGATGAAAGGGCAAAAAAAGTAAAACATAATCACAGCTAGTGGGATTGGTGTGAGCAATTATAGGCTAAGACTGCACAAATAATCGAATAGCATAATCATAGCTTACAGAAAGACTTCAAATGAAATTCAAGTAAAATTTTTCTGATGTAAAATGAGTACATTATAAATGACTAAAGTGGTGACGAAAGTAAAACCGACATTACTAGTTGATTCATCGCAAGCTTAACGAAATGATGAGAGAAGACCTCACTTGAAAAGCCCTGGTCGGGGTTCTTTTTTCGTTTCCTTTTCGCTTCAATTCTTGTGGCCACATCCGCTGGTGTATTCAGTGCTTTTATACGATCATAGTCCAGACCCTCTTCCTCGGCTTTCTTTAAAAAATAATTAAAATAAGGCAGAACAGGTCATTCACTCCGGAGTGCGGAAGGAAAAAACACCCGTAACTTGGTCTTTTATTGTTCCTTGCATTGCATTCTTCGACTTTTTGACAAACTACCGTCAGACTAAGGAACTTCTCAACCCAACTATGTTTATGTCTCGACGCTGCTTACTTCAATAAATCTAAGACGTTTCCAAAAAGCAGCGCCTTGATGTCAAGTGGAGAATTTCGAAAGGGATATTCACCACATACTTTTCTTTCTTCCATCTCTTCTAGCTCCCATTCATCACGAGCTTTCTTCGCTTCATAATTCGCAGGAAGTTTCTTCTTCCTGTCTTCCTCAACAACCTGTTCGTGGTTTGCTTTCCGAGATTGTTGCTAAAACACATCAGCGTCTAAAAGCACAAGCGAGGAGTATAGTGCTGGACTACAAATCAACAACGAACCCTTAACTGATGCAACTTTCTGAACCGGTCATTGAAATCCAATTTAGGTTTAGTTGAAGAGGAGCATGGCTTCTCAACTTCACCCATGGAATTCCTGCAAGATAACGAACTATCGAAGACGAAACCACATCTAACAAGCATATACACCACCGAGAAGAACACCGAGAAAAAAAAATCGAATACAGGTCACACCACTGCGAAACAAAATGACGTCGAACATGTTGTTGTGCGGGAACCTCACACACCACACAGGAGCTCACGACGTGGTGAAATGAGGTTTTCTAATTTCGATTTCTACGCCTTTCATAGAGGGTCAGCGTGTGTTTGGGATACGTTTCTATCAAAAACGACCGTACACCTCATCTACTTCATTGTCTTTAGGGAAGTTGTTCATATTTCAGATGAAAACCATATATAGTAAATAAAATTTTGAAAAAGTAATGTTTAAAATTAATAAATTAATAAAGAATAGAATAAAGAAATACATTGAATAGCATGTAGGATAGATGCTAGGTAAATAAAAGTAAATCAGCAGCATTTACGCGGATTTGGAGTTGATTTTAGCGATGAATAATGATCCTGGAACGGAATGAGTACGGGATTGCTGCAGATTTTGGTAGGTTGAAATAAAAATTTATAAGTTGGTGCCAAAAAAAACCTAGAAAAGGTAGGATGTCTTTCGGGCAAAAAAAAAATTTGCTGCGGAATAATCAGACTGCCGTTCTCAGGAGCCATCTGGTTTTCTTGAAAGTCGTTTGAGAAAAGTTGGGATACTAAACAAATTTCAGAGCTTCTTCTCAACTGACTTGTAGGGAGATTTTTTTGTTGTCTTTTTTTTTGAATACAATATTTTTGAATTTGCTCCTTTCCGAGCAAAGAGTATATGATATTCCAAAAAGATAAACTGAAAAGGAGAGCAAATATAATGTTTCAAAAGATAAATTTTTCTCTTTAATTTGCGTTTCCTTCCTAATGATTCTTTCAAATTTCTCTGTCTATTGGGAAAAAGGTAAGAAAGCGAGGACTTGCAGCCTATGAAAAAATTAATTAAATGGAGTCGAATTTTTCAAAGAAGTCACTGGAAACTGGACAATTCCGAGACTTCAAAAAGGGTCTGGTTGAAATCCAAGAAATTCATTCGAATCAATATTTCTGTTCGCAACATAAATTATTACGAATCGAAGAAATTCCCTAATCCTTAAAGTTAATAAATGAGGATCATTACCAATCTTGGGTACATCTCAAGCAAATCATTCAAATTCCCTAATCGTTTAGAATTTCTGGGAATCATCACACGGGCAGCTTTAAAATTCACTAACTAAGCAAAGATAATTCGTGGAGGAAGTTCTGCTCAGTGCTTCTTCCGTGGATGTTTGAAGAGTCTTATCAAATTTGCTGCAAGTGGTAGAACGAGAAACATCAGCTACATACCTGCTGTTCCTTCTGTTCCTGTTGCTGTACAATTCCATATGGATGAAAACTCACCTTTTTGGGGATCCAACTTGGACTACGAAGACGAAAGGTTATTTATTTATTTTTTTATTTATAATATTATTTATAAATATTATACTTGTTTACTTTATTTATTTATTTTCATTTATTTATTTTTTGTAAGGCAAGACATTTAACTTATTACTGGCAAGGTATGTAATTGTATAGATCCAAGATTTTTTTTTCCAAAAAAGGACACCTTTGCTGCTTGATACATGACATGATATGGCGTGATCCGAGCTGCTGTTATCCGTGGAAACAAAGAAGATTTCTACCCACCACTGTAAACGTCAACCAACCAAGCACTTCTACGATCTCCTCCTCTAAACTTATAATAACGCTTATGAAGCATACATATATATGCACTATGACACATTTCTAGACTTCAAACAAGTTTTTTTCCTCGTTCTCGCTGTTGTTCACCTAATTCCTATGAAAGCCTTTTTTCGAAATCACAACGCACTAATTTTCTGCTCGATTTTCTTGAGAAACCGAAGGAAGAATTTTTTTTCTAATTTTTAAGGAAGGAAATCCAAAACTGAGAAAGAAAGAGAATCGACTGATAATATTTTTGCATGACAACATATTTTTATTTCTAACAAGATATTTCTGAACTACAACTCATTTTTTTTTGCAGTTCCATATTTTCGGAACATTTCAGGAATTGAAGTGGACGTGGGGACGCATCCCAAGCGGATTGATTAACGCCAGAAACTTTATCCTTTATCCTTACGTTTTCAGGTACAAGATTCGTTTGTCCACAGACTAGCCACACACTTTACAGTCAAAAAATCTTGTGTTGGTAAACTTTTCTGTATGCACTGCACCTACTTACATTTTTATAATATAAAGCATAAATGTAAGTTAGATAATAAGGAACAGATATTTGAACAAAAGGAGGATTAAGAATTAACCGAGAAGAAGTTTATAACAGGTGTGTAGATGAATTAAATGAATATTTTGAGAGGATTTTCAATGAAAAAAACATTCAAGGTGTTTGACATTGGCTTCTCCTTAGACAGGAATTGAATACTGCATCCGATCCACTTTTCTCCATTGACAGTGGTTTCTAGTTGCTGATCTTCTTCATGGTGCGCCATTCAGCGTAATACATAAATGACTTGATGAATTTCAGCTATTAACTCGAACGCAAACAATTTTCTTCTGGATTTTCGGTAATTGTAATGAAAACGAGTAAATTTTTTTTTCTGTGAAGGTAAATTGTTTGTACTCTTAACTTCTCAAACAATCAAAAAGGTGAGCATGCCCACATTCGCCTTTCAATGATAAAAAGGTATTTTTTTTACCGGATGATCAGTGAAATTTAAAGATGGTTAGTCTTTGACACCGGTGTGGACCTGGGACTTATGTATTGGTCGTTCAATGTTCCTACGCACAGCGTTTATTTATTTATTCACGTACACTAATTTGCACTAAAAGAAAACAAAAACAAAGACACATTTGTCTAGTGTCAGAGCACATTTAAAGCAGTTTAAACTCATAATTTGTTTTTTGCACAGACAGGATTAGGACTTTTACTAACAGGATTTTTTTTTCTGAGGTTTCCAAATATTTGTTGTGCACAAATAATTAGTCCTCCCTCGAAAAGAGCGAATACCGAAAGCATGTGCAGTGGATCAAACAGATAAAAATCGTGTGTCAAGTAGAGAGTGGAGGCATCTACACATAATTACATACATAATTAACCGGGGCTTGAGGAAAGTTTGCCCGTTTTCAGGCCACACATTTAGCAAAAGTAAATGCTCGAAGTATATTCGAAATCAGCAGCTCATTCACTTTTGAATGGTATTTTCAAAATTTAATTTTGCCCTTCCTTCCAAGAATTCCGACCGTTTGCGACGGATTTTGGGACACAAGTTGGTAGCGGTGCTGTACATCGCAGAAGTTCGCGGATTCGGTCGGGTCCGTCGCAGGCCGATGACGAAAAAAGTGGTGGACGAGGAACTTTCCGAGGAAGTGCTCGACCGAGATTGAGTTGATGTTTGCACAAGGTGCATTGCAGGGCTGTGATTCGGGTCGGCGCTGAATGGTACGGTCCGACCCTGCTGATCATCGTGTTAACTCCTCCCCTTTCTTCCTTTCTTTGGTTAGCCCTTCCTCTTTAATCCACGAATTATTCATTGGTAACAATTAACATTAAGTCGAAATTTGAGAGGAAATTATCTCACCTTCATTACTTCTACTTTCCAAAGTCTGTTCTATCTATAAAAATAAGGAAAATCCATTTCATTTTTTTTTGAATAATATTTTCCAACCTTATTAATGCAGCAAAAAATCCCGGTGAAATATCTGAGAGAACTTTTGCTTTTTTTGGAAATATTCAGGCGTTTTATATCTAAGAAAGAAAAGAAATTGGGTTAGATGTAATCAAAATTCCTCAGGATGGTGGGGTAATTTCAAAAGCATTCGATATCAATTGTGTTCTGCCAAGGAAGCGATAACTTCAAGAGAGGAAACGGATTGTTCAGAGAGCTTCCTCTTCGCCCAACTTCATGCTAATGGATGGAGAGGACGTGATGATGATTTCTGTGGAGGAAACACCAGGTACGAATCTCTTCTTTTTTCCGGAGAGAAAAACCCGTCTGGAAGAATATCCCTGTTTACATTTTATAATAAAACATTTTTGTGCTCCGAACTCACTGCGTGTTGAACCTCAAAATCTAAGCTTCTTAACGCTTTTTCCGGCTTCTTTTTGGATTTTTGTCGAACCTTACCTATTCTTATTGCAAAAAAAAAGCATCATCCATGATTTTTCTTGTTAGTGAATAGCACAGCAGTCGGAAAATAGGCTCAAGCTGGTCATTTAAGGCACTTCCAACGATGAACCTCATGAAACATCGGTGTCACCTCGTCGGTCAAGCGATTTACATCGTTCGGAAGATGAGTTTGGCATGGATCAACCATCAACATCCGAGCTAAAACTAACCATGCAGCCTACACGCTATCCTGATGCATACCTACAGGTGAGATTGTCCATCCAATAAATCCTCTATCGATGATTCAAAGAATGCGCGATCGATGGCGCTGTGTACAAACATAAGGTCAGCGATCTGTATGGCTATTCTCAGACCATTCTCACAAATTGATCGTCCCCATACAAGGATGCACGCGATTGTTGTACACACACACAGCGATTCGTGGTGTTCTAAGAGTATTCCGAAAATAAACGGACAACCGTGTTATTTGCACTACTATTTTCACAAAGAAAATACGTTTCTTCCTTTCGAATGCGTTCCGTCACGAAAGTTGCCTCAGCGATGAGGAAGTTTGTTTTTGATGGAAAGTTGTTCTCAATATTACGTACTTGCAGATAGCCAGGTCCTCGCATTTTATTCCTCTAAGAATCTGGTAAGAAAACAAACACCCGGATAAGCAAATTTCAAAGAAATTCCCTCCAATCTGTTTACTACCTTTTCCACGAAAAAAAGTTCGAGTTCATTCATTCATTCATCAGTTCAACGGTCCCATTTTTGTACATATATGCACTTCACTTCAACATTTCGAGTAAGATTTGCTTCCAGTGCAAGAAAATTAAGTTATGATCTATCTAAAGAAAAAAAGACAGTCTCTAGAGAAAAAAAAAACAACTTTGGAAAGGAGCTCTCTTTAATTTTCTTGCATTTTTAATTAAATTAAATTAAATTTATTAAAAAAAATTAATTAATTAAGCCCCTTTCCAAAGTTGTTTTTTTTCTCTAGAGACTGTCTTTTTTCTTTAGATAGATCATCTTCACTTATTCTGCGAGCACAGCATTGTTTACATCTGTTTCCTCTCCTCACTATCATAACTCAACAAGTTCATAAGTTTCGTGCCACCTACATCCGTATCCAGCTCAGCTCCCAGCTAGTCGAGCCGTACTGCGAACAGGCAGTTCGTCTCGTTGGCGGTCTCCTTCCAGTGCGTTTTGCATCTCATTGGATCCACTCTAACGTCCTTCCAATCCGTTTATCGTCGATACTCCTCATAATGTAACCGCCCATTATTGCTTGACTTCCGATATCTTCGGCTGAATTGCAAAGATCTGCCATGCCAAGCAGTTAAAGGCGTCACCCCACGAATCTGAAGTGGTGCGGGTTTCAGGTGGGTTATGGCTATACTTGGTCGTAGATTATGGAGAGAAGGGTGATTCCGTCCACTTCTTCTTAATTTTCCTAAAAAACGGCCCAGAAGATGCGGCTTCGAGCGTTTCGGGGCGCTATTTTCTACAACGAGTTCGATTGGAGCGCGCCAGCCTTGTGCACGCGCCGCATCTTCCGGGCCGTTTTTTTTAAACTATAATTAAGAGGAAATGGACAGAATCACCCTTCTTCCCATAATCCACGACCTCGTATAGGCATAACCCACCACCCCAGATTTGTGGGGTGATGCCTTTAAGCATCAGTTTTAGAGGATCCACAACATTTGGGTTAAAGCTATCCAGGAAAAAGACAAGACAGAGTTGGGACTACTATTGTTTTAACTTTGCCAGATCTTCCAAACAACAAAACAAGTTACGGCTATTGCAAGTGAATGGGAGAGTTCGAAAAAGCACTCCATCCATCATTTACGGCCTCTTTCGAATTTGGCATTGAATTAGGGGGAAGAATCTTAACTGTGGATAGTTCTAAGGAGCCATCGCTTATTTCTACTTGGATTGCAGTGATAACCGCAGTTACCGATGGTTCCTCTCGTGAACGCTGGCTCCGTTGTGCCGCTTTGAGCACGTCCGATTAGCAACTGCACTAAGTTTCAGGTCGTTTCGACCGGAGGATAACAGAGCCCATATGGTGGTGGTCCAACGAGTACCTACTATAAGGTGTAGAGCTCTTTTACCTCAGCATGTTCCAGTTCAATACAACAACAAAAATATGACCAAACATCATATTTATGGACTTCTTCGAGAAACTTTTGTCTCTTTTTCTTTATTATTTATGATGCAATGCTCAATCTAGCCAAAATCTGACCCTTGTAACCCCGTAACGGCTCTTCTAGACTTCCATCGAATCCACTGCGTATGTTTGCGTGGCGGGACCGCCTCATTTCGAACAACTAACTGGAACTACGCCAATGATAGGCTTGCAACCCACCACTTAGCGGTTCGAATGTGCCGCTTCGTACGCGGCAGCTCTCGCAGTTGCATAAATCACTGTGTTTTGCTCTTATCTTGCAGAAGCAAATTTTCTTTAAATCGAGTAGTGTGCTCTCATTACAGTAAGATGAGAGCAAGGGGAAAATGTAGTTGCTTGGGGGGAGAGGGGCACTCAGTGGCGCCCTCGTTTCTGGATGCTCTCCCTCTTACTTTTTTCTTTTGGTAATTTTGGCTTAGATATCATAGACTCTCTAGTACTATAGCTTAGGTCTAAGGCCTTGACAAATTTAGTTCTACTATAGTACTATAGCTTAGGTCTAAGGCCCGACAGATTTAGTTACTTAGAAATAGGGCCGCCACTGCGCTCGAAGCGTTGCGGAGGAGCGCGGCAGTTGTGATCGAAGGACCTTTGCTAGCACCACTCATCGCTGCATTTCACGATGGTCCCACACCGATTGCAACCGCTTGCTCCATCGAGCGCAGTCGCTTACGCTACTCTACCGAGTTTCATGTCGTTTCGATCCTACTATACCTACATTCTACAGAATCTAATTCTCTTGATGGTGGTTTATCACGATTTTGACGTGGTGCAGAAAATACAACGAAAGCCTAGAGCCTGGATTGTAGATTGCGGGATCCGGCGTGGTTCCGCTCCTAGTCGTTGTAGAAAGACGGGGTGGGAACAGCATTTTTTTCCTTCAAGATACATAAGAGCACTATCCTTGTGCACGCTCCAGTCCCTCAGCAATCTGCTCATTGGTTTTACTTGAATAGGATGCTGAGAAGACTTCATTGTTTCTCGATCGCTCGCTAATGAATCTGAAGCGTGCACAAAGGTGGCGCGTTGAACTAGAAACCGCAGGAAAGATCGGCTACTTTAGCGCTGTTTTTTTTTCCACGACGATTAGGGAAAGACGAGCGGAATCACGTTGTTTTCCCCAGTCTACAGCACGAACTCTATGATTTCGCCGCGGTTTCTGCACCACGTCAAAATCGTGACACGCTCCCCTTAAAGGCATCACTCCACGAATCTGAGATGGTACGGATTTCAGGTGGAGTATTCGTATACGGCATAGTAGATTATGGAGAGGACAGTGATTCCGTCCATTTCTTCCTAATTGCAGTAAAAAACGGCCCGGAAGATACGGTTTCGAGCATTCTGGCGCACTTTTTTCTACAAGGAGTTCGACTGGAGCGCGCCAGCCTTGTGCGGCGCCGCATCCTCCGGGCCGTTTTTTACGGCACTTAGGAAGAAATGGACGGAATCACCCTCCTTTCCATAATCTACTATCCCTTATAAGAATACTCCACCTGAAATCTGCACCACCTCAGATTCGTGGGGTGATATCTTTAAACGAAAAATGTGAAGAAGGACAGAGAGATGCTCGTTCTCAGTTATTAAGATTCTAGTTTATAGGAGATTTTGCTTTCGTCACCGGCTCATCTATTCTCCTGTGGACTTCTTCCACCAGAGCATCTTACTGCGTCATGGGAACAATGGTTGTGCTACCTTGCTTCATCACTTACACCACACCAATGGCAGGTCGGAGAATTTTGCTATTTTATTATTTTTTCTCAATTTTCTTCATTCCATTGACGAGTACAAGATGATTCCCGAGTACAATTTAAGGGGGGGGGGGGCACTCAGTGGCACTCTTATTTCCCGAAGCACTAACTTACTTTTTTCTCTTAGTAACTCAAGTTTACATGTCATAGATCCTCTAAGACTAATGCTTAGGCCTTAGAGGCCCGATTGACTTGATTATTTACTTTGAGAAATAAGGGCGCCACTGAGTGCCCCTCCTCCCCACGACGCTACCCCGGTCTAATTTTTAGGTTATTTAAGTTCTGTCTGAACTCCCAGTTTTTCAAAGTTCTTCTGCAAAGTTCTTCAGTTTCCTGTGTCATTCGCAATCTCTGCTTCTTGCTATTTCAACACACTGGGTTTAATCTATGAAGGTCATCACCCAATTCTGGTGATTGCAAGTGTCGTACTGATTCTTCCTTCTTCCAGTTAATTCTAACAGTTACATCCTCCAAAGAGAACTTTAATTTGTTTGACGGCCACGAAAATAATGGGAGTATTATTATAGAAGAGTCTTTCTGTCTATATGTATTTTATTTTGAAGGGATTTGTAAAAATTCCCATGCAAGATTCATCTTATGGGCTTACTTTCTAACTGCATAATGCTATACTAGACAAGTAGGTGTGGTTAAAAATTCAGTACCAAAAAACGAACAGTTGAAGGGAACCTAAAAATTTTTCTAACTAAATGACCTACGAATTTGTCCAAATTTGTCTATGGTCACGATAAAGGATAAAGGATATAGTGAACGGCGTTGATCAATCCCTATGGGGTCCTTGCGCGTTCGACTTCAACTCCGACTTCGTTTGACGTTTATGAACCTCACAGCCTGTAGCCTTACAGTGACTTGCGGGGACTAGCCGATGTACTAAGGCAGTGTTTTTATCCTCCCAGAAAAGTCTGGTACCAGTCTGAAAGGCTTGGTTTGCACCAGGACAGATTCGGACCTCCGATCGATTGTAGCCACAGCGGAACCTCTTACCGGCTGCGCTGCATCGCCCCATGGTACTGATATTGTTTTTCTTATTGTTTTTCTCTCTGTGTTTGCTTGCTTTCTTTGTATTTCGATAATTTCAGTCATTTTCGGCTATCGTTCTATCGACAAAGACATACATAATAGAGGTGCTTTCTCTGGTAGTCCTTTTTTCTTATTTCATCCGTCCTTCTTCATCTATTCTCCCGTCGGTAGGATCACGTTCTACCATGCCTTCCGACTTCGATGAACAGGTCGCAACTGGATGTACGAGATAACTTTGACTAGTTTTTCCTTTAGTCTGCTCTCCTCGTGTTGCTCCGCACCAGTCATTGCCATTTTATTTTGGTGTCGTAATCTTCGTTTTCAGGATGAACGATCGTTTCGGTTCGAGGCACGGTCTCGTTGGTAGGAGGGTTTTTACCGCGATTTTTTAACTATAGGGGTCAACTCATGTTTAGTACTACCGCTTCGGAACCTTTATATTTCTTCGATTTCGATGACATCGGTTCAGCAAGGTGCTAGAATGTTCCCTCCAGATTTCTGAGCTTCGTGAAAGTCCCGCACTTCAGTTTCTTCAGTCCCGCAGTTCCTCCCTTAACTTCACATTGCATTTTCATTATCTCAAAAGACAGGAATAACGAAATTAAAATATTGGAATAAAAAAAGGGTCGTGAAAAGAGAAATTCTTTCTTGAGTGATACGTAACATTTGCGTATTTTTTCATTTTGTGTGCATTTTTCAGTTTGAAAAAGAGAACGTTCACGTCTTTCCTTTCAGCCTAACACATAAGATCGGCTGGAGACGAAGACGGTTTCATCTAAATCTACTTAAACGGCTGCACGGTAGTGTCGCTGCTCGCTGGCCTGCAGCCAGCACTTCTGCCAAATCCGCGGCCCTTCAGAAAAGTGAGAGCCTTTCGTGCTAAAAGCCAGTCCTAGCTACTCGACCTGAAGTAAATAGATGAAAGTGATAAGTTCTACCTTCGCTACATCTGCTTCATTGCCTATTTTAACTTTATGTCTGCTAACTAAGGTAAGTTATTTCTAGATATGTATTCTATGTTGTGACTTCTTTCTCCTTCAAATAGTCTTTATTTCTTGACATGCGCTGGCATGGAGTTGTTTCTGGCAGGAACGTTAATGATTCGTGGCTTTTACAACTCACGGCTGGCACAATTCTGTCTGTTAACACATTCTTTATATAATTGAAAATTGGTTTTTTCTTACGAAATGTTGCCATATGTCCACACATTTCCACTGATCTTCATCTCTCCTCTTTAGAGATTGCATTCTACTTTATTCTCCTTCTTCGTTGCTGAAATCATTCGATCTCTACTCTAAACTGCCCAGTATTGCTTTTCAAATAATCGTTTTTAATTATTGACTTGTCGAAGATACGTTTTTCGGATGATTTACAATCGTTTGAAGTAAGGATTTCGTGAAACTCGTAGTGATTTTTGTCCATTACAACGCTTCGTTAACGTCCATCTATGTCTATATTTCTTTTCACTCCATCTGCGTTGGGTTATACTTTATTTTGGTTATTATAAGTGTGTCAGCTTGTTAAATGCATGGTTATCGTTACTGAAAGTCTCTTTATTTCGGAGTCGTATAATTCAAAGTCGTACCTTCGACAAATCAATAATTAAAAACGATTATTTGAAATGCAATACTGGGCGGTTCAGAGGAGAAACGGAATGATTTCAGCAACGAAGAAAGAGAGTTAGGTGGAGTGAAATCTTTAAAGAGTAGAGATAAACATCAGTGGAAATGTGTGGACATATAGCAACATTTCGTAAAAAAAAACAACTAATTTTCAATTATATAAACAATGCATTAACAGGCAGGGTTGTGCCAGCCGTGAGTTGTAGAAGCCGAGAATCATTGACGTTCCTGCCGAAAACAACTCCATGCCAGCACATGTCAAGAAATAAAGACTATTCGAGGGAGAAAGAAGTCACAACGTGGAATACATACCTAGAAATAAATCACCTTAGTTAGCAGACAAAGCTAAAATAGGCAATGAAGCAGGTGTAGCGAAGGTAGAAGTTATCACTTTCACCTATTTAATTCAGGGCGAACAGCTACGACTGGCTTTTAACACTAAAGGCTCTCACGCCTGTGAAGGGCCGCCGATTTGGCAGAAGTGCTGGCTGCGGGCCAGCGAGCAGCGACGCTACCGCCCGCGCAGCCGTTTAAGTAGATTTAGATGAGACCGCTAGGGATTTGTACTTAGGTCGAGTTAAATTTCCTATTTTGTCTTTCAACACTTTCAAAATTGTTCTTAATTCCTCTAATATCCACACCAGAATCTATTTATTCATCGATTCTCCCATGGCTTGGATCGATGGGTATTAAAGGCAGCATACCACCAACCTGGAGTGGTACGGATTTCAGGTAGAGTATCCGTGTATGCGAGGTCATAGATTATGGAGACCGGGGTGGTTCCGCTCATCTCTCCCTGAATCACTGCAAGCAGCCGGCCCCTGAATGCTGTTTTGTACCATGCCTTCTATTGCAGCGCGCAACATTTGCACGCATAGCGTCCCTTAGTGCCTACCAGGGCAGTCCGAATTGATTTTCGACGAATCGCAGGGCGGAGGCGGCGCAAGGGGTGGAGCGTTGCAATAGATGGCGTCGTAGAAAGCAGCATTCTGCAGGTGGCTGTTTACAGTGATGCAGGGAGAGATGAGCGGAACAACCCCCGCCTCCATAATTTACGACCCCGCATACGCATACTCCACCTGAAATCCGCACCACCTCAGATTCGTGGTACGCTGCTTTTAAGGAGGACCAGCTGTTTTTGATCTAACCCGCGTTGAATTCGTCTTCTTCGCTTTAGGCCCGACATTTCTCACACAATGACTCGAACGACGTCTCGAAAAGAGACGCCTCTAGATGCCTGATCGGCTCCAGCAAAAAAGGTTAACGTGTGCTCTCGTAAATGTTGAGAAATATTGGTATTGACTAAAAACAATTCAACCAGCCATAAAATTGTTAGGCTTGAGTGGGAACACACTGAGGTCAAACAATCTGGATCCTTGGTGGAGACATCTGGGCAGTGCCAGAGATGCGGTCGTTTTCATCTAATACTAAACCATTAACAACCTTCACTTTCATCATGGACTACATAGATAAAGTTTCCAGTCGTACAGGTCAACAAAGCAGTCCATTTCCAAAGGATTTAGTTTTATAGTAATCATGGACACTTTGCTTGGTGGGGAAATTGTCCAACCAATTAAATTCTTTTACTCGTCAGTAAAATCAGAATCCGCGTTCATCATACAAATAAGGTTTCATCGAAACTGATAGACGTGGAACTATGCGGGTGTTAAAGCTGCTGGCGTTGTTTTCAATTATTTTTAAATGGAAGTCCCAGAAAACTCAAAGAAACGACTTCCCAAGAATTTCGAGTTCAGCTTCCTCAAAACTGCGAGCGCTGCAGTTGCTAGGAGAAGAGAACCTTTCCGCTTTGAAGCAAATGAAAATGTCCCATATTTGTGGAAGTTAATTCCTCTCTACCTGCTTTCTTTCCACTTCACAACAGCTGTTAGAAAGGAACGTGTCTCTTTCAACAAAGAAGTTATGAGCGATTTCTGAGTTTTCAAAAGTCAACATTTGTCACCTATACAATAGCGAAAACTGTTTGTGGCAATTGGTTCTGTTACATTTCACTGTTCTCGGACGCTACGATGAATCCCTGCTTACAAAAAATGTGAAGCTTGTTTTTAGTCGATGCTGGGCTGATGATCCCGGTACAAATTGCATTGAGGTGGGCAATGATAGAGGCAGTGATGGAGAAATGCATGCAATCCATGTGATCTGCAAAATTTATCAAAATTTATCAACGTGTTACAGAGTTACTGGGCTGCACATGCAGCAGTTTTTGGACTGGGAGCGCTGCCTGTTCATCTGTGCTCGTTCTTTAACCGACCCATGGTGCGGGACGAAGTTGTGGATCGACGTCATCTAGAGTACGGTAAGTGTTTTAGAGTATATCGCATGTGGAAGTTGGTGGTTCTGGAGCCAAGGGGTCTTTGTCGAGGAGTTAGAAGTTCTCTTTTCTCCGCTTCGTTTTGTAATCAAATTACTATCGCTTTGGTGTTGATGTTTTTCTGAAAAATGGGTATGTGGTTTTTCTTCAAATTATTTCCCAATGATTCTAGAGTCGGCTACTTTTCAAGATTTATAAATGCATATTCCATAATCCAGAGGTGTTGGATAAGTCCATTTCTTGTAGCTACATAGGCCTGCGTAAACTAATGGTCAAATACGATAATTTTGAGCGACGGACTCTTAGGTTATGTGCACGAGCAGCAGACGAAATGTCGCAACTGAATGCAGTCAGATAAATAAAGAGACCATTTATCAGAAATGAAGTCACCGTAGTCAGCGATAACTTCGTTAATATTAGCGCAATATTGGAGCAGTTTTAGAAATAAGGTAAGAATTAAGGTACCCACGGACAGGATTTGAAATTTTTTTCTAAACGTAATAAACGATGATAATTTTGGCCTGTACTACTATACTGTGACTTTCAGGTGTTTTCACTCTTACAACTCGTTTCCCATTCGCTGGACTCAAATCCAAGAATATTTACTACTCTGGGGCGGTTTTTGCGGTTACAGATTCCGCTTGCTACAATCGAGACGTCGATTTGCATCCCAATTTTTATTCCCCCCGGGTTCGATAAATTTTTACCTTTCTACTGGGAGATACTAAAACATCGTGTACCACCGAAGACTTTTCATAGGTGAGAAATCATTCGTAACTCTTTCAAACTGCAAATCTCCCATTCCTTGCATAAATTTTTCTAAGGCATAGGGACACTAAATACTATGTTTATTTTCAACCTCTTAGCTAGTGATTTTCTGAAGAATTTACGATGGCGAATACAAGAACCATTACCTATGGTTAACATATTGCTAGTATTTTTGAACAGTGTACCCTCTATACTATTCTAGACGCTTAGCCGTTTGATTTTTGTTGTTCTCTTCTGCATTCTGCATCGTTTTATGCATTAATGTCTCCGTTATGCTAAAGCAATAACCGCCTGACTACGAAATCGCACACATATCAGCTGAATCAGCGAGAACCTGCCTTCTAATCAAATCATTCATTGCTCGTTGCTGTCTTCGCCTATGCACATAAGCGCGTTGATGGAATTCTCTGAAAACCCGGCCGGCTAACACGATTAGTTATACTTTTTATGACTTCCTCATCGAAACTGATACTTATCAAGTAGACAGCATCATTGCTAAATTCGGAGAAATCAACAGTGAATGTTACTGAGCATACCTGCTACTAAAGCTTAATTAGGAGAAAAGGCCGTGAAAGTTGAAAGCTAACTAGCCGTAGCAATTACTCGTTTGCTTCTCTATATCTGATATTTCTACCGAGGTGAATGTAAATATTTAATGCTTATAATGTAAATATTTAAGGCATTGGTATCAACAGAAATACCACTTTGTCGATCAATGAAACTTTCGCAAATCAGTTAGGATTCTTTCAAAAACAAAAAAAGAACATAGGAAAAAATGTCAGTAATTTATGAGGCTAAAGTTGTGAATTTTTGCCTCGGAACAATGTTTCACTCAATGAACATATGTAGATTTATGTTCCGATGGGAGCGGCTACTGTTCGCTACATATTTTTCCGTTCTCTGAGGAATTTCGTGGAAAACAGTGACGTTTTATATTTTCACATGTCAGGATTAATTGACTAATGAAGTCATATCTATCTCTTGTGAAGTTAGACCTTAGATTTAAATTAGAATTTTCACGTTAGCTAAAAAAAAACAAGAATTATTGCTCTGAATCGAACCTATGCCATTGATTCTTCGAGAATTCTTGATTATTGAGCTTTTTGGACAATATAGAGAAGGAGCAAAAAGATGTAAACATTGCTCTTCAACAGCATCTCTAACTTCTCGTCAGAAATCAGTAATTCCTTGAAGGAGATAATTACATTTTTCACATACATACGTCTCGCTTCAATCACTGCAATGCTACGGCTCCGCCTTGCACTCCAACGAGTCAAAGAGAGTCGGACGGAAATAGAACAGTTTCTTCTTCTTTTTTTTATGTAGAACGTGCATTTGCTTTGCTTTTCTTCCGGCGAGAGATCCATTTGAGAGATCCACTTGCAGTCAACACAAATCTCATTGTGTAACGATCAATACTTTAGACATAATCCACAAACATGTCAGGTTTTTCCATCGAACTTCTGCAGAATCTCGTTCCTAAGTCAAATAATTTTTGTAGATAGGAAGCAAAGATGCAAAGATACACCACATCCCGATGTGAGTAGCTACTATCCTAGTTCTAGACTTTCTCATGGAAAGGTTTATGAACGTGTACATGGTCAATGCAATCACTAACGAGGACTGACACATACATATATCGAGCAGTGGTGCTTTTATACTCGCAATGAAATCTGGGCTCAAAAGGAGGACAATTAGATTGGCCTACAACGGTTCCGAACCGTCGACCGTGCAAACACAGTGTAGAATCTCTCATCCTACATGTAGCTACTA
Source organism: Necator americanus (assembly GCF_031761385.1). Lineage (NCBI taxonomy): Eukaryota > Metazoa > Nematoda > Chromadorea > Rhabditida > Ancylostomatidae > Necator > Necator americanus. The sequence goes on along the minus strand of NC_087371.1, from coordinate 36,963,334 downwards.
TTTAATGTGATCAACAAATCCTTGAAGATTCAAAAGCGATAGGCTAGGGGTCCTATAAACCCGACATCACGGTCTTAGTGAATGTAGAAATCCTCCATTCTAGCTTTTTTTTGCTGTACATGTAAAATCCAACAGGAACATTTACGAAACGATGATAGAATAGCGGCGAATGGATGGCGGAAAATTCATTTAACGACCTCATTCTCGACGGTTAAAAATGGAGCCGCTTGTCGAGACTTTCGTTGTTTTCCGTTCACTGCCCAGTTTCCTGAATTTTCATCAGCGTCAGTAGAGCGTATGAAAACTACTGAATACCTCTTTTAAGTATTGAACTCTCCTACTGGTAAAAGTTAGGTTTTTTTGAAGTAGTTTTTTTTTTAATTTTTCGAAACTATCGTAACGGTTAGGAATCAGCGTCAAGATTACAGTGAATTGCATAGCCTAGTTTTCAATATTATTGGGTATTATAGTATGGTTTCTTCATCAGAAATGTGGCAGTTTTGCATCGTTGAGTTGCTTATGTTTATTTCGCATTGCATTCATATCTCAGAGAACTCACTCACTGGTCGCCATCCATTCCCTTTTTCCTTTCAGCTGCAGGCCTCTGGTTCGATATTTCCTTCAGAAAAAAAAACTCCCTAAGAAAAGATCTGTGGACTGCGGTGATTTTCTCTAACCTCTTCTCTTTCTGTGGTTCTAATTGGAAAAAGTGTAGGAAGCGGCATGTTCGCAGACTGCAGCGCAATGGGACCATGGGACGCGATGGGAGCTTTTGTAACGTACCCTGACATTACTACCGTTTGTGTGGCCTCTTATTCCGTTGAATCTTTGGGAATTCGATTGAATGGAAAGATCTTTGTGAAATCTCATCGCAATACATTTCGACCAACATCTTTAAAGGGATAAAGTTTATAGACGACCTACTACCTTCATTCGATGCTCATTACTTCGGAATAAAAGTGGTGAATGCAGCAATATGGGCATGTTTGAATGAATTCTGCGACAGTTTACACTTCAACCACAAGCTGCGCTAGCTCAGGTCCCATCAATTTCATCCAGAGTGCATCTGAACCACAGTAGTCGACAAAGCTCCATATGATTCTACCTTTCACTACTCACTACCAACTGCTGCTGCTCTCACATTGTTCCTCTCACTGTTTCCTGTTCGTTGTATTGATTCCTATACGTTTGTTTTTCTCCTCTCTAGCTTGTGCCGGCTGTTAGCGCCTGATTATGTGAAAATTATACTTTTCTATGATCATTAACTTTAGTTAGTTATAGTTTAGAACTTTCTCTTCCCCTGATGTTGGTGACGTTTCGATTACGTTAAGGGTGGTCGCTACGCTAAGCTACGTAAGCGTAACTCCATGCTTTTTCCATGTTCACTCAATTTTATGAGTGGGTACTGATGAAGGTGCACAAAGCCCTTTGATTGATTTCCTTTCAAAGTTTTCAATTTTTGGTCTTCGATCCTTTCGAGAAAGGAGGACACTGAAATGTTGGCATCTTAGTCTGTTTTTACTAGTTGTTTTTATCAGTTTTTATTAGTTGCTAGGTTCGTTTCTTTGTTCCCTGGATTATAGGCTATTTGATTTCACTAGTAGTGAAATGGGTGCAAATTATCTTAAAGGAACAATTTTTCTCAAAAGGATTGTATGGTAAACTGCGAAATTATAAATGACAATGAGTGAATAATTAAATAATTAAGTAATTGATAGGCACCCTTTCTTAGAAGGTTTAGTATGAACAAGTGTTCTGTTCGATTCTTCTGCAATGATCAACAGCCAGCGGACCACAATAATTGTTTCTACGGATTACTTTATGCAATGCAACTACTTTTAGGAGATGCTACAAATATTATCTACTTCAAAGCTTAATATTCTTTTCTCTAGAAGTGCGAAAGTTCTTTTGACTATGGACAAGTTGCAATTCTTTTCTCCTCTTTTTTTTCTGAAGTGAGAAGGAAGATTGCTTTTAATGAGATTCGAATAGTTCGAGTGAAATTCGGAGAAGTAAATGAGTTATGCAAAACACCAACAAAAGTATGGTACAGACGAGCATGAAGCAAAAACTCTACAATCCATAAATTAAAATCCAGGAAGGAATCCATAATTTTTCATCATCGTTGTGCCATCTTTGCAAATGATGTTCCCGAACAAATTTGCTCCTGTTCTAAATATGTAGGTACTTTTTCCTCAAGAAGAGAAACACTTTCGTCAAATTCTGAAAATCAACGGAATTAATAACTGGCAAATGTATGGAGCGACAAAGTTTTTAGGATTAATTCCAAACCCGAGAGAGTGTTAAATAATGTTTTTTATATATTGTACATGCCAAATAGCGCTCACCTTTAGATTTTTATGTTTGGGGGTGAGGTTCTTACCCCGTACTTCGTAGCCATCAGCATTTCTCCTGACGAATCCTTTTCACATGATTTTTAGCTTTTAAATTAATTTTGTGGGAAGTTTTTTGTTATGACATCCTTTTGGCTGAAAGTCGTCAAGCAGCATCATGTAGCTTCGTCACCACCGTACCCGTCCCTTATCCCTGATCCACTATTTTTATCACGGGCGGCGAACAATCTCATAATAAATCATTTCCCCAATTATTTTTTTTTGCATCTATGTCAAGCTAAATTTATAGATCTCATCATCCACTAACATGAGACTGTGAGGATAAAACGAATGGTAATCTGAGCTTTGAAGAATGGCGGAGGGAGAAAAAACAGCAAATTCTATTCCTTTCGTTTTCTGTCGACAAGCGCCTGTAAGTATAGATACAGTATGCCGGTTTCACGACGAACCTGCTTATTTGGAAATCTTCGCCGAAAAAAAAAACTGTGTAAGCGGTCCTCAGTAGATTTAAGGGACCACTGCTTTACTTGCTTTCATCGCATAAAATAAAACAAATAAATAAAAATAATATAATAAAATAATAAAACCCATAAAATTTCTGTAAATCGGACCAGAGTCCAGTATTTCCCATTTACCTCTCTTTGAACCCCTCTTAAAGTTTCAAGGATAGTGCCTGGCGTTATTCAATCCGCTTGTGACACGCCACCTCCTTCACTTCAATTCAAAATCGTTTGAGGTTTACGAACGTGTAACTGGCCTATACTTGTGACTTCCGAGGATTAGGCGTGTGTGTCAAGTCAGTTTTTTTTATCCTCCCAGAGAAGTTTGGCACCATTTGGTCGACTACAGAGAGATGAAAGGCTTGGTTGGCACCAAGGCGGTTTCGAACTTTCGATCGGCACGCGCCCACAGAGCGTAACCTCCTAGTGTTTTTTCCTGTTTTTGGGTACACATTTCCAGTAAGTTAGGTGCCTAAGAACAAATCCAGAACGTTTGCGTCGATCTCGATACATCAAGTGTGTTCTTACGTCAGCTCTCGAACGCGTTTCACTCCGCCCATTGCACGTATCATAGTAGCAATCAGTGCAAGTAGCGTACAGTAGGTTATTCCTCATCCTCGAAGGCTTTTGCTGTCCCAGACATTTGTTTCCGCAAGAAGTTGTTTTCTTTGTTGTTGACGTTTACTTGAGTAACATATGTGTCTACGAGATGATTCACACTTTAATGGTTTTCAAAAAATTTACAATCCTGTCGAGCTCGAAGCCACACATGCTTCTGATCTAATTGCTCTGGATACTGCTAGCGATCTTAACGCTAAGATGCATTTATTGAGCTGCTCTACTTTCTTCAAAAGCATTTAAGCTAGTGGACACATTGGAGATGGAAAGTTCGTAAGATGCTGCATTGTAGGAAATCACGAGATTTATTACATATAAAAAAATATTAATTAAAAAATATCATGGGAATCAAATTTCATCAAATTTGGAATGTGTTTATCAAATGGTTACTACGAAATTCTAATGAACTTCTTCATACGTATTTTACAAATGCGGTGATGATTTCACGTCAAGTTCTGCTCTCACAGAGTTTTTTTTAATGGTACAGGCTCACTGTGAATGAAAAACGTTCTAATTTTAGCAGAGGAAAGCCTTAGCCTTTTTTGAATTTTTTTCAGAGGATTTTTTTAGCTGCAAGAAGAAATTCATTGAATTCATTTTCTTTCCGTCGTAACAATAGGGCGAAGTAGAGTGTTCTTTTCGGGAGCTGCACATGAGTAGACTCAACCGACTAGCCTTTATGATCAAACATCAACCTTCATCCATGAAAAATAAATGTAAACGAAGATAAATGTAGTGTAGTAAAACGGTTGAAATAATGCTTTGGAGTTGTTAGTTCTTGGAGAACAAGGTAGTTTTTTTTTCCACCAGTTTCTCTTTCTTTCTTTTTCTCTTTCTTTCTTTCCACAACATTCTTTGTTTAGTTGTTTAGCACAAATAACAGGATTTTTTTTTTCAAAAGAAATAATTAGTTGAGCTAGTTCTCTGTGGTTGATCAGGATTTGAACGGTGATGTTGGAGCTTTTTTTCCTCCCTATAATATTTTATTTATTATATTATTTTTTTCTCTTTTCCCCTACGGTGGAGTAATGTTTAGAATTAAATCCTAGAGGCTGAGTTTCTCACCCAAACCCTGGTAACCTTTTGTTTCCTGACGCGTTCTTGGTTTAGGAAAAGGATCTCGGTTTTCTTACTTTCTGTAGCAGGAGAATGACCTGTCCATCCACCACACAATGTGCTATAAAGTGCCAAACTTCATGCATAAAGCTAAGGCGAAGTTCTATTTCTGTTCCTTCTTATTTCTGTTTTATGGTACACCTATGAGTGTGTTCAGATAACTAAGTAAATAAATAAAATAGAAGCAGGGCTGTCACTGTGAAGAGTCCCTAATATCGGACCGACTCTTAGCGATATGATTTTACAATAGAAAAATAAAAACTCTTGCATATATCTGCTACTCGGCTCGGCTTTTGTTTCGATCGAGTACACAGATCGCTTAAGAGCTTTCTCCGTCTTGAAAAGAAAACCTCGGAAGCTGTGTGTGTGTGTGCTGAACTCACACGTTTACTTACTTTCCAGGAGTTCCTCCGTCCTGTTTAACAACGCAGAATTCCCTAGCTCTCCAGTACTTCTTCAAGTTTTTTTTCTTAATCGGAAGGGACAGCCTAAAAATAAACACAAGCGATTTACAGCGCAGATTGCTTCGCTTGAACAGTATGCAGGGGAACAAAAGGTTGCGGAAACTGAGGAATCTGTAGCGACATTCATGTTGCAAAGTGGAAAACCAGTTCACATTTTATTTTTACTACTCATATACATTATTATATTATTATTGCATATCTTACTACTTTTGTAATGTTTATATAATTATAATTTGCATATGTCATATTATTGTTCCTTTCATTTTATTAAAAATTTTTCCCTTTAGTAAATACCACACCATTTGGTGATAAATATGGATGAGCAGTGATGTTCAGTGCCCCAAATAAATTTAAATAAATAGATTTTATTAAATATACAATGATAGTACAAGTAAATAATAATAAATACATGAATAACATCCAAATACACGAATTAATTACACGAATAAATGGGTAGGTACGAATTTTGACTTCATTGAGCGGAAAATGTTCCTTTCTATGTTTTGTGATTTTTCTAGACAATGCTACAATTTCACAAATGTAGTCATTAACGGCGCTCTCTTGCTTCCTTCTCATGGATTACTCTAGGAAATGGAGTTGAAGAGGGAAAAATACCGATAATCCGTTGCTTCTCATAGCATCAAATAGCTGTCATTTCTGAGCTCTTCAGCTGAAATCATGCTTATTTTTCTGTTCATGGGAATCTGCTTCATCTGAAAATGTCGATGAACACCCCATAAACGAGCTATTCATATGCCATTCGTGCCGTTCTCATAACAGAAGTCTTTCCGCATGCTTCGCTCTACAGATACAGATCGTTCATCGGCATTTCTGTATCGCCCGGATGGATTCGTAGCGGCCACGTTGTTATGGAAATTTTGTGACGCATTAGAACAACTCTAATGAATATTCACTTACAAACTTCTCCGTTCTCTCCATCTGATCTCCATCTATTTAATATGGGATATGTCTCAATCGTCTTGAAAATGCCCACAGTTTTTATCACTTTTATTGTCTCACTTAGGAAATTTCTTAAAAATTGATGTTTCTGACGACTGGCGATTTCTTTGGAGTCAATTATATGCCGCCATTACTTGCTTCTTCCTTATTGTCGTCCATGATCGAGCGCTTCTATTCTTCGACACAAACTAGAAGGAAGAGATTTTCCAATTTGATAAAAAAAACCAAGACATAAGTTGTCTTGAATACAATTCTGGAATTGAATGCGTTTTTTTTGTTTTCGACGAAGAATTACCGCTGCTATTGTATTTATAGTGAAAAAATTGTTCTATCCCAGCACTTTAGGACCACATGCTACAAATATCTGAATAACACGATCCTCTTCAGTTTTTGCACACTACACTAGGCTTTGTTCTCTTAAAAAGATTTTTTTTTCAAGAAACTACGAAAAGTTTATGTAATTTTCTAATAATTGAATAGATTGGCAAAACCAAAACTTTCTAGAGACGGTACCTTAAGAATCGGATTTAAGTCGATAATTGTTCTCGATCTTCCAGAAAGGGAAGCTTGTGTGTTGTAATTTCTAAACGAAAAAAAAAGAAAAGAAAAGCGAAACTTTTTTCTATATTAGGACTACTGAGCAAACACAAGCATAGTTCAGGATATGCTTATTTATATAACTTTGACGAGGCCTGAATTCAAATATTCGTGAATATTTGAATAAGAATATTCGTGCGTGTTGTCTCTGACCTACTTCAACAAAACTTCCTTATTCAGCAATGCCTGTACTTCATTGAAAATGAACATTTTCAATGCAATCGAATTTGAAGTGACTGTTCATGACAGGATTATAAAAACGAATTCTTGGGATTCCCATCATTTTTTGAATCTTCGCCACGACTTCCTCCTTCCGCATTCATCTCCATTCGTTCAAGCCACCTATTTTCAATATTTACGGGAGAAAGAGACATCTCACTACTGCATAGGCCTACCACTTCGTGGAAAAAAAGTACACTGAACTTCCAACTTTGATCTGAAAACACTGTGACATACTGCTAATTGCTGTATATTATGTGAATACATAGGTGAAGTTTGTCAAATGAAGGATTCACGTGATTTTGGAGATTTTTATCTTCTTTTTTATTACCATCATACAATATATTACAATTACTCTGTGTGTACTTGATGAGTAGAGAGAAATCGAGACAGATAAAATAGCCAAACACTGGAAAATGCATTTAAAAATTTTTGGAAAAATGCTTGATAGATTAGAGGAATCCTTGTTAATTAGTTAAGTCGCTGCTAAACTTCTAATCGAATTCACCACCGGATCACCTAAAAATGGGCCCCTTAATCCATTCCGATCAGTTTTGCAGTTATCACTTTATTAGATACTAATTGCTCATTAATTCATCAACAACAGTCAATTTCCTGAAACTTACCGAGACCACAGCGACGATCTTCTATTTGCCCGTTTTCTTCTTTCTCTTGTAATGTAATGCCGTAACAATAGAAACGTATACTTTGACGATTGTTGTGAATTGTGTACCATTTCAATGGTAATTATGTGCAATAGGGTCTTTTTTAAACGGATCAGTTTTGCATGGCAGGTTGCTGACGTCACCGTCGCGCAAGTGGCAACATCCATGCGTTCATGTCAAAACGGTGTCATGTGTCACCCCACGAATCTGAAATCTGAGGGTGGTGCAGATTTCAGGTGGAGTGTTCGTATACGGCATCGTAGATTAAGGAGACGGGGTGATTCCGTCCATTTCTTCCTAATTGCCGTAGAAAACGGCCCGGAAGATGCGGCTCATGCACAAGGCTGGCGCGCTCCAATCGAACTCATTGTAGAAAATAGCGCGCCGGAACGCTCGAAGCCGTATTTTCCGCGCCTTTTTTTACGGAAATTAGGAAGAAATGGACGGAATCACCCCCCTCTCATTAATCTACGATCCCTTATACGAATACTCCACCTGAAATCATTACCTCCTCAGATTCGTGGGCTGATGTCCTTAAGGAAATCGATTTATAGTAGATAGCTTTCTAGTTTCACCACTCGCATCCGAACAAAAACTATAAACGTACGGACGCTTTGAACTTCTTCTTACGTTTCTCTTTTTTTTTTAATATTTACCTTACATTGTTCAAAATTAATCGGGCTGTTGTAGAATAGAATGAATAGAGGTCTTTAATTAAGTTGAACTTCTGTAGCAGTTTCCATACTTTTAATAACACTTCTTCACTGTTTTGCTACTTCTGTTCACCTTTCTGACTTCTCCAATTTTTGAAGGACCATCGCCCCCATCATCGTTTGGTTGCCACTCCACTCGACATTCACAATTCCTTCTCCTTGTATGTAGATGTTATTTGCTTACCCTCTCGTACAACTGTGTACATAAATCTAACATTTCATTCACATTCCGTTTCACCTCTTTACATTTCTTAACAAATTCTTTCCTCGCAACCACTACCTACATATTATCCGTTGCCGCATCTTTGCCGTTTTTGACGTTTACGCACATTCTTACAGTTCAACGTCGAAGAGAAAGATGTGTTTGAAGTTGGCGCCGGTCTAGCATCCTCAGCAATCCGCGTCAGCTGTTCACCTGAGTCCGCGCTAACTTGGCTTATTGCCTGTCGACTGCTTGGAGTTCCCCCTGGTTGCCGCCGTGTGGTTCCCTTTCATTCATCAACAACCCATATTCTGAAGTTCGGTACTACACTGATCTAAGCGCATACTGTTGGAATTACTCACCCGCCATGGGGAATGCAGCCACAACGCAATCGCAAAGTCGCAAAGACTATTATCAAGGATCGACAGGCATGGCCACCGTCTACTCGAACGGAAGAGCCGCGGCCGCCGCATCGGAGAGGAGTGAGTGGTCGCCTGTCTGCATGCTTCCTTAGTTGGAGTGCTGTCGCTTTGTGGTGTGTGGTGTCGGCTAATGCTTGCGGCGCATCGCGAAGAGCAAACTGGACAATAGTTCTCCTAATCTCCTCTCGTTAATTTGTTAATTTCAATTCTGAGGAATCAAGCGAACCTGGAAATCTTCCGTGTTATCTACTCTTGTCTGATTCGAGTCAAGTGCAGTTCGTATACGCGTGTAAGAACTTCCACAAACTCCCACAGATATAGTAAAAAAATAAATGTGAAATTCGAGACATTTGGTTGTTTATGAGCTATAAAACTCTGAAAGAATTTCCTGCGATATGTTCTCTGATTTTTTTCTCTACCGTACTACAACAAATTCACTAATTAAATATTGATTTTGTACGGTTGATTGACAAAAATATGTATATTGACTCCCATTACCTTTTGGACAAATAGAATACGAATGGCTTTCACGTATGATTAAACTAATACACCTCGTTTGAATCGCTGCATCAGATCTGGTTGGGGTTAGCGCACGCGCGCACACTCTGTCTCACAGATTCATAAAAATTGTGACTAAGCTCAAGCCATTAACTTTGTTCCGTACATACATAGATGTTCTTGTTAATGTTCTCATTGAATTTCAATCAGTTGTCAGCCTAATTAAAGATCTACTGTAGGTCTGTCAGACATTCAATGTTTTATAGCAATCTTTTAATGAGAGATGTGTTGCCATTTCTTGTGCGATGCGGTTCCATTTCTTTATATTTTTCTGAGTTTTGAATGTCATCGATGCGTGAGTATGGTATAATATTTTGGGGAATATAGGAAATCTGGGGTGAATATAACACATTTGAAGGTTTTGTTGATTGTGTTGAGTCTGATGAACTGACAAGCACAGTGACTGTTCGCTTCTCTCACTTTTACTCTCCAACGTTTCTTTTTTCGCATACTGCAAATTTCATGTTTTGTTCGTATTTAAGGCCTAAATTCCTTTCTTGTTGGATGGTAGAGTAGCAGCTGTCAGTGGATCCAGTACAAATAATAACTCTTCAGTTTATGTAGACGATGAAGTCGAAAAGTGCTGGAAGGAAGCGAGAAGAGAGGGGGGCGTTTGATCTGATACGAGCGTCTGAGCGCAGTATGCTGTCAAAGATATATCTTGGAAGCTGTTTTTCGAGACGCCCGGCATATGCTTGCTCGAGCCCTCGGACTCAACAATTGAATGAACGCTGAGGCGGAGAGGAGGAGGAATTGCCACAGCAGCAACGAGGTCAGGGGAAGTAACTGCATAACGGAAAATGCATAAGTCTAGCATTAAACTCAGCAAAGCACTCACCCGCCGATTCAACTTTATGCTAGTTCCTCTTTCCTGAGTTTTCGAAAGTTTTCAAAAGTTTTCTCTTGAAGCTACGTATTTGTGATCATTTCAGCTCTGGCATTTGTGTGAAATTAGAGTGGTGAAAATTATATCTTTGAGCTCATTGGCAAATAAATATGTGCTATCCACATGTAGAGGGGCCTATGTAATATTTAGCGGTGCAAAGAAAAAACTTTCCAGAACCTTCGCCGAACTTTTTCCCTTTTGCTTTTTCGGCGAGCCGAAGAATTCGCTATGTAAGACATGCCAACAATGACAAAACCCGATAAATTACTCAACTTTTGTTGTCGTTGTCTACGCCGTTTCGGCTAAGCCGCCGCAAACATTTTCTAGCTTTTTGATGCGGTATTTGAGGAGATTAGAAGTGTTCTTATTGTTTTTATTTATTGTTACTATTATTATTATTACTGGTGGAGTTTTGAATGTCATTCAATTCAAAAATTTCCGTCCTGCATTACCGAAGAATCTTAGGCTACTGTGAATGTGCGGAGAAATGTTAGCAAAGGAAAACAAAAAAAAGAGATGTAGGAGAGAGAGGAAAACTTCCAAATGAAAGCGTAAGGTTCCCATTAATGTGTTTTATAATACGTTAGTGATGCTTTAGAATAATAACAACTACGATTATGGATAATGTAGCCTTTGTGACATCGACTAATCAAATAAAATGGAGGTGGATGATGGATTGGAGTGCAATGTAATATGTTTGCAAATTTTTCCCTTCACTTCCTTTACGTGCTGCTGTCTTCGCAGTCCCTGGGAATCCCTGTATCCAGATTGTTCGGACACAGCAAAGGGTTCGTGTTGATAAATTCAGCGCAAATAAAATCCGTGCATTTAATACGAGGAGCAAGGATTGCGAAATCGGGTGCGGGTGGTGGTGATGGTTGTTCGCCACCACCCGCCTACGATGCTTATGGGACGTAGTTGGGGGAGAAGGCAGTGTGCTGCGTTGCGTCTACATACCGCGAGATGAGCCTTCTCTTTTTTTTTCTTACCTGTCCTTCTCCTTATCTTCCGTTGCTGATCGTCATTGTCATTACGGAGGAGCGAATCGCGCTGATGAGAACACGTACTCAATCGATACTCAAGCTGGTTTTCCGACATTAATTTACACCCTATTCCTGAGCGTCGCAATCTGTCAATCTTTGAAGGTCCTCGCACCGTTTACGTCATTCTTCTTTATTCCCTACACCGTATGCACTCAACACGTGTGTTCTTTTCTCTATAGGACGGTAGAAAGCGTTCCACATCGCTGTCCAGGGGCAGGATACCCGAGCTAGGCCTACTTCTTCTTATCTCGCAGTAGCGTGTTATGGAGGATGACAAAAATGATTCCAGAAGTGCGAATGTTCGACTTTCCTTGAATCTTGGCATAGAGATTGCAACTTGTCGATAGTCGAATTTAGCAACAGCCAAGATTGTTAACAAACTTTATTACGGCTAACGTTTCGGCGTCGTCGCCTTCGTCAGAGCTTGGAAAGTCAGATCATTTGTGATTCCATTTATTTGTATGATCACAAATGAATATAATGCATAGTCTCGTAAGTGGATGATGGTCAGGAAACTCAGTGCTTTCGAGGTCTAACCACGCAGAGTAGCGGTGCCCTACGAAATCGGTGATAAGATGGGAAGTGGAAGAATCTAATACATTGTTTAACCGACCATCTCCGAAATTCTCCAGGATCGATTCGCACGGGACGCGCCTCGTCATGGCTGCTCACATTTTGTCCTGAGGGTGCTTTGTTTGTATGTGTCCTGCTAATTTCACTCTTCTTTTACAATCTTAAGGTCTTAAAGTACACAAGCAGCGATGAACACATATCCACATTTTTGAAACATTCATTTGCGAAGGAATACGCTAAAGTCGAAAAGGTGAAAAGGTTGGTAGGCTACAATTACTTGATACGATAGGTTCGAAAAAGGTGCAGGTGAATGGGTGATAGTTGAAGGATTTGTAAAGTTGCTTCGAACAGAAGGAAATAAATCGGAAACGGCAGGCGAAGGAGACGTCGACGATTTCTCCGAATCTGCTCGTTCCTTTGTCTCTAACTCTCACTCAGTGTCTACGCTGTTTTGGCCCTGCAATTTGCAGCTTATCTCGAGGGTGTCTTAGTCATAACACCACTCGCAGACCGCCATCATGGAACTTACGAGTTACATCTGCTCATAAGTTCGTGTTTTATGGTTTGTTATTATCTATCTTCCATTCCAGAATGAATTTTGACCCGCCATTAGCATATTATCGCTTCATCTCTTCGTACACTTATCGATTGATTTTGTGTTTCATTCTTTCCACTGATCTCAATGTCATAACCTGTAGTTCAGCGCAGCATCCCCCGAGGAATGTACATACATTGTTTTGCTTAACAAAAATTTTTCCTTCACAACTGTTTCACCATGTTTGTTGTTTTCGTCGTTATAGCGAGGGCTGATGAAGGCAGCACACATAAGTAGACGTAGACTATAGTACGCTGCCTTCTTTGCAAAGAAAACGTAGAACAGCAGACATTTTTGGAATCTGTACACCGGAAAAAAAACAACTTCTGCAAAAATTTCTGAAGAACTGCACTTTTATAATAAAGTAGAGGAAAATTAGATTCTAGTTTACGTCATTCTATAACATTCACTTATTTCTATTGTAGTGCTGAATTTTATTAAGCTGTAGCAGATGAGTTCCTGCGAAATTTCGTACCTTTATTGTGAAGAATGACCCTTTTATCGCCACATGGTTTCCTTTGAGACCAGGTTTAAAAGTTTGACATAATGCTATGTGGTTTCTTTGTAATCAGATCGATACTACTTTCCGAATCTTTGCAGGTAGCCTGGAAGATTTTGTGTTGAATTCCGGTATTCATTAACGCTATTTTCTTCTGGTTCGGTGGGTGAAAAGGGCGGACCGATTTAACTGGTTCAATTCGTGGCGCTTCCGACTCCGTATCTGGTGGCTGCCAGTCGAAAACAATGCATGCACTATGCGTTTCTCTCCTGGCCGCAGCAAGCCTTCACAAACCCACCGTTTTTGCGGAATTCTGCCGTCCCTGGTGGATCTCGTTTGAGCAAGTTGTGAGTTCGATTCTGGAGCAGACTCTCTTCCACCATGTGCATATTCGAGGTTCCTCCGAAAGTCTCACCGAGCGGGCGGCAGTCTGACTTAATCCCGGCTGTCGCGTCGATACTCGCGTGTTACACAACACTCTAACTCCGTGCATTTTGCATCGGTCTTCATTTTTGTTTATTGAGGCAGTGTCAATATCTTTTGTGTAGATTTCTCATGAACATCTCACTCACATCAACATAATTTCTTTGTGTGTTGATGTACTGGAAGTGGTTGAGCTTGAATCAATTCTGTGTGCTCTATTCATCCCTATTCAAGTGCTGGTGGGATTTATAAAGCGCTTTACACTTGAGCGACTAAGAAAAGCAGAGGAAACAACAGTGCTTATCTTAATTTTGCGTCTAATTCTACGCGAATGAACGAGAATCCTCTGGTAAATTCAGCAAATATCATTTTCTCGTTAGTTGCCATTAAAGAGCATAATTATAAGGAATTTTTGTCGAAATTTAGGTCCATACGTAGGTGAGAACTGCCTTATATCGAGGTTTAAACATTTGGATTAAATAACCTTTTATTCCCTTGATATTAACTCAGCATTTATCTCCGTGATGTGAGGGATGCGTGCAGTATTCTCGTCTTAACTGATGAAAATTCGAAGATCCAACATCCACTTACTTTCTCACAATGTATTTCTCTTCTCATGACTCGATTATCTGGTTGCATAATCAGACTGAGTCGTCTTCCTGAGATTCGCAGTGTCAGTGAGACTATGTTCAGCGAGGTTTTTTTTTGGAGAAGTAGGATTTTTGCGAAAAATAGCCATCTTTTCATAGACATTCACATCTTCAATAATCGGGACGCGATTCATCGCAACCGGACACTCGCTGATAACCGAATCATTGATTAGGGTACGTGGCGAAACATCGGCGCGATTCGTCGTATTCGATTAGGAACCTGTGCTGTTCATCGAAGCTTGCTGTGCCTGCTCGTCCTTCTACATATGTACATTGGTGGAATTCTTTCTGCAACACATTTTGCTTATTCCATCAATTGAATACAAAAACAACAGACTCAGTGATTTGCGGAGCGCCCAGTTTTTCTTTTTCATTCACTTGCTGCGTTTGGTTGCTCCCACTTAGCTTCTCTGCAACTTCTCTTCAGCTTTCGCCCTTCGCCTTCGAACTAACAAAATGAAATGAGTTTAGATCGAAGTGAGTTCCATACAAGAGGTCCATCATCTCCGAAATTTGTCTCGAAAGAGATGTTATTTCCAGAAGGTGTTATTTGCTGTTTCTTTGGAGCTATCGAAGTAATGAGATGCATCTCCGCTGAAAATTAATAGGAGTATTTCCTACTCGCTCGCTACTATTCCGGTACTTGCCCCTGGCACAACATACATAAATAGAAAGAGAGAAACAGCGATGCGTTGAGCGAGCGATCATCTTTTCTCATACGTCTGCGACAGCTAACAGTAGGTGCTTGGTTTGGCCATAGTTTCTTGCTGTTATCTCTATATTTTTAGATTTGAGTTCTTTTTGATTTCGGCAGCTTCTCCGTAGATGTTTTTTTTTAACTGAAAGCTCAATTTTTTTCTCCCTGTTTCTTTATAGTTATTCGTATGTCATGCGAGCATCATTTTTCTATGAGGTAATAAAAGGAGTATGAAATTTTGGAAATTTAAACGTGTTGGATATTTTCGTATTTTGCTCGGCCAATCTCTCATACGTTCACTTCTCTTCTTTCCATTCCATTTGTACATCGTTTTTCTTTCCTCTGGCTACCGTTTTCGCATATGAAATACCTACATCTCCAAAGCGAAAGAAATTAACTCTGCAAAAAAAAATTATTATTAAATGCACAGCCTCCCCCTTATCGATGTATCTTTTCCCCCGTTTCATTTATTTTTAGTTAAAGGCATCACTCCACGAATCTGAGGTGGTACGGATTTCAGGTGGAGTATTCGTATACGGGATGGGAGACTACGAAGAGGCGGGTGATTCCGTCCATTTCTTCCTAATTGCCGTAAAAAACGTCCCAGAAGATACGGCTTCGGGCGTTCTGGCGCACTATTTTCTACAAGGAGTTCGACTGGAGCGCGCCAGCCTTGTGCACACGCCACATTTTCCGGGCCATTTTTTATAGCAATTAGGAAATGAAATGAAAGAAATGGACGGAATCACCCCCTTTCCATAATCTACTATCCCGTATACGGATACTCCACCTGAAATCCGTACCACCTCAGATTCGTGGGGTGATGCCTTTAAATGAGTTCTTTCTGTCCATATTTCTCTAGCCTTCTCCTATTTGACGTAAATCAGCTTGCACATTGCAGTCCTATGTGTCCATCCAGCGATGTCGTTCTTGTTTTTTCCTCTCACCCAACACCCTTTCGTCTCCTTTCATTCTTTTGTCATACTTTCGCCTTTTCAAGCATACGAGATGACGTCAAGCGCTATGGTGCACTTTCTATTCGTTTCGCAACGCTTCTTCTCGTTTGAGCCTACTTTTATATTCTTTCGAATCCCTCTCTACAAGCTTTCATTTTCTAGCAGGAAGCTCAGGGAATTTGGTATCACCTTTCATTTTATTCCACTTGAACTGGTGACTTTTAAAAAGGCATTCTTTTGTCGTTTTGAAAACTTGGGGGTAATGCAGGGAGATATTTTGATTCTCGATTAATTTTTGACGGCAAGATATTTTCTACTTTGGAAGTCACTCTTTTTAAAACAAGCTGTACATACCATATGTCAAAACCAAAAATTGGACCTATAAATTTGACACCTTTTTATATGGTGCCAATTAAAAAAAACAACCACAGAAACCGCATCTGCTCCAATCATTGTTGCACTTTTTGTTTTCATATGCAACAAACACTGGTGAAATAGGAGTCACAGATAAAATGTGGATATAAAATTATTGTTGAGTTAAGTTCCACTGTTAAAGAATGGCGTTATACGAAAAGAAAGGAGAAGAAGGAGAAAAACAACCGGATCAGTTACCACTCTTTTCTCCCTAAGGCTGCAATTTCTTTTCAGGTTGTCAGACAAAAGATAATGCTTCACTTAATAATTAGGCACTGCTCATTACAGCTCCATCTCCCTGGCTGACTACGTACCTCAAAGTGCCCATTTTCTGTTCGTTATTCTTATCTATAGAACACTTGCAAATTGTTACACATAACGCGCATTCTATGTACTTCCAGAATTTTTCCACTTTCTCCTCGGTAATCTACCGCTCAGCTACTTAGCTCTACGTCATTTCGGACTCTCCAACTGTTCTCTTGCTTACCCAACCAGTTTGCTTGCGTGTACTTCCGAAAGCTTTCCGGTGAATAATTCTGTGGGATCACTGATTCTTTCTGCGCTTAGTTTTACCAGTTCTTAGCTCTTATTGTGATTTTGAGGACTTCTTCCAGATTATAAATGTATTCCAAAGCGTTTCTCTTTTTTTTCAAAGGAATGTAGACGGAACTTCCACAGAAGCCTAACTAGGAGGAGGAGTTGGGAGCGATTAACTTAGATGAGATAGAGCGCAAACGCTCGTCTCTTCCTTCATCCTCGATGCATTCTTTGGAATTTCTTGCTTGCCGAGAACGAGTATGCAGCCGGCTCTCCTCTGGCGCTCTAAATTGTTCTTACTCAAAGCTTCCCAAGTCCACCACCTCCGCATAGCAGCGAATCGAAGCGGTTGCTTCGGACGGCTGCTTCCGCGATTCGACGACGTCGCCTATCGATTTGGGCCATTTTCGGCGAGATATGGGTTAACACATTGTGCATGATGTTCATGCTGCACCCAGAGTACGACTTGGTGGACTATGTCCTTGCTTTCTTCTTTCCTCTGCGTAACTCCATGAAAAGTATTTTCTAAGGAACACTCGCAAAATCGAAAGAAAATAGTTTATTTATAACTCCTGCTCGGCCTCAATGAAAACTTATTCGTCTTCTTCAAATTTGGGTCATGTAATGGGCACCGGAAATCCATTGCTGCAGACCTTCTAATAGTCTCCTTCTACATTTTTGTTAAAAATTGTTCGTCTCCAAATACATCGCTCAATAGCCTTTGCTCACTTTTGTAAGTAGTTTTGTGCTATCCATTCCATTGCCGTGCAAAATAGAGATCCTGGTGGTGCCGGAGTTAGTGCTTCGGAAAATTTCAACTGTCCACCCTTCTTTAATTTCATCTCTTTCTTGACTTATTTGTTGCCAAGTTTTTCGGCGATCTTTGATGAAATTTAAAAAAAGACCTATTTTTTATAGGGAACTTTTCAGGTTAAGAAGGTATAACTATTTCGGACGAGATTAAGGACTAATTTACTTCGGAATTCCACCGGCATTATCATTTGCATCCGTAATCATTTTTCATTAATTTTAGGAGGAAAGAACGCTAGCGTGTGTATGTTCGAGGCAGCACTTTCATTCGCTGTGCTCCTTCTTCCTCTCCACTTCCTTCTATTTCTTCTTATTGTCGATTCTTTTCCCCTTTTTTTCTCATCATTCTCTTTCGTCGACCGTTGAAGTGACTCTGTTTCCTTCCTTGAAAAAAAATCGTTTAAATCAGTGGGAAAATTCGAAAATCTACATCCTTGCTACGCTTTGTCGTTACTTCGTTGAAAAAAAAATCTGAACCTCAATTTTTAGACCCCATGAAAACCATTCCATTTGAGCAAACGTTTTTTTGAAAACATTCTCTTTGCAGACACGTCTTTAACAGCTTTTATGCACGCGCAAAATCTTTGTTCTGATGTGACGTATTTCCTTTCCCCAGCCATGAAAACGTCGGTCGCCGGGCTCGCGAAGTCCACTTATTCAGGCGGGCGCTGTCATTCCACCCTTGAACTCCGAAACTCCACTCGAACAGTAAGCCCATTGCGGTTTCACATTATGCGCGCCACACTGGGTGATAAATGCGCGCTTCGCTGACTGTATTCGTTTCGGAAAGATTTTATCGATTACTATTGACGATATTGATTCGATGACTCGGTCGGGCTTCTGTCGGAAGACGCTGATTCAGACGGCATGCAATGTTGGTGTGGTGTTGCAATGGTGAATCGTGTTGAAGCACGTCGTCGTCGTCGTCGTCGTCGTCGACACCCGTCGCGTCCCCTGGAAGTCCGTCTGTTTACCCTCATCGATCAAATGCTAATCCTACCTGTCTCTACCACACTTTATCAATGTTTCTCGCAAATATTTTCGCTCTTTTCAACACGTCTCAGCCACCATAACAAAACATTCCATGCAGTCTCTATGGACTATAGCGCTTAACAATTCGATATATTTTATTTATGATTGCCCGCTAGGTAGATATAAATAATTTGTTGAATTCAAGGTACATGTCCCTTCAAAAAGTCTCTTATATACAATAAATATCTTCATCAATGAGTATATTTAAAAAAAAACAGAACACACTCTTTTTGAAGTATGTCTATGATCTGGGATATTTTTGTGGCAAAAATAACTCCATCACAAGTACGAAGGTAGGTTTTCTGAAGACATTTCCTTTTTGCGTTCATCTGCAGTGATTGAGTGGTTTTGACATAGAGACATGAGCGTCCGTCTGTCCGCCTTCCGCGTTCTCAACATCAAAATCTGCTGGAGTTTTTTTTTTCATCAACCTACCTCTTAATTACTTCCTAACATACATAGGTGGGAGACGGTGTGTTTCATGAGAAATGAGAAATACCCTATGACAATCATATGACAACTTAGTACATGCTTGATTTCAAAAAAATAAATAAATAAATGACATCGACTTACTGCGATTTATATTTGGCGACACTGTTTATGTGAATCACTGTTATCTGTTCATTTTCAACCACTATTAGAAACTCGAATGCAATCCACCTTTGGTGTGGTCGAGTGAAATATTGCTGCGTCGGTCGGCGCTGGCGGTTTCCCTCGACGGGTGTCGAATTTCCAAACTCTATCGTGCAGACCTTGTCTCGCCATGCCTCGCCGTACCCACGTTGGTCGTTGTCCCTCTTATCAGAAACACTTCTTCACGTAAACTCTTTATTTCACCGAGCCGAGCTCTTTTCAGGGATTTTTTTTTGTTTTTCCTGGTGTCTCCTTAGACGATTTGTTTGCTCTATTCATCATTCAATTACTTTTAGCGTTGTTTGTTCGGATAGAAATCATTTTTACGTGGAATTATAAGTGCGACATCTCATGCGGGCGGAATAACCTAGGAAAAACGAGGTTTTTCGTGGATTTGAGGTGTTCGTATGACCTATATTTGAAGTTCTCATTGGTTCCGTCAATCAAAAATAAATTTCTGTCTAAATCTAAATATTCACCAGTTATTTTCAATTCAATTTTCAACCTCGGTCTCTAACTTGTTGTGCAATTGAACCACTCTAGTTCTACTCTAGTTCACTCTAGTTCGCCTTCCCTACGATTTCTCATATTTTCCACCGATTTTCTTCCTTGGACTTGGTTTGCAGCTGAATATTTGGATATATATCACGAAACACTCGCATCATCTTGGGGGATTTGAAGAATGTAACATTTTTCCCGCAACGAACTGCTGCACCATTCTATGTATATCCGCTAGTACACCTCAACTCTTATTCATACTCCTACTTTTTACTGCGTAGTGTAGGTGTTCGTTTAAAAGGTAATTCACTTGTCAATCCATGCACTCTCTCTTCACAGATACTTTTTCTTTCGTTAATCAGTTTTTTTAAAGGATTTTGTTCCTTTTTGTTCTTTCAGTGGATAATGCGGATTTCAATCACACGTCTCTAATTGGTACTTTTGGATGTCGTTGACATCATTGGGAAAATTCTGTGAATCTTTTGGCTTTCATTTCTCTTTTTATTACTATCCTATTTAGCTCGCTATTATTAGCGTTGGTTTTTAAGGAATAGCTCATGAGACTTAGAATTGTACTTTAATTATTAGCTTTATTCCAAGAGAAAGTTAATTTAATTCAGCATTTTGCGATTCCTTGGTTTTGCTTGGTTTTTTCTCCAAGCAGTTCTCCAGATCCACTTTTTAATTCGCCTTCCTGGAAGTCACAACTGTACGTAGTTCTCTCTTTGTGGTGATTCTGTCTAAATGTATCTTTGTTGGTAACACCGAAGGACGGTATTAATATCCCAGTCATTAGGAGCACTTTTCAAGCGATATTTATAAATTCTTGGATCGTGGACATCCGAACTTTTTGATCTTCTCTCCCGTACCTCGATCTGAAGGAACTTGTTCCCCAGTAAATTGCCCATTAAGCGTTGTTGCGACGACGACTATTCGGTGTCGGCCATGCGTTGTCGTCCGGTCTCGTCCAGTTCTCTATTCACTCGATTTCACACAGTCGTAGTTCGTCATTAGCATAACTACCGCAGATGTGAACAAGAGCGCGTTTGTTGGCTCTCGGGTATAGGACCGTTTGAAATGCAAATTAATCTGAATTCGAAATGTCTCTCTCCTCCTCCTCCTCTTTCTCTCTCTCTTTCTCTCTCTCTCTACCAATCTATGAATGATTTCTTTCTCTCTACGAACCTTAGTCTCTCTCTCTCTATAAATCTTTCTCTCCGTTTCTTTTCCCGGCCACTGACTGTACTCGGCGCTTGTGACCTTCTTTCGAAGACGAAGCGCTTTCGTTTAGAATTTGTGATTTTTGACAGAGACAGAACTTTCTCTTACCATAAACTTTTTAGGAATATTCCCAAATATTTCAATATTTTTTGGACATATAGTTGGAGTAGGCGTAAAGAGAAAAAACTTGTTCTTTTTCTTTGAGACTACAAGAGCGAATTAACTCACTCGGACGACTAATTCGTATCGATTCGTTAACGTACGACAAATTGAGCATAGCACTTAGACATAGAAAAGGTGATTACCTGAACAAACATTACGTTTTAGGTGACGAAAGAGTTCGTAAATGATGAGCACGGCAGCTGTGACCAATTTTTCTGGCTAGACATTTATTTCGTCTGCAGTAGCACAAACTGTTATTTGATACACATCAACGTATTCTCTTCCGTTTTCATTTGCCCCGAATAATTCATAATTCATACATCACTCGCACTCTTTCTTCATAAACTTTCGTTTTTATTATTTCTTCTTTTTTTATCTGAGAAAGATATATTCTTTGAATCGATATAGCACAAACTGTCCTCCGAAACAATTGAAATCTTTTCAAGAAATTGTTGCCCTTTTTTACCCACTAATGAAGGCCGCTCCATCGATGTCGTCGATTTCACGTCGTATCGCTTCTGATCTCTTTTTGATTGAATTTTTCTTTTCTGCAGTGCATAACGAATGAGCGAATAGGATTATGCTGAAATTTCTCAAAAACAAAACGTCCGATGAGGGTTCGAGCTCGAAGGAATCGAAGTCTTCATCAGGAAGTGAGTGAGCGGTAAACTTTTTCATGTGCTTATGAGCTTTAGACAACTGTAAACAGCTTCGTATTCCTCAACATCTAGGATTTGTCGGCCGTTCGAGCATGATTTATGTTTGGTCTTATCGGATAGCCATTTGCATGCGCGGAAAGTACGTGGGGCTGTTTCTTCTTGCGTATTCCACAGAAAAATGAGCCAAAATTGCCGGGCTGCAGGCAGCACATCCACACGTTTAAAAAAGTCTCTCCCCTGAGCAACAAGTGCTCGTCTGTGGATTGGTGATGACTTAATCACAGCAACGAATTCACATCATCGCAGCTGCCCATGCTCGGCTCCACTCACGACAATCCACCCGGCGCCCCGCCTCCGTGAGGTTCCAGCTTCCATTTTCAAATATCATGACGCACTACGATATCTTCACTGTCCAAAGTCACCACTAGAGCCACCATTAAAAGTCTGCTCATGAACTATTCTCATGTTGGCCTCATCGTTTTTCTTCGGTAAAAGCCTTCAAGAGATACGCTCCGGTACCAAAGACTGCTGTGGTTCATCCTCTAAGTGCTTTCATTCCGAATACGTTACTGCACTGTATTTAGAACAAGGTGAGGAATCCATTCAGTGTTATTTCTTTGTTCTTGGGACTTTTCATCCACCTTTGAAAAGTTTAACCAACCACTTGAAGAAAAAAAACTCAGCGAAACTAACAGAGTAGCATTTGTAGCCAAACGTCTGCTTCTGAAGTTTTCCAGAAAGACTGAGAATTATGTGGGTACGAAATGCCGCTCCGCTAGAGTGATACCTAAGAATCTTCAATTTTCCTATTTTGGGGAAATAACTTTTTCTATGGTGGTAAAATACACCTGTAAATGTAAAAAAACACAACTTCATGCTTTCTTATTAAACTTAGGAAAAAAGAATATAGATCATCCAGAAGCAACGGTCAGCGCAAAGCTATCCATTGCTTTCTCGTGGGAGTCGACGTCTTCAAGATATCCGAGCTCGCGAATAAACACCATCCTAGTACTAGTCAAATAATAGATTTCGACACTTTTCCCGATCTTTTCGGAGTTCTCATTAGCTCCAGAGGTTACTTAATCGAGCAACTTTAATACTTTTTTTACCTTTGTTTCTTCAAATGGGGCTGTTGAGCTGTTTTTTTAAAATAAAATATTTGTTCTACTCCCATTTCCGAGTTTCCATTTTTTCCTACACTGGCTGTGTTCTAAGAACTGTCACCTCAGCTTTGTTGATATGAACAGCAACATGCATAGGGGAAAAGCTCCATAAACAAAAGTGCAAAAAGATGCTAAGAGGAGAGAAATTGAAATCGCTTGAGAAATTTGCAATTAAACAAGATTTGACCTTGATCAGAGTCTAGAATTATGAACTTAGAACCAAAAAAAAGGGATTTTTCTCTTCGAAATGAGCTCATCTAATATAAAAAAGTGTTTATATTCGTGTAATTAGGCTTATTCCTATCCAGAAACTATTTGTAGATAAATGTTTGCCTACTACGAGATTCAGCTTGCACCTGCGTGTGCTTTTGTTTTTCACCAAAATCGATTTTCATCTCAGTTGTGTACGACGGGTGATCGTATCACATCTTTCTCAAATGTTACTCATAAAACGTCAAAAACCTCATCTATGAAAATGATGGCTTTCCTCGAAGCGAACGCGAATCGAGTCGCAAGAAACTGAGCGCAACGACTCGATATTTATAGTCATAAATATATTTAAGCCTAAAATATCCATATGAAGGTTGTGGTTCTTGTTCACAGCGATTCCGCAGGTTCACTGCTTCTTCGAAATATGACGGCCATGTCCGTCAAACCCGATGCGAATAATGATTGCAGCCGGACCGCTATAATCCAAGGATTATCGGACGATAGCTGTCATGCAGCAATGTTACTGCTGATGCACGTCCTCATCGTTCTAAGGGAGGTAGCGCTCGATGCTGAGGAGATTAAGAGATACGGTCAAATTTTCTTCCGTAATTACTTACCATATACAGGATCTTAAAATATTTTCCAAAAAAAAACGAGAAAAGTAACTGGAACTCTTATCTGATTCGGACATTTTCAAAGATTTTGAAAACGATTTCTGTGATCGTATTTCTTGTCATTTGACACATTCAGCTACTATTCTGCAAGTCATAAAATATCTTGGGCCATTATGTGGCCGCTTAGTTGACCAGAAAAACGACCTAATTTATCATTACGAAGTCTGACATCGTGACCTCAAACGAACTCACCTCAAACTCACTGACTTCACATTAATTGTTGTTAAAACGCCAGCGTCACTCGCAATAAATCAATGGGCGAAAATCGTCAAAATAATCTTTTCTTTGTTGCACCACATCCAGTACCAAGAGTCAAGACTCATCTGAACTACAATCTAAATACAACTTTTAAATTCCCATATATTTTTTTTCTTCAGTTAAAACAAAATCTTTTGTGGACGCATCAAGAGAGACAATTTTTTCATTATTTTGAAAATATTTTTTTTATAACTAAGATAACATTTTCACACACTAAACATTTTTCATTATTTTCATTTTTCATTATTGAATATTTTCCATCGTGTAGGGAAGAGACAACTCTTAACAGAACAATTAAACTCTTTGTAGTTATTTCAGCATAACGCTCGTGGGTCGAATATAATCCAAGTCCCATCCCGCATCTGTTCAGTCTTCTCTCCGAATATTTTTCTCTGTTAGCTTTGAGTTTTCTGCTCTTAACTCTAACGACTGTAGCACTTTTCAGAAGGTTAACAGCCAATAAGAAAAAATATGATATGAACCAACACGTTGGTGTATTCCTTGCTTCCAAGAATATTCTCCAGCTGATGAAGCGTGTCCTCTGAGACAATTTTTTTTTTCATTTTTAATTTCCCAACTAAGCCATGTGGATATTGTACAGCATCAACTGATCGTTCCTTGGCATTCCTGACAGCTGCTGAACATTTATGAACCCTTTTTGGAATGAAGAGGAGACCGCGTAGAAGTACAGCGTTTTTTGTTTTTCCGTAGATTGAAGAAAATTGAATAACATTGAGACGTGCTTTTGACAATGAAGTGAGAGTGAGCTTGCATTCTAGAGGATGCTTTCTTCCTAATGGTTCTGCAAAGAAATTGAGAAAATTGCAAATCTAATTAATTGACTTGAAGCAAAACTATGGCTTGAAAAATGTACGCCGAAAAAATTACAAGTGCATTGTTTTACGAGTCTTCAGGGCGGAATTTTCCACAACTTTTATGCTGGACGAGTTCTCTTCATTTGTCATATTAGTTGTCGGCCAACTGCTGTTCTCATCCTCATAGGATTATGGTTTTAAAAATTCTCTGAATAAACTCTTAAAGTTGCGCACTCTCAACATAAATGTTCTGCTTCGTTATGAAGCTGAGAATCTACATATGTGCTTCTGTAGGTGGATTCTTTAGCTTTTTCTTCTTCCCTACTATTTCTTTTTGAAAACATTTACCTAACGCCAAGGAAGTACTTTGTAAGCAGGAAAATGAGAGATTACTATTATTTTTATTTTTTTAAATTTTATTTTTGATTATTGGAGATTAGAGCTAATACTCACGATTGCGATCGGATGTTTGACTCGACTAACAGAAGTTCCTGTGTCTATTAATCCGAGAACTCGTTTGAATTAACATTATCCATGTTATTGCTATGCTATGCTACTTACAATTCTTAACAGTTCTCCTGCCCTTACTTGATAGGGCCTCTGGGAGATTTCTGAAATCTACAGAGTGAACGCGTTGTTTTTGTGGAAGCCTTTTTGAGAAGATGTATTGGCGAATATGCAAAACATCAACAACGGAAAAGCCCTTTTAGCCGCTTGCGCTCGAGAAAGTTACCAAAAGTCGAAGAAAACGTTAGCTTCTATTTTAGCTGTATCTTCTTCACGAACATTTCAAATTTAAAACGTCTTTTTATTTGTTCCCAAAATGTCGGATGGATAGTACGTTTTTTTAGGAAAAAAACCTGATAAAAAAAACGACGATAGGGACTGGCAACAGGAAAGAATTTGTGTTTGTTCGAGGCTTAATGTCACACATGAGGCAAGAGTGTGTAGGTGGAGGAGAACTAATCAATAGTTAGTGTTTCGAATTTCGAAGTTGGCAAAAAGTAGTTATACTCAAAATTCTTCCTCAAAATCACTGGTCATGGTGCTTTCGAGTGCTTTCGAAAAGAAAGAGTTATACAATCACGGGTAATTCCAGCAAAACTTGGAATTCACAGAGCCTTAGGATTCGTACTGCCGTAGTAGGCGGTACTGAAAAGTTCAAGTTCAAGTCGGAAAGGGATCTGAGAAGATATGACCTAAAAACAAGAGCTGTTTCGAAGTCCGGAATCAAAACATACATTGTTTTTTTTTTCAAAAAAAATACTAATCAAATAATAATAATTAATAAATAGTCAAAAAGAATTTTACCTAAGAAATCATAGCATGGATGAACTGTAACATTGAGTACAAGCTCTATTTGCATAGCTAAACAAGTGAAGTGCTGTCGGCACTCGAGCAACGACCACAGTGAAGAAGAAGAGAACGTGTGAAGCGTGTGTTCGCCGTGATAGCTTGTGGTAGCCGAAGTTTGGGGATTTGCAAGATGGTGATCCAGGAAACTCGCGTTTCACTCACCACATTCACACACACACGTTGTTTTTGTGCTTTTGCCGCGTGATCAAATTGATTTTTTTTCTAACTGTTCGGCCTGCCGCTGCTGCTGCCCTCAGCTCGGTGTTCAGCACCACCGAGTTCGTCGAAACAAGCCTCATGCTGCCTTTCGTACCTATAATAGTAGAGTAATCATCACTAGCCACTACCATTTGGTATTCATAAATCATTTTCTAGAATATTCTATCCCGTTGTCGCTGCCGCTATATGTAGTACTTTCGAACAAAAAATGACTGGGCCCAGTATTTTATTCTTCGGTAAATACTACATTATTTTCGAACGTTGCTTAGAAAAGAATTCAATAACGAATTTGAAACTGATTCCAGCGCAATTAGCCCGTAGTAGAAAAAAATTCTTTGGAGAAGATACATCCAAAAAATCCACATCACCATAGCACTATACACATCGAAATATATCCTTTAGAATTTTCTCATCAACGACGGGAGGGGGTAATTAATGATCACTTTCTCAAGAAGAGAACAACAGGGGCGGATATATCGAGTGAAGTCATTAATTTTCCTTCAGCCATACAGCCAGCAATTTGTCATGTGATGATTGATTTGGCAAGACTTTAACCGTAATTCTGCATGCAGTGGTTTTTCTGTTAATAGAAAAAAAGCAACATTACTGGTGGTAGCTTTTCTAGGAAGAAAAAATGCTTGAGTCTTTATATGTTGTTCAGCAAAGCTTAGCTTAGCACGTTTTCAGCTAAAATTTAGTGAAGTTTTTTTTTCGCTGAAGTGATTTTCTGTCGGTCTATGCGCTTGTAGTTATTCATTTCAGCTCAACTATGATAAACAACATAGAACATAAAGATAAAAGCGGCAAATCAGCTGGGATGTTTCTTTACGCTCTGACGCACCACCATTTATTTATAGTGGCTTTGCTTGCAAACTTTCAAAACATCATTCTTCTCTTCTCCACGAAAAAAAAACTTTCTTTTAGTCGAAGTTAAGCTGAGTTCACTCACCTCTAGCCCACACTAAACAGTTACAAATACCTTGTTGACATTGTGCTGGGTTGGCGGCTTGCTATTCCATGTCATCTTTTCATCATTCTCGGTTTTCCTCTCGATCTAGGAAACATCAAATTTTACACGATTAGCGGTTATCCGATGCTTCAAGTGATATTTTTGTGAAGGCGAAATTCAGCTCCATGCTATACACGATCGTTGAAGATTATCGCGATTTCATACGCTAGCACTTCTGACGACGCTTAAACAACGTCGTTGGTGGTGACAACACTAAGATTCGCATGCTCGCTTGGCGATTCGCCCTCCGTCAGCTGTGCCCCGTAGCAGTCCGTTCGCATTTGCTCGCTACAATGCAAGCAGTGCGGTCAGAAGGGACAACGGAGGATCACCTTCAATGGACTGCTGCCACTGACGGGGACAACGACAACGGGGATTGCGACGTGTCCGCCTCCTTCACCTTACCGTCTTCGGCGTTTCCATTTCAACCATCTGTCAGTTCGTCTATAGATGACGGTACGGTAGAGGACGAAACTTTATGTGAGTGTGTTGTGCCTCTTCATTACGTTTTCCTTATAATTTCTTATGATAGCTCATTCAATGCGTGCTAACAACAAACTTTTTTTTTGTGAAATCCTCAAGCTTAATTATATCTTTTGTTCCTCTATGCACTGATAGGATTTATGCGTGATTAGTGGGGGTCGCTAGTGTGATTTTACTAACTTCTATCATAACGATAAGCTTTTCTTGCATGTTGATTATTTGTTTTTAGCGGCACGAAATGAGCAGAAGTTGAACCGCTCCCGAATAAAAGTGAGCACTAGTTGGCTAGGCTCATCATTCCGCAGGCAGTTGTTAAAATCGATGCAGCGCACTTGTGGATTCTGCAACGCTCAATCTCGTACGGACATTGAAATTGTGACAAACGAAAATTCATCAATACAATAACATCACTTTACTCATATATAGCACGAAAATAGTGCGCTATCTCTTGCGCTGATCTCTTAACCAGGCCTCAAGTCGATGCAATGGAACGTTCGGAGAACGGTTTCCCTTTTTCTTACGCTGTTGAAGACGTTCTCAATTGCGGTTAAGTTTGTCATAAGACATACAGCTGTCACTTTCTGAAGCGTCGTTTAAAGCACAGTTTGTAAAAGTAACAAACGTCTGATGTCGTAACATTACAAACTGCTGTTCAACACAACTGTCAAATATATGGCCGTACCACTGTGATCCAAAATATTGTTTGCTTAATTAATTCTATTGTTCTTCCTCGACATCTTTGAGATGTTTCATTCTTCTTTAACAGATGTAATAGCAATATTCTGTGGGAAAAAAAAACCAGCAGAGATTTATGCAATTTTTTTTTCCTAGAAAATGCTAAATAGCACCTCGCCAATTACAAACAACTGTAGTTGCTAACCGGAGACACGTAACTATCCTACAACGAACGGTTTTCATCTTTTTACTTTTTATAAAGTTTTAGTTTTTTTTTCGTTTAGTTTCTAAATCTTGTAATAGAACAATAAAATCTAAGAAAAGAGAAGTTTTGAAGGGAACTTAATACAACACCTTATGCTTCCTGTCAACCTCTCTTTTCAGAGGCTTCCATAAAAATCAAAACGCTTTTAAGTGTGAGGTTGACATTTTGCAGTAAAGCAGCTGTATACGTTTTTTCTTTTTTTTTTTTGCTCAACCGAGAACTGCTAAATGTGTCTGAGAACGTGTGGGAAGACGTTGTTAAGAAAGAAATGGGGGGAAATTTTATGATAAAAACAACAGTCACTTCTTCTCGATGTTTTTGGGAAGGAAAAAAAAGACTTTTCTTGCGAATAATTTGCAATCTCCATTGAAACACTTCTCATCAATCATCCCAACGCTTCCCTCACCTCCATGAGGTGTGCAAAACTTTTATTTTTTAACTTGTACTTTTTGTGCAAACTCATTATTGGTTTGTATTCACGTATTTCTTAGAAAAATGTGCAATATTTCGAAAATTGGAAGTTAAATTGGAATAGGTAAGAATGATTTATGATGATTTTTGAGAGAAAACTGTTTACAGCAACTTTTGTGATGTGCTTTGAGAGACTGCTTTTTTATATATTTTATATAAAAATTAATAAATAATAAATAATAATTAATTTTGCATTTACAGTCTAAAAATATATAAATGCATAAAATAAATCTACAACCAGCTCACAATCTTTCAAATGAAAAAGATAAGGGAGATGATGTTGAGAGATAAGAAGATATTAAAATTGGAATACTGAAGAGACATAAAAATTTACGTATCAAACCATTTGCGAATAATTGAACACGTGATGAAGCCTTATTTGTATGGAAATGCGGTCTGCTACCTCACAAAAGATTCGAAGATTTGAAAATTAAAAAAAAAAATGGAATTTTTCTTTTCGATTGTATTCATTTTGTATTCAGTTTCGAAATAAGTCGTGATGTGGTTTTTTTTTTAAACTTAAAGGTTCATAGAGAAATAAAAAGTATTAACAAAATCCATAATTTCTCACTCCATTACAGTGTTATTTTCATTTTTTTTCACCTCTATTGATTTTTATAATCCCACGTGATTGAAGTGGAATGTCAAGTAGACCAGCGTTTTCGACGATGTCTGCTTTTTGCATTTAATCGAATCGAATTGAAGTCGTGTTGAAGCTGCTCGTGATTTTGGTGATATGAACGGTATCGGTTGACCGTCGAAAAACTTAGCGCAGGGAAAAAACGTAGAAAGAACAAAAAATAAAACAAAGAATGCAATAAAAACCAAATGACGCATTGAAAAACACCAGGTGAATGACCTCATCGGTAAATTTACAGTGATTTGGTTTTGTTTTGAAAACGATGAGGGAACATGGATTTCCTCGACCCATGACAATTGTTCCGTGACCGTGCGTGATCCGTTTTTGAAGTAAAAAAATCCAATTTTTGAAGCGCAAAGACAAAAAGTGGGCGGCTATTCTCAAATATTACTTCTCTTTTTACATCACTAATCTTAGCGTCCGTCCGTCTTATCGATTCGATTAAATCCAAAAAAAAACACCAACTGCTGTCGAAAATACTCGTTTTGGACTATTTGACATTCCAATGAATAAAAAAGGTAAATCTGGAAAGGTAGGAAAAGAAAGTAAGAGACAAAACACCATTTTTCTCATAGAGCAGGGAAGTTCCCTGTCAATAATACACGCATCGCTCCGGCCATTTTTCCATGACCACGAAAATTAGGCAAGATTCCAATGCGCAATTCTATCTGTAGCTTGACCTTAGCAAGGATATGGTAAACTATTTAGAGAATTGTCTGGATTAGCTATTAGTTCCTTGAGTTAAAGGCACATTCCGCGGGAAAATTTCTATTTTTACTTATTAACTTTTTTCGGATCTTGGATCCATTCCAGTAGTCTCTTAGTTTTTGATTATTACAATGAACACGTGAAACATCCTCTACAAATCCAGAAGAGAGATTTATCGGCAGTAACGGACTGATCATTTCGGATCAATCTACCCAGGAGGAACTATTTACATCGAGTGATGAGACGGAAACCGGCGCAATGGGTTTCATCGCTCATCGTATGGTTGTAAATTGTTGGTTCTTCTGAAAATCCTGTCGCTAATCCACGTCCGCGCTTTCATTGCACCGCTCTCAAGTGTGTAAAGGCTTGCTTCGTCGGATGAACTGGTCAGCGTGATGCTTCCAACTCATCTGACTTCTCAATTAATTGGAAGTGTTCCGGGTTTTCGCTTCAATGCTTCCAGAGTACGTCCTGGATCCTATTTCCAGTAGAGAGAATCCTAATCGAAATTCTCCAAAATGGATAGGTAGGATGACTTCTGTAGACGTAGACACACAGAAAACGGAAGCACATCACTCGTTCTGCGGCGCTATTAATATTGATCGCTATGGCGCTTTATGGATATGATTATGGATTGATTCTTCATGAATAAGTTCAGATGATGATTTTATTTACTTTGAGAGTATGAGATGTTAAAATAATATAGGAGGGATTTTTGTGTTCATTGTTCGTTTGCCAAGTTTATATTGCGAAATTCAAATAAAATAACCGCGAATGTAATCGAAAAGAATTAGCAAAAATAGATGCGTCAAACCACGTATTTGAATGCACTAATCGGCTGACGATTCGCTGCGTTTTAAATCTTTCCTATGACAAATCATTAGCTGCTACCAATGCAATGCTGTGGTATTTTCGATTCTGTCATGGTCCGTTTCATACCAACTGTCACTATTCCTGTGTCAGGTGCGTGGTTGCAATCCGTACACGACGTACCATATCTGACCGATCGCTTTTAACTGACTGCTACGTTGACTTTCATGATGGATCCATTATCAGTATTTGCTACACCCTCCAGCGAATTCCCTACCTATAGAACTTTTTTTTTACTCAAACTCTGCATACTACAATGTCCACAAAGTCGTATGATTTCTTCTCGATCTCGCCTCGAAAGCACGTATTTCTTTTTTTTTGCAACGCTAATAAATGCGTGACTCTCATAGCATACTATAAAATGCGTTGATCTCCGCAATCACTGCTGGAATTTGAATCTTTTTATTTAAACCTCTAGCCATACTCCGTATACTATATATATATATATATACGATATATATAGTATGGTCACGGCAGTAGCCTTTGGCTAGAGATAAGGTTTTCAATCGAGAAACAATCATGCCGCCTTCGAATACCTCTGAAAATTCGTTGCCGCAGGCTTTCAGGAAGGCCTACATGCGCCGAAGTAGATGCCGAGGCAGCAATGACGTAGTGAGAGGGGAATAACGTAACGATGAGGGTGAGGAGGAACGGGAGAGTTGGCGCGCGCGAGGCGGGTGCGTCGCGTCGGAGCAGCCCAATACGGGTGCTCCTGTCCATGCCTGCCTGAGGCAAGATATGTCCTCCAGCAACAAGAAGCTTCAGATCAAGTTCTGTAAGTTTTCAATGGTTTCCTCACCATCTGTGAAAGTATAGGTGATAGAAGATCGATGACAGCTACTTACCGACGACAGTTATGCACCAGTGTGTGTCGTTACTGAGGAGTACAAACGGGTTTAGCATGCAAACTGTAGAAGTAGCTGAGCTGACTTTGTGCAACTAACACCTCTTGCGGTCCAAACCATGCGGCCACAGCACGCATATCTCTTAGTTATGTCAAGTTTTTCCTCTAAAAATGTTCTTTTTCAGTCAAGGAATTTCTGGAGAAAGCTCGAGAGGACTTCAAGCAGCGATGGGAGAATCCAGCACAGGTGAGCCATTTTCTAACCATGCTCCGTTTCTCGGTTATAATCTCCATCTATCATATAACTCGGTTCGAAATTCAGGTGTCTCTTCATCACAGCTGTTTTTAACCAGCCTCACAATTGAGAGTAATCCATAAATTTCTAGTCGAACAATGCTTCGATAATGATTTACGCGATATTTGTCAAACTTTCCCACAGGGTACATGAAAATATTCGAAAATCTTCCTGAGTCTGAGTCTGACGTTCTCTTTTTTTCTTATTTTCCCAATTTCTACTGGCCCACAACCTTCTCTGCTCACCGAATCCACGCTCTTCACTTCGAAAACCAAGGCTGCGACAGTTTGCTTTCTCAATCACTCAATCCACGGCCGAAGTGTTTTCTCACAAGCCTTTCATGTAATTACGCTTCTCGAGAAATCTTTGAACATCAAAGTGAATCAGCGGTTGCCGTGCTGCCGCATCTCTGTCCCTCTCAACAGACGTTTTAGGGGCATTCGTTCTTAGTTCGTCGGTGCAGAACTGAGGAGAATTAGGAAACGCCTGTATTTTTCTCCAACACTCTCATCGTCGTCGTCGTCGGGCACGATGAATGTGGCAGATATCGATTCGGCGGTGCTATTTTTATCCCCGTCGGTCGTGCAACCCGCCAGGCACACTGCAGCGCCACTCATCGAACGTAATTTCATACGTGAGAGTGTTCCAACCATCGCAATCGCTCTCTAATTGGAAAAGCTTCGCGAGAGCGCGATGCAATGTTTCTTCAACGCTCTTAAAGCGGGTAAAGCGCAGCCTCTTGTTAATCACTAAGAGTTCTCCTCATAAATTCAAGAATCTGAGGATGATGATGAGATGAGACTGGGCTTTTTTCAATGCATTGAGGGTCATTTAAAGAAATTAATGTATTGAGTAGGCTTTATTTCATTTAAAATTGGCTCCGCTTCTACACTTTTTTTAATGCGAAGAATTCTCCGAGAATAGGAAACAAAGGAAGTATGCAATAATTCCATTTTTTTGTAAGCTGCGCAGAAAAAAAAAATGTTAGCAGCATGTCCGCACATTTCAACTTATCATGTTTAAATTATAATGACAGTACATAGTGTTAGTGGTAATAGTGGGCAAATCGGCCTCTTCAACAATGTGAAACGGGAGTGTGGATACTGAAGTATTTGACACTGATAAACCGTCAAATTCAATGAGTATTTTGTTCTATAAACTTCATCCATCATTTTTCTACAAAATGAGAAAAAATTTTCTAAACACTATTTAGAAACATGGCTGGGTCTTACAAGTTAAGGGAATACATAAGGTAGCCCATAGCTGTTTATAATCCATGATGACTTTGGAAATAGATGCTGACCTTTTGCCCTTTCGAGAATAATAATAGTTTCTTGTGACCACAAAACTTTAACTTCACTTCACTTCATGATGAAGAGCTCAAGTTAAAGCCAGCATGTCACGAAATTCAGGATCTTGGATTCATAGATGCGATAGTCGGAGCCGGTGCTCTGACCCCCTTCACTTTTGGACGATGAAAAGAACCCCTTTGCTGTTGCACGATTGTCGAGGGAACCCTCATCATTTGAGCAGCACCCGATCAGCTAGACCCGCTTCACCTGAGGAGGCTCCAGCTCCTCCCCATCGCACCTATGGTTGGGGTCTCACCGCGAACAGATAGAGTTAGGCGTGTAGTTCACAAACGAGCGGGATAACGCTCAACTTCGCCTTTAAATCCAAAGAAAGGCGTATGGAACAGTCTCTGCTAATTTGAAGTGCACCAGTTCGACAGCGGACGTTTTACAACACGACAAAGGCGCGAGCGTGAACTCAGCTCCTTATCGTGAACTGCACTCCACCTTCACCTACCTGTGGACACTTTCCGATATCGCCAATTTCGTGAAGTGTTGGCTTTGACCTCACGTATCTTAGGAAAACGTTTGTTTGTCTGAAAGTACCGCAGTGCAAAGGGAAAATTGTTTTTAGATATATTTTTTTCAAATCCCGGTCTAGGATGCGGTCGCCCTGATTGTCAATGATCTGTCCTGTGACGGGAAAGTTCCCAGTGCCAGATTTATATAGATTTAAAAGACGTTGATATTGGCATACACATTGAAGTGCGACATTACTTCCAGGCAAATTTAATAAGACTGCATTGTTCAGGCTGTAGTCGTATCTAGAGTTGATTTCCTAGTAAAAAAAATCTTTTAAATCTACTCCGTAACATTGCAGTTTTTCGTAGTTCAGGGGGAACCGAGCAGACATTTTTATTATAATTTCGAAAATAGGAGAAATACTTGTATTTGACTCGTAAAAGCAGAGCATCACGAAGATGAAGATATTTGGATCTTTGTTGGCAAATATAGGAATCGAGGAATAGACTGCGGGTACGAGCGTGGCCCCGCCATTCTCCCAAAATCGTTCTGAAAAACGGCATGGGGGAAACGGATGTTCCCGTGGGCACATACGTTAGGATGCGCCACCCTTGCACAAGTTCCCCTCCCCACCAGCTTGTTGGTTTTACGTGAATGGGCTGTTGACCAGATCCTGATAGTTTTCAGAACGATTTTCAGAACCGCTAGCTAATGTAGCGTAATGTAGCGCGTTCTAATGTACCTCGTAGGAACTAGCGCCGTCTCCCAAGCATTTTTTCAGGGCGACTGGGAAGGGGGTCAGGTCATATTCATAATATACATCTGTGTTTAATTTCAATCTCTACATTTACCTAAATAGACTCCAACATCGTCATTTTTACGCCGGCTTTAAGCTCTCTGCAGTTTACTTGGAAAATTGTCTCAACTTTACAAGTCCGTCCAAATCCATCGCCGAAATACAGAAATGCAGTTTTAGAGAGCTGTCAAAGAATCTTAGACTTAAGACTTCCAGTCGAAAAAAACACTTCCCTTTTTCTCGGGTGTGATACTTAAACTTGTACATTTTTCATAGTTGAAAATGGATTTCACTAAATTTCAACGATAAATGAATCAACCTTACATAAACTAGCTTTCTTTCTTAAAATTTCTATGTTCTCAAGATTGGCAGTGGAATGTTCTGGGTTAATCCTAACAGGCACTACTGTTCAACATAGTGGTTTTGCTTGACCACTCTTGCATCACTTGCTTGTCTTCCTTACCTACTAAAAAACTTGCGAATCTCTGGAAAATAGATTTCTCTTCCCACCGTTTTCTTCGTAATATTGTCATCAAGGATTTTTGAAAGAAATGAAGGGAGTTTTCTAACCTACTCCATTTAAACACATCTCCCATAACTTTCATTCTGATTTTTTTTCTCATGTTCTGATTTCTACATGCTTACAGCAGTTTAATCTCGAAACGATAGAAAATATCGGTGGTGGTTGCAGAATTTCTAGGATTTTTATATAAGTTCTTTCCTTGTACATACATCGTTGGAATTTCTTGAGGGGTCGATCCTTTGTACTAAGTATTGAGTCCCCTCAAGCACTTTTTCTAACGGCTGCATGTTTTATTTCTGTTAGTTCTGCCATCGCTATAATTCGTTCTCCTCATCATCTTAAGTTCCGCTTCCCTGTCTATTTTTGGATGTCGAGAGACAAGGAAGTTGTAGATTTCGATTCGAGCAGTTTTTCGTAGCTGAGTACGCCAACGAGTAGTTAGCTAGCCATTCAAGTAAGTGGTTCTCGGATAAGCTGAACGACGGCACGCGC
Source organism: Necator americanus (assembly GCF_031761385.1). Classification (NCBI taxonomy): domain Eukaryota; kingdom Metazoa; phylum Nematoda; class Chromadorea; order Rhabditida; family Ancylostomatidae; genus Necator; species Necator americanus. Next base: position 36,927,078 of record NC_087371.1, on the reverse strand, counting down.
TATCGAAGCAAAAATGTCTCCGTGAAGCGGTTCAAGAATTGCGGGAAATGTGGGAGTGCGTGGATTTCATGCAGGATGGTTACGACAGTGTCCCATATCAAGTTCGCGAAGCTATGAAAAAAAGATAGAACCAAAATATCCTCGAAATTTCTTTTAGCGAGGTTCTCGTGTGATTTATTTCACTTCTGTATTATTTCCTTTTTTAATGTTGTAGATCTTTCATCATCAACTCGTGGTGATATCTTTTGCCCAGTACTTTTTTCGCAAAAGAAATTTAGATTTTCAATGTTTTCTTCTCTGATTAAGATATGTGTGAAGCTCAATTTTACCTTAGTGAATTCCACTTAATTTTAGCGAGAGGATTATCTATAACTTCTTAGAGGTTCTTTCGATTTTGAGAAAACTATCAAAGTTATTTGAGAAACATCGAGAAGGTGAATAAATGCATTTACTTCCCGAAGCGTTCCGAAAATTGTGTTCAAAGCCCACCTTGTGAGGAGATTCGCCTCAAGTGCCATCCGTTGGGAACGTCCACTTTGAGGATTTCCTGGAATCCGAGATTTAATGTTTTTTCTAGAGAGAATATTGGTTCAAATTCGTATACACAGCTCCATTCTCATATTTGGCTTTTTTAGTGTTTGAATTGCTAGCGACCATTATGAAAAAATACTAGGCAAAGTTATTTCTCTCCTCATAATATCGTCTCTCTAGAAAGCAGTGCTGACGTTGAGATTTTGTCAGGAAGTGGTTTTCACCATTTAAATTAAAATTTTAGCAAAACCCTAACAAACTTGTGGATGTCAATAACCAAAATATTCGCAAGAAGATCTGCTAATTCCATTAACTTCACTATTTCCTTTCTTTATTCTTTGTTTAGAAGCATTAGATTTTTTTCTTGCTGTGAACAATAATTCATAATTCATTTCTTTATAAAATAGTCAGCAAAATTTAAGCTTGGATTCTTCTCTTAGAAATTGATATGTACCCACAGAATAATTATAAATGAAAATAAGACTGTTCAGGAAATGTGAACGCTCAGAGTAAAAATTTAAAAAATAAAAGTAATAAAAGCAATAGAGTAATAATAAAACTATAGAATCAGAAAATTTTTTGAAATTTCTATGTAGCTGACTTCCCGTCTCTAACTTCTATAATTTCTTGTATTATTTCTTTTTCACGATGTTGTAGATGTCTTATCGTCATGATAACATCTTTGTAATACCTTTTGTTAGTCCTGGCACTTTCTTAAAGTACAAGTGTACCTCGTCTCGTATCAGCTGCTCTGTAAGCAGCGATGTTAGTTTTGCACGATAAATAGACCAGAGGTAGCAAAGCAAAGAAAAAAATCAGCGCTATCCTTCAAATGTGAGAAAATGGTCATTAGATGGGAAAAAGAAGGTCATTTGTAGTCGAGGTTGGTTAAACCACCACCATGGGAAGAAATCTATTCGGAAGTTCTTTTTTTTTCTCAAATCAGACAAGAAATTCTCAAAGACAAATTATTTTGCTATTCCCTTAGGTTCTTTGTTTCCCCTTTGTTATTTGCTCTTTGCTTTTTGCAACCATATCTTCTTATTCTTCACACACATTTTTCACACGGACATCTGTTGTTCATCGCTTTAGTTTTGTCGATCTCCTTCCTTGTTGCAGCAGTACCGCTTACTGAAATAGCCATCAGACAGCGATAACATTGAGCAGCGGTACGCGTTGTTTTTCGCTTTTCTCCAGCGATAAACATTCGTTTCTAAATATGAAAATAACAACATCGAAAACATATTTGAGACGGCTTGTGCTGCAGCTGTCGGCACGACGGCGACCATGACTCAGGAACACACTGTCGCGAAAACAAGACATCGCAAGCTGAACTCCACTTTGCAGATGCTTTCGCCATTTTTTTTCGTGAGCACTCGGTTCGAAAAGCGTGAAAACTGACTGCCGCGATTGGTAGCTACCGTCTTCTATTGGTAACTATAACGGTTCTATACATGATTAGGTGTCTTTCGCCTTCAAAATTTAAAATTTTATGCACTACAAACAAGAAAAATAACTAGAACTTCTGCCATTCCAGCTGTGCCACCCGCATACTAAGCAACAATGGCGGCAGTTAGGTGTTCCTCGTTTTTTTTTTTAGCGATATGTCTGCTTTTCGTTTTCGTCCAGTCTGCACGTTTACATCCTCGTCAGATTTCTTGAAAAATCCTCTGAAGAAGATTTTAGTTTTTGCGCTGCTTCCGCTTCGAATGTTTTCCGGGATGGATCAAATCTAGGCAACAGCTTTCAATTCAGCCGAATTTCAAAATCTCGATGTTATTACGTTTTTCATTGTTGAACATCTGTTATGTCTACATACTTCCCATTCGCGTACAGTTCTCGACAACATTCGACGAGAACTGAAGCACAAAGCATTGTCACTCAGTTGAGTGTCAGTCAATCCACTGCTTCCACAACAGACGAATGAGATTGTCATTCTTCTAATCATCGCTGAGTGGATATATAACGAGCGTAACACACAGTTTTGAAAAATGATTCCTCTCTGTGTGCTGGGCCTATCCGATCGTGTCCCATTAGTGGTAGTTTTATGTTTCCTGTTTTTAATATGGTTGCCGATCTCAACAAGATGCGCTAAAAATAGAAGTCGGCGCGGCACTCTCCCACGTGTATTGTCCCTACAGAAGAGCCGGTTTTCCTCGTCCTCTCTCTCGTTCCCCTGCTATATCTGTCAGGATACCCTGGTCCCCGACGAGGTATCGTTCTCTTCGCCGAACGTGCTCTTTTCAACGACCATCCTGTCATCTTCTCCGTGCGCTATGTGCTATTTCCGCTTCCGTGTCTACGCATCCATGCAATTCGTTCTCTTCGAAGCTCGTCTAATTGCTCTGCGTCTCCGCGGCGCACAAGTCTGCCCCACCCCAGTCGTCGCTTCATTCTGAAATTTCTCTCTGTTCGCCTGTAGTCATCATATCATAGAACAAACTGTTGCCCCTGTATTCTGAAGAGGTCGCTCAGTACATGAGCGATTGGCCGTCGCAAAGAAGCGCGTCCACGTCGACCTCATGCGACTCCTCACCGCAGCGAGAGGTCCATCCATTGTTGAGGTCTAAACCCGCGAAACCTTGCGATTTAACGAACCATGGAGCTTTCCCTCTTACTCGTGCTCTTCCCTTCCATGGTGGTCTCACTTCCGGAATGGCCGTAAAGAAACGACGATCGTCCAGCTCTCCCGAGGACTCGCACTATCGCGAGAAGATCCCCCATCTGGAATCCACCTTGTATCGATCAGCTGGAGAGGAATTGGAACTGTCCGAACCATCTACCTCATCAGGACCTCGTCTTCCGGCGACTCCGCCAGAAACTCCGCCGAAGATTTCCTCCTGTTCGGATAGAAAGGACGTTAACCTAACTGCGGAATTGTTCTGGCTAAAAACTCATCTTTCCGAACACTGGTCAATGAAATGGTTATGGCAGGTTTGTATCAAAATTTCCTTTAACAGCAGTGCCGTTCTTCTTTTTCTTCTTTTTGAAACTTTGTAGCGTTCGTCGATTGGCTCGCATTTCTCCATAGATCATGTTCGATTGTTTGCGTTGGAGTGGCGTTGTTATCGAATGTTTGATACATTCTTTCTCCAATCTCTATGTTTCCGCATGACGTCTGTAGAACTTTCGTTTCTAGTTTCTTCATTGCGGCTTTGTTACATCTATCTCCCTATTTTATAATGTGCAAGTTTTACATATAACATATTTAGTTTTGTCGTCAATGCCTGAATATCATTTACATTTGAATTTCTATGTGGATTCTATTTTTGTGAGAGCGCAGCGGAAATGTGAAATTGAAGTGAGAGGTGTGGCCGCATGTCACATACAGTGTAAAATGAAATCTCATCAATTAGCGGCTTCACACCATGTTATTCGAAAAGCTCGCTCAAGCTCAAGAAATTTTCATGCAATATCTTAGAATAGAACTCTATCGACAAGAGTGTACTTGAGAGCATTTCGTGTGCGTGTGTGTGTGTGTTTTTTTTTTTTCGTGGAAGTTCCGGACGAAGCAGTCTCATGTATTTTCAAGCGGGTTTTGACCGTTTCCATTAAAACGCTTGGTTTCGTTGAAAAAAAAGGAAGATGAAGGATAAACAAGACATTGTCTCTAGAAATGTATGGTAATAATTCACATATAGTAATGAGCATTGATCGCATGAAGTTTTTTTTTTGGTAATTTTCTTGTTTTTACCACCTACGCTTGGAATTTACAAAATTTATTCCAGTAGGAAAGAGCGAATAAACGAATAGTAGTTCACTATAAGGTGTGAGCCTAGTCTGAAGTGGTAGTTGACCGTATTCTTACCCTAAATAGGATTCAATTCATTGATCTCGTTCACTGAATAGCTTATTGATTACTCGGCTTCTTAATTCGCTTTGCAACTCCCTCAAGAATGCATTGGTTTCCAGAAAATATCGAGAAGTTCAGGTCATCGCTTTGTTATTCGACTACTGTTCATTCATGACTCATTCTCTCCTCTATCTAGTTCATCTTTCTTTATACAAATCGGGTAACATTCCATCTTTTTAAATATTTCAGAACACTGCAACACTCGATGACTTCGATCGCATCAAAACATTGGGTACAGGCTCGTTCGGAAGGGTGATGCTGGTAAAACACAAACAAACTGGAAATTACTTTGCCATGAAAATTTTGGACAAACAAAAGGTTATTTAATTTCCAACTTCTGGCTTGTTTGTTTGCTTTTTTTTTTGCATGTCTTCGTTTTTTTTTTAGGTTGTGAAGCTAAAACAAGTGGAACACACGTTGAATGAGAAACGAATCCTGCAGGCGATCGATTTCCCTTTTCTTGTGAACATGCAATACTCTTTCAAAGTAGGAGCTTTAGAATTTTTAAGATTTTCTGACTTCGTTCACCTTTTATCAAAGATTTTCTCCTCACAACAGCTGTTAATATGTTTCAAAGAAGTCTTGTTGTTTCTTTTTTTTTTGTTGAGCCCCCCCAAAAAAAAATAGAGAACCAAAGGAACGTGGTTAATAACGATGCCGGATCGCGTTGTCCTTGGGCTTATGTTTCTATTTTGAGAAAAACAGCAACGGTACTTAGGAAACTAGCTGTCCACCAGATTGGAATACGCTACTCCGCGTCCTTCATTACTTGATTCTTTTAAAATCTTCTTCACTTGCCTCATTAAGAATTGCATTATATGTTTTTTTCTCTTTTTTTTTCTTGGTTACGTTATCGTGTTCGCAGTTTTTCTTTCAATGAGATATATAGAAGGGATCCTTTTATCAGCTAGAGGTATTGCGCTCGATTTTAGAACTCAGCACTAGTGGATCTCTTTGTTTTCCAGCTTCACGAGATGTACCACTACGGATTCATTTTCTTCAACGTTTCCGCTTTTCGAACAGATTCGAAGAGGAAGAGGCTTGCTGGCCGGCTTTCAGTCGCCCGCTTTTCCCTGTTTCTTTTCGTGTTTACTTTGCCGGTATTGACAAACGGGTCAGGAATTCCCGATCACGACCTACTCGCCTATTTTACGCGCAGATTAAAGACAACATCTCAGTCAAAAAAGAAAACCTTCCCTATTTTCGGTCACTTCGCTCACACATTCGGGGAAAACTTGGACAGAACGTTGCGTTCCTTTAATTCACACTGAAACGAAGATGATTGTCAGCACCAGGAACTACAAGTGCAACGTATCGAGGACGTTTCTTTAAATTACTGGTTTTCCAGAATACAAGCTCATGTAGATATTAACAACAGAAAATCTAATTTCATCGAATCGCTGTTGATTTGTGATTAACTGATCTGATCTTTGTATCATATACTTGAAATTTTTTTCTATGGAGAGAGAAAACTTCGATTTCTCCCGTATGGGTTGTCTTTATAGACTAATTATAACAACTACATATTGTGTGTGACTGTACAATTGTTACAGCATCGCATGTATGTCACTAGGCTACCATCACCACCTATTTACGGTTAACACAACGCAGACGTTGAGCTACGCTACTACTATTGATAGCAATGAATCACGAGACATAAATCTCATGCCATTGCATGAAGCAAAGCCTAAAAATAGTCAATGTCTGCCGCTGTCGCAAACAAACCAACTCAAATATAATAGGAAGGCTAGCGTTAGTGAGAGGAGTGCTGTTCGGATACTAGCGGAAAATCCTATTCGGTTCTCTTCGGATAGCTATGATGAAAAGAGGACCTCAAAGGCATCACCACAGGAATCCGAGGTGGTGCAGATTTCAGGTGGAGTATTCGTATACGGGATCGTAGATTGAGGGGAGGGGGTGATTCCGTTCATTTCTTCCTAATTGCCGTAAAAAAACGGCCCGGAAGATGCGGCGTGTGCACACGGCTGGCGCGCTCCAGTCGAACTTCTTGTAGAAAAAAGTGCGCCAGAACGCCCGAAGCTGTATCTTCCGAGCCGTTTTTTACGGCAATTAGGAAGAAGTGGACAGAATCACCCCCCTCTCCTTAGTCTCCTATCCCGTATACGAATACTCCACCTGAAATCCGTACCACCTCAGATTCGTGGAGTGATGCCTTTAAAAACGCTGCCCAATACTAGCAGAACGGGTTTCCCCTAACATTCTCATGCCTTTCTAGTAGAAATGCTAGGATCAATTAGATCTTTTTCGCATTTTTAGAATCTCTTCATAGTATATGACACGTGAATTTGTTGAGAGCTGCACATCTGTTCAAATTTGGGAATATCTATCATTCGTAGTCATAGGCGCGATCGCGAATGAAGTACTTTCACTGCTGTCCTTTTATCCTTGTTTTTGGACGTTTTCAGGTAGAAACATAAATACATCACGGATTTTATAGAATTTCAAATACGAACAACCTTCTCATGATCACCACCTATCCCTAGCAAATGAAAAGTTCCATTTTTGCTGAGATCTCGGGGGAAATCCTTCTAATAGGCGCAATCAAAGAAGCAAATGAACTAGATATGCTCACGCTACTGCGATATGAGTCCGAGTCTGTGGCGTTTCTGACTAGGAATACAGTTTTTTGACTCGTTTACAAAAGGTGAGTAGTTTATTGACAGCGTTTCGGCAAATCGCTCATTTCAGGAGGCTCTGAAAGAGGCGATTTAAAAGTTAACCGATAAAATTAATTAAAAATGTTGTGTACAGTTAACTAAAAATCAATATGACGTTTTTTTTTCGTGTTCTGACGGATGTATTTCTATTTTTGCTCAGCTTTTGAAAATCAGTCAGATCCTCTATTCCCTCATCAGAAATAACACCAAACCACGACGTCTCCTCGTTATCGGCCGAAATCAGAACACTCACTGTCGTTTTACATTTGCGGTCTATACATTCCTACATTTCCTACACTTTTTCCTACATTTTCTTTTTCACAATGAACAAACAAATATACTTTGCTTGTTGGTCTCGACAAACTCTGTTCCAATTTGTCTTTCGGCTTGAAACGTTCTCACATCGTCCGCGCTTCACTTTTTCTTCTATTCATTTTCAATAATATGTGGGCGTATTGTTCAAATCAATCATGCGTTTGATCAGTTTTATGAGCGTGGGTGTTTTCAATGGGAAACAATCACAGCTGTGTACTGACTGCTATTATCTCTATTCCGAGCGGCAAGTCACAAATGGAATGAAAAATTCGGAACCGCTTTGTAAGTTCGCGGGACGGGGGCGTAAATTGAATTGAAACTTTTGGTAGCATTCGAACAAAGAAATATTTTTCTCAACTTGGTAATTTAAGATGAACCAATACGATAATCATTCCCATCATCTCCTTTTTTTTCAGGATAACTCAAACCTCTATATGGTGCTCGAATTCATTTCCGGTGGCGAAATGTTCTCTCATCTACGTAGGATTGGACGGTAAGCTAAAGTTAGAAATCAATCAATCTACCCTCCGTGGATTTTGATCTGATTGCTGTCGATAACAGTTTCTCCGAGCCTCACTCGCGTTTCTACGCCGCACAGATCGTATTGGCATTCGAGTATCTGCACTCTCTCGACCTGATCTATCGAGACCTGAAGCCTGAGAATTTATTGATTGACAGCACAGGATACTTAAAGGTGAGTAGAAGAAAGTTTTTTTTTTAATTATTATGAGCCAATCCTGCGACAGCAGAAACAAGGAACCCATCCCCTGAACCTCCTGCGTCTCAGGGCAGGTACAATGTCGATTTTGGTCTGCCCCTTATCCGCCACCTGGGCACGTGCCACATAGCCTCGCGACTAATCGGCTGTGATCCCTCTAATGAGGGAGATCCGTAGTAAAAATCCAAGCGAAATGAGATCACTTATTAACGAGGATTTTCCTTATTGATCTCGGTTTTTCAGAAGTCTATTATTATTCTATCTATTATTTAAGACTATAAGGATGAGTGAAGATTAGTTAGCAAGAAATTTGTCATTGTGTCTGGGCATTTTTGATCCATCTTTGATCCATCGGTCAAATTCCCCATCTCGCTTCTTTAACACCCTATGAAATTGGACGCAGAAAAAACTTCCTGATCGCAATTTCGACCTCATTAGGGTTCTCAAAGACGGAACAAATGTGTTATCGATCGGGACAACACTTGCTCTGGCGGACCAATGTAAAGGGGGCGACGTGGGGTGGATGTAGGAGATTTTCATCAAAGTAACTCTGGGAGTTTGTACTCGGTTGAAAGTGCAAAATGTGACGATCAACTAACTTTCTGCAGTAAACTTCTGTTATTGATTAAAGTAGAGTAGAGCGCATTTCCGCAGCGTTTAATTTTAGCCATTTCAATATACTTAACTCTAAAAATTCACTAATGGTTAGTTTATGTGCTAGTGCTTGTTTAATGGGCTTAAGACATCCGTTTCGTGCAGATTATAGAAGCTGAGTTACGTAAGGACTGCTTAAAGCCAGCCTAACACGAAACTGGGATTATTAGGATCGTTCCCACGAATTCAGATATAGTCACGGATGTAATAGTTCACGAGTATATGCGTAATCACGACCAGTTCTCTTTAATTATTCAGAAAAACGGCTTTCTCACACCGAGCGAGCCGGTGGTGCTCGTGCTCTTGCAGACTGCAATGATCTAAGATAATCTATGTGGGTGGCAACCTGGTCACTTGGTCGTCAATGCGCTAAGAAAGCTATCATGCCTACTTCCAGCCTTTTTCTTCCCACATTCAGACTCCATTCCTGGAACTAGCTATCACGCTTTGTATCTATCCTTAAGCTTAAGCTCTAAGCCTTAAGCTTTGACTTGGTCGCATACGTCGAATACTCAGCCATCACCACCGATACTGACTGAGAAGGGTGCTCTGCCAAATGTCGTTGATCACATTTTGATTATGGTGGAAATTCTAACAAAAATGTAGCTAAATTCTGCATCAGAAGAGACGTAATTATCAAGTGCATTAGCTGTTTTAGGAGTGAGATTCAGGAAGCAGAAAAAACTTCGCTGATTTGATCATCTGAGCTCTATACATTTCAGATCACAGATTTCGGCTTTGCGAAACGGGTCAAGGGTCGCACTTGGACACTATGTGGTACTCCGGAGTATTTGGCTCCGGAGATCATCCTCTCAAAGGTATGTAATTAGTTAACCTCATTGCATGTAAGTATCAAAGAGATCTACATGGTTAAGAATGACACCAAAACGTTCTTACATAACTTATCTTAATCTATTTATAAGTCGAACTTTTCCAGGGTTACAATAAGGCCGTAGACTGGTGGGCCCTTGGTGTTTTGATCTATGAAATGGCAGCTGGCTATCCGCCGTTCTTCGCCGATCAGCCCATCCAGATCTACGAGAAGATTGTCAGTGGGAAGGTAAGAGGCCGCAGTTCCCTTATTTTTGTTCCGAAAGGATATTCTATTTCTAGATAGGCGAATTTTTCTTTATGTACACTTTATCTGTCTTACATGTGCCCTGCCCCACTCAAACGCGCATCACAACCATCTGAGCGAAACACTTCAAGCGCAAACTTTAATCATTGTTCCTGTAAAACATTTCTTAATGATACTCTTTTCTTCTTTACACCCGAAGAAACGACTTTGATAATTATCTGTTGGGCATTTAGACCAATTTCATGCCTTCTACCTGAGAAACAAAGAAAGTGTAGTAAAGTGACAAAACCGCAAAAAGAGAAGGTAATCAATATAAAAACTGAGGAATTACTAAACTTTTCAAAAATTTTATAGCTGTTTTTAAAAAGTTTTAAGTAGAACATTTTTTGCAGCTGGTGCTTTTTTTTTACATCGAATTGCATTTCTTACATCAGTTTCGATTATATTTAGCAGAATTAACCAGAAGAAAATGAAAAATCGAAGCAAAAGCTCGAAGAGAAAAAAAAATTACGAAACTTTTGCCCGCCAATGTATTTTTATGTGTTTATATAAATTCATCCATTTATTCATTCATCAATTTGTATGAATATTTTTCTTTATTCGTTTGTTCATCTATGTATAGGCACCATTTTTCATTTCTGTGCAGTTTTTTTTTTCGCGGACCCTGTAGAAATTCACTAACTGTAGTTTTCTTTACAAAGATTATGGATATGACAGTAATTTTGAAAAACAAAGGTCGATTTTACCGATATCGATGTTTCTTTCTTTCTAAACACAATAAGACCTTATCATAACTGGTTTTTGCATACGCTAATCGTGAATTTTTTAATAATTCGGAATGAGAATGTTTTTATTTTTCACTTTTTTTTCTTAAATTCCTCCCCTACGCGCAGTGAACATTCACGTAAACCGACTCACGCGTATGCTTATTTCGCGTGTAGCAATCGTTTTGCACGAAATCTCTTTTTTTTTTTTGACTTTTCTAAGATAATTTTAATCTTGGATGTGAAAGAAAAATGGAAAAAAAAACTTTCGGATGATATTTTTCTCTTCTAAAGCGCTTCTATTGATGGGATTTGAACTAGTTTATGCAATGCATCTTTATTATTTCAAGGAGGTGGACCGCTCTGAATTTCCTACTACTACGATATTTTCTCTCTAGATTTGATTCGGATTAAGTTGTAACTAAACCTCAAAAAAATTGAAATAACTCATAAATATAATTCAGGTGAAATTCCCATCACATTTTTCGAACGAACTGAAGGATTTGCTGAAGAATTTGCTTCAAGTCGATCTCACAAAACGCTTCGGAAATCTTAAAAACGGCGTCGCTGACATCAAGAACCACAAATGGTTCGGAAGCACCGACTGGATTGCCATTTACCAACGGAAGGTAACAACATTGCTAGAGTACCTTGAGTCGTAACTCACACTAACTGCACGGATATCGTTCTTTGCTTGTCACGTTTCCATTAGTAGTGATCTATCGCTACTCATACAGCGATGTCTTTCTTGCATGAAGTTCTGTTTTGCTTTTCTTTCAGTGTTAGATTGGCAGGAAGGTTTGGTCGCATTGAACAAGGTCAATATTCCTTTTCCACTTTCTCATACTTTTGCATTCAGCTTAATTCTGACATAACTGGACTTTTTGTTTTTGAAGAAAAGTTGTTTTTATATGTGTACATGAGATTTGATAGTCTTTTTCTAAACGAAAAAAAGGTTCTAAGGTTTAGGGAAGAGAGAATTTCTAATTACAAACACATTTCTTTCTGGAAGCTTCAGAGATTCTGTTCCGAGAGTTTTTTCCCCAACACCTAAACCTCCAAAACATCCTAATTTGTATAAGATGCGTATAATACTTTAAACAATGCGACATTTCCTGCCAGACTAATACGTTGCGTGATTCGCTTGTGTGTAGATTACGCCGGCGTCATTCTCGAAATGTGAGCCGGGCCGACTATTCGAAGCGCTGTATCCACGTGTGGAAGGGCCAGCCGATACACGCCATTTCGTCGAGGATGTGAAGGAGGAAGAGAACTGGACCATTTCGGAAGAGGACCATCACGCAGAGACTTTCGCCGAATTCTAAGGTTACTCTACTCCTACCATTTCAAAGTGGCCAGCGCAGGCTTTAAACGCGCATTCGCCCGTGTGCATGCCTATTTTCACGTAATATTTAGTTTTCTTTCGGATAGTTTGTCGCTTCTTATTGTGTCGTTTGCCAGCATGACTTCGATTTCGGTTTTCTTTTGTGGTATTTTGACTTTTTCTTGTCACGCACACGGCAAGTAGAAACAACACTCTTCTCACTTAATAACTTTCCTTTAGAAATGACGTCTACTCCGGCAGAATGTAGAGTATACTGGTTATTTTAATGTATATCTAGTTTTAAAAAAAAGTCGCCACATCCAGTAATTGGCTAGCAGGGCTTATTCATAGTAGTTTTATTCTTAATTGCAAGCATATTCTGAATAGTTTTTGAATAGCTTTCTATGTCTTTTCTTCGAAAGAGAAACCTAGAATAAATACATTGTTTTAGCGGTAAATTTGAAAAAAAAAATAACAAAATGTAAATAACACCAATTGAGTATCTAGGCTGAAAAATTCGAACCAGACGAGCAAGTGTTCCAACAGGTTCTACTTTTACAGCTTCATTTTACTCAGCAGACAAATTTGCACATTTTTCAAAAACGAAATTTAAATTAGTCGTTATGGTACTGTTGAATAATGCTCTAGATTCTCTGTCTTCACGATGGTTGCTCAGTCGTTCAAACTTTGCTGATATTTTGCTAATCTCACTCATCATTATATTTCTTTTGAAGTTATCTTTCAACTAATTTTTCGCAGCCATCAAAATCGATTATATTGCACTAAATTTAAGCAACATGCATGGAAATCTAGCATTTTTGTGTACTTTTTGTGTCTATTTATGCAATAAGTGCATTCTGCCAGTGTAGGCTAAAGAGACGGTTAGTTAGAGGAGTTCAAAGTGCTGGTATGTGACAACGCATTGGTCTAATGAAACTTTCTGCAGGTGGAAGCGCCGTTCCTGCCGAAATGTCGCGGTCCAGGCGACGCGTCGAACTTCGATGATTACGAGGAGGAGCCACTGCGTATATCGGGCACTGAAAAGTGTTCCAAAGAGTTTGCCGAGTTCTGAGAGATTCTCCATTCAGCGCCATACTCCCTTTCCTCGATTCTTGCCGTCTCGCCAGCATCTCTGCGTGTCTAATCAGCTAGCATCTCTGCTACCGTAGTCTGTCGCCCGGTTCCTCTAAATATTCAATGAGTACTTTTCTCCCGGTGAGCGCACCCACACGCATCTGTCTTGCCTCACATCTACTTAGAACCCGCTACGTCCCTCTTCTTCTTCTTCTCTTTGCCACCCTTTCTAGTCGATTCACTTTTGCCCACCTTTTTATATTGCGTGTAAATTAGTAGCCGTGCCACCCACCCTACTGTGTCTCCGTTTGCCTCAGCGCGCTTCCCTTCCAGTTCGCCCTCGCTGTTCACTAGTTTGTAGCGACCTCGGCATGATTCAGTCCTTTTCCTAGTCCTTTGAGTTCAGCAACAGTACCGTTACCTTTTCCGCTGACTCGCCAGTGTTCTAAATTTGTACGGATCAAATGTGACATCATTTCTCCTGCTGACAAGTTTGTAGGCTCTCTATTGTGTGATCTGTTTGGTTGTCCATCCATTTTCTCAGCGTTTTAGGACACGCCAAGCAGTTCCATAAACTTGACAGTGAGGCCAAACAATGACTATCATTGTGCGGCTTCTAATTGTAAATTTCTATTGTCGTCTTTAATATATTATGTGAATTGGTATTCTTATGATAAGTGATTATAGCTTTAAATTTGTCAATAAAAGAGTATATGTGATATTGGCGGTTGATGTCTTATGTATTACTCGCTTTGCTCGGCTTGAAATTAACAACAACGAATCAAAAAAGAACACTTTATTCAAATTTTAGAAGATTCCTCAGATTTTAGAATAGATTTTATTCTAAGCCACGTCTTTATCGTTATTTTAATCAGCATTAATTTTTCTCTTCTTTTTCCCTAGAAATTGACATAGAATAACATTCTAGCATGAAATTACGTGAATGTCATCGCCATATCGATGAAAACAAGAGTGTTTTACTTCAAATCACGTAAACTGCAACTACTATTAAAGGGACTAATAAATTATTAGTATTATTAAAGGGTCCCATTTGTTTCCTGACAAATTCGTTTCAAATTATTGCATGGTGCAAGTGCACCCAGTCGCTGGTTCCATTTTCTTGCCCCGTCGCAACAATCACCACGGAACCAACCTCAGTGTTTTCTGCTGCATCAACTCGACGCTGTGGGACTCGTCTCATCCTATTTCACCGCATTCTAGTGGGGCCGGTGCACCAATTCGGCGTTGTGGGACAGACACTTACCTCATTTATCGTTTTCCCAGCACATGCACCACCCATATACGGATACGCACATTCTTTCCACATACACACGCAGACTAAGTCGCTTATTATAGGACAGTACTTGCCAACACTTTCGTCTTGCCACTCTCTTGTCTCACTTGTAGTGTTGAAGCCTTTGAGCCAAACCGCCCAATGCCAAGGTGTGCAGGATAACGAAAAAAGCGTATAGTGCCCTAGGGTCTCGGTTGAGCACTATTATTACCCCGAGAGTTCACCGCGAGGAGTCCCTTTATGCAGTTTATGTAGCAACAGATCATCAAAGTGTTCTCTCACGACATGTGTCCTCATTTTACTACGGTGTAGATGTCATTTTATAGTAGGTGTTTTCCCACACGTCGCACACTTCTGGCAATCCCCGGATTTGTGGTGTAAGTTGCGCGTCGCTACCGTGATTCACAGACACTGCCGCATATGACATAGAGAGTAAAATTAGGTGGGCCGGATACGTGATGCGTTTTAACGACAATGGACATCGTTGGACCAGAGCTGTGAGCAACTGAATACCACGCTGTGTAGTGCCTTTTGTAGAAGGTGATTCAGTGGAGTATTTTATCAGTAATAGGACCTTTGGTCCAAACAGCAATGGAATAGTGGCAGGCACTAGCATGAATACGCACACTACTCTGGTCAGCTGGCATTCTGCCTCTTATATAGTGCGCCATTAAGAGTACACTGAGGACAGTTGATGCGCTTCCTCTTACACAATCGTACTATGACATTGTGTCACGGCAATATATTTCTAACAATGCATTACGAAGGTAATGAAATACGGTAGAGGTTCGGCGGCTACTGCCGAACACACGCGACATCAAATGCACCGCAGGAAGTCCGCCGACCCGATGGTCAGACCTCTCTACGAAGTCCTTCGAAGAAAAGTACGATGTTCTTCGAGTTCCACGCAAGAAGCCACTGGCTCTAGCGCGCGATCCGAACAAATAGAAGTATTATCGGTGCAAGCAAATCGATGAATAACCGTAACACAGGTGATACAGGTGATGCATGCACCAAAATTCCAAAACGACGCAGAATGCTGTGCAATAAAAGCTTTTTATTAAACTGTTTGGATGAAGTTTCAACAGATGTTTTAAAAGAAATGGGAAGTTCAATTCTTCTCATAACGTTGATCTGAAATCATATTTTTTTACTATTTTCCAGAAATTCTGAAATTCAGAAATTCCTACTTGTTGTTTGAAATCGTGATCCACATGCAGCCTATAACGAAACCAAATGTTAGATAATTCCTTTAATTTTGATGTGATGAGCAAATACTGGACGCTGTGATATTCTTGTTGGTTGAGAGCGCTAAAATTGAACATTTAAATATCCGAACTCTTTGTGTTTTCATTCTTTTCGCTTGGATTCGAAGAAAATTATCCCTACTATTGAATTCTCTGAGTCCATTTCATCTGTTTTCCTCGCCTCTTCTCTTTTGCTTCGATCTCGACACGTTTTTCCATTATTTTGTCGATATCGGCGGCGACACGTTGAACAACAACCAAAGCAACAGTAGCAGCAAAAACAACATGACAATAAACCAATGCACATGAGCAGCAACTATGAAGATATCAGACTAATAAATGTAAGGTCTGATAAACATCAGGTGATTTTTATAGCTTACCGCCCACTTTGATGATCTCGCAAAATCTGCCATGTACTGTTGCTGTTCCCCGTCGCAGCGTTCAGCAACGTCCAAACCCATGGTTCCAAAACGATCATAGATCGCTCTTTTGTTCGGATCGGACAGAACAACGTAAGCACGTTGTAGTTGAATAAACTGTCCAATGTATTAGAAAAGATCAGAGTTATGTAACTGTACCATAATCGTAATGATTCCTTTACTTTTTGTTTGCTTTGGTCACTGCCACCGTTTTTATCTGGATGCCAGAGTCGTGCACGAGAATGGTATGCTGTTCGAATAGATTCGTGAGAAGATTTTGGGTCCACACCAAGCACCTGATAATAATCAACACAGCAGCTTTCCGCAGGTCTACTGAAAATTGAACGACTTCGCAATTTCGCAGAAAAACGAGACCTGTTCAGTTTGTTCATCGGAATACTCTTGTCAGCATTATGAGGTGAAAGGAAGTGCGTGAAAATCGAATTTATATTTGTATTGTACGAATCGGGCGGGTGTAGTGTAGCGGTTAGAGGTTCCGCTTCCTGCATGATCGATCTGAGGTTCAAATCCGCCCTAGTGCTCACCAAGCCTTTCATCCCGATAAATTGGTACCAGACTTGTTTGGGAGGATCAAAGCACTGACTTGACACATCGGCGAGCCACCGCAGTCATTGTATAGGCCAGTTACACGTTCGTAAACCTCAAACGATTCTGAATTGAAGTGAACGTGGTTGCGCATCCCAAGCGGATTGATTAACGCCAGAAACTTTATCCTTTAACTTTATTGTACGAATTAGAGCAGTTACTCAACGTCAACTGCAACTACGGCAGCTCGACTGACCACCACAGCAACACGGACAGCATCTCAGCTACAACGTAAAGGCAGGATATCACGATGGTGACGTGATGCTGAACCCCGCAGCGAAAGCGTAGAGGCAACCGAGCGTGATTCTGTACATCTTCAACTGATCGTCTTTAAAAAAAAACGAAATGGGAACCGCTTAAGTTAGAAAAAAGGCACGTTAGAACGCGCCTCCATGTATTCTGGTCCTCTCAACTCAGCTTATTCGTTAATTTTGCTTAAATAGGCTGCCAACTACAAGTTGCCAATCCATAGAAGAACAAATCTGAGACGAAGATCCAAGAGAGGCCAAATCTCCGTAGCCGACCGAATCGACCTGGCCCCAAGCGAGTATCACCTTTCCAAGGATTAATTTTAAAAATTTATGCTACAAAACTGGTCTCAAAAGAGGGTTGCGAAGATGAAGTAGTCAAGTTTTTTTGCTAATTAGGACGAAGACTTCTTCACTTGCGGAATTATGAAATCCCCAAATGTTCTCCAGACCTTGGAGGAGGTTAGGAGCGAATTAAATTAGACATTTTAAAGAGTTATTGCATTTTAGAATGCTATGGACTCCCGGTATATCTTGGTCCTATTGCTGAACTCGAAAGTTTTCCCAAAAATTGAAACGACAACAAAAAATTGCAAAAGTGCACGAATGATGAGTGGAAAAATGTCAGACATGCTTTATGAAAATAGTTTTATAATAGATAAGAAAAGTTCGACTATCACATCAATCTGGTTTTAGAAGTAGAATAAAATAGCTCACGCATTTGGTCCCGTAAAGGCTACAATATCCATGGACGCAGGAGTAGAATCTTCACGGGAAGATTGCCATGATGCTTTAAGCTTTTGGAAAATGTTTCGTTTAGATGAACTGCCAGAACTCATTATCTGGAAATTAGATAGTGTACCAACTTCTTACAACAATCCTTATGTAATATACCTCTCTTAGAAATCGCGGAACAACCAGATACCATCAGCAGAAATTAGGTGCACAACCTTTTTCCGGGAATAAACCTATGAATTGAGGAACCACTCATCGACAAAATATGAGGATTCCATAATCAGTGTCGTGGTAAACAAAGAAATCGCTATGTCTCGATTTCTTCTGAATATCATAAAACTATATCAACCAATAATAAGGAAATCCTACGACACCTTGGACTCTCAATCCGACTTCATTTTTAGGTACTCGTGGCTTAAAGACATCACCCCACGAATCTGAGGTGGTGCAGATTTCAGGTGGAGTATTCTTATAAGGGATAGTAGATTATGGAGAGGAGGGTGATTTTCTTCCCAATTGCCGTAAAAAAACGGCCCGGAAGATGCAGCACCGCACAAGGCTGGCGCGCTCCAGTCGAACTCGTTGTAGAAAATAGTGCGGCAGAACTCCTCTTACATTTGGACCACCATTCAATCCACCAAATATCAACTATTACGAATTGCATAAGCCAATAGCTCATTTCGTGTCTATGTTTTGTTTTGCTTCCTTATTTTCAGTTACGCCTCTTTGTTTTGCTTTTGTTTTTCTTATTCGTTTTGTACCTACGCGTTTGCCTTCGAGTGTTCGTGCTATGTATTTTGTCCGAGCATGCACTTTGTCATAATTTGAAGCTTTCTACGCTGGATCATCCCTGCCACGGAACTCATGTGCGAAAACAATGCAAACTCTTCCGAAGTTCACCTATATTCTACAAAATTTGGTCGTCAGAATGCAACTCGACGGATATTTACGGACTAAAACGTGCGCTGACAAGTTGGTGGCATAACTTCACAATAAAAAAATCCAAGCAATTGTTGAAATTAAACACCACAAGTATCTAGAAATTAAAATTTGAACTAGACTAATATTCCATACTCAGTTAGCTAATAAATACGCAAAGATCCGCTTTTAGAAAAGCAGAGTCCCCTGTTGTACCGTCTCTCATGAGTATGTATGTATTTATATGTGTATGTATATGTAAATGTGTTCGTGTATGTATATACTTATATGTGTATGTGTATGCATACAGGTATAAGCCGTAACATGTTCAACTGGGTGATATGGATACGACAATATCTTTATTGTTTTCCTATGGGGTTGAAAAAGGGAAAAAAGATTATAGATGACTTCTCCTAAACAAAAAGCACTGTAAACACAAAAAAGCTATCACAGCTATTTGTGCTCGGTAATGTACACAAATATGCAGCGTTATTTTCAACAAGCACCTTGTTCTATTTATACACATATACATTATACTGAAGGAATTTGATCCACAACAGAGTCAGAAGTTTCCATATAGTCATGGACAAATACAATAAAAAAATGAGTCGACGACTACCCGGACATATACACTTAGAAAGAAGGCATCAGCAGTAAAAAAAAATCCTGCAACCAATAAATAAAGAAGCAAAACATACAAACAAACGAGCATAGCAAAGATCAAAAAATTAAGAGGTTTTGGCACAACTGAAAACTTTCACATTGAGATTAAACTCCAATGTGCGCTAGTCAGACATCGAAGTGAGTCAGGGCCTTGGGCCTCACGGTGATATTCCTATCTGATGGTGCAGGCGAACAAGGAAAGAACCAGGACATAATAGAACCTGGAAAGCAGTTTGTAGATAGAAAATGCTCGATTACGCTCCACCATCAAAATGAAAGTATAATGATAGGACAATACGCCTACGCAAGTAAGGACCTTTCAGTCCAGCGACACCTCTTACGCTAAAATGTATGATGTTCTACGCCGAGTGAACACAATAAATCAAAAGTATACCCAAGATGCTAGAGATAGCGACGCGACACTAATGGTAGCAACTATCACTGTTCGTTTACGAGCGCTAAGAAATCAAATTTTTCTTCACAAACCGTGAGCTATTGAGTCTTTTTTTTAGGTGGGGAGGGGGTAAGGCTATGTTTTTGATCCATGACGCAGCTCGCGAAAATTTTGAAAATTCAACAATCGTTTCAGTAGTCTTGACAACCGCATTTGGGATCTTTTAAAGTACTTTTACAGTATTCTGTATGCCGAGTCGAAGGCAATCGCGAAATTGCTTTCAGAAAGAGAAGGGGTAAAGCATGGCAAAAAGTAGCCCGCTTCATGAATAAATCGATAATTAGGAATAAAATCAGAGTTGATTGAAAGTGATCGTTTGAAGGAAATGATTATCTCGAAATAAGCTATGCTAGTAGAAAACAAAAGTTTTTTGATGACAACGAAACCACCTCCTCCGCAGACTTCTCTGAGCAGCGCAAATCTGCTGCGACGACGACTTTTCCTGTATGTCTGCCTCGACCGCCTTTGTACAGCTTCTACGGCAGTTTCGTCTGAGAAAATGGCGCTTAACTGAAAATCATTGATCATATCAACACTAATGTAAATTAAAAACTAAAATTTAAAGGTACTAAGTCGAACTTCGAGTTGTACCTGATCACAAGAAACTGCTAATACAAACATCCCAAACAATGCACTCTCCATGGAAAGGAAAATCGAATGAAGTCTTAAAAAAGATTCTTACAAAGGTGATACTAGAATGCTATGATTAAGATGGGTAGAAACATTACGCTCGGAAATGTATATTCGAAATTAAAACTGTAGTTCGTAGGCACAGGTGCGATAGGGAGAAGCCGGACCCTCCTCAGGTGAAGGGGGTTTAGCTCATGGGGTGCAGCTCAACTGAAGGGAGTCCTTTCGCCAACAGCCCAAAAGTGAAGGGGGTAATTTCGCCAACCGTTCAAAAGTGGAGAAGATCCCTTCCCAACCGTTCAAAAGTGAAGGGGGTCAGAGCACCGGCTCCGACTATCGCATCTATGTTCGTAGGTGAAACTTACACTTTTGCGTGGTGTGCATTTTCTCCGAAAGGTCCTTTCAGTCCTGTTGAAGCAAACTCATCGTCGTAGACCCATGAAAGAACCATTACTCTGAAGCGTAAGAAATCCGTGCCACACCACAAATTTGCATAATAAGAGGAAAAAAAAGAAGTGCTACAAAGTTCAGAAACTTCTATTATGTTGAGGTTAATTCATAAATGACTTCAGTTAATCTTTAGACTATAGTGTTCTGCACGTTTCATTTTTTTGTTCGAGTTGAAAATGGAGAATAAAAAAACACGTCATATTATGCTTTTAAAATTGAAATACAGGGTAATAGTGCTGTGGCCACTGTGCTCAACAAATCTGCAGTGTGTATAGTAAAGAAATGACGACCGATCTGACGCTTAGAAATTAGTTTGTCAATTTCCGTTCTGAAGAAACGGTAAGCGGTAGAAAAACAAGTAAAATTCCCACGAATTACGGAATTGTTACGACCATGCATGCACTACACATACAATTAACTTCAAGTTGTGATCAGAAACACTCTTCCGTATTGAAAAAGCAGTGCGTCAAAAGCAACACTTCTGTAATATGGAAATCACAACGCATCTTGTACATTTAGCTACATGCGACTGCAGCTAACGACTTTGTGATATTATACTGACCCGTTTCCATCACACATAACATATAGTAGGGTCAAAGCGACATGGAGCACGCTGCAGTTGCGTAAGCGGCTTGATTCTAACCGCTACGCTATCGATCCTAACCGCTTTCTCCATCGCGCCGCTTCGAGCACAGCCACCTACACACCTGCACCGTGCTTCATGACCCCACTGTACCAAGGAAAACGATGTCGAGAAGCATCCTAGTGAAAATACTTGAATGAAAAATGTCATTTTACTTAATGTTCTTCCCCTTTTTAATGACAGAAGATAACGTACACTATTGAATACGTGCTAGACAACCCCACGTAGAAGAGAAATTGAAGAAAGAACTTTTGGTTGAATTCTCCAACGCAGTTGTTGACCCATGGACCTGAAAAAAACTATGTTTTCAACTGATGCACCATAAATGGAAGTTTTCTTTTATTAATTCAAAATCCAGTATGTATCCTTAATCTAATCAAATAGACGGATAACAGATAAAAGTTAAGATAATAAGTACGCGTGCGCGAAAAGACTACTTTTGAAAGGGCCTCGAAAGGAGAGAAACAATGCAAATGAACCAAAACAGGCTGAAATGCTGTCATAATTTAATAAGCGGTCGTCCAAAGAAAGAAAAAGTCATCAAATGTTCTCTAACTTCTACACAAACAAACAACTTCTTAAAAGGCATCTTTTTGCTTAAGATCCACCGAAATAGGTTTCGTTATATGAAAACATCAACATACAATGATGGTCCATTTTTCGAATACATCGACGACATACACGACAATGGTGGGCCCTAGGAGGTCTGAACGATTCACATCGAGTACACATTGTCCAATCCGCCTACAAAGGAGTACTGAAACAAATAGTCCTGCAGATGCGAATGTGCAGAAAAAGTTACCGCAGTTCCTCCACGACTTCTGAGCATCATCGCTTCACGATCGCTGGGACTATCGTCCTCCGAAGAGGAAGACAGCAGACGGAGTTGAGCAGTTCTGTCATGGAATGTTCTAGAAAATACATCTTTTCCACGGAACCTGTCTGAGAACTTGTAAATAAAATGATTGTAGTATCCCTCATTTTTATGTAGCACAACCGAAAAATAGTGATGTGGACATAACCGCAACAAAATCACAAAATACTATACTCACTTTCTTCCTATGTATCACACATATGTCACAACTTCTTGCGGAAGAAAACTGGAAAAGGCAGCATTC
The DNA here is from genome assembly GCF_031761385.1 of Necator americanus. Lineage (NCBI taxonomy): Eukaryota > Metazoa > Nematoda > Chromadorea > Rhabditida > Ancylostomatidae > Necator > Necator americanus. The sequence goes on along the minus strand of NC_087371.1, from coordinate 36,904,664 downwards.
TCCGCTCCGGATGTTGGGACGTTGCAAGTGGCGGAGAATGTTGCCTTTGCAATTTCCATGGCATGGGAAACTACGTAGTGTATCACCATCATTGGATGTGTGACGTGTAAGTGGCCGCAACAAAAATGAGAGATGTATACAAAATAATTCAAGGAAACTGACCCATTTTTTAGTATGGGAACCACTCCTGGATCTGTTAGCATCGTTCGAGCATGCGAGAAAAGAGTCATGAACATAAGTGTGTTGAACAAAACAATGTGGAGTGCACCCCAAATGCTGGAAAAAAAAGAACTACAAGACTGAAAACGATGTTACGACCTCAGAACCAGCAATATTCGAAGAATAATTACATCAAACATTGAACATTATCGATAATAAAAATCAATTCATTGTTTCAATCTTTCCTAACAAGGCCGAACCAATTTATAGGTGTGCAATAGCAGCTGAATTTCTAAGCACTGCGCTACACCCGCCCAACTAGTGAAGATTATCTTCGACTAAGCTCAACGTGGAGTGTTTAATTAGGAACTACTGAGAATGTGGATAAGATAAACGTGCTCCAGCACTTAAAAGCTGACTACAGCGGTTCTTTGTCCTACCTCTACACTGAACTTGCGACAAAAATTAAAACTAAAAACAATTTCACGATATTACCTACGGTTCCAAGGGATGATCGCGCTAATAAACACCTCGAAGTTATTTAGCGTTCTTTTTTTCGTGTCCATGGTAATAAGATGACGTCACAATCGTCATCGCAGCAAAGCTCTTTTGCACTAGAATCCCCATTACTGTCCCATCTACTGTCGCCTCATCGACCGGCAGAGGGGGTTACTAGTGCACCTAGCACTAGGGACTTAGGGGATGTAGCAGGTCAGGTGGAGACAGTACGCCCCAAAGAGATTGCAGCTCAAAAAAAATTGTTGCATGGTTGTCTACTCATTGTTATACTGTTGAAACTAAAGGCCACAGCAATAACGCAGTTAACGCAACTACAACAATTCATTTTACTTTTCTTTCTCTAAAAAAGCAAGTACAAGAAACAGAATCCCAAGTAGTGAGCGATACTTGAGTAGGAAAGAAACTCACGATTCTCCGAACACGGGCAAAACCATCCATATCGTGATCACGTAGTCGGCATAAATTACGCAACCATATATCATGAGTACGCATATTAAGCCACAAGGATCGAGACGCACAATCATGACTCTTGAGGTGACATGGAAGCAGTCACCACAGCAAAATAAAGTCAAGTAGTTTTAGGCATGGAGAATAGATCTTTTATGAGACGGAGTTTGACACCTACAAAAAAAAAGAAATTGACAAAAGCTAGTACTACACAAGGAACTATCGGGATAAATGTAGTTGAGGATGGGGCAGTCAGTGGCGCCCTAATTTTTCGAAGTAAACAATGAAATCAATCGAGGTCCTGAGGCCTAAGCATTAGTCTTAGAGGATCTATGACATGTAAACTAAAGTTACTAAGAAAAAAAAGTAAGTTAGAGCTTCGGGAAATAAGGGCGCCACTGAGTTCCCCCCCCCCCAAAAAAAACGCAAGCCACTAAAAAGGGAACGAAACACTAAAACATGGAAGGTGCACAGATTTCGTTCCGACGGGCGGCGCAGGCTTCTACTGCTTACAATTCACGATCGTCAGACCTTACAAGGTTATGTTCTTCTTTATGTTGTTTCTTTAGTGTCGTTCTTCTCAACAGCCTTCATTTCCGATATGCTACTGCATCTTATTCAAGTTTATTTCTACGTTGCTTATATTGAAGATATCTGTTTCTTCTATAAACTCGTGTTGTTTTCTCATTACATGTGTTTTCATTTCTGTCCTTTCTTCAAAGTCGCTCTTCACGTCAGTGTTCTCTTTATTAGTAGATTATATGTTGTTCTTTATTCAAGTTCTCACTGCTTCGCTGGTACTGAACTGCGCTCCTACTTCTGGAAGTTCTATCTTCCTCTTTTCTTTTAGTAACTTTAGCTTACGGCCATAGATCCTTTAAGACTAATGCTTAGGTCCCAGGTCCCCGACTGATTCAGTTATTTACTTCCAGAAATAAGAGCTGGTACAAAAAAGATGAAACTTTTTTCAACATTTATCGATAACATTGTAGTGTCTTTCCAATAAGTGAAAATATTTTCCTTGCAGTCACACTGTTAAATATTAAATAATAATATTAAATAAATGTTAAATATTAAATAAAACACATCCATTAAATAAAATGCTAGCTCTTCAATATCGTTTAGAAGCTTGTATTGCATGGGTTTTCTTAAATAGTAGTAGCTAGTACTGCAGCAACTATATCTCTCCTGTTATCTGGGTTCTTATCTTGAGTGGCAAATGTCTTCAAGCAATCTAGGCAATCTCACATTATCTTTTCAGCTCAAACGGAGCTGATTTGCAAACAAATTTAAAGTTTGCAGTATAAACATGGCCAAACTCTATTTTTCCTAATCGTCCTGAAAAACGGTGTGGGAGACAGATGAGGCGTGTGCGGTGACGTTTTGAAAGGTATAGTAGAGTTTCACATTTCGGGACGATTAGCGGGAAATGAGCGTTAACATGCTCGTACTCGTAAACTACACTCACCCTCTACCATGAAAATCCCCAACATCGTCAATTTTGTCACATGCTGCCTTTGAAGGCAGCATACCACGAATTTGGGGTGGTACGGATTTCAGGTGGAGCATCCGTATACGGGATCGTAGATTATGGAAAGACGGGTGATTCCGGCCATTTCTTCCTAATTGCCATAAAAAAACGGCCCGGAAGATGCAGCTTTGAGCGTAAACCCCCTCTCCATAATCTACTATCTCGTATAAGAATACTCCACCTGAAATCCGTACCACCTCAGATTCGTGGGGTGATGCCTTTAAGCGCTTACCAGCGTGACAACACTTGCGAATCTCAATTAAGGATTTAACTATGCTTTCGAAAAGAATTCATTCACAATCGTCTGGACCAAGCCTTCCAAATCCTCGCTGTATAAATGTCACTTGCTTACACCAATTCAAAGTAGAACAAGGAGAAAGAGCAAAACACACAGGGGATAAGTTCTGCCTACGCGAAATCACTTCCAGATCTGACCAACTACACCAGATAATCTAAACAGTTCTGAAAAAGACGATCAAAACGGATACTCTCATAAGCCACAACAGTGTCAACCGACGATAGGGTGCGGAGGCAAGCTGTGTAGTTGGAGGGGAGGGGGGCACTTGAACACACGAAGTGATTATTTCTGGCAGTGCATAACTAAGTCAGCCGGGGCCCTAAAACCTGAACATTAGTCTTAGAGGATCTATGGCATGTAGGCTAAAGCTACTAAGAGAAAAAAGGAAGATAGAGCTTCTGGAAATAAGAGCGCGGTTGACTGCCCCACAATCATATTTCAACCGAGTTCCACAAGCGCGCATCGGTATCCTTAACAACAACAATAACAAAAATGGTAATGAACCACGCAATGGGTATAGGACAGAGCTGGAGTATCATGTGACCCTCTGAGCATGCCCTTGACCCATTGGCAACAAGAAATATATAAACACAGCTAGATCGAAGGTATAGGTTTGGAACACCTATGCGCTTTCTTTGCACAGTGTGAGGATGCCAACATAAGAGAGGAATGAAGAAGTTCAAGGGTTTAACGATGTTGAAGAATTGCATGAGCGAATCCCTTCCAGCTAATGGACAAACAGGGGATCGTTGCGGGACGCTCTCCGCACGATTGCCCTCCCGTCCTGCGTTTGACTCGTGACATTCCGTCAATACTTCAGAAACTGCGGGTTCTGTTCCCCGCTTTCCCAGTGTTGGTTCACGTGAAAGTGTCCATAGTACGGGTCTCTGCCTAAGGTGATTTTGTGGCAAATTCTTCGAGATGGCCGAAGAGTATGATGATGACTTCCAATACAACACGGATTCAGGAAGCGAACAAGATGATGAGGTGGGGTTGCATTACTTGTAGCAATTTCTCTTTGTGGAGCTTCTTCAAGATTGTAGTACCGAGACTTCGGATGTCTCTTCTAAGGTGGGATTCATAAAGTAGTTACCACACCAACGAACCATGTTTACTAATGACGAACATCAGATGCATCGGGATTTTAGATGACGTACAACGAAAAGGTTGCTTTGATCAAGTTTTTCGACGTATGATCTCTTCACGGGCCATCACCAACTGTATCTTTGTGGTAATGTTATGTAATTGTCTGGTATTGTGATGTCATTTTTATTGTGCACTCCAATGTAAAATCAGAATTCATTACCTTATCTATGAAGCAAATCTGAATAATGACGATTATTCGCTTTCTAAAAAATGGGTTTAGTGCTCTTCTGGTGCTTCGTTTCGTTCTTCCACTTAAGCCTCGTACATCATGGTTGATTATGGATAGCGCAACTGATAAAAATTATTGTACTAGTGATAAAAATTCTCTTGCATTTCATCGTTTCATTCATTTATGGCTCATTTATGCGGATGAGTGGTTTGAAGACTAAGGTCGCCTGCTCAGCGGTTGTGAATTGCCATCATGAAAAAGCAGACTCCGATGACTTTTGTTCAGTCGTTGACAGTTCATTTCATAATGTTTGTGATTGGCAAGATACGCTTTCCTCTTAGCTACATTTAGAATTTTAAGGCCATCAGCGAAGACGATGGAATTGCTATGGAGCAAGAAGACACTAGTCGAGAAGTTCTCAAAGAAACACCAAATCTTGAGGCGAAGGTGATTTGCTGCACAATACATTCATTACATTTACATTTGTGTTCTAATTGTATCATCTTCGTTCATTTGGATTTTATATGCAGCTTGCGTTTGGACAGTTGTGTCCGTTATAGCTTTGTATCTAATACTGACGTCGGTCTTTATGACCGTCTTGGGGTAAAATAACAAAACACTGGGTTACCGAAGCATAGAAGTCGGCCTTTGTCAGCACGAAACACGAAAATGTTTGCAGGGTTTTTTGGTTTTTTTTTTCATAACCTGCTGCTGTAGAATCCGTGGCGATTACGCAACGAAAAGGAAAAAGTCGTATTCAGCAATGCTGCTTCCTACTGAAGAATGAACCTTTCTTCAAAGATCAGTATACAAACGCTGAAAACAGTAGTACAAAGTTGTGGAGCTGCTTAGATAGTAATATATTGTGCTACACGCTAAATTTGTGTTACACAGAAGCCGTTAACTTGAGGTGGATTTCATTCGGAGGTCTAAGTTGAAGGAAGAGATCTAACTGGTTCAAACTAAAAAGAACAAGGATTAAAGTGTTTAGCATTAATCAATCCGCGTATGATGCATCACTACCTTCATCATCTTCAATTCAACAGCTTCTTTCAAAGAAAAAGTATGCGAAGAAGGGGAAGCCTCTTTTGATCCATTCTTGGATGCAGCGTCTGGTAAACTTTCGTTCATGGGGTCACTCTAGTCTCAAATGAGATTAAGTAATTTAAAACTATGAAATCAAAATCATGGAAATCTCCTGCAGACTAGAAACCCGATTTATAAAGAGCACCCTAGACAGTTTTTTTTTCGTCTCATTAAATAAAGAGTAATAAAGATTGGATGAGAAGAACAATCATCATTCGTGCGTAAAGAGTTGTTTCGAAGTTCAATTCCAACACTTCTCAATTTTCTCCATTTAACAATTCATAACGAATGTAAAGGTATAAAAAAGTTGCTGAAAATTTTTTCGTAAACTGGTCAGTGAATGTACTCCCGATCTATCTGTTGAATGAATTCATTAGAGTATTTCGCGTCGTTTTCTTTTTGCTTATAGGTATTTAGAATGCATAATTAAAAATCCTTAGGGTTATCCCTTTTACCCACATTTCCTCAAAAATTCTCATTGTGTCAGTTTTTTTCATCCTCTTTGGCGTTATAAGTCGAGTAAAATACGAGTAGCAGTGCTCATCTCGAATGTGCGGAGTTCCTTTCATTTCATCTGAACCTCTCTAAAGCAGGTGTCTGCTGTATTTTTATCGTACTGAACCTATATCACTGTGTTTGAGATCATGTCGAAATATCATTTCTACAATAGTCCATATTTCATCTGGTCCGTCTTTGAAGTCCTCCGGTTTGCAATATAATGCCACCAGTTTAGAGCATAATCGTGCAAACTAATTTATTTATTTTGACCTTTTTCTTGTGATCATCCATGTACATGTAATGAGGAGAGTAAGTTGAGATACTCCCTTAACACCCAAGGTCAATACTCCTTTCCTTTTCGATCCCTTTTTGACCATCAGATCTTGTTCTAGTAGCTTTCCAAAAAAAAAAAATCCGTTCTCCTGCACAACAACGACAGTAATATTTGTAATAACGAAAATTATTATAACAGAATGAGTGTGCAGTGTTGGGCTGCGACTGCAGGATCGAAGCTTCGAAACAACTCAAGGCCACCAAGATAATGTTAAGATTATGAAAACACCGACTTGTTGCATCGGGTGACACACGCAAGTTTTAGGCCGCATAAGGATTCATAAAATGATCCTGAATTGAAGTCGAGCGCGTGAATGCATCTGGATGATCAAGGAGATCGATCAACACTGAGCACTTTATTTTTTTGAAAGCATCACCCCACAAATCTGTTGTGGTGCGGGTTTTATTTGGGTTACTCCTATACGGGGTCGTAGATTGTGGGGAAGAGGGTGATTCCGTTCATCTTTTCCTGTATCAGTGTAAACGGACGACAGCGAAACGTTGTTTCTTACGACGTCCTCTATTGCAGCGCACCACCCTTGTCCCCCACCCTGCCTGTGATTCGTCCGAATGAGTTCTCGACGAATTGCAGGCGGGGCGGGGCACAAACGTTGTGCATTGCAACAGAAGCCGTTGAAAGAAACAATACCGAGGTCCTCCATTTCCATTGATACAGAAAAAAAAAAATGGACGGAATCACTCTGTTCCCCACAATCTACGACCCCGTATGCGCATAACCCACCTGAAACCTGTGCCACCCCCAATTCGTGGGGTGATGGCTTTAAATCACAGTAATAGCTACAATAACGAAAACAGCGACTAAATAGTTGTGCTGCGTTGCTCACTTGCTAAGTCATCATAATTTCTGAAATTCTGAGTCAATATTGGTGCGGCCGTCGCTTCAATCGTTACTTTTTCATGTTATTTCGAAGCGCTCTTCATTTAAAAAATGTAAATGGAGAAATCCAAGAGCTTAGGAGTGGAATAAATACAAAATCTCATTCCTCTCTATTTATCTCTCTAAATTTGGCTTACACGTTAATCCTCACGAGTGTTTTTTTTTTCTTTTTTTCAAGAAAATTACTAATTGACACGGCTACCCCAGCTGAATTAACGGTCCCACTAATTATGTTCTGTATATAAAAAAAGCTGGTTGCTTCTTCTTAACGCGTTTCACATTCAACTGTTAATCATAAATAAACATATGACACCTTATTTTTGAGTTTCATTCGGAACATTTTTTAGCAGTAGCTCAACATTGTTTCTCAGATTTTCGCCTTCCGCCTGCATCAATGTTTTTCCCTTCTATTTCTGAGATTTTTCCCAACTGTTTAATACGATATCGAATCAAGATAGTCCCGAAGTTTTTTTTTAATTACACAAATCGGTTTTCCTTTTGTTTTACACTCCATCGTTGAAAACTAGATGACGTGGAAAATTTCTAGGTGATGACGATTGAAGATCTTGGTCGTGAAATGAACGAGATCATCGACGAAGTATCTGCAATTCTTAGAATAGGTCGTGGACATTGTCGTATCCTTTTACACAAGTTCAACTGGAACAAAGAAAGTCTACTAGAAAGGTAAGTTAATCAAGTAGTCGCGACTAGTTCTTACGGTGGTCCGAAATCTCTTATTGACTTCCTCGTTAATTATGTGGGAAGTTTGAATCGAAGCTTCTTTATATAGAAACGACAATTTCTGCCTTAAAAAGGGTGGTTTTTTTACATGTACAATACCTCTAGAATCTGTAAACAACTCCTTTTTTCAAACGCAGCAGAAAACTTCAGTTAGTGTAGTATAGAACACCAATTACGAAGTCAAAATGTTCTATTTCCTTTATTGTAAGAAATTACTACGATATTTTCTCATTTTTTTTTTCGTGGAGATGTCCCAACATACCCGATTTCGTGGCATGCCGCCCTTTTCGAAAAATCTATAAATCCTTGGCTTGCTGTGGACGCGTTCAGCTAGAATCCTTAAGCGCTTTCAGTTGGTTATTTCAAAAGCCCAGAATACTAGAATTATCGGATCAACTTTGGAGTATTGGAATAATCGTTCAGTACAGTGCGAAGAAATGAGCACAGTGTATTTTGTGAGTTTGGGAGCTCTCAGCCTTTTCTCATGAATGACAATCTAATTATGATTTATTACATAACTTCCTTAGTTACATAAATCACTATTTCACCCCATATAAACCTGAAGATTTTTATTTTGCCTCACTTGAGCTGATCTCATCGTTGTTGGTTACAGAACCAAGTTTAGATATTACGAAAATCCTGATACTGATGCTTTCCTGCGAAGGGCTCAAGTATTGCCGCGGAAAGCAGCACCTCCTCCAAAATCTTCTGTTGGAGAATGCGATATTTGCTGTAACACTGCTCCATTGGGTGGTCTGGACTGTCATCACTGGGCTTGTTCTTGTTGTTGGCAAATGTATCTCAACACCAAGGTAAACATCGAAGCTTTTAGTTCGTAACTGCAGCAATTGTACGGAGATGAATTTTTTGTAGATTATGAACGATGCTACAAGCGAAATCCAATGTATTTTTAATGGTTGTCAACTGCTTATTCAGGATGAAAAAGTGGGTCTTTAAATTCGTTTCTATTTTTGTACGGCAATATGAGAATTCGTTATTCTCAGGTCATGCAATATATTCAAAGTGAGGCAGTCCGTAGTGCATACCAACGCTTGAAAATTAATAGCTTCGTCGAAGGAAACCGCCTTCTCAAATGGTGTCCAGGCCTCGATTGCGGAAAGGCGCTCAAGGTTGAGGTCCTAGTATTCTATCACCTTTTATAGCTTGCCGATATTGTTGCTGTGGAGTGAATAGTAATTTTGTACTTATCCTTCTTACTTTTTAATTTTTAACAAGCATAGTTGCGAAGACCAAGGCCGAGCTGCACAACGACTGGGGGATCTTCGAAACAAAGTAGTACAACTGGCCTTGAAACACTAACTAACTAAAAATACTTGATGGTACAAAATAAGATAAACTACGAAACGTACAGTAAGAAAGCTTTTTAACTTGAAGTACAAAGCAAATGGTTGAACCACAGAAGTGATAAGGTAAAGAGGTAAAGTGCACCGCGTTGCTTAGTATGGGATGCGCCTAATTCTTCGCCTTCGGTTCAGAATCGTTCGAAGTTTGTGAACGCGCGTGCGGCCTACAATGATTTGAAAAAAAAGGGGGGGGGGGGAAAGGGTTAAGTCAGTACTCATTCAGAGGATTGAATTAAACCAACTTAAATTGGAAATTATCTTGGAAAAAAGGTTTTTCTGTTGACAAAACAGGTCGTTTTACAGTGGGTTGGGAAGCTGTGGTTGAATCATTGAAATGCAAAGCTAGAATTTTTAGATATGAGAGGCATCTCTTTGTGTTGTAAAGAGAATTGTGAAAAATGATTGCTGACTCCAGCGTTTTTAGGTTGGTTACTCGGAGCCACGACCCGTGGTTTGCTCATGTGGGATGCGATTTTGCTTCGGATGTGCTCATGAATGGCATGAACCAGTCAACTGTCGCTTACTTAAACTTTGGCTGAAGAAGTGTAGTGATGATTCAGAGACTAGTAATTGGATCAATGCAAATACGAAAGAATGTCCGAAGTGTCAGGTTCGGGTGTTTTTTCTGTTATTTTTTCCCATCTGTTTATAACACTACCTTAGGTTACAATTGAGAAGGACGGTGGTTGCAACCATATGGTCTGCAAAAACACAGCATGCCGCATGGAATTCTGCTGGATCTGCCTGGGTCCATGGGAACCACACGGAAGTAGTTGGTACAATTGCAATAGGTGATAAAGACATCGAACTTCATGTAACTTTTTCTTACTTTTTTGCACCATAGTTGAGGTTTAGGTACGATGACACCCGGGCGAAACAGGCACGGGACGCTCAAGAACTTTCACGCGCTAATCTCCAACGTTATCTCCATTATTACAATAGGTTTATGAATCATCAGCAAAGTTTGAAGCTTGAAAACAAAGTACGTTGTCCCATGATATGCTTAAGCTCCTAAATTCTTTTTTAAATCTTTGATTGATTTTTAAGCTATATGCGACCGTGAAGGGAAAAATGGAACTGATGCAACTACAGTCTATGTCTTGGATTGAAGTTGGTTGCGGAATCTGTTACATTTTGTCATTGCTTGTAACATTGTGGTATGTACAGGTCCAGTTTCTGCGCAAAGCTGTGGATGTTCTTTCTGAGTGTCGCAGAACGCTCATGTATACTTATGCGTTTGCATATTACCTTAAGCGAGATAACCATGCAGAAATCTTTGAAGGGAATCAAAGGGTGGGTTTCTAACCTCCTTCACTTTTGCATTTGATTTGGTTTACATTCTAATCTTATTGAACTTGGAAGAAAAGTTCGTTATACCATGTAGCGTTTGTGTTCTGTTATATTGAACGACAGGCGAAATTTCAAATTGTAGCGCTATCAAGGGTACCTAACCGAACTTGAGTAGTAATTTAATGAACTCTTCTCAAGTGCCGGTTTTCAGCGCGCTGCAAAATTTAATCAGTACTATTGCTTTTTGCAGAAAAGCATTGCTTATAACAACATCACTCTTGATTCTTTGTCAGTAATTAACGAAAGGTGACCCATACATAAAGCTTTTGAACTTTCACTCCTCATTTAAACAAAAGCAAGTAAACAAAATATCCGAAAGTTTGTTTCTTCTAGAAATTGAGATGTGTGGTTTTTTATTCACATTATAATTCTAGTAATGCGTAGTATGTGCTGCTGTTGTGATGTGGTCGTAGGGAATATTGGAGCAGAAGGATTTATTGAAACAAGTTACCTTATCACATTGACTTTGTTTAAGGATCTCGAGATGGCTACAGAGCAACTTTCACAGTTCCTTGAACGTGACTTAGAGAACGAAAATTTGGTCACTCTCAAACAAAAGGTTACTTTTGCTTTCTAAACTTGCTTAAAGGCATCACTCCATCAATCTGGGGTGGCATGGATTTCCGATGGCCAAAGACTATACGGGGTCGTAGATTGCAAAAACGAGTTGGGTCTCGCTCATTTCTTCCTAATCGCCGTAGAAACGGCCCGGAAGATGCGACGCGTACACGAGGGTGGCGTGCTCCAACAGAAACTCGAAGAACTTATCGTAGAAAGCAGCATCCCGGAACGTTCTGAGCCGTTTTTTACGTCGATTAGAAAGAAATGAGCGAGATCTCACCCGTTTCTGCAATCTACGACCCCATGTAGTCTTTGGCCATCGGAAATTCATACCACCCAAGATTCGTGGAGCGATGCCTATAATGTAGGTGTTTTGCACTATCTGTTGGTTATCTAGGTGCAAGACAATTATCGTTACGTGGATCAACGCCGTCTGGTGCTACTCAAGCATTGTCAGGAAGGCACTGAACGAGATATTTGGCAGTATACTGCATGAGTACCAATGCCGCATTTGACACTCACCACACTCAGAAAAATATATGGAGTTTTCCCAATATGCAAGACCCAACGTTTTATTCTTTTTTGTTTTTTTTTTCTTTTTGTGCTAAGCATCGTTCAAGTGTCTGTGTTGTTGGGTCTTCCATTTTTAGCGTTTCTCAATTTTTGATTCTCGTTCGGGTCAGACGTCCCAAAAAACGTGCTGTATCAGACATTTTTGGGTATGTTATGTTTCACGATGCTAGTTGATGGGTTTCACAGCAATTGTGCAAATGTCCCACTGTGTCTCGACGGTGTTGTTTTCGTCTCTACGGTTTACACATTTGATATTGTCAATAGTATTCATTGTAACTGCGCAAATGCTGTCCACTTCGCTTTCTTAGAAATTGCTGGTCAATTGACTGATAATTGAGTTCTTTCTCTGACTTTTGCTTATAGGATCTTCTCCTCACATTAATCATTAGTTTGCTGATTTGTAAATATGTTTTTAAAGATCACCTCTTCACTGATCCCTAAGGGTTAAATACTTTAATATTTCCATTGCAAAGTTGCCTTATATCTCTTGAAAATTGATGTATAGATGATGAAGATTAATTTATGTGGTTTGTGCGCGTGAAGCATTGCGAATAAAACTGAAGGCTGAGTGCACTGAAGATGTAATGAAAGCTTTCTATGTGACCTATGTACTTCTGTTATCTTATGTTTGTACATCGTTTGACTTTGTGCACTATGCCCTTGGCGTTCAACTGATGTTTTACCGAGTAATTCCAGCTGTTTGATTTTCTGCTATGGTTATCTTGATACTTTTCATAGTTCCTTCATATCTCATAGGGGAGAAAGTTTCCCTTCGCGGCTGTGTTGATGGCCGAATCATAATGCAGCATGTTGAGAACAGCTCTAGGAACGAATTTTTGTCTTTTAAGTGCAGTTGGAATACAGTTCGATTAGAGCAGTGTTAAGCGCCTCCTCCCTCAACATACTTCTGTGCATCCTCTGTTCGTTTCGACTTGCTTGCTCGCAAAGAGAATTCGCTCCAGATGAACTTTTTCGGAGGAATCTAAGCTGGTTTATTTACTCGCTGGAGTAAAAGAAAAAGGTAGCGAGTAGGTAGGTAGTAGGTGCTTTTTCGGAAACGTTTCTCCGAACACGTACATAGAGTCTCATAGTGTTCATGCACTATAATTCCAGAAATAGGTGAGGAACTATTGAAAATGAGAAAAAAGCTTAGATGAGTTTGTCGTGCTTGATGAAGAAGGATCTGACTCTACTCTGCTGAGCACGACAAGCTCATCGAAAGTCATCCTCTTTGTTTTTATTAGTTTTTCGTCTTTTTTCCGTGTAATAGTGCATAAATGAGTTTACGTGTTTTTATCAAAACGTTTTCTCATGAATTTTATCGTTCGTCGTGCTAGCGAGATTTCTACTCCATTTTTTCTATTGCAATTATGCATATTGGCACCCTCTTTCTTTACTTTATTATTCGTTTGAGGAATAATTCATGCGCTTTTTTCGAAGTTTTAAAATGCAGATACAGAGTAGGAAGTATTGGTAAGATAATATATATCTTTCGATAAAGAACTCGCTCCACAAGACGGAGTTTGAAAGAACGAAAAAAAAGGATATGAAAACTAAAGAGAGAAAAACAAAGAACATAGAAGAACCAATATAAGCTATCGGAGAACTTATTCAACGACAGAACGAAGTCATCAGGAAGGATGGAAGAAAAAAAAATCCAAAAAAAAAAGAAATCCAAACCATGATCATCGAGGTGGCCTAGCAGCAAAACAGTGGAAAGAAACTAATGAAAAGGGACCCTTCGCTAAGACAACGCAATTCCATTTACGCAAAAATGCACGAAAACGAACCAATCAAAAACAAGGGGGAGGAGATCGCATCGTCTCTAATCGTGATCTCTACATCGCTTTCACAGGCGACGTAACGACGACACAACACTTTCGACGCCAACTGATTGGGATTCCTTATTCCTCCAGTATAGTTCTATAGGATAAATATTTTGTGGCAAGCCAACAGTTGGTGTCTGATTCCTCGTCAGATTTCCTAAAAATTTTGTTTTGATTATATATAACGTTCGCTTTCCTTGTCTTCACAGTTAATGACGTATTAGAAATCAGCATTTTAGCTACTTCCAGTTCGGTAAAAACGTTTTAATTAATGAGGAAACATGGCATGAGTGGTTACGCGCAGTGATATCGTCTCTAACAGTGTTTTTCATTGCCTAGGCATGGTTTTTCTGCTGTTACAAACTAATGTAAAGATATTTTTGAAAGTATTATTGCGTATCATTGCAGCAAACGGCTTAACATTCTCTTATTCTCGTGAAAAACGTCGGATGTTAAAGCCCTTTTTTCTAGTGTTTACATTTAAGTTGAATGCCTGGGATAAGTTAAGTGTGGACAAGATAAAGAACTTTTTTTTTCAAATCCGTCCTACTTCCATCCATATAAATCTTTCTCACAAGTTAATTTTTCGGAGTTTTAGTAGTGTTTTCCAAAAAATACATCAAAGATGTCGCTTGCGGAAGAACTTATGGCAGACTTCGAGGAGGACGATGCGGATGAATTGGAACAAGCCATGGAAGTAAGATAAAATCCTATTTTGCCTCAAATGACTACAATTTTTCTCACATTTCCTGCTACAGACAATGAAAAACGAAGATGACATAGAAGAAGCAACTGAAGTTGTACCTGGAAAAAGCGACTATAACTCGGTTTACGATGTAGCTAAAATGACTTTGACGGATGAGTTAGTTTGAACTTTACTAACGGTTTTTACTCTACCCTGTATGGAAGATTCTGGACAAACATGCTATGAATATTTCATGGTAATCTAACTATATGCATTGACATTTTCCGTTCAGATATAAGGACTTGATAGCGACTTTAAATGCCGAACTCGAACGAACTGACGAAGTTCACGTTACCGCCCCACTCGAAGCAGATCCTCAGTATATTTTGATTGTAAAGCTTTCCCATGTACGTACTAATCGTTAGAACTTTGTGCTAGTATTTCTGTATTTCTGTATTCTGTGTACCTTGTTTTATGCAAGAAAAACTCCATTTTAGCTTGCTGCTGATATTGATGGGGAGATCAGTGTTATTCATAAATTTGTGCGTGACAAATACGAGAAACGATTTCCGGAATTGGAGACGCTGGTACCAAATCCGCTGGAATATTTAGCTGCTGTGAAACTTCTTGGAAATGAAATCAATACGAAAGGACAGAATAAGGTACGTTACACCCTTGTTATACTTGTTGTTGTTATTTTCATCCATTGATTCCTTCTTGTTGCGAATCATGTATTCTCTCTAGCAACATGATCTCTTCATAGTCTTCCAAGAGCAGTGTTTTGCTTAGCTAATTTCCAACAATGCCCCGTGCAGTTATCTTTCATGTTCATGTTTCTGCAAAATAATCATCTTTTAGGAATTGTTGGGGCAGATCCTTGCTCCTGCTACGTGTATTGTTGTATCGGTAACGGCATCTACAACACAAGGTAAATCGCTAGAACCGGACGAGCTGAATGCTGTGCGAGAAGCGTGTGATCTCGCCGAAAAGCTACATACGGTAAGTTATCGATGCTGTGTCTGTCGTTTTCTGGAAACATTGATTACAGGACAGAATTTCTATGCATCGTCTAGTTGAACTCCGAATGTCGCTAATTGCACCGAATCTTGTACATTTGTTAGGAGCAGCGACTACTGCACTCTTGGTCCATTTTTTTTTCTTGCACCACATGGGTTTCGTCACTCAGCCGTTCACATTGTAGGTTTCACAAGCCGGTGGTTTGGCACCTTTGTCAAGAATGCCTGCGTGCAACATCCAAGTTCTTGGCCGTCAAAAAAGATCTCTGGCAGGATTCTCCTCTACTTCAGCCCTTCCTCATGCTGGATTTGTTTATTTTCATCCAATTGTGCAATCTATGCCGCCTGATCTCAAATCGTGAGTATGTTCTCCAATTATGAATGTTTGCTCTTTTTAGTACTAATGAAGTAAGCATAAATGGTATAGGTACCAACCATGTAATAGTACTGTATAAACTTTTGATTTAAGGAAAGCGGCCAAAGTTCTTGCAGCTAAATGCACTCTGGCTGCTCGGGTAGACTCCCTACATGAATCCCCAAATGGCGCTATAGGAGTACACTTGCTTGAACAGGTTTGTTCTGGATAACTGTTCGTTTTCTCTAGAGCATTATTTAGTTTATCTGTTGCAGTTGTAGGTTCGAAATAAAATGGAGAAACTTCTGGAACCTCCACCTGTAAAAGCTAGCAAAGCTTTACCAAAACCGCTGGACAAGGCCAGCAAGAAACGTGGAGGTCACTAGATTTTTGGATATTATGACTATTCTCAAGAATGTCATTGGTAGTAGCATCAGTTTTCCAGGGCGTCGTGTCCGTAAAATGAAGGAGAGAATGGGTATGACTGACCTACGAAAGAGTGCCAATCGTATGAATTTTGGAGAGCTGGCAGAGGATGTGTTGCAAGACCATATAGGTTTTGATTTGGGTCAGGTAGGGAACTTGATCTTTTTAGTCATGGTATCATGTCCACGTAGGATTCGTTGTTTCTCTTCCTCTTGCTGTCGGTTCTTTTAAAAGCGCTCTAACATAGCAATGAATTAAATTACTCCCCTTTTCTGCTTCTATTCCTTTATAATGTGCAATTGTTGCATCTAATGATAGATTAAAACTGGAAATATCGCTGGTGGACGAATTAGAGCTGGAGTTGTGGACAATAAGACACGTGTAAAGATGTCGCAGAAAGTGCAACGGCAAATGGAGAGACAGCGTGCTCAGGGTGGAGTTACAAGTATCCGTAGCAAGGTAAGCTATATTGTTGTGTGTTGATCAGTCTCAAAATAATATTTTCGGAATATTAGGGTGGATCTCTCAGTACCATTTTTTCCATACGAATACACCATATGTCCCTCTAAAAATCATTTTTAGACTGCTGGTACTGCTTCATCGGTGACATTTACTCCTGTTCAAGGACTTGAGATTATCAATCCAACTGCTCTTGAAAAAACTGCCACTTCTTCGTCAACATATTTCTCTTCTTCTGCATCTTTTGTGAAAGTTGCAACCCCCGCATCTACAAAATAACCATTAGAATACATTGCAGGTGTGTACCTTCAATATGTAACAAGTTGTTAACAAATAATTGACTTGTTGGATATTGATAATTGTAAATGAATGATCTGGAGTTCTTGTTATGCTATTTCGTTACATTCACTTTGTTCTTCCAACACTCTAGTTTTGTTTTTGTTCCATTTCTTGTCCCATCATTTGTGTCTAATTATTAGACAGACAATAAAGTACATTTCCAACAAGTCTTCTCCTTTAAATTAACCATATCGTATTCTGTTCTGAATTCTGAATTACTGTATTTACAATATATTTACATCACGTTGGTGCAAAAATAGGGCGCGTTTTCAAATATTCATTTCGAAACGCTATAACTCGCCTCAAAATCAACTTTATCAATCGAAATAAGAACCATTGCTATCTACACAAATTTTGCCAGCAAGACACAAGCTTGCTTATTCCCGCTGCATAAGAATCAAATCAGAGTTTTTGGATTCCACAAACTTCACAAAAAAAAAAACCGGAATTCGTTTTCGGTATCGCCTTGGTTTTGGAGGAGTGGGCAGATTCAAACCTCCGATCGATCGTGCAGTTAGCGGAACCTCTAATCGCTACACGCCCCTACGGAGTCTTACTCATCCTATTTCGTTCATTTCATGTTGTACCGTAAGTATCGCACTCGTTTCGAGTGGAAGCCTACTATCATCTCAAACGTCCTGATTTGTGATGTAATTGATTTGATTGAGCGGTTTTCTCGACGACTAGACCCCTGCTAACCTTAATCAGATGAATCAGACTTCGGAGCTGTCTGAGGTATTCACCCACCACAATTGATTACGCGATTAAACCACGAGTTAGATCGTTTTTAACCAACTATATGCTATACGGCTATGTCCACTTACAGGCATCACCCCACGAATCTGAGGTGGTACGGATTTCAACAACGGAGTATTCGTACACGGGATCGTAGATTATGGAGAGGGGGTGATTCCGTCCATTTCTTCCTAATTGCCGTAAAAACGGCCCGGAAGATACGGCGCGTGCACAAAGCTGGCGCGCTCCAATCGAACTCGTTCTGGGAAATAGCGCCCCGGAACGCCCGAAGCCGTATCTTCCGGGTCGTTTTTTACGGCAATTAGGAAGAAATAGACGGGATCACTCCTCTCTCCATAATCTACGATCCCGTATACAAATACTCCACCTGAAATCCGTACCACCTCAGATTCGTGGGGTGATGCCTTTAAAGTCAGCCTATCACGGAACTGACGTGGTACGGAAATCCCAGGAAAAGTAGAGTTCGAGTTGTGGATTATGGGAATGAGCGTGGTTCCGCTCGTATTCCCCTAATCGTCATTTAGAAAAAAAAAGACGTGGGAGTTAGAGTTTCTAGTTTCTACGAGATACGTTGGAATGTGCACCCTTCTACACGCTCCGGTCTTCTTAGCAACCTATTCGTTGTTTTTACTTGAATAGGCTGTTGAGATTACCTCAGTAATATTGGGCCGATCGATCGTAGACGCCGGGCGTGCACCATGATTCCGTGTTGTAGCCAATTCCGCTGGAAGAACACCCTCTTCCACGACGTTTTTTAGGACGACTGGGGATTAAGCGGGAGCCCCCTCGTTTCCTTAACCTA
The DNA here is from genome assembly GCF_031761385.1 of Necator americanus. Lineage (NCBI taxonomy): Eukaryota > Metazoa > Nematoda > Chromadorea > Rhabditida > Ancylostomatidae > Necator > Necator americanus. The sequence goes on along the minus strand of NC_087371.1, from coordinate 36,886,327 downwards.
CAAGCGGAACTCTACATTTTCCCTTGGGTTTCGGTACCTCGTCAATTTCGTGATACATTGCCTTTATTGGGAATGGACCTATGTCAGAGCTGGACAATACCCTTTGAGAGAAAGCGGAAGTGCGGTAAGAAACGCGTTCGATAACAACCAAGTATCGGCAAGTTTTGAAGTGTCTGTGATGTGGCGTTGAAGGTGAGGATAGAAGAATATAAGAACATGCTAAGGGTTGTTCAAATCAATTCATTGTTAGCATGGAGCTGAGTCCTGTGCTGTCAAAGTTGTTTCCAACACCGCCTGGTTCTCAAACCCCACCTCAGGTAGGTCCAGTTCTGTAAAGCGATGGCAGAGCGATGTGGTTTTTCGCAGATACCACGTGCACAGTACGGCTACCCTGTTCCACCTGCACTTCGACCTCACGCTGGCCCTCCCTCTGGAATAACGTTTCCTAACGCGTTGTCGATGCTTATGCTTCGTTCAAATCATGCTGCACATGTGAATGGTAGCTTACAGAATCAGGGTAAGGTAAGGATTTTTCGTAGTATTCGTAGTAGATTCATTTTATTTCTGGTTCTGGTTCTTGCATTCTATCCTTTTAGACCTCAAGCAACTTCGAAATCCACCCATTACATCCAGAAATACGCCACGTAGTACCGCATTCTGACCCGGCAAAGTCTCCAACTGAGGATACGAAGAAAAAGAAGCGAAATCAGCACAATAAATCACGTGGTTTACCGCGCCACGTGAACTCCAGCTCAACGTCACTTCCAGAAAGCGTTTCGATCACTCCCAGTCAAGTGGTAGGTGTTTGTTTTCTGTGAAATGAAATTCTAGCTGGCGTTACCGTAACCTCACCCGGATAGTGCGGGGATGTAGATATTCACCTAGTGGGACGTGCGACCTTGATGTACAGCAGTTGAAAGCACTGCCACTGATGGGTACTGCTCCATGATTATTACTCGTTATCGGTCGATTTTTTACTTTTCGAGAAATCATCTTCTGTTCTCTCTTTCTCTGAGCCATCTCTTTAATGCGTACCTTAAAGTACTCTCCCGAATAATTCGTTTTAGGGAATAATTGGAGTTGGAGATGAGTATTTCTTGTAAAAATCTGTAAAATTAACTCAGTTGAAATTTGCGGTCAATATTATTTCAGCGAAAGCTAAGCCAGAAAATTAACATATTCTGTGTACGGAAATTGGCTTTTATGGATAGAAACGCTGAATTCACTCGGGTAGCTCCCACAAGTCACTAACTAGACACGGGTTCATAAAATTCACTCAAACGATTCCGAATTGAAGTGATTTCGTTGGCTCAACTCGAGGAAATTGATCCAGACAAACAGACAGCTAGACACTTTATCCTTTCTATCCTTTATAAATTAGCCTGCATACTCGGTATTTCTCCTCTGTAGATCACATTCCTCCCCCCGGAAAAATAAGTACGAATTATCGTCAATTGTAGCGATATGATAGTGGTTCGTAATGGGAAGCGCTGGGCAGAAACTATTGAGAAAACTCCATATCCGAAAAAAATTAGCAAATCGAGAACCCTCTAGCATTGTTTTTTTTCGTTTTCTCAGTATTTTGGATACTAATCCTGTAATTCTGTTTTTAAAGACCCTTTTAAAGACTTTTTTAAACGCTCGTTGTTCACGCTGTTACCACTACTATTCTTACGGGAACACTGATCTCTGTGAGGAATTCCTCAGATTTTGTGGTGATATGTACATTTTTCATCTTCACATGATTCATTCACTTTTTTCATTCGATCAACAAGGACATATTTTCAGTTGTGGCCCTCTCCCTCTTATTTATTTATTTATTTATTTATTTATTTATTCTTCTTCCCTCATGTGATTCCTTATGCGTAAAGATCAAGATCAGCAGATCTCGCTTGTTCATTAGCAATTTACTGCAGATGATCAGCACCTGTTAGGCCCATATCCCAGAAATTCTCAACCTGCGTAATGTGCCTATACCCGAAATTCCAGATAGTCCACAGAAACACTTGTTCTTGTATTGCTGTGGACTATCCGGATTTACGAAAATCAACACATTTTAGATGGAAAAATGAACTAAATAAAACGTATGTAAAAGTAAACTTTTTATGGAAAATGAAGTAAATAAAACGTATGTAAAAGCGAAAAGAAAATGAAATAGGCAAGAATGAGAACGGATGAACTTTAAGAATGAGTTGAAACCTAATCTTCTCAATAGTTTTCTCGTCCATAACCCGTTACTAATTGTTTGATGAGACATCCTTGCGACTAAAATCTTCCACGTTCTCTCAGATACGCTCGATATTCTCCTTTTACGGTGTGGGATGTGCATGATTGTTGTCTGATGTTAGCGGTGGTCTGTCATCTGCGGCAGTAAACATAGCTGTGCAACAGATGTCACCATTATTTACTACTACGATTACCGCCATTCGAAATGTATTGAGGACACGATGCACTGAGAGTACTCGTCGTAGGCAGTGATCGTGTTGAAAAAAAGTAAGAAATATAATTAATATAATATAATATAATATAATATAATATAATATAATATAATATAATATAATATAATATAATATAATATAATATAATATAATATAATATAATATAATATAATATAATATAATATAATATAATATAATATAATATAATATAATATAATATAATACACTTGCAGAAGTGCAAAAGTTCGACTTTTCTTGAATCTTTGCATAGAGATTGCAACTTGTCGATAGTCCAATTTAGCAACACCCAAGATTGTTAACAAACTTAGCGGATCTCCGCGAGCGGAGCGATTTTATCACGCGGAGGTCCGCCAGTATCACGGCAACGCGGATACTTAAGCTTTGACGATTTTGACGACGCCGAAACTTTAGCCGTAATAAAGTTTGTTAACAATCTTGGCTGTTGCTAAATTGGTTATCGGCAAGTTACCATACACTTAATTTCTCGGTACCATCTCAACGTGTTTTTTTTTCAGGTGGTCTCCTCCACGAATGCCCCTGGAGGTGGCACAATCGTCTCGTCACGTGATGAGAAAGGCCAGATCCATGTGAGAGTAGAGTACGACCGTAGCCAGGTAACTACCAATTGATGAACGTGTTGTCCTCGTAGAAAAGTGGTAAGGTTAAGAGGTTAAGGAGAGAGAGGTTAAGCGCAGATAGATTTATGCAATGAGATCTGCGACGAATGTTTTCTGACTTAGTGATAAGCGCTGAGAGAAACTGCTGAGGTGAATCCATATTACTATGAAATTTGGAAGCGGCAAATCATTGCTGACGTCATCTTTTCTTTTTCTTCTGTACTTTTCGGATCCCCTCAAATCCTTTAATCTTGTGCTTAGCAGCTAAAGATAAATTTCGTTGGTTTTTCCTCGGGTTTGAATCCCTCGCGTATAGCAAATACTGACAATTTTCTTCAAAAAAGTGCTATTTAAAAAAAAAACAGTTTTTAGGGTTTTACTCTTGATGCGATAAGAAAAACCAAAAATAGAAGTAGTAAGCAATTTACAATTTTTATAGTTACAAGGATCGAATGGCGATCAGCTGAGCTGAGATTTACTTCTACTCGCCCTCTCTACTCGCTAAACATTTTCACTTGGCAAATAGAAACTTTTAAAGAACTCAGAGTTGAATTAAGATTTTTTTAAAGATTTGAATTTGATGGTTTCGAAACGTCTCAAATTCTGGAAAGCACGCAACAAGCAGCACTTTTCGCAGCTGTGTACTGTCACCGAGGCACATGATTCGATGAAATGAGAAGGAAAGAATTGTTCTTTCGTAATATAAATCAAAGAAATTTACTTACTATTACACTACTTTACTTTTTTTTTACTTTTTTATATTTTTTTATTACTATTTTACTGTAAGAAATCTTTTAAAATGTGAAACCAAGTTTTCACTGCATCAGAATTACCGGTGATTCTACTGAATATGTACTGAAAATGTGTAGTGCAGGCGGTAAGAGGTTCCGCTGTGGCTCCACGATCGATCAATGGTTCCAAAATGCACCAGAGCCAACCAGGCCTTTCATGCTTCCATGGGTCGATAAATTGATACCAAACTGGTCCAGGATACCACTGATTACCACTGACTACCAGAATCCACCGACTTGATACATAGGCTCGTCCTCGCAAGTTACTGTGTAGCCCAGATACGCGTTCGGAACCTCAAGGAATTCTGAATTGAAATGACTGCGTTGGCGAATCCCAGGCGGGTTGATTATCGGCCCGGGCACTTTAGCCTTACCCTTTGTTCTCTGAAAAAATGTAGATGATGTGAAATAGTATGAGCGTGGTGCTGTGGTATGTTTGTTATGTTTTTTTCTTCCTAGATCTGACAGATCCGAGAGCAAAGTAGTAGTTGTTGTTGTTTTGCTGAGTAGTCGAGCGCTCGCACGTGCGGGAATTTGAATTTGAATTTGAAATGAAGTACGAAATTTTCAGATCCTTCGCTCTGCTCACTCGCCATACTCACTTTTGCCACCGGCATGTCTGAAAAATATCGTTTTGAACACATCAGAGATTCTCAGTCGATTTCCACAGAGGCACGGCGTTAATCTCAGCTCTTCGTGTGAAGTGGCTACGTGACAATGCGTGAAGTCTCATGAGGCTAGTTTTCCCCCACCCCGGAACTTTCCAGACGTGGATATAGCTAAACAAGGCTGTTGACTTCTTTACGTTGTTCTCTTGTGTTGTCCTATTGTTTCTCTGTCTTTAGTTTTTGGGCTTAACGTAAAAATAAATGATAGCATTGAAGCAGTCGTGCATACCTATGTAGCAGACCGAAGTTATGACCGAGGAAAGTTTGACTTTCAATGAACCTCGCACATAATAAGATACTGTATTGATTTTTGACGAGCTATACACGAGGTTGCTAATTGATTTTATAGGCTTTTGATTTACTTTATAGGCTAACATTTCGGAAAATTCCCTTCTTAAAAGTTAGTGAAGTTATGACCTTCGTGGCAGCTCCATAAGAAGTATATGGTAGTATGGTTGGTAGTATAGTATACTATATGTGGCTGTAAAAATTATCGATTATCTTTTAGTATAACAATATTACAGAAATTAATACGACAAATATCGATCATTCAACGAATTAGAAGGAGTTATTTAAATGTATAATTTGCTGTATGTTAGAATGTGAGCTTCAGAGAATGTAAGCAAGAAAAAAAAAAGAAGAATGAGGACTAAGAATTAGAATAACCGGTCAAACGTTATTGCATTTGATCATAAATTCAATGAAGTCTTCTATTGAATTTCACACAAAGAGTATTTCATAGTGTTGGTATAATTTATATTTATTATATTTTTATATTTTTATATTTATTCAGTAACTGTTTCAATCTTTGATGTACGTTTTCTGCTTTTGATTTACTCTATCTGTTCAATTAAGTGGCTCGAAACGGCTAGTAACCCCAGTCCGTATGCTTGAAAATCAGAATAAACAACAACTCAGACACAACAACTTCTAAAAAAAAGTGTTTAAGCAAATAACTGACAGCAAGCCACCTATGAATTCTAATTTATCTTCATGAATACGTTCGACTGTTTTCCTTCACGGAATGGACTGCGCCAGGCTCCACTGACAATAAACTAGATTCTAATTTTTATTCAAATGTTCTAACTCAGACAAAGTATGTTTCTTTTTTTTCTGATGCTACATTGAAGTATGTAAATAGATACAGGAATAAATGAAACATGTAGAATAGCGTTAAACTTGAATTTTACTGCAATCAATAACGATTTCTAGACCCAATTTGTATCCGTTCTGCTAGATTGGACAGCAGCAATCCTCAAATCCTTTTTCTTATGACTGATTTATTTGACACCTCAGTTGTTCCGTTGTTGTAAATAGAAGTTTTCGCATTATTTTACAATTGCAGATATAGTAGGATCCAAAAAAACCTTGTGTATTTCTTGAAAAAAAAAAAAAAAACTCCACGAGATAATGAAAATTAGGCGTAGGCCCAAGATTCGTTTGTTTTCTCATGGGACTGCGGTTATTCCTATTCGGGATCATCAAATGTTGCTTTTTCTGTGGATTATTTTGAGGAGAACGAGAGTCCATTTAATACATGAATGCAAATGTAAATATAAATATAAATATAAGTATAAATAAATGAATAAATAAATCAATCAATCATCAATAAATAAATGGTACAGTAGCTAAAGTGAACAGTAGCTAAAGTTATCCACCTCTAACGCATATCCATTCGTGTTTTTCGTGCAACTGGACTACGGACAGTTAAGTGTGATGATTGCGAGAGAGAGATTCGAGTCTTTCCGAGATATTACGTGGGTATTGGGTTGACTCCGCCCTAAGTCATATGTGCGCGATGGTGTGCTGCTCGGCGGTGCTGTTATCCTCGATTCTACCTCTACTTTCCGTGGCTCAACTTCCGCTATGCACTCGAGTACAGGCTTGTTCGGCTCGTTTGGATATTTATCCGCTGCTCGAAGAGGACTCATCCGGATGGGGTTCCGGCCTTGTCCCCCTGTACGATGAAGTTTTTGGTCCTGTTTTATTCGACTATACACAAAGTTCCGAAACCGCCAACTTTGATCTATGTGAATGCGCGAATAATGGGACCTGTGATAGTGAGATCGAGCACAGGTGAGCATCAGCACACCTTCATACAAATATTGTTTGTTTATCTATACATTCAAACATTCTACATGATGTTGATGTGTGGCAATCAGTCACAAATTGTTTGTTAAGGGTTTTATGTATTGTTGCTTAATTTTATACGTTTCACCCAGCTTTAGTTCAGCAATGTTTGAATCTAACAAATTATAGTTTCTGAAGCTATCCGAGTTATTCTCTTGGACATTGAGATCAGAAGGCAGTGTTTAATCCTGGAAATCTGTGCCGACACCAATAGTGCACTTTTTGCCTCAAGTGATAAATGTTGCCGGTGGTCAAGCAGTATGAAATATTGATAATGAGTGGTGGAGATATGTGAACGCTGAGCTATGTGTTCGTTTATGAGCAATAACAATGGATAGGACGATTATTTGTTTAAATCTCTAAAAATGTAAGCACAATACCACCTTTCCTCAATTGTACCTCACCAGCAGTGCTTCTTCAGCATTTTTCTTTTTTGCGAAATCGTTGGGAGTTATATCATTAGAAATTTGGCAGGGGCGGGCGTTAAAGGTCCGTTGTAGCCAAGGGTTCGGAACCGCCTCGGTGCAAACCAAGGCTTTCATCCCTCCGACGGGTCCGACGTATTGGCACCAGACTTGTCTGGGAGGACAAAAAAAAAACACTGACTTGATTATCGGCCGGCACCCGCAAGGCATTGTATTGGCCAACACGCGTTCTAAAACCTCAATGATTACAAATTGTTGCAGTAAAACGCGTTGTTGCATCCTAAGTGGATTGATACGCTAGTGACATTATTATCCTTTTATCCATCTACAACACGGGTACTACGGATTAGTCGTCGCCAACCGTCCAAATCCTTGGAAGTGGGCAAAGTTAAACTTTGGAAATTCCCTATCAGTAGCATATTGACCACCTGTTTCAAATATACTTCCAGAATTTGGTTTCTACAAATGTCTGACCTGAAAATAGGCGAAAATTTGCTCACTTTCGTTTAGCTTCTATTTGTATGATACTTGTAATTGATCTGCGTCCAAAATCATACTTTTCTCGAAGTCTCGAAGGAATTTTCTCGATCTATACTTTGCACATCACTTCTCTCAAAACTATTTAGAAAAACGGCATGGGATATATGGTGGAAAAATCACTGAAAAATCCACGCGACTGTTCAGCAAAAAAAGATTGGAAAAAGCGAACACGATTTAGTTAAAATAAGAAAAATCTAATGGTTCTACAGCGTAATGTGTCTAATTTTTAGCAATTATGAGCTGCTTCTAAACCAAAATTTTGTGAGCTGCTGTATAAATAATAATTAATCTATGTCTGAATTGAATTTCAATAAACTAACAAATCCTGGAGAGATCTGTGGTGACCTCAGCTACCAGGCTTTCGTTCTTCTTTCCTAGTTCATATCTCAGTACTTCATATAGTGGGTCAATTTACTTACATATATCCTGTTTAGGAATCTAAGGCTTGATGAATCTGTGAAGCTAACATTTTGCGATGATGTACAACGTCAATTACCGTTGGAGTGTAAAGGGCAACGTGGATTCCCACGAGTTATAGGAATAGCTCATCCTTCAGGTTGGCGAACAATTTTCACCTTTTCAACGACTCTTTTTTTTAGAAATGTCTAAGCTGTGATTATTTTCACTCACATCATTCATACACCTCAGTATTATCCAGAATCCCGTCTATATCGATGTTGTTAATAATTTTGAGCGCCTTCGGAAAATTGTACCTGAGGTTATACCCGCATAAATTTAAACTTTCACTTATAATTGATCTTTTTTACTTGACTTTTGCGTTGCATTATTATGCAGTAGCATTCAATTTGATTATTGTTTTTATTTGAAATCGTAAAATGACCAAAATATCAAAATAACAATTAGATGTTATTTAAAAATAATAAAATAATTGAAAATCAAATGCTTGACAGATCGTTTCATTCTCATTCTTCTGATGTGGTTTGATTAGAAACACGTTCACATCTTGAAGAGTAATTCCATCTTATTTAGAAAAAAAATTAAAGAATAACAATGATATTTTCTCTCTTTATTTTTGAATTGTTTCGTTCATATGGCTTAATTAAATAAGGAAGGAAAATTAAATAAGGTGCCCTGAGGACTTAGCGCTTGGTTCAACTGCACTTCCTTATAGAAGCGTCCAGTTCAGTCTGTTATTCAGCGTATTATCTGGAATTATTTCAAAAATTTCTCCGTTATTGTTCATTTTTTCTAGCATTTGTAATTTAATACTCCTAATTAGCACATATCTTACTGATCCATAATTGGCAGCACTTTCCAGTGTCATGTGAATACATCATATTCTTTCTTTGTACATAAAATAGATAGTGAAGGTGAACAGAGAAACATAAACATGTAAGCAGATAAGGAAAATACAATCGAAATTATCTAATAGTTCCTCGATTATATTTTATCTGCTCTTTTATTCTTTTATTCTTTTTTTTCCACTACTCAATTTATTTTTGTCCCAGTCATTTCCGTATAATTAAAGTGTCCGTAAACTATTTTGAAGAATTACAAATGTTCCTTTCTTTTACATTTGTCCATACATACTGTATTTATGCTTTTCTGAATAGTCACCGTATAGTACTCGTAGATTTCGAGCTTCATTCCCTATAACAAGCAAGAATCTTATTTTTTTAAAGCTTTATTACCCTTAAAAGCTCATTAAATCATAAAAGGTGGTATTTTTTTCCGTGTTTCTCATTTTGTTTTGTAACTTCTACAATCCATCTTTTTCACCTCAAACCTCTATATTGTTTTTAAGATAAGTTTCTAACAATTCCGGTCAATTCTACTGAGTTGTTATTTCTATAGGATACGTAATTAGCTGAATATTCATTTAGTCGGTAGAAAATTTCTCTCCTATTAACGAACAATTTTGAGAGAAGTTTTCATGCGAGGTAGATCCAGAAACGGCACAGATTAGGTTCTACATAACATTAGCAAATATAGCCTAGTTACCGTTGCTAACGGATCCAAATGAATTTCGGATGAACAAGGAATTTTTGCTGCGTTATATGTTCATAATAGTTGATATTTCTTGAGGTTTTTCATTGGTCAGTAGCAAGATCCCAAAGGGAAACCCCATGTCCTTCTTTTAAATGAGGAACTTACCAAATTTTTTTTTAGAAATAAAAAAAAACTTCCTTCCTTGATGTAGTATTGTTACGTTGATATACTTCAACTAAGTGCAGCTAGCACCCATCTGTAAAGAGCGTTCCTTAAACAACGCAAGTTAAAGCGTTCCTTATTGGATTTTGAGCATTTTGAATTTTTTTTTGAAATCATTTGCTGTCATTTTGATTTAATGTAATAGTAGTGAGTAGTACAATAGAAAGTGATTTTGTCTAAATACTCAACAATACTCAGTAGCTTTCATTTAGAAGATTCATTAGAACGAGTCAAATTAAATGTACGGCTGCGTTAAATTGCAAAAATTCATTCATTTACGACCATCCTGTTGTTCTTTTTTTCTTATTTTGGTGATTTTTTTGTCTGCTTATGCATTTATATCTCTGTTCCTTGTTGTGTTCTGGGCACGTAAACAGTTCCTCTTTGAATGGTTATGCGTCGAAGAAACGCAATTCGTTGCATCTTCCAATGTTGTTACATCACCGGAAGCGCATTGTTGATCAATTAAGAACTGGCGACCACGGGACAACTGCTCCTACCTCCTCTACATCAGCTTCATCAATTGATTGATTTAAGGGCAGCATGAAAGACCTTCAATAATCATATTTATGGAGCAGTGTTAACAAATCCGCTTTCTCTTCACCATTACCTCGTACTTTCTTCGTCTTTCAATATCTAACTACTATCTAACCATCACGGATTCTTTCGAAGACTTTATTTTTTTCATAGGCCAAGAAAGAAGTATAAACGATGTTTTTTTTTTGTAGGTGAAACAGTTTCAACAGTGAGTTCGACAGCCGTGTTCTGCACATGTCCATCCGGTTACGAGCGTCTACGACCGGAATATTGGGGAGGCTCAGAAATCTCCATTTCATACAAATGCAAGTGAAATGAGAAAAAAAAAGTATTTTGAGCGGTCGACAGCAGCACCAACGATGCTGCGTGCTTGTATGCAGCTCATATCTCGACATGTTCGTCTGGAAACTGGTGCCATGTTTTTCTCACGTTATTTATGGTTGTTATGTGCAATGTCGTGTGAATTATTGCCAGTATATAAATTAGATCCAGTTCTAGAAACGTTGTTCCCTATGCCGAGGAAAGAAATACTTTATTTTAAAGAAAATGCTGAAATCCAAAGTTGCTTATTGAACAGCTCTCAACGAGTTAATCTAAATTCATCAATTTATTTGTTACTATAAAGTATAAGTACAGTTCTTTCAATCTAGAGAGTTTTCAGATACAATGTCTTGCTTATAACGATTGTTACTCATTGCTTTCTTGTTGAACACGAAGATCCACCTTCCATGAAGAAGGTACTGGGTTAAGGTGTGTGAACAGCAACCATGTTGCTCGAATGTCAAAACTAGGAAGAAAAAAAAATATAAGAAACATATAGTTGAGTCAAAACGACATGAACCTCGGACAGTTGCGTAAGCGCCGCGCTGGAGCGTAGCGGTTCGAATCGTGTAAGGATCCTCGCTACCACCACCCATCTCTGCAGTTCGCCATAGTCCCTTGATTCCAACCGCCGTTCTCGTACTATCTCAGATCATGCATACTTTTCAGAATATAAAGGATAAGGATGAGATGTCAGGCGTTAGTCAATCCGCTCAGGACGCTCCACCTCGTTTACTTCATTTCAGAATCGTTTGAAGTTTAGGAACGTGTAACTGCCCTATACAATGACTTCCGATGGCTAACCGATGTGTCAAGTCAGTGTTTTTATCCTCCTAGGCAAGTCTGACATCAATTTATTGAGCCCGGAGGGATGAAAGGCTTGGTTGGGACCAAGGCGGATTCGAAACCGCGATCGATGGCGTAGACACACCGGAACCTTTTACCGACTGCGCTATACCCACTCCAGACATAGGTGTCTAAAGTGACTCTATAGCTGCGGCGTGGATCACCGCCTTTGGCAAATCTCATCAAAACATTAAAGGCTAGCAAATAGTTTGTTTAGGGCTTGTTTCGTGAGTCCAGCACTTCACACTAGACTTTTGTTTTGTTTCTCTTCACGTCGAGAACTGACAGCTGTGTTGTCACTCGGAGGAAAACCGATGATGTATCGACTCATCTGAAACAAATGCTAGATAGTAGTGAGTTATCTTGCTACTGCGCTTTCACATCATCTTACCAAGGGTAACACAGCAAAATGGGTGCACTATTAAGTTAGTAGTATTACATTATAAGTTACTAGTTTTTACTGTAATTATTAGTCATTAATACTTTTATTTTACTCGCCGTATTTCTCGGAATTTATGGATGTGCGAAATAACGAACTACCTAAAGTAACTTTGCCTTGACAATTATGAAATCTTCGATGTTAGGTTCTTTCCACAAACGGATAGGGCTTGGGAACGTGCATCACCCCACCAATCTGACCCGGCATGGGTTTCTGATAGACAAACTCTATAAGAGATCCTAGATTGCGGGGATAGGGGTGGTTCCACTTATCTCTCCCTAATCGTAGAAAAAAAAAACACCGTGAAAGACTTCTCACGACGATTTCAGTTGCAGCGCCCACAGTTGCACACGCGCCAGCTGCGCAGCGGTAGAAAGCCAAGAAAGTAAATAACGGAGCGTTATGAAGTACCTCGTAGAAACTAGAGCAGTTCCCACGCCGTTTTTAGTACGATTAAGGAAAGGTGAGCGGAACCACCCCTGATCCCGCAATATAGGACCCCTCATAGAACAACGTATCGAGTACTGAAGTGGCCGGGACTTATAGAAAAGTGGCATTCTAATGCGCCAACGTGTGTTTTACTTTTTTTACTTTTCCTTTACTTCACTACTTGCTAGTCATTTTCTAATCATGCTCGGCGATAGAATGGTTACACGAATAGAAATGGAAGAAAAAATAAAGTTCAGAAACGTTGTCCACGAGTATGAGCGTGATCAGGTACAGTTATCAAAAAAGGAGCGTAAGATATCTTTGCGCACTGAGGCGAGGCTCCTAACAATGTACCACGTACACGAGAGGAGGCACATACGTCGCTCTTAGATGCATTGGCTAAATAAGCCTAAGCTGGCTTGTAATCAGATCCGGATCGATGTGTGGGAGGGGTTTGAGGATTTTCTGATAGGAAATTGCAGGAATTCAACAATTTAACCCAAACCGGGCGGAAAATACGCTTTCTGGAGAGACGGGCTCAGCTTAGGTTTATTAGGAGTAGGGTTAGGCATAGTAAGCCTAAACTGGTTCATAGTTCATCCAGATCGCTGTTGAATTTGGGTTTGAGGGTTTCTGAACGAGAAATTGCGAGTCTTTAACAATTTCTCTACTAACAACTAAAACCCAATTTCAAGAGCGATCTGAATGGACTACCAGCAAAAACAGTATTTAGCCTAAGCCGAGCTCGCCTCTCTACAGATTGCGTATTTAATGCCAGGTTTGTGTAAAATTGGGAAAGTGAGAATTGGGCCCACTTCCTACAGAAAAGCCTCAAACCACTCATCCACAGCGATCTGGAAGGACTGCCAGCCAGCTTAGGCTTATTAAGACTAAGCTTAGGCTTATTTTGCCTCAGCCGGGCCCGCCTCTCTACAGATTGCGTACTTTCTGCCCGGTTTAAGTAAAATTGTGAAAGTCAGGCAATTTTTCTTAGGAAAACCCCAAACTCCTCATATACAGCGATCTGGATGCACCGCCAGCCAGCATAGGCTTATTAAGACTAAGCTTAGGCTTATTTTGCCTAGGGCGAGCCCGCCTTTATACAGATTGCATATTTTCTGCCTGCCTCAACTTAGAATTGTTGCAAGCAAAAGGAGTAAAAGCGCTTGGCCACCTGCAGCGTTCCAATATGCGGATATGAACGCAGCGCCTTAGACCACTCGGCCAGAATGACGTTGTTATTTTGGGAGTGCAATTGAACCTCAGATAGATTAGATATGATCACGGAGGCGATCGGTGGCGTGAAAAAGATCCTGTCATCCGCAGGATTCGAACCTGCGCCCTCCGAAGAGGACTGCGACCTGAACGCAGCGCCTTAGACCACTCGGCCAGAATGACGTTGTTATTTTTGAGGCAATTGAACCTCAGAAGGATTAAATATGATCATGGAGGCGATCGGTGGCGTGAAAAAGATCCTGTCATCCGCAGGATTCGAACCTGCGCCCTCCGAAGAGGACTGCGACCTGAACGCAGCGCCTTAGACCACTCGGCCAGAATGACGACGTTACTTTGGGAGTGCATTGAACCTCAGAAGAATTAAATATGATCATGGAGGCGATCGGTGGCGTGAAAAAGATCCTGTCATCCGCAGGATTCGAACCTGCGCCCTCCGAAGAGGACTGCGACCTGAACGCAGCGCCTTAGACCACTCGGCCAGAATGACGTTGTTATTTTTTGAGGCAATTGAACCTCAGATAGAATAAATATGACCATGGAGGCGATCGGTGGCGTGAAAAAGATCCTGTCATCCGCAGGATTCGAACCTGCGCCCTCCGAAGAGGACTGCGACCTGAACGCAGCGCCTTAGACCACTCGGCCAGAATGACGTTGTTACTTTTTGAGTGCAATTGAACCTCAGAAGGATTAAATATGATCATGGAGGCGATCGGTGGCGTGAAAAAGATCCTGTCATCCGCAGGATTCGAACCTGCGCCCTCCGAAGAGGACTGCGACCTGAACGCAGCGCCTTAGACCACTCGGCCAGAATGACGTTGTTATTTTTGAGGCAATTGAACCTCAGATAGAATAAATATGATCATGGAGGCGATCGGTGGCGTGAAAAAGATCCTGTCATCCGCAGGATTCGAACCTGCGCCCTCCGAAGAGGACTGCGACCTGAACGCAGCGCCTTAGACCACTCGGCCAGAATGACGTTGTTACTTTTGGAGGCAATTGAACCTCAGATAGAATAAATATGACCATGGAGGCGATCGGTGGCGTGAAAAAGATCCTGTCATCCGCAGGATTCGAACCTGCGCCCTCCGAAGAGGACTGCGACCTGAACGCAGCGCCTTAGACCACTCGGCCAGAATGACGACGTTACTTTGGTAGTGCTTGAACCTCAGAAGGATTAAATATGACCATGGAGGTGATCGGTGGCGTGAAAAAGATCCTGTCATCCGCAGGATTCGAACCTGCGCCCTCCGAAGAGGACTGCGACCTGAACGCAGCGCCTTAGACCACTCGGCCAGAATGACGACGTTACTTTGGTAGTGCTTGAACCTCAGAAGGATTAAATATGACCATGGAGGCGATCGGTGGCGTGAAAAAGATCCTGTCATCCGCCAGGATTCGAACCTGCGCCCTCCGAAGAGGACTGCGACCTGAACGCAGCGCCTTAGACCACTCGGCCAGAATGACGTTGTTATTTTTGAGGCAATTGAACCTCAGATAGAATAAATATGACCATGGAGGCGATCGGTGGCGTGAAAAAGATCCTGTCATCCGCAGGATTCGAACCTGCGCCCTCCGAAGAGGACTGCGACCTGAACGCAGCGCCTTAGACCACTCGGCCAGAATGACGTTGTTATTTTTAAGGCAATTGAACCTCAGAAGGATTAAATATGATCATGGAGGCGATCGGTGGCGTGAAAAAGATCCTGTCATCCGCAGGATTCGAACCTGCGCCCTCCGAAGAGGACTGCGACCTGAACGCAGCGCCTTAGACCACTCGGCCAGAATGACGTTGTTATTTTTGAGGCAATTGAACCACAGAAGGAATAAATATGATCATGGAGGCGATCGGTGGCGTGAAAAAGATCCTGTCATCCGCAGGATTCGAACCTGCGCCCTCCGAAGAGGACTGCGACCTGAACGCAGCGCCTTAGACCACTCGGCCAGAATGACGTTGTTAGTTTTGAGGCAATTGAACCTCAGACAGAATAAATATGATCATGGAGGCGATCGGTGGCGTGAAAAAGATCCTGTCATCCGCAGGATTCGAACCTGCGCCCTCCGAAGAGGACTGCGACCTGAACGCAGCGCCTTAGACCACTCGGCCAGAATGACGACGTTACTCTGGTAGTGCTTGAACCTCAGAAGGATTAAATATGACCATGGAGGTGATCGGTGGCGTGAAAAAGATCCTGTCATCCGCAGGATTCGAACCTGCGCCCTCCGAAGAGGACTGCGACCTGAACGCAGCGCCTTAGACCACTCGGCCAGAATGACGGTTTTTTGAACCTCAGAACCTCAGAAGGATTAAATATGACCATGGAGGTGATCGGTGGCGTGAAAAAGATCCTGTCATCCGCAGGATTCGAACCTGCGCCCTCCGAAGAGGACTGCGACCTGAACGCAGCGCCTTAGACCACTCGGCCAGAATGACGACGTTACTTTGGTAGTGCTTGAACCTCAGAAGGATTAAATATGATCATGGAGGCGATCGATGGCGTGAAAAAGATCCTGTCATCCGCAGGATTCGAACCTGCGCCCTCCGAAGAGGACTGCGACCTGAACGCAGCGCCTTAGACCACTCGGCCAGAATGACGTTGTTAGTTTTAAGGCAATTGAACCTCAGAAGGATTAAATATGATCATGGAGGCGATCGGTGGCGTGAAAAAGATCCTGTCATCCGCAGGATTCGAACCTGCGCCCTCCGAAGAGGACTGCGACCTGAACGCAGCGCCTTAGACCACTCGGCCAGAATGACGACGTTACTCTGGTAGTGCTTGAACCTCAGAAGGATTAAATATGACCATGGAGGTGATCGGTGGCGTGAAAAAGATCCTGTCATCCGCAGGATTCGAACCTGCGCCCTCCGAAGAGGACTGCGACCTGAACGCAGCGCCTTAGACCACTCGGCCAGAATGACGTCGTTAGTTTGGTAGTGATTGAACCTCAGAAGGATTAAATATGACCATGGAGGTGATCGGTGGCGTGAAAAAGATCCTGTCATCCGCAGGATTCGAACCTGCGCCCTCCGAAGAGGACTGCGACCTGAACGCAGCGCCTTAGACCACTCGGCCAGAATGACGACGTTACTTTGGTAGTGCAATTGAACCTCAGAAGGATTAAATATGATCATGGAGGCGATCGGTGGCGTGAAAAAGATCCTGTCATCCGCAGGATTCGAACCTGCGCCCTCCGAAGAGGACTGCGACCTGAACGCAGCGCCTTAGACCACTCGGCCAGAATGACGACGTTACTCTGGTAGTGCTTGAACCTCAGAAGGATTAAATATGACCATGGAGGTGATCGGTGGCGTGAAAAAGATCCTGTCATCCGCAGGATTCGAACCTGCGCCCTCCGAAGAGGACTGCGACCTGAACGCAGCGCCTTAGACCACTCGGCCAGAATGACGTTGTTAGTTTTAAGGCAATTGAACCTCAGAAGGATTAAATATGATCATGGAGGCGATCGGTGGCGTGAAAAAGATCCTGTCATCCGCAGGATTCGAACCTGCGCCCTCCGAAGAGGACTGCGACCTGAACGCAGCGCCTTAGACCACTCGGCCAGAATGACGTTGTTACGTTTTGAGGCAATTGAACCTCAGATAGAATAAATATGACCATGGAGGTGATCGGTGGCGTGAAAAAGATCCTGTCATCCGCAGGATTCGAACCTGCGCCCTCCGAAGAGGACTGCGACCTGAACGCAGCGCCTTAGACCACTCGGCCAGAATGACGACGTTACTCTGGTAGTGCTTGAACCTCAGAAGGATTAAATATGACCATGGAGGTGATCGGTGGCGTGAAAAAGATCCTGTCATCCGCAGGATTCGAGCCTGCGCCCTCCGAAGAGGACTGCGACCTGAACGCAGCGCCTTAGACCACTCGGCCAGAATGACGACGTTACTCTGGTAGTGCTTGAACCTCAGAAGGATTAAATATGATCATGGAGGCGATCGATGGCGTGAAAAAGATCCTGTCATCCGCAGGATTCGAACCTGCGCCCTCCGAAGAGGACTGCGACCTGAACGCAGCGCCTTAGACCACTCGGCCAGAATGACGTTGTTACTTTTGAGGCAATTGAACCTCAGAAAGATTAAATATGACCATGGAGGCGATCGGTGGCGTGAAAAAGATCCTGTCATCCGCAGGATTCGAACCTGCGCCCTCCGAAGAGGACTGCGACCTGAACGCAGCGCCTTAGACCACTCGGCCAGAATGACGACGTTACTTTTGTAGTGCTTGAACCTCAGAAGGATTAAATATGACCATGGAGGTGATCGGTGGCGTGAAAAAGATCCTGTCATCCGCAGGATTCGAACCTGCGCCCTCCGAAGAGGACTGCGACCTGAACGCAGCGCCTTAGACCACTCGGCCAGAATGACGATTTGTTATCTGGTAGTGCTTGAACCTCAGAAGGATTAAATATGACCATGGAGGTGATCGGTGGCGTGAAAAAGATCCTGTCA
This sequence comes from Necator americanus, assembly GCF_031761385.1. Classification (NCBI taxonomy): domain Eukaryota; kingdom Metazoa; phylum Nematoda; class Chromadorea; order Rhabditida; family Ancylostomatidae; genus Necator; species Necator americanus. The sequence continues at coordinate 36,868,255 of NC_087371.1, read as the reverse complement.
TCCGCAGGATTCGAACCTGCGCCCTCCGAAGAGGACTGCGACCTGAACGCAGCGCCTTAGACCACTCGGCCAGAATGACGTTGTTAGTTTTGTAGGCAATTGAACCTCAGAAGGATTAAATATGATCATGGAGGCGATCGGTGGCGTGAAAAAGATCCTGTCATCCGCAGGATTCGAACCTGCGCCCTCCGAAGAGGACTGCGACCTGAACGCAGCGCCTTAGACCACTCGGCCAGAATGACGTTGTTATTTTTGTAGTGCAATTGAACCTCAGATGGATTAAATATGACCATGGAGGCGATCGGTGGCGTGAAAAAGATCCTGTCATCCGCAGGATTCGAACCTGCGCCCTCCGAAGAGGACTGCGACCTGAACGCAGCGCCTTAGACCACTCGGCCAGAATGACGACGTTACTTTGGTAGTGCTTGAACCTCAGAAGGATTAAATATGACCATGGAGGTGATCGGTGGCGTGAAAAAGATCCTGTCATCCGCAGGATTCGAACCTGCGCCCTCCGAAGAGGACTGCGACCTGAACGCAGCGCCTTAGACCACTCGGCCAGAATGACGTTGTTAGTTTTAAGGCAATTGAACCTCAGAAGGATTAAATATGACCATGGAGGTGATCGGTGGCGTGAAAAAGATCCTGTCATCCGCAGGATTCGAACCTGCGCCCTCCGAAGAGGACTGCGACCTGAACGCAGCGCCTTAGACCACTCGGCCAGAATGACGTTGTTACTTTTGTAGTGCAATTGAACCTCAGAAGGATTAAATATGATCATGGAGGCGATCGGTGGCGTGAAAAAGATCCTGTCATCCGCAGGATTCGAACCTGCGCCCTCCGAAGAGGACTGCGACCTGAACGCAGCGCCTTAGACCACTCGGCCAGAATGACGTTGTTACTTTTGAGGCAATTGAACCTCAGAAAGAATAAATATGACCATGGAGGCGATCGGTGGCGTGAAAAAGATCCTGTCATCCGCAGGATTCGAACCTGCGCCCTCCGAAGAGGACTGCGACCTGAACGCAGCGCCTTAGACCACTCGGCCAGAATGACGACGTTACTTTGGTAGTGCTTGAACCTCAGAAGGATTAAATATGACCATGGAGGTGATCGGTGGCGTGAAAAAGATCCTGTCATCCGCAGGATTCGAGCCTGCGCCCTCCGAAGAGGACTGCGACCTGAACGCAGCGCCTTAGACCACTCGGCCAGAATGACGACGTTACTCTGGTAGTGCTTGAACCTCAGAAGGATTAAATATGATCATGGAGGCGATCGATGGCGTGAAAAAGATCCTGTCATCCGCAGGATTCGAACCTGCGCCCTCCGAAGAGGACTGCGACCTGAACGCAGCGCCTTAGACCACTCGGCCAGAATGACGTTGTTACTTTTGAGGCAATTGAACCTCAGAAGGATTAAATATGACCATGGAGGTGATCGGTGGCGTGAAAAAGATCCTGTCATCCGCAGGATTCGAACCTGCGCCCTCCGAAGAGGACTGCGACCTGAACGCAGCGCCTTAGACCACTCGCCCAGAATGACGTTGTTATCTTTGAGGCAATTGAACCTCAGAAGGATTAAATATGACCATGGAGGTGATCGGTGGCGTGAAAAAGATCCTGTCATCCGCAGGATTCGAACCTGCGCCCTCCGAAGAGGACTGCGACCTGAACGCAGCGCCTTAGACCACTCGGCCAGAATGACGACGTTACTCTGGTAGTGCTTGAACCTCAGAAGGATTAAATATGACCATGGAGGTGATCGGTGGCGTGAAAAAGATCCTGTCATCCGCAGGATTCGAACCTGCGCCCTCCGAAGAGGACTGCGACCTGAACGCAGCGCCTTAGACCACTCGGCCAGAATGACGTTGTTAGTTTGAAGTGCAATTGAACCTCAGAAGGATTAAATATGACCATGGAGGTGATCGGTGGCGTGAAAAAGATCCTGTCATCCGCAGGATTCGAACCTGCGCCCTCCGAAGAGGACTGCGACCTGAACGCAGCGCCTTAGACCACTCGGCCAGAATGACGACGTTGTTAGTTTTAAGGCAATTGAACCTCAGAAGGATTAAATATGATCATGGAGGCGATCGGTGGCGTGAAAAAGATCCTGTCATCCGCAGGATTCGAACCTGCGCCCTCCGAAGAGGACTGCGACCTGAACGCAGCGCCTTAGACCACTCGGCCAGAATGACGTTGTTATTTTGGGAGGCAATTGAACCTCAGAAGGATTAAATATGATCATGGAGGCGATCGGTGGCGTGAAAAAGATCCTGTCATCCGCAGGATTCGAACCTGCGCCCTCCGAAGAGGACTGCGACCTGAACGCAGCGCCTTAGACCACTCGGCCAGAATGACGACGTTACTTTGGTAGTGCATTGAACCTCAGAAGGATTAAATATGACCATGGAGGTGATCGGTGGCGTGAAAAAGATCCTGTCATCCGCAGGATTCGAACCTGCGCCCTCCGAAGAGGACTGCGACCTGAACGCAGCGCCTTAGACCACTCGGCCAGAATGACGACGTTACTCTGGTAGTGCTTGAACCTCAGAAGGATTAAATATGATCATGGAGGCGATCGGTGGCGTGAAAAAGATCCTGTCATCCGCAGGATTCGAACCTGCGCCCTCCGAAGAGGACTGCGACCTGAACGCAGCGCCTTAGACCACTCGGCCAGAATGACGTTGTTAGTTTTAAGGCAATTGAACCTCAGAAGGATTAAATATGATCATGGAGGCGATCGGTGGCGTGAAAAAGATCCTGTCATCCGCAGGATTCGAACCTGCGCCCTCCGAAGAGGACTGCGACCTGAACGCAGCGCCTTAGACCACTCGGCCAGAATGACGACGTTACTTTGGTAGTGCTTGAACCTCAGAAGGATTAAATATGACCATGGAGGTGATCGGTGGCGTGAAAAAGATCCTGTCATCCGCAGGATTCGAACCTGCGCCCTCCGAAGAGGACTGCGACCTGAACGCAGCGCCTTAGACCACTCGGCCAGAATGACGACGTTACTTTGGTAGTGCTTGAACCTCAGAAGGATTAAATATGACCATGGAGGTGATCGGTGGCGTGAAAAAGATCCTGTCATCCGCAGGATTCGAACCTGCGCCCTCCGAAGAGGACTGCGACCTGAACGCAGCGCCTTAGACCACTCGGCCAGAATGACGTTGTTATTTTATTGAGGCAATTGAACCTCAGATAGGATTAAATATGATCATGGAGGCGATCGGTGGCGTGAAAAAGATCCTGTCATCCGCAGGATTCGAACCTGCGCCCTCCGAAGAGGACTGCGACCTGAACGCAGCGCCTTAGACCACTCGGCCAGAATGACGACGTTACTTTGGTAGTGCTTGAACCTCAGAAGGATTAAATATGATCATGGAGGTGATCGGTGGCGTGAAAAAGATCCTGTCATCCGCAGGATTCGAACCTGCGCCCTCCGAAGAGGACTGCGACCTGAACGCAGCGCCTTAGACCACTCGGCCAGAATGACGATGTTAGTTTTGAGGCAATTGAACCTCAGAAGGATTAAATATGATCATGGAGGCGATCGGTGGCGTGAAAAAGATCCTGTCATCCGCAGGATTCGAACCTGCGCCCTCCGAAGAGGACTGCGACCTGAACGCAGCGCCTTAGACCACTCGGCCAGAATGACGACGTTATTTTTGGAGTGCAATTGAACCTCAGAAGGATTAAATATGATCATGGAGGCGATCGGTGGCGTGAAAAAGATCCTGTCATCCGCAGGATTCGAACCTGCGCCCTCCGAAGAGGACTGCGACCTGAACGCAGCGCCTTAGACCACTCGGCCAGAATGACGACGTTGTTTTGGGAGTGCAATTGAACCTCAGAAGGATTAAATATGACCATGGAGGCGATCGGTGGCGTGAAAAAGATCCTGTCATCCGCAGGATTCGAACCTGCGCCCTCCGAAGAGGACTGCGACCTGAACGCAGCGCCTTAGACCACTCGGCCAGAATGACGACGTTATTTTGGGAGTGTTTGAACCTCAGAAGGATTAAATATGATCATGGAGGCGATCGGTGGCGTGAAAAAGATCCTGTCATCCGCAGGATTCGAACCTGCGCCCTCCGAAGAGGACTGCGACCTGAACGCAGCGCCTTAGACCACTCGGCCAGAATGACGTTGTTAGTTTTGAGGCAATTGAACCTCAGAAGGATTAAATATGATCATGGAGGCGATCGGTGGCGTGAAAAAGATCCTGTCATCCGCAGGATTCGAACCTGCGCCCTCCGAAGAGGACTGCGACCTGAACGCAGCGCCTTAGACCACTCGGCCAGAATGACGACGTTATTTGTAGAGTAATTGAACCTCAGAAGGATTAAATATGACCATGGAGGTGATCGGTGGCGTGAAAAAGATCCTGTCATCCGCAGGATTCGAACCTGCGCCCTCCGAAGAGGACTGCGACCTGAACGCAGCGCCTTAGACCACTCGGCCAGAATGACGTTGTTACTTTTAAGGCACTTGAACCTCAGAAGGATTAAATATGATCATGGAGGCGATCGGTGGCGTGAAAAAGATCCTGTCATCCGCAGGATTCGAACCTGCGCCCTCCGAAGAGGACTGCGACCTGAACGCAGCGCCTTAGACCACTCGGCCAGAATGACGTTGTTATTTTTGAGGCAATTGAACCTCAGAAGGAATAAATATGATCATGGAGGCGATCGGTGGCGTGAAAAAGATCCTGTCATCCGCAGGATTCGAACCTGCGCCCTCCGAAGAGGACTGCGACCTGAACGCAGCGCCTTAGACCACTCGGCCAGAATGACGACGTTACTCTGGTAGTGCTTGAACCTCAGAAGGATTAAATATGACCATGGAGGTGATCGGTGGCGTGAAAAAGATCCTGTCATCCGCAGGATTCGAGCCTGCGCCCTCCGAAGAGGACTGCGACCTGAACGCAGCGCCTTAGACCACTCGGCCAGAATGACGACGTTACTTTGGTAGTGCTTGAACCTCAGAAGGATTAAATATGATCATGGAGGCGATCGATGGCGTGAAAAAGATCCTGTCATCCGCAGGATTCGAACCTGCGCCCTCCGAAGAGGACTGCGACCTGAACGCAGCGCCTTAGACCACTCGGCCAGAATGACGTTGTTATTTTTGAGGCAATTGAACCTCAGAAGGATTAAATATGATCATGGAGGCGATCGGTGGCGTGAAAAAGATCCTGTCATCCGCAGGATTCGAACCTGCGCCCTCCGAAGAGGACTGCGACCTGAACGCAGCGCCTTAGACCACTCGGCCAGAATGACGACGTTACTTTGGTAGTGCAATTGAACCTCAGAAGGATTAAATATGACCATGGAGGTGATCGGTGGCGTGAAAAAGATCCTGTCATCCGCAGGATTCGAACCTGCGCCCTCCGAAGAGGACTGCGACCTGAACGCAGCGCCTTAGACCACTCGGCCAGAATGACGTTGTTAGTTTTAGGCAATTGAACCTCAGAAAGGATTAAATATGATCATGGAGGCGATCGGTGGCGTGAAAAAGATCCTGTCATCCGCAGGATTCGAACCTGCGCCCTCCGAAGAGGACTGCGACCTGAACGCAGCGCCTTAGACCACTCGGCCAGAATGACGACGTTACTTTGGTAGTGCATTGAACCTCAGAAGGATTAAATATGATCATGGAGGCGATCGGTGGCGTGAAAAAGATCCTGTCATCCGCAGGATTCGAACCTGCGCCCTCCGAAGAGGACTGCGACCTGAACGCAGCGCCTTAGACCACTCGGCCAGAATGACGACGTTACTTTGGTAGAGATTGAACCTCAGAAGGATTAAATATGACCATGGAGGGATCGGTGGCGTGAAAAGCGCGGCCTCGATCGGTGGCGTGAAAAAGATCCTGTCATCCGCAGGATTCGAACCTGCGCCCTCCGAAGAGGACTGCGACCTGAACGCAGCGCCTTAGACCACTCGGCCAGAATGACGACGTTATTTTGGGAGTGTATGAACCTCAGAAGGATTAAATATGATCATGGAGGCGATCGGTGGCGTGAAAAAGATCCTGTCATCCGCAGGATTCGAACCTGCGCCCTCCGAAGAGGACTGCGACCTGAACGCAGCGCCTTAGACCACTCGCCCAGAATGACGTTGTTAGTTTTAAGGCAATTGAACCTCAGACAGAATAAATATGATCATGGAGGCGATCGGTGGCGTGAAAAAGATCCTGTCATCCGCAGGATTCGAACCTGCGCCCTCCGAAGAGGACTGCGACCTGAACGCAGCGCCTTAGACCACTCGGCCAGAATGACGTTGTTATTTTTGAGGCAATTGAACCTCAGATAGGAATAAATATGATCATGGAGGCGATCGGTGGCGTGAAAAAGATCCTGTCATCCGCAGGATTCGAACCTGCGCCCTCCGAAGAGGACTGCGACCTGAACGCAGCGCCTTAGACCACTCGGCCAGAATGACGTTGCTATTGTTACTTTGGTAGTGCACTTCAACCTCAGAAGGATTAAATATGATCATGGAGACGATCGGTGGCGTGAAAAAGATCCTGTCATCCGCAGGATTCGAACCTGCGCCCTCCGAAGAGGACTGCGACCTGAACGCAGCGCCTTAGACCACTCGGCCAGAATGACGTTGTTATTTTTGAGGCAATTGAACCTCAGAAGGAATAAATATGATCATGGAGGCGATCGGTGGCGTGAAAAAGATCCTGTCATCCGCAGGATTCGAACCTGCGCCCTCCGAAGAGGACTGCGACCTGAACGCAGCGCCTTAGACCACTCGGCCAGAATGACGTTGCTATTTTTGAGGCAATTGAAACTCAGATAGAATAGATATGATCATGGAGACGATCGGTGGCGTGAAAAAGATCCTGTCATCCGCAGGATTCGAACCTGCGCCCTCCGAAGAGGACTGCGACCTGAACGCAGCGCCTTAGACCACTCGGCCAGAATGACGACGTTATTTTTGGGGCAATTGAACCTCAGAAGGATTAAATATGATCATGGAGGCGATCGGTGGCGTGAAAAAGATCCTGTCATCCGCAGGATTCGAACCTGCGCCCTCCGAAGAGGACTGCGACCTGAACGCAGCGCCTTAGACCACTCGGCCAGAATGACGACGTTACTTTGGCGAGTGCTTGAACCTCAGAAGGATTAAATATGATCATGGAGGCGATCGGTGGCGTGAAAAAGATCCTGTCATCCGCAGGATTCGAACCTGCGCCCTCCGAAGAGGACTGCGACCTGAACGCAGCGCCTTAGACCACTCGGCCAGAATGACGTTGTTAGTTTTGAGGCAATTGAACCTCAGATAGGATTAAATATGATCATGGAGGCGATCGGTGGCGTGAAAAAGATCCTGTCATCCGCAGGATTCGAACCTGCGCCCTCCGAAGAGGACTGCGACCTGAACGCAGCGCCTTAGACCACTCGGCCAGAATGACGACGTTGTTTTGGAGTGCAATTGAACCTCAGAAGGATTAAATATGATCATGGAGGCGATCGGTGGCGTGAAAAAGATCCTGTCATCCGCAGGATTCGAACCTGCGCCCTCCGAAGAGGACTGCGACCTGAACGCAGCGCCTTAGACCACTCGGCCAGAATGACGTCGTTATTTGGGAGTGCTTCAACCTCAGAAGGATTAAATATGATCATGGAGACGATCGGTGGCGTGAAAAAGATCCTGTCATCCGCAGGATTCGAACCTGCGCCCTCCGAAGAGGACTGCGACCTGAACGCAGCGCCTTAGACCACTCGGCCAGAATGACGTTGCTATTTTTGAGGCAATTGAAACTCAGATAGAATAGATATGATCATGGAGACGATCGGTGGCGTGAAAAAGATCCTGTCATCCGCAGGATTCGAACCTGCGCCCTCCGAAGAGGACTGCGACCTGAACGCAGCGCCTTAGACCACTCGGCCAGAATGACGACGTTACTTTTGGAGTGCAATTGAACCTCAGAAGGATTAAATATGATCATGGAGGCGATCGGTGGCGTGAAAAAGATCCTGTCATCCGCAGGATTCGAACCTGCGCCCTCCGAAGAGGACTGCGACCTGAACGCAGCGCCTTAGACCACTCGGCCAGAATGACGTTGTTACTTTTGAGGCAATTGAACCTCAGATGGAATAGATATGATCATGGAGGCGATCGGTGGCGTGAAAAAGATCCTGTCATCCGCAGGATTCGAACCTGCGCCCTCCGAAGAGGACTGCGACCTGAACGCAGCGCCTTAGACCACTCGGCCAGAATGACGACGTTGTTTTGGAGTGCTTGAACCTCAGAAGGATTAAATATGATCATGGAGGCGATCGGTGGCGTGAAAAAGATCCTGTCATCCGCAGGATTCGAACCTGCGCCCTCCGAAGAGGACTGCGACCTGAACGCAGCGCCTTAGACCACTCGGCCAGAATGACGACGTTGTTTTGGGAGTTCTTGAACCTCAGAAGGATTAAATATGATCATGGAGGCGATCGGTGGCGTGAAAAAGATCCTGTCATCCGCAGGATTCGAACCTGCGCCCTCCGAAGAGGACTGCGACCTGAACGCAGCGCCTTAGACCACTCGGCCAGAATGACGACGTTGTTTTGGGAGTGCTTGAACCTCAGAAGGATTAAATATGATCACGGAGGCGATCGGTGGCGTGAAAAAGATCCTGTCATCCGCAGGATTCGAACCTGCGCCCTCCGAAGAGGACTGCGACCTGAACGCAGCGCCTTAGACCACTCGGCCAGAATGACGTTGTTATTTTTGAGGCAATTGAACCTCAGATAGAATAGATATGATCATGGAGGCGATCGGTGGCGTGAAAAAGATCCTGTCATCCGCAGGATTCGAACCTGCGCCCTCCGAAGAGGACTGCGACCTGAACGCAGCGCCTTAGACCACTCGGCCAGAATGACGTTGTTATTTTTGAGGCAATTGAACCTCAGATAGAATAGATATGATCATGGAGGCGATCGGTGGCGTGAAAAAGATCCTGTCATCCGCAGGATTCGAACCTGCGCCCTCCGAAGAGGACTGCGACCTGAACGCAGCGCCTTAGACCACTCGGCCAGAATGACGACGTTGTTTTGCGAGTGCAATTGAACCTCAGAAGGATTAAATATGATCATGGAGGCGATCGGTGGCGTGAAAAAGATCCTGTCATCCGCAGGATTCGAACCTGCGCCCTCCGAAGAGGACTGCGACCTGAACGCAGCGCCTTAGACCACTCGGCCAGAATGACGTTGTTATTTTTGAGGCAATTGAACCTCAGATAGGAATAAATATGATCATGGAGGCGATCGGTGGCGTGAAAAAGATCCTGTCATCCGCAGGATTCGAACCTGCGCCCTCCGAAGAGGACTGCGACCTGAACGCAGCGCCTTAGACCACTCGGCCAGAATGACGTTGTTATTTTGGAGTGCAATTGAACCTCAGAAGGATTAAATATGATCATGGAGGCGATCGGTGGCGTGAAAAAGATCCTGTCATCCGCAGGATTCGAACCTGCGCCCTCCGAAGAGGACTGCGACCTGAACGCAGCGCCTTAGACCACTCGGCCAGAATGACGACGTTGTTTTGGGAGTGCTTGAACCTCAGAAGGATTAAATATGATCACGGAGGCGATCGGTGGCGTGAAAAAGATCCTGTCATCCGCAGGATTCGAACCTGCGCCCTCCGAAGAGGACTGCGACCTGAACGCAGCGCCTTAGACCACTCGGCCAGAATGACGACGTTATTTTTGAGGCAATTGAACCTCAGATAGAATAGATATGATCATGGAGGCGATCGGTGGCGTGAAAAAGATCCTGTCATCCGCAGGATTCGAACCTGCGCCCTCCGAAGAGGACTGCGACCTGAACGCAGCGCCTTAGACCACTCGGCCAGAATGACGTTGTTATTTTTGAGGCAATTGAACCTCAGATAGGAATAAATATGATCATGGAGGCGATCGGTGGCGTGAAAAAGATCCTGTCATCCGCAGGATTCGAACCTGCGCCCTCCGAAGAGGACTGCGACCTGAACGCAGCGCCTTAGACCACTCGGCCAGAATGACGACGTTACTGTGGTGGTGCTTGAACCTCAGAAGGATTAAATATGATCATGGAGGCGATCGGTGGCGTGAAAAAGATCCTGTCATCCGCAGGATTCGAACCTGCGCCCTCCGAAGAGGACTGCGACCTGAACGCAGCGCCTTAGACCACTCGGCCAGAATGACGACATGATTTTGGGAGTGTTTGAACCTCAGAAGGATTAAATATGATCACGGAGGCGATCGGTGGCGTGAAAAAGATCCTGTCATCCGCAGGATTCGAACCTGCGCCCTCCGAAGAGGACTGCGACCTGAACGCAGCGCCTTAGACCACTCGGCCAGAATGACGTTGTTAGTTTTGAGGCAATTGAACCTCAGAAGGATTAAATATGATCATGGAGGCGATCGGTGGCGTGAAAAAGATCCTGTCATCCGCAGGATTCGAACCTGCGCCCTCCGAAGAGGACTGCGACCTGAACGCAGCGCCTTAGACCACTCGGCCAGAATGACGACGTTACTCTTTGGTAGTGCAATTGAACCTCAGAAGGATTAAATATGATCATGGAGGTGATCGGTGGCGTGAAAAAGATCCTGTCATCCGCAGGATTCGAACCTGCGCCCTCCGAAGAGGACTGCGACCTGAACGCAGCGCCTTAGACCACTCGGCCAGAATGACGACGTTATTTTGGGAGTGCAATTGAACCTCAGAAGGATTAAATATGATCATGGAGGCGATCGGTGGCGTGAAAAAGATCCTGTCATCCGCAGGATTCGAACCTGCGCCCTCCGAAGAGGACTGCGACCTGAACGCAGCGCCTTAGACCACTCGGCCAGAATGACGTCGTTGTTTTTGGGCAATTGAACCTCAGAAGGATTAAATATGATCATGGAGGCGATCGGTGGCGTGAAAAAGATCCTGTCATCCGCAGGATTCGAACCTGCGCCCTCCGAAGAGGACTGCGACCTGAACGCAGCGCCTTAGACCACTCGGCCAGAATGACGACGTTATTTTGGTGAGTGCAATTGAACCTCAGAAGGATTAAATATGACCATGGAGGCGATCGGTGGCGTGAAAAAGATCCTGTCATCCGCAGGATTCGAACCTGCGCCCTCCGAAGAGGACTGCGACCTGAACGCAGCGCCTTAGACCACTCGGCCAGAATGACGTTGTTAGTTTTTAGGCAATTGAACCTCAGAAGGATTAAATATGATCATGGAGGCGATCGGTGGCGTGAAAAAGATCCTGTCATCCGCAGGATTCGAACCTGCGCCCTCCGAAGAGGACTGCGACCTGAACGCAGCGCCTTAGACCACTCGGCCAGAATGACGTTGTTAGTTTTGAGGCAATTGAACCTCAGAAGGATTAAATATGATCATGGAGGCGATCGGTGGCGTGAAAAAGATCCTGTCATCCGCAGGATTCGAACCTGCGCCCTCCGAAGAGGACTGCGACCTGAACGCAGCGCCTTAGACCACTCGGCCAGAATGACGACGTTACTTTGGTAGTGCTTGAACCTCAGAAGGATTAAATATGACCATGGAGGTGATCGGTGGCGTGAAAAAGATCCTGTCATCCGCAGGATTCGAACCTGCGCCCTCCGAAGAGGACTGCGACCTGAACGCAGCGCCTTAGACCACTCGGCCAGAATGACGACGTTATTTTGGGAGTGTTTGAACCTCAGAAGGATTAAATATGACCATGGAGGCGATCGGTGGCGTGAAAAAGATCCTGTCATCCGCAGGATTCGAACCTGCGCCCTCCGAAGAGGACTGCGACCTGAACGCAGCGCCTTAGACCACTCGGCCAGAATGACGTTGTTACTTTTGAGGCAATTGAACCTCAGATAGAATAAATATGATCATGGAGGCGATCGGTGGCGTGAAAAAGATCCTGTCATCCGCAGGATTCGAACCTGCGCCCTCCGAAGAGGACTGCGACCTGAACGCAGCGCCTTAGACCACTCGGCCAGAATGACGACGTTACTTTGGTAGTGCAATTGAACCTCGGAAGGATTAAATATGATCATGGAGGTGATCGGTGGCGTGAAAAAGATCCTGTCATCCGCAGGATTCGAACCTGCGCCCTCCGAAGAGGACTGCGACCTGAACGCAGCGCCTTAGACCACTCGGCCAGAATGACGTTGTTACTTTTGAGGCAATTGAACCTCAGAAGGATTAAATATGATCATGGAGGCGATCGGTGGCGTGAAAAAGATCCTGTCATCCGCAGGATTCGAACCTGCGCCCTCCGAAGAGGACTGCGACCTGAACGCAGCGCCTTAGACCACTCGGCCAGAATGACGTTGTTAGTTTTGAGGCAATTGAACCTCAGATAGGATTAAATATGATCATGGAGGCGATCGGTGGCGTGAAAAAGATCCTGTCATCCGCAGGATTCGAACCTGCGCCCTCCGAAGAGGACTGCGACCTGAACGCAGCGCCTTAGACCACTCGGCCAGAATGACGACGTTACTTTGGTAGTGCTTGAACCTCAGAAGGATTAAATATGACCATGGAGGTGATCGGTGGCGTGAAAAAGATCCTGTCATCCGCAGGATTCGAACCTGCGCCCTCCGAAGAGGACTGCGACCTGAACGCAGCGCCTTAGACCACTCGGCCAGAATGACGTTGTTACTTTTGTAGGCAATTGAACCTCAGAAGGATTAAATATGATCATGGAGGCGATCGGTGGCGTGAAAAAGATCCTGTCATCCGCAGGATTCGAACCTGCGCCCTCCGAAGAGGACTGCGACCTGAACGCAGCGCCTTAGACCACTCGGCCAGAATGACGACGTTACTTTGGTAGTGCTTAATTGAACCTCAGAAGGATTAAATATGACCATGGAGGTGATCGGTGGCGTGAAAAAGATCCTGTCATCCGCAGGATTCGAACCTGCGCCCTCCGAAGAGGACTGCGACCTGAACGCAGCGCCTTAGACCACTCGGCCAGAATGACGTTGTTACTTTTGAGGCAATTGAACCTCAGAAGGATTAAATATGATCATGGAGGCGATCGGTGGCGTGAAAAAGATCCTGTCATCCGCAGGATTCGAACCTGCGCCCTCCGAAGAGGACTGCGACCTGAACGCAGCGCCTTAGACCACTCGGCCAGAATGACGACGTTGCTCTGGTGAGTGCTTGAACCTCAGAAGGATTAAATATGACCATGGAGGTGATCGGTGGCGTGAAAAAGATCCTGTCATCCGCAGGATTCGAACCTGCGCCCTCCGAAGAGGACTGCGACCTGAACGCAGCGCCTTAGACCACTCGGCCAGAATGACGACGTTACTTTTTGAGTGCAATTGAACCTCAGAAGGATTAAATATGACCATGGAGGTGATCGGTGGCGTGAAAAAGATCCTGTCATCCGCAGGATTCGAACCTGCGCCCTCCGAAGAGGACTGCGACCTGAACGCAGCGCCTTAGACCACTCGGCCAGAATGACGTTGTTAGTTTTAAGGCAATTGAACCTCAGAAGGATTAAATATGACCATGGAGGTGATCGGTGGCGTGAAAAAGATCCTGTCATCCGCAGGATTCGAACCTGCGCCCTCCGAAGAGGACTGCGACCTGAACGCAGCGCCTTAGACCACTCGGCCAGAATGACGTTGTTACTTTTGTTGCAATTGAACCTCAGAAGGATTAAATATGACCATGGAGGTGATCGGTGGCGTGAAAAAGATCCTGTCATCCGCAGGATTCGAACCTGCGCCCTCCGAAGAGGACTGCGACCTGAACGCAGCGCCTTAGACCACTCGGCCAGAATGACGTTGTTAGTTTTGAGGCAATTGAACCTCAGAAGGATTAAATATGATCATGGAGGTGATCGGTGGCGTGAAAAAGATCCTGTCATCCGCAGGATTCGAACCTGCGCCCTCCGAAGAGGACTGCGACCTGAACGCAGCGCCTTAGACCACTCGGCCAGAATGACGTCGTTACTCTGGTAGTGCAATTGAACCTCAGAAGGATTAAATATGACCATGGAGGTGATCGGTGGCGTGAAAAAGATCCTGTCATCCGCAGGATTCGAACCTGCGCCCTCCGAAGAGGACTGCGACCTGAACGCAGCGCCTTAGACCACTCGGCCAGAATGACGACGTTAATTTTGGTAGTGCAATTGAACCTCAGAAGGATTAAATATGACCATGGAGGTGATCGGTGGCGTGAAAAAGATCCTGTCATCCGCAGGATTCGAACCTGCGCCCTCCGAAGAGGACTGCGACCTGAACGCAGCGCCTTAGACCACTCGGCCAGAATGACGACGTTATTTGTAGAGTAATTGAAGCTCAGATGGATTAAATATGATCATGGAGGTGATCGGTGGCGTGAAAAAGATCCTGTCATCCGCAGGATTCGAACCTGCGCCCTCCGAAGAGGACTGCGACCTGAACGCAGCGCCTTAGACCACTCGGCCAGAATGACGTTGTTAGTTTTGTAGGCAATTGAACCTCAGAAGGATTAAATATGATCATGGAGGCGATCGGTGGCGTGAAAAAGATCCTGTCATCCGCAGGATTCGAACCTGCGCCCTCCGAAGAGGACTGCGACCTGAACGCAGCGCCTATGACCACTCGGCCAGAATGACGTTGTTATGGCAATTGAACCTCAGAAAGATTAAATATGATCATGGAGGCGATCGGTGGCGTGAAAAAGATCCTGTCATCCGCAGGATTCGAACCTGCGCCCTCCGAAGAGGACTGCGACCTGAACGCAGCGCCTTAGACCACTCGGCCAGAATGACGACGTTACTTTGGTAGTGCTTGAACCTCAGAAGGATTAAATATGACCATGGAGGTGATCGGTGGCGTGAAAAAGATCCTGTCATCCGCAGGATTCGAACCTGCGCCCTCCGAAGAGGACTGCGACCTGAACGCAGCGCCTTAGACCACTCGGCCAGAATGACGACGTTACTCTGGTAGTGCTTGAACCTCAGAAGGATTAAATATGACCATGGAGGTGATCGGTGGCGTGAAAAAGATCCTGTCATCCGCAGGATTCGAACCTGCGCCCTCCGAAGAGGACTGCGACCTGAACGCAGCGCCTTAGACCACTCGGCCAGAATGACGTTGTTACTTTTGAGGCAATTGAACCTCAGAAGGAATAAATATGATCATGGAGGCGATCGGTGGCGTGAAAAAGATCCTGTCATCCGCAGGATTCGAACCTGCGCCCTCCGAAGAGGACTGCGACCTGAACGCAGCGCCTTAGACCACTCGCCCAGAATGACGTTGTTATCTTTGAGGCAATTGAACCTCAGAAGGATTAAATATGACCATGGAGGTGATCGGTGGCGTGAAAAAGATCCTGTCATCCGCAGGATTCGAACCTGCGCCCTCCGAAGAGGACTGCGACCTGAACGCAGCGCCTTAGACCACTCGGCCAGAATGACGACGTTACTTTGGTAGTGCTTGAACCTCAGAAGGATTAAATATGACCATGGAGGTGATCGGTGGCGTGAAAAAGATCCTGTCATCCGCAGGATTCGAACCTGCGCCCTCCGAAGAGGACTGCGACCTGAACGCAGCGCCTTAGACCACTCGGCCAGAATGACGTTGTTAGTTTTAAGGCAATTGAACCTCAGAAGGATTAAATATGATCATGGAGGCGATCGGTGGCGTGAAAAAGATCCTGTCATCCGCAGGATTCGAACCTGCGCCCTCCGAAGAGGACTGCGACCTGAACGCAGCGCCTTAGACCACTCGGCCAGAATGACGTTGTTACTTTTGTAGGCAATTGAACCTCAGAAGGATTAAATATGATCATGGAGGCGATCGGTGGCGTGAAAAAGATCCTGTCATCCGCAGGATTCGAACCTGCGCCCTCCGAAGAGGACTGCGACCTGAACGCAGCGCCTTAGACCACTCGGCCAGAATGACGTTGTTATTTTTGAGTGCAATTGAACCTCAGATAGATTAAATATGACCATGGAGGTGATCGGTGGCGTGAAAAAGATCCTGTCATCCGCAGGATTCGAACCTGCGCCCTCCGAAGAGGACTGCGACCTGAACGCAGCGCCTTAGACCACTCGGCCAGAATGACGTTGTTAGTTTTTGGAGGCAATTGAACCTCAGAAGGATTAAATATGATCATGGAGGCGATCGGTGGCGTGAAAAAGATCCTGTCATCCGCAGGATTCGAACCTGCGCCCTCCGAAGAGGACTGCGACCTGAACGCAGCGCCTTAGACCACTCGGCCAGAATGACGTTGTTAGTTTTGAGGCAATTGAACCTCAGACAGAATAAATATGACCATGGAGGTGATCGGTGGCGTGAAAAAGATCCTGTCATCCGCAGGATTCGAACCTGCGCCCTCCGAAGAGGACTGCGACCTGAACGCAGCGCCTTAGACCACTCGGCCAGAATGACGTTGTTACTTTTGTAGTGCTTGAACCTCAGAAGGATTAAATATGACCATGGAGGTGATCGGTGGCGTGAAAAAGATCCTGTCATCCGCAGGATTCGAACCTGCGCCCTCCGAAGAGGACTGCGACCTGAACGCAGCGCCTTAGACCACTCGGCCAGAATGACGACGTTACTTTGGTAGTGCTTGAACCTCAGAAGGATTAAATATGACCATGGAGGTGATCGGTGGCGTGAAAAAGATCCTGTCATCCGCAGGATTCGAACCTGCGCCCTCCGAAGAGGACTGCGACCTGAACGCAGCGCCTTAGACCACTCGGCCAGAATGACGTTGTTAGTTTTGAGGCAATTGAACCTCAGAAGGATTAAATATGATCATGGAGGCGATCGGTGGCGTGAAAAAGATCCTGTCATCCGCAGGATTCGAACCTGCGCCCTCCGAAGAGGACTGCGACCTGAACGCAGCGCCTTAGACCACTCGGCCAGAATGACGTTGTTACTTTTGTAGGCAATTGAACCTCAGAAGGATTAAATATGATCATGGAGGCGATCGGTGGCGTGAAAAAGATCCTGTCATCCGCAGGATTCGAACCTGCGCCCTCCGAAGAGGACTGCGACCTGAACGCAGCGCCTTAGACCACTCGGCCAGAATGACGTTGTTACTTTTGTAGTGCAATTGAACCTCAGAAGGATTAAATATGATCATGGAGGCGATCGGTGGCGTGAAAAAGATCCTGTCATCCGCAGGATTCGAACCTGCGCCCTCCGAAGAGGACTGCGACCTGAACGCAGCGCCTTAGACCACTCGGCCAGAATGACGTCGTTACTTTTTGTAGGGCAATTGAACCTCAGAAGGATTAAATATGACCATGGAGGCGATCGGTGGCGTGAAAAAGATCCTGTCATCCGCAGGATTCGAACCTGCGCCCTCCGAAGAGGACTGCGACCTGAACGCAGCGCCTTAGACCACTCGGCCAGAATGACGACGTTACTCTGGTAGTGCTTGAACCTCAGAAGGATTAAATATGACCATGGAGGTGATCTGGCGTGAATGACGTTCTTTTAGGCAATTGAACCTCAGAAGGATTAAATATGATCATGGAGGCGATCGGTGGCGTGAAAAAGATCCTGTCATCCGCAGGATTCGAACCTGCGCCCTCCGAAGAGGACTGCGACCTGAACGCAGCGCCTTAGACCACTCGGCCAGAATGACGTTGTTATTTTTGAGGCAATTGAACCTCAGATAGGAATAAATATGATCATGGAGGCGATCGGTGGCGTGAAAAAGATCCTGTCATCCGCAGGATTCGAACCTGCGCCCTCCGAAGAGGACTGCGACCTGAACGCAGCGCCTTAGACCACTCGGCCAGAATGACGTCGTTACTTTGGTAGTGCAATTGAACCTCAGAAGGATTAAATATGACCATGGAGGTGATCGGTGGCGTGAAAAAGATCCTGTCATCCGCAGGATTCGAACCTGCGCCCTCCGAAGAGGACTGCGACCTGAACGCAGCGCCTTAGACCACTCGGCCAGAATGACGACGTTACTTTGGTAGTGCTTGAACCTCAGAAGGATTAAATATGACCATGGAGGTGATCGGTGGCGTGAAAAAGATCCTGTCATCCGCAGGATTCGAACCTGCGCCCTCCGAAGAGGACTGCGACCTGAACGCAGCGCCTTAGACCACTCGGCCAGAATGACGTTGTTATTTTTGAGGCAATTGAACCTCAGAAGGAATAAATATGATCATGGAGGCGATCGGTGGCGTGAAAAAGATCCTGTCATCCGCAGGATTCGAACCTGCGCCCTCCGAAGAGGACTGCGACCTGAACGCAGCGCCTTAGACCACTCGGCCAGAATGACGACGTTACTTTGGTAGTGCTTGAACCTCAGAAGGATTAAATATGACCATGGAGGTGATCGGTGGCGTGAAAAAGATCCTGTCATCCGCAGGATTCGAACCTGCGCCCTCCGAAGAGGACTGCGACCTGAACGCAGCGCCTTAGACCACTCGGCCAGAATGACGACGTTACTTTGGTAGTGCAATTGAACCTCAGAAGGATTAAATATGATCATGGAGGCGATCGGTGGCGTGAAAAAGATCCTGTCATCCGCAGGATTCGAACCTGCGCCCTCCGAAGAGGACTGCGACCTGAACGCAGCGCCTTAGACCACTCGGCCAGAATGACGTTGTTATTTTTGAGGCAATTGAACCTCAGATAGGAATAAATATGATCATGGAGGCGATCGGTGGCGTGAAAAAGATCCTGTCATCCGCAGGATTCGAACCTGCGCCCTCCGAAGAGGACTGCGACCTGAACGCAGCGCCTTAGACCACTCGGCCAGAATGACGACGTTACTTTGGTAGTGCATTGAACCTCAGAAGGATTAAATATGATCATGGAGGCGATCGGTGGCGTGAAAAAGATCCTGTCATCCGCAGGATTCGAACCTGCGCCCTCCGAAGAGGACTGCGACCTGAACGCAGCGCCTTAGACCACTCGGCCAGAATGACGTTGTTACTTTTGAGGCAATTGAACCTCAGAAGGATTAAATATGATCATGGAGGCGATCGGTGGCGTGAAAAAGATCCTGTCATCCGCAGGATTCGAACCTGCGCCCTCCGAAGAGGACTGCGACCTGAACGCAGCGCCTTAGACCACTCGGCCAGAATGACGTTGTTAGTTTTGAGGCAATTGAACCTCAGAAGGATTAAATATGATCATGGAGGCGATCGGTGGCGTGAAAAAGATCCTGTCATCCGCAGGATTCGAACCTGCGCCCTCCGAAGAGGACTGCGACCTGAACGCAGCGCCTTAGACCACTCGGCCAGAATGACGTTGTTACTTTTGAGGCAATTGAACCTCAGATAGGAATAAATATGATCATGGAGGCGATCGGTGGCGTGAAAAAGATCCTGTCATCCGCAGGATTCGAACCTGCGCCCTCCGAAGAGGACTGCGACCTGAACGCAGCGCCTTAGACCACTCGGCCAGAATGACGTTGTTATTTTTGAGGCAATTGAACCTCAGAAAGAATAAATATGATCATGGAGGCGATCGGTGGCGTGAAAAAGATCCTGTCATCCGCAGGATTCGAACCTGCGCCCTCCGAAGAGGACTGCGACCTGAACGCAGCGCCTTAGACCACTCGGCCAGAATGACGACGTTGTTTTGGGAGTGCTTGAACCTCAGAAGGATTAAATATGATCACGGAGGCGATCGGTGGCGTGAAAAAGATCCTGTCATCCGCAGGATTCGAACCTGCGCCCTCCGAAGAGGACTGCGACCTGAACGCAGCGCCTTAGACCACTCGGCCAGAATGACGACGTTATTTTGGGAGTGTTTGAACCTCAGAAGGATTAAATATGACCATGGAGGCGATCGGTGGCGTGAAAAAGATCCTGTCATCCGCAGGATTCGAACCTGCGCCCTCCGAAGAGGACTGCGACCTGAACGCAGCGCCTTAGACCACTCGGCCAGAATGACGTTGTTATCTTTGAGGCAATTGAACCTCAGAAGGATTAAATATGATCATGGAGGCGATCGGTGGCGTGAAAAAGATCCTGTCATCCGCAGGATTCGAACCTGCGCCCTCCGAAGAGGACTGCGACCTGAACGCAGCGCCTTAGACCACTCGGCCAGAATGACGTTGTTATTTTTGAGGCAATTGAACCTCAGATGGAATAAATATGATCATGGAGGCGATCGGTGGCGTGAAAAAGATCCTGTCATCCGCAGGATTCGAACCTGCGCCCTCCGAAGAGGACTGCGACCTGAACGCAGCGCCTTAGACCACTCGGCCAGAATGACGACGTTGTTTTGCGAGTGCTTGAACCTCAGAAGGATTAAATATGATCATGGAGGCGATCGGTGGCGTGAAAAAGATCCTGTCATCCGCAGGATTCGAACCTGCGCCCTCCGAAGAGGACTGCGACCTGAACGCAGCGCCTTAGACCACTCGGCCAGAATGACGTTGTTAGTTTTGAAGGCAATTGAACCTCAGAAGGATTAAATATGATCATGGAGGCGATCGGTGGCGTGAAAAAGATCCTGTCATCCGCAGGATTCGAACCTGCGCCCTCCGAAGAGGACTGCGACCTGAACGCAGCGCCTTAGACCACTCGGCCAGAATGACGTTGTTACTTTTGAGGCAATTGAACCTCAGAAGGATTAAATATGATCATGGAGGCGATCGGTGGCGTGAAAAAGATCCTGTCATCCGCAGGATTCGAACCTGCGCCCTCCGAAGAGGACTGCGACCTGAACGCAGCGCCTTAGACCACTCGGCCAGAATGACGTTGTTACTTTTGAGGCAATTGAACCTCAGATAGAATAGATATGATCATGGAGGCGATCGGTGGCGTGAAAAAGATCCTGTCATCCGCAGGATTCGAACCTGCGCCCTCCGAAGAGGACTGCGACCTGAACGCAGCGCCTTAGACCACTCGGCCAGAATGACGACGTTGTTTTGGGAGTGCATTGAACCTCAGAAGGATTAAATATGATCATGGAGGCGATCGGTGGCGTGAAAAAGATCCTGTCATCCGCAGGATTCGAACCTGCGCCCTCCGAAGAGGACTGCGACCTGAACGCAGCGCCTTAGACCACTCGGCCAGAATGACGTTGTTATTTTGAGGCAATTGAACCTCAGATAGGAATAGATATGATCATGGAGGCGATCGGTGGCGTGAAAAAGATCCTGTCATCCGCAGGATTCGAACCTGCGCCCTCCGAAGAGGACTGCGACCTGAACGCAGCGCCTTAGACCACTCGGCCAGAATGACGACGTTGTTTTGGGAGTGCTTGAACCTCAGAAGGATTAAATATGATCACGGAGGCGATCGGTGGCGTGAAAAAGATCCTGTCATCCGCAGGATTCGAACCTGCGCCCTCCGAAGAGGACTGCGACCTGAACGCAGCGCCTTAGACCACTCGGCCAGAATGACGACGTTGTTTTGGTAGTGCTTGAACCTCAGAAGGATTAAATATGATCATGGAGGCGATCGGTGGCGTGAAAAAGATCCTGTCATCCGCAGGATTCGAACCTGCGCCCTCCGAAGAGGACTGCGACCTGAACGCAGCGCCTTAGACCACTCGGCCAGAATGACGTTGTTGTTTTGGAGTGCAATTGAACCTCAGAAGGATTAAATATGATCATGGAGGCGATCGGTGGCGTGAAAAAGATCCTGTCATCCGCAGGATTCGAACCTGCGCCCTCCGAAGAGGACTGCGACCTGAACGCAGCGCCTTAGACCACTCGGCCAGAATGACGACGTTGTTTTGGGCAGTGCTTGAACCTCAGAAGGATTAAATATGATCATGGAGGCGATCGGTGGCGTGAAAAAGATCCTGTCATCCGCAGGATTCGAACCTGCGCCCTCCGAAGAGGACTGCGACCTGAACGCAGCGCCTTAGACCACTCGGCCAGAATGACGACGTTGTTTTGTGAGTGCTTGAACCTCAGAAGGATTAAATATGATCATGGAGGCGATCGGTGGCGTGAAAAAGATCCTGTCATCCGCAGGATTCGAACCTGCGCCCTCCGAAGAGGACTGCGACCTGAACGCAGCGCCTTAGACCACTCGGCCAGAATGACGTTGTTATTTTTGAGGCAATTGAACCTCAGAAGGATTAAATATGATCATGGAGGCGATCGGTGGCGTGAAAAAGATCCTGTCATCCGCAGGATTCGAACCTGCGCCCTCCGAAGAGGACTGCGACCTGAACGCAGCGCCTTAGACCACTCGGCCAGAATGACGACGTTGTTTTGGGAGTGCTTGAACCTCAGAAGGATTAAATATGACCATGGAGGCGATCGGTGGCGTGAAAAAGATCCTGTCATCCGCAGGATTCGAACCTGCGCCCTCCGAAGAGGACTGCGACCTGAACGCAGCGCCTTAGACCACTCGGCCAGAATGACGTTGTTACTTTTGAGGCAATTGAACCTCAGATAGAATAAATATGATCATGGAGGCGATCGGTGGCGTGAAAAAGATCCTGTCATCCGCAGGATTCGAACCTGCGCCCTCCGAAGAGGACTGCGACCTGAACGCAGCGCCTTAGACCACTCGGCCAGAATGACGTTGTTATTTTTGGGAGTGCAATTGAACCTCAGATAGGATTAAATATGATCATGGAGGCGATCGGTGGCGTGAAAAAGATCCTGTCATCCGCAGGATTCGAACCTGCGCCCTCCGAAGAGGACTGCGACCTGAACGCAGCGCCTTAGACCACTCGGCCAGAATGACGACGTTATTTTGGAGGGCATTGAACCTCAGAAGGATTAAATATGATCATGGAGGCGATCGGTGGCGTGAAAAAGATCCTGTCATCCGCAGGATTCGAACCTGCGCCCTCCGAAGAGGACTGCGACCTGAACGCAGCGCCTTAGACCACTCGGCCAGAATGACGACGCTTTTTTTGGGAGTGCATTGAACCTCAGAAGGATTAAATATGATCATGGAGGCGATCGGTGGCGTGAAAAAGATCCTGTCATCCGCAGGATTCGAACCTGCGCCCTCCGAAGAGGACTGCGACCTGAACGCAGCGCCTTAGACCACTCGGCCAGAATGACGTTGTTATTTTTGAGGCAATTGAACCTCAGATAGAATAAATATGATCATGGAGGCGATCGGTGGCGTGAAAAAGATCCTGTCATCCGCAGGATTCGAACCTGCGCCCTCCGAAGAGGACTGCGACCTGAACGCAGCGCCTTAGACCACTCGGCCAGAATGACGACGTTGTTTTGGGAGTGCTTGAACCTCAGAAGGATTAAATATGATCACGGAGGCGATCGGTGGCGTGAAAAAGATCCTGTCATCCGCAGGATTCGAACCTGCGCCCTCCGAAGAGGACTGCGACCTGAACGCAGCGCCTTAGACCACTCGGCCAGAATGACGACGTTGTTTTGGGAGTGCTTGAACCTCAGAAGGATTAAATATGATCACGGAGGCGATCGGTGGCGTGAAAAAGATCCTGTCATCCGCAGGATTCGAACCTGCGCCCTCCGAAGAGGACTGCGACCTGAACGCAGCGCCTTAGACCACTCGGCCAGAATGACGACGTTGTTTTGCGAGTGCTTGAACCTCAGAAGGATTAAATATGATCATGGAGGCGATCGGTGGCGTGAAAAAGATCCTGTCATCCGCAGGATTCGAACCTGCGCCCTCCGAAGAGGACTGCGACCTGAACGCAGCGCCTTAGACCACTCGGCCAGAATGACGACGTTGTTTTGAGGCAATTGAACCTCAGAAGGATTAAATATGATCATGGAGGCGATCGGTGGCGTGAAAAAGATCCTGTCATCCGCAGGATTCGAACCTGCGCCCTCCGAAGAGGACTGCGACCTGAACGCAGCGCCTTAGACCACTCGGCCAGAATGACGACGTTGTTTTGGGAGTGCTTGAACCTCAGAAGGATTAAATATGATCACGGAGGCGATCGGTGGCGTGAAAAAGATCCTGTCATCCGCAGGATTCGAACCTGCGCCCTCCGAAGAGGACTGCGACCTGAACGCAGCGCCTTAGACCACTCGGCCAGAATGACGTTGTTGTTTTGAGGCATTGAACCTCAGAAGGATTAAATATGATCATGGAGGCGATCGGTGGCGTGAAAAAGATCCTGTCATCCGCAGGATTCGAACCTGCGCCCTCCGAAGAGGACTGCGACCTGAACGCAGCGCCTTAGACCACTCGGCCAGAATGACGACGTTTTTTTATGTCTTAGCTTGAACCTCAGAAGGATTAAATATGATCATGGAGGCGATCGGTGGCGTGAAAAAGATCCTGTCATCCGCAGGATTCGAACCTGCGCCCCCCGAAGAGGACTGCGACCTGAACGCAGCGCCTTAGACCACTCGGCCAGAATGACGTTGTTACTTTTGATGCTATTGAACCTCAGAAGGATTAAATATGATCATGGAGGCGATCGGTGGCGTGAAAAAGATCCTGTCATCCGCAGGATTCGAACCTGCGCCCTCCGAAGAGGACTGCGACCTGAACGCAGCGCCTTAGACCACTCGGCCAGAATGACGTTGTTATTTTTGAGGCAATTGAACCTCAGATAGAATAAATATGATCATGGAGGCGATCGGTGGCGTGAAAAAGATCCTGTCATCCGCAGGATTCGAACCTGCGCCCTCCGAAGAGGACTGCGACCTGAACGCAGCGCCTTAGACCACTCGGCCAGAATGACGACGTTGTTTTGGGAGTGCTTGAACCTCAGAAGGATTAAATATGATCACGGAGGCGATCGGTGGCGTGAAAAAGATCCTGTCATCCGCAGGATTCGAACCTGCGCCCTCCGAAGAGGACTGCGACCTGAACGCAGCGCCTTAGACCACTCGGCCAGAATGACGACGTTGTTTTGGGAGTGCTTGAACCTCAGAAGGATTAAATATGATCACGGAGGCGATCGGTGGCGTGAAAAAGATCCTGTCATCCGCAGGATTCGAACCTGCGCCCTCCGAAGAGGACTGCGACCTGAACGCAGCGCCTTAGACCACTCGGCCAGAATGACGTTGTTAGTTTTGAGGCAATTGAACCTCAGAAGGATTAAATATGATCATGGAGGCGATCGGTGGCGTGAAAAAGATCCTGTCATCCGCAGGATTCGAACCTGCGCCCTCCGAAGAGGACTGCGACCTGAACGCAGCGCCTTAGACCACTCGGCCAGAATGACGACGTTGTTTTGGGTAGTGCTTGAACCTCAGAAGGATTAAATATGATCATGGAGGCGATCGGTGGCGTGAAAAAGATCCTGTCATCCGCAGGATTCGAACCTGCGCCCTCCGAAGAGGACTGCGACCTGAACGCAGCGCCTTAGACCACTCGGCCAGAATGACGACGTTACTTTGGGAGTGTATGAACTTCAGAAGGATTAAATATGATCACGGAGGCGATCGGTGGCGTGAAAAAGATCCTGTCATCCGCAGGATTCGAACCTGCGCCCTCCGAAGAGGACTGCGACCTGAACGCAGCGCCTTAGACCACTCGGCCAGAATGACGTTGTTATTTTTGAGGCAATTGAACCTCAGATAGAATAAATATGATCATGGAGGCGATCGGTGGCGTGAAAAAGATCCTGTCATCCGCAGGATTCGAACCTGCGCCCTCCGAAGAGGACTGCGACCTGAACGCAGCGCCTTAGACCACTCGGCCAGAATGACGACGTTACTTTGGTAGTGCATTGAACCTCAGAAGGATTAAATATGACCATGGAGGCGATCGGTGGCGTGAAAAAGATCCTGTCATCCGCAGGATTCGAACCTGCGCCCTCCGAAGAGGACTGCGACCTGAACGCAGCGCCTTAGACCACTCGGCCAGAATGACGACGTTACTTTGGTAGTGCTTGAACCTCAGAAGGATTAAATATGACCATGGAGGCGATCGGTGGCGTGAAAAAGATCCTGTCATCCGCAGGATTCGAACCTGCGCCCTCCGAAGAGGACTGCGACCTGAACGCAGCGCCTTAGACCACTCGGCCAGAATGACGTTGTTAGTTTTGGAGGCAATTGAACCTCAGAAGGATTAAATATGATCATGGAGGCGATCGGTGGCGTGAAAAAGATCCTGTCATCCGCAGGATTCGAACCTGCGCCCTCCGAAGAGGACTGCGACCTGAACGCAGCGCCTTAGACCACTCGGCCAGAATGACGTTGTTACTTTTGAGGCAATTGAACCTCAGATAGAATAAATATGATCATGGAGGCGATCGGTGGCGTGAAAAAGATCCTGTCATCCGCAGGATTCGAACCTGCGCCCTCCGAAGAGGACTGCGACCTGAACGCAGCGCCTTAGACCACTCGGCCAGAATGACGTTGTTATTTTTGAGGCAATTGAACCTCAGAAGGATTAAATATGATCATGGAGGCGATCGGTGGCGTGAAAAAGATCCTGTCATCCGCAGGATTCGAACCTGCGCCCTCCGAAGAGGACTGCGACCTGAACGCAGCGCCTTAGACCACTCGGCCAGAATGACGTTGTTATTTTTGAGGCAATTGAACCTCAGATAGGATTAAATATGATCATGGAGGCGATCGGTGGCGTGAAAAAGATCCTGTCATCCGCAGGATTCGAACCTGCGCCCTCCGAAGAGGACTGCGACCTGAACGCAGCGCCTTAGACCACTCGGCCAGAATGACGTTGTTATTTTTGAGGCAATTGAACCTCAGAAGGAATAAATATGATCATGGAGGCGATCGGTGGCGTGAAAAAGATCCTGTCATCCGCAGGATTCGAACCTGCGCCCTCCGAAGAGGACTGCGACCTGAACGCAGCGCCTTAGACCACTCGGCCAGAATGACGACGTTACTTTGGTAGTGCAATTGAACCTCAGAAGGATTAAATATGACCATGGAGGTGATCGGTGGCGTGAAAAAGATCCTGTCATCCGCAGGATTCGAACCTGCGCCCTCCGAAGAGGACTGCGACCTGAACGCAGCGCCTTAGACCACTCGCCCAGAATGACGTTGTTATCTTTGAGGCAATTGAACCTCAGAAGGATTAAATATGATCATGGAGGCGATCGGTGGCGTGAAAAAGATCCTGTCATCCGCAGGATTCGAACCTGCGCCCTCCGAAGAGGACTGCGACCTGAACGCAGCGCCTTAGACCACTCGGCCAGAATGACGTTGTTACTTTTGTAGTGCAATTGAACCTCAGAAGGATTAAATATGACCATGGAGGCGATCGGTGGCGTGAAAAAGATCCTGTCATCCGCAGGATTCGAACCTGCGCCCTCCGAAGAGGACTGCGACCTGAACGCAGCGCCTTAGACCACTCGGCCAGAATGACGTTGTTACTTTTGTAGTTGTGCAATTGAACCTCAGAAGGATTAAATATGACCATGGAGGTGATCGGTGGCGTGAAAAAGATCCTGTCATCCGCAGGATTCGAACCTGCGCCCTCCGAAGAGGACTGCGACCTGAACGCAGCGCCTTAGACCACTCGGCCAGAATGACGTTGTTTTTTGAGGCAATTGCTGAACCTCAGAAGGATTAAATATGACCATGGAGGTGATCGGTGGCGTGAAAAAGATCCTGTCATCCGCAGGATTCGAACCTGCGCCCTCCGAAGAGGACTGCGACCTGAACGCAGCGCCTTAGACCACTCGGCCAGAATGACGTTGTTACTTTTGTAGGCAATTGAACCTCAGAAGGATTAAATATGATCATGGAGGCGATCGGTGGCGTGAAAAAGATCCTGTCATCCGCAGGATTCGAACCTGCGCCCTCCGAAGAGGACTGCGACCTGAACGCAGCGCCTTAGACCACTCGGCCAGAATGACGTTGTTACTTTTAAGGCAATTGAACCTCAGAAGGATTAAATATGATCATGGAGGCGATCGGTGGCGTGAAAAAGATCCTGTCATCCGCAGGATTCGAACCTGCGCCCTCCGAAGAGGACTGCGACCTGAACGCAGCGCCTTAGACCACTCGGCCAGAATGACGACGTTTTTACTGTAGTGCTTGAACCTCAGAAGGATTAAATATGACCATGGAGGTGATCGGTGGCGTGAAAAAGATCCTGTCATCCGCAGGATTCGAACCTGCGCCCTCCGAAGAGGACTGCGACCTGAACGCAGCGCCTTAGACCACTCGGCCAGAATGACGTTACGTTATTGGTTTGAACCTCAGAAGGATTAAATATGACCATGGAGGTGATCGGTGGCGTGAAAAAGATCCTGTCATCCGCAGGATTCGAACCTGCGCCCTCCGAAGAGGACTGCGACCTGAACGCAGCGCCTTAGACCACTCGGCCAGAATGACGTTGTTACTTTTAAGGCAATTGAACCTCAGAAGGATTAAATATGACCATGGAGGTGATCGGTGGCGTGAAAAAGATCCTGTCATCCGCAGGATTCGAACCTGCGCCCTCCGAAGAGGACTGCGACCTGAACGCAGCGCCTTAGACCACTCGGCCAGAATGACGACGTTACTTTGGTAGTGCAATTGAACCTCAGAAGGATTAAATATGACCATGGAGGTGATCGGTGGCGTGAAAAAGATCCTGTCATCCGCAGGATTCGAACCTGCGCCCTCCGAAGAGGACTGCGACCTGAACGCAGCGCCTTAGACCACTCGGCCAGAATGACGTTGTTAGTTTTTAGGCAATTGAACCTCAGAAGGATTAAATATGATCATGGAGGCGATCGGTGGCGTGAAAAAGATCCTGTCATCCGCAGGATTCGAACCTGCGCCCTCCGAAGAGGACTGCGACCTGAACGCAGCGCCTTAGACCACTCGGCCAGAATGACGACGTTACTTTGGTAGTGCAATTGAACCTCAGAAGGATTAAATATGACCATGGAGGTGATCGGTGGCGTGAAAAAGATCCTGTCATCCGCAGGATTCGAACCTGCGCCCTCCGAAGAGGACTGCGACCTGAACGCAGCGCCTTAGACCACTCGGCCAGAATGACGACGTTAATTTTGGTAGTGCAATTGAACCTCAGAAGGATTAAATATGACCATGGAGGCGATCGGTGGCGTGAAAAAGATCCTGTCATCCGCAGGATTCGAACCTGCGCCCTCCGAAGAGGACTGCGACCTGAACGCAGCGCCTTAGACCACTCGGCCAGAATGACGACGTTACTTTGGTAGTGCATTGAACCTCAGAAGGATTAAATATGACCATGGAGGTGATCGGTGGCGTGAAAAAGATCCTGTCATCCGCAGGATTCGAACCTGCGCCCTCCGAAGAGGACTGCGACCTGAACGCAGCGCCTTAGACCACTCGGCCAGAATGACGTTGTTAGTTTTAAGGCAATTGAACCTCAGAAGGATTAAATATGATCATGGAGGCGATCGGTGGCGTGAAAAAGATCCTGTCATCCGCAGGATTCGAACCTGCGCCCTCCGAAGAGGACTGCGACCTGAACGCAGCGCCTTAGACCACTCGGCCAGAATGACGTCGTTACTGTTGAGGCAATTGAACCTCAGAAGGATTAAATATGACCATGGAGGTGATCGGTGGCGTGAAAAAGATCCTGTCATCCGCAGGATTCGAACCTGCGCCCTCCGAAGAGGACTGCGACCTGAACGCAGCGCCTTAGACCACTCGGCCAGAATGACGACGTTACTCTGGTAGTGATTGAACCTCAGAAGGATTAAATATGACCATGGAGGTGATCGGTGGCGTGAAAAAGATCCTGTCATCCGCAGGATTCGAACCTGCGCCCTCCGAAGAGGACTGCGACCTGAACGCAGCGCCTTAGACCACTCGGCCAGAATGACGTTGTTAGTTTTGAGGCAATTGAACCTCAGACAGGATTAAATATGATCATGGAGGCGATCGGTGGCGTGAAAAAGATCCTGTCATCCGCAGGATTCGAACCTGCGCCCTCCGAAGAGGACTGCGACCTGAACGCAGCGCCTTAGACCACTCGGCCAGAATGACGCGTTACTTGTTATTTTTGTTTTAAGTGCAATTGAACCTCAGAAGGATTAAATATGATCATGGAGGCGATCGGTGGCGTGAAAAAGATCCTGTCATCCGCAGGATTCGAACCTGCGCCCTCCGAAGAGGACTGCGACCTGAACGCAGCGCCTTAGACCACTCGGCCAGAATGACGACGTTACTCTGGTAGTGCTTGAACCTCAGAAGGATTAAATATGACCATGGAGGTGATCGGTGGCGTGAAAAAGATCCTGTCATCCGCAGGATTCGAACCTGCGCCCTCCGAAGAGGACTGCGACCTGAACGCAGCGCCTTAGACCACTCGGCCAGAATGACGTTGTTACTTTGGTAAGTGCAATTGAACCTCAGAAGGATTAAATATGATCATGGAGGCGATCGGTGGCGTGAAAAAGATCCTGTCATCCGCAGGATTCGAACCTGCGCCCTCCGAAGAGGACTGCGACCTGAACGCAGCGCCTTAGACCACTCGGCCAGAATGACGTTGTTACTTTTGAGGCAATTGAACCTCAGAAGGATTAAATATGATCATGGAGGCGATCGGTGGCGTGAAAAAGATCCTGTCATCCGCAGGATTCGAACCTGCGCCCTCCGAAGAGGACTGCGACCTGAACGCAGCGCCTTAGACCACTCGGCCAGAATGACGACGTTACTCTGGTAGTGCTTGAACCTCAGAAGGATTAAATATGACCATGGAGGTGATCGGTGGCGTGAAAAAGATCCTGTCATCCGCAGGATTCGAACCTGCGCCCTCCGAAGAGGACTGCGACCTGAACGCAGCGCCTTAGACCACTCGGCCAGAATGACGACGTTAATTTTGGTAGTGCTTGAACCTCAGAAGGATTAAATATGACCATGGAGGCGATCGGTGGCGTGAAAAAGATCCTGTCATCCGCAGGATTCGAACCTGCGCCCTCCGAAGAGGACTGCGACCTGAACGCAGCGCCTTAGACCACTCGGCCAGAATGACGTTGTTATTTTTGAGGCAATTGAACCTCAGATAGGATTAAATATGACCATGGAGGCGATCGGTGGCGTGAAAAAGATCCTGTCATCCGCAGGATTCGAACCTGCGCCCTCCGAAGAGGACTGCGACCTGAACGCAGCGCCTTAGACCACTCGGCCAGAATGACGACGTTACTCTGGTAGTGCTTGAACCTCAGAAGGATTAAATATGACCATGGAGGTGATCGGTGGCGTGAAAAAGATCCTGTCATCCGCAGGATTCGAACCTGCGCCCTCCGAAGAGGACTGCGACCTGAACGCAGCGCCTTAGACCACTCGGCCAGAATGACGACGTTACTTTGGTAGTGCTTGAACCTCAGAAGGATTAAATATGACCATGGAGGTGATCGGTGGCGTGAAAAAGATCCTGTCATCCGCAGGATTCGAACCTGCGCCCTCCGAAGAGGACTGCGACCTGAACGCAGCGCCTTAGACCACTCGGCCAGAATGACGTTGTTAGTTTTAAGGCAATTGAACCTCAGAAGGATTAAATATGATCATGGAGGCGATCGGTGGCGTGAAAAAGATCCTGTCATCCGCAGGATTCGAACCTGCGCCCTCCGAAGAGGACTGCGACCTGAACGCAGCGCCTTAGACCACTCGGCCAGAATGACGTTGTTATTTTTGAGGCAATTGAACCTCAGATAGAATAAATATGACCATGGAGGCGATCGGTGGCGTGAAAAAGATCCTGTCATCCGCAGGATTCGAACCTGCGCCCTCCGAAGAGGACTGCGACCTGAACGCAGCGCCTTAGACCACTCGGCCAGAATGACGACGTTACTTTGGTAGTGCTTGAACCTCAGAAGGATTAAATATGACCATGGAGGTGATCGGTGGCGTGAAAAAGATCCTGTCATCCGCAGGATTCGAACCTGCGCCCTCCGAAGAGGACTGCGACCTGAACGCAGCGCCTTAGACCACTCGGCCAGAATGACGTTGTTAGTTTTGAGGCAATTGAACCTCAGAAGGATTAAATATGATCATGGAGGCGATCGGTGGCGTGAAAAAGATCCTGTCATCCGCAGGATTCGAACCTGCGCCCTCCGAAGAGGACTGCGACCTGAACGCAGCGCCTTAGACCACTCGGCCAGAATGACGTTGTTACTTTTGAGGCAATTGAACCTCAGATAGAATAAATATGACCATGGAGGTGATCGGTGGCGTGAAAAAGATCCTGTCATCCGCAGGATTCGAACCTGCGCCCTCCGAAGAGGACTGCGACCTGAACGCAGCGCCTTAGACCACTCGGCCAGAATGACGTTGTTATTTTTGAGGCAATTGAACCTCAGATAGAATAAAATATGACCATGGAGGCGATCGGTGGCGTGAAAAAGATCCTGTCATCCGCAGGATTCGAACCTGCGCCCTCCGAAGAGGACTGCGACCTGAACGCAGCGCCTTAGACCACTCGGCCAGAATGACGACGTTACTTTGGTAGTGCTTGAACCTCAGAAGGATTAAATATGACCATGGAGGTGATCGGTGGCGTGAAAAAGATCCTGTCATCCGCAGGATTCGAACCTGCGCCCTCCGAAGAGGACTGCGACCTGAACGCAGCGCCTTAGACCACTCGGCCAGAATGACGACGTTACTTTGGTAGTGCATTGAACCTCAGAAGGATTAAATATGACCATGGAGGTGATCGGTGGCGTGAAAAAGATCCTGTCATCCGCAGGATTCGAACCTGCGCCCTCCGAAGAGGACTGCGACCTGAACGCAGCGCCTTAGACCACTCGGCCAGAATGACGTTGTTACTTTTGAGGCAATTGAACCTCAGATAGAATAAATATGATCATGGAGGCGATCGGTGGCGTGAAAAAGATCCTGTCATCCGCAGGATTCGAACCTGCGCCCTCCGAAGAGGACTGCGACCTGAACGCAGCGCCTTAGACCACTCGGCCAGAATGACGTCGTTATTTTGAGGCACTTGAACCTCAGAAGGATTAAATATGATCATGGAGGCGATCGGTGGCGTGAAAAAGATCCTGTCATCCGCAGGATTCGAACCTGCGCCCTCCGAAGAGGACTGCGACCTGAACGCAGCGCCTTAGACCACTCGGCCAGAATGACGACGTTATTTTGGGAGTGTTTGAACCTCAGAAGGATTAAATATGATCATGGAGGCGATCGGTGGCGTGAAAAAGATCCTGTCATCCGCAGGATTCGAACCTGCGCCCTCCGAAGAGGACTGCGACCTGAACGCAGCGCCTTAGACCACTCGGCCAGAATGACGTTGTTACTCTTTGAGGCAATTGAACCTCAGAAGGATTAAATATGATCATGGAGGCGATCGGTGGCGTGAAAAAGATCCTGTCATCCGCAGGATTCGAACCTGCGCCCTCCGAAGAGGACTGCGACCTGAACGCAGCGCCTTAGACCACTCGGCCAGAATGACGACGTTATTTTGGGAGTGTTTGAACCTCAGAAGGATTAAATATGATCATGGAGGCGATCGGTGGCGTGAAAAAGATCCTGTCATCCGCAGGATTCGAACCTGCGCCCTCCGAAGAGGACTGCGACCTGAACGCAGCGCCTTAGACCACTCGGCCAGAATGACGACGTTAGTTTTAAGGCAATTGAACCTCAGAAGGATTAAATATGATCATGGAGGCGATCGGTGGCGTGAAAAAGATCCTGTCATCCGCAGGATTCGAACCTGCGCCCTCCGAAGAGGACTGCGACCTGAACGCAGCGCCTTAGACCACTCGGCCAGAATGACGACGTTACTTTTGTAGTGATTGAACCTCAGAAGGATTAAATATGATCATGGAGGCGATCGGTGGCGTGAAAAAGATCCTGTCATCCGCAGGATTCGAACCTGCGCCCTCCGAAGAGGACTGCGACCTGAACGCAGCGCCTTAGACCACTCGGCCAGAATGACGTCGTTATTTTTGAGGCAATTGAACCTCAGATGGATTAAATATGATCATGGAGGCGATCGGTGGCGTGAAAAAGATCCTGTCATCCGCCAGAATGACGCTATTATTTCTAGTGTAATTGAAGCTCAGATGGATTAAATGCTAAATGAACCTGGCATTTTCGAGGTTGAGTGTAATGAGAAGATTGCTAATGCGAAGTGAACGTCGCTGCAGCAGGAAGAGCCCAGTCTAACGACACGAGTATGTGCGCAGGCTCATCATGTGTCGTAGCCATGACGCACATCACTGAAAGTACGCAGAATTTATAGTCGGGTCAAAACGACGTGAAGTATGGTGCAGTTGCGTGAGTGGTTGCGCTCGAAGCGACGCGGGGATAAATAGTGGTTGGAATCGACCTAGGACCATCGCGAGCTCCAGCGATGGTGCCAGCAAAGGTCTGCCATCGATCCTTACCGCTATAGTCCACCTCACCGCTTCGATCGCAACCTCCTACGCAACTGTACCGTGCTTCACGTCGTTTTGACCCTTCTATTCAGTTGCGTGTTCGAAAAGCGGATTGGTTGTGTAATTCTCATCGCATGCATTTTATTCGACATCTAAATGTAGGTTTATATCAGTCCTCGCTCGCCTTCAAACGTTGTATTTATTTACAAGGGATCTGGATATAGATGGATCAGGATGAAGTTGATGTCGCACCGTCACAGCTTGGAACTAAAGCTTAGTAGGTATTTTTTTTGTTCTCTGGTCTCCCTGTAATGGCTCTCACACTTAGTCGAGTTTTTGATCACCACGATAATGGTTCTTTTATCATGTATTGTTCGTTTGAACTTGTAAGAAATTGCAGCATTTCTACCCTCTTTAGGAACTTAGGGTGCTGCTTCGAAGTCAGTCAACGAAAAGCGCTTTCTATTTACATTGGCGAGTATGGAAGGGTTAGTGTTGCACTGCTAGCTCCTGAGTCCGGACTAAGGCAGCTTGACGGATTTCCGCTTCAAACTTTTCATTGTGCGAGTGGGATGAAATAGTGAAGTTTGAAAGTGGCACTGGCGCAGGTACAAGTCGGTGTTATTTGCGCTAAGATTATTGCGAACTTGATATGCGAATAGTTTGTCTTGCGTAGGTTCATATAAACTTGGCCAAGTAATAACGTTTACTTCTTCTATTGCATTGGTTTCTCTGTAGAAATATGCATCATTCCAACTGGGATATAAATTTACAATATGTGTGCAACTTACTTACAGTATATAAACACTTGAGTATGCGCTATACCCCTTTGGGTAGATGTTGGCTTGTATGAGCAGTGAAGAGGATGGCAGTAAACCAGTCCAGGCAACGCAGAATTGGTACATTAGCCGCTTCATTTTGCGCACCAATTTTGCGCAGTTTTAGGAAATCAGTTAATATGAGATTTTTTTTTTTGGAAATCAACTTGGTTGTATACGGACTTTTCGAGAGCCGCATTCGAAGAAAAACAACCAGGCAACCTATTGCGTCGTGTTGTTCTTCTAAAGTCTAATGTTCCATCACGCATCATTGATTACGAATAAACACTTTTGTTTTGGTAACATGGTCAAATGCCTTTTTATCCTTGGGTTATGTAGTTATAAGTCACAGCAGAAAATAGTTACAAGTGGTTGAGTGAAACAGTGGATGAAAGTTGGTACAAATGCCATATTTCGTCTCGAAACACCAGAGGACTAACACAAATATATGCAAATGCGCAAGAATTCTATTCAACTATTATTTACTAGAAAAATCAATAATAACGGAAACAAAACTGGAAACGGTTAGAAAGATCATCTGCTGGAAATTACTTCAGAAATTTAGCTACTATTCGAATTCAACTGTTCAACTATGAAACCAAATTAACAGTATTTCAGCTGGGACTCTAGATACGAAGTAGAACTGCAGAATTTCTCAGAATGCGGTGATGAAGGAGAGATTTGGTTTGGGCGAAATGCTGAAAAGAGGTACGTTACTGCTAAACTCACCATTATGTAGTTCTATGTTCAACAGAATTTCCAGAATTATTGATTTTGTCGTATCAAATGTACCGACTACTGCCAGCATCCTTGATTTAGGTTGTGGAAACGGCTCCGTACTAAGGAGATTGGTGGGTTTTTCTGTTGCAGGCCATGGCCATTACCACTTTTGCGCAAGTGTGGCGTTTTAGATTCGTCTTAGATTCGTTTTAGATTTTAGATTCGGAGGTGGTGACATTTTTTTCAGAGAAAAATTCTCTTAGTAGAGTAAAATTTTGTTGTCTGTGAAAGTCATTCATTTCCTATATAGTAATGCCAAAACGATCTGAAGCCTGGTGCAGTTTAATAACTCTATTTGGACTGCAAAGATAGATAGATAGGTCTAAACTGGATCGCAACTGTTGGCTTCATCACACTGCTTCGAGTGCAACGGCTTTTGCAACTGGGCTTAGCTTCAGATCATTTTGACCTGAAAATAACATATCTCAGTTCTGAAAGACTTGATGTACTGTCGTAACATAAGTTTTTAGCGTTCTAGTGGATACACGCAACTGACAGGTGTGGATTACTGTCCAGCAGCTATTGAATTGGCGAATCGTATATCAGAAAATGAACAACATAAAACAAACATTTCATTCAAGGTTAATTTTTAACTTCAGTACCATTTTATCTCATTATTTATCATGTAACCCCAGAGTAGCCAACCATGACGTTACCTCATTCAGTACCATACTATAGTTTTTCCTATCTAGTATTTGCATTTTGCAAGGAAACAGACACTGTCTCCTCGTTCCTGTAGAATTTCGCCGTTAAGTTCTATTCGATGTACAGAAGGGATCAAAGATAAGGTACCTTAAAAGGAAATGAGGCGTTTGTATTGAGTAGAGGCGGTGTTTGCGTTGCTGCAAGTATGCCAAGAACATCTGGTTGTGTGATTTTTCGATTTCGGGAAGTAGTACTATGTTAGGAGCTTACCTTAACATCTACGACTGACAACTTGTACTTAGGACCAGCGCCGACTAGAGTAGACTAGAGTTTTCTGTAGTCACTAGAGGAGCACTATTTAAATTGTTGCACACCTGGTTCGAGTTAGTGAGGCGATTTCCCTGGTTCTAGGTCGTGGATATTCTTTCATCAGGATCGAAGGACGCGTTTTCCAATCATTACGACGTCGTGCTTGATAAGGGGACTTGGGATGCGATAAGTCTTAGCAGTGATAGGGGTGAGTCTAGCAGCGTTGTTGCAACCACTTTCATCCATAGCTCTGAAGTGCTCGCGAAAGCCACGATTTACAGATGCTCGACTTATCGCATACAGAAATGCAGTTGTTGCAGCGCTGAGAACCTCTGGGCAGTTTGTGATTTTCTCTTGCAATTTTACGACGTGAGTCCCTTGAAACCCTGTTCTAGAAGCATTTTTTTGCACCCTAACGGATTATTTTATATCTCGACTTCCAATTTAAGTGGGTTTTAACATTGGTAAAATTCTGTAGTTTTTGTGGTCTAGCAGAACATTCAGTATCCTGAATTTTTAGTAAATTTTACAAGAAAGGTTGGTTAAGTTTTTTTTTATGGGGAAAAGAGTTTTTGGAAAAAAAAAATATTGTGAACTCCATGCCCATGTTCCACGACGAGGTTCATGTATCTTTTGGGGCCTCTTTTCCCGCTGTCGATTTGATTCTATTTTCGACGAAGTAGTAAAACAGTGAACTAAAGAACCCAACTAGGAAGATGGGTGATTCCTAGCTGTTGTAAGCTTCCCTTGTTCTCGGCGTGAAGGGTCTGTACAATTGACTTTATTGAAAACCCTAATTTCAGGTTAAGTGATTCAATTGAAAAATCCCGAATCATTGCTAATTGTTGTCCAATTGTGAATGTGCGACATATCCATCATCGCCTAATCAATCCTGGCCGGCCTCTCATTCATCTCGCTGTGAAAGTATCAAGTCTTCTAAAAATAGTAGTACTTTTTTGAACGTTGAACCATTCATTTTGTAGTGCGCGTGCTATGTCTTTTATAACCTACTCGGTACTTCTAAAATGCATTCGAGGATTTGTGAAGCGAAATCGAAATATCATCAGTGAATGAAAAATACAAATGAAACGACAATAATTTCAAGATTTCCTTTGTGCTTTACTCACTTATACGAAGGATCACTGCATATTTTCCACGCAGATACAGAAATCTCTGAATGTTTTAACTGTGCTTCACGACATTTTCAATCATGTTCTTAGCTCTGACTTTGTGCCAGATTTCTACTCGTCATTATTTTCCCCTATCACTTATCTTTTCTTACTCACTTCTCAAGACTATCGTCACTATGTTTTAGGGAGGAACTATGCAAATTTTTCGGTGATGGTTCTGCCCTAATCTTTCACTGTGAAATCCCTGCCTCCCACACGTTCAGCTTCGGTGGTCGACAAGGAGTAACTTCCACTGGTGTTGTTTTCAGAAAAATTGATGAAATAATTATGTGATAAAATTCTTTATGTTTTATTTCGACCAAATCTAGTGTAAATTTCACTTAATTTTTATTCGTTCATTTTATTAAGTAGACTTGTTTGATGTCACTGTCGACTTGTTGACGAATTTGATCTCCATTTGTTTGAACACATATTTCTTCATCTGTCGGAAAATGCCAAACACAGATGCGAGTAAGGTGGAGGCAAGCACCACCATTACAACTGCAAGAATTTCGATTAAAAAAAGACTGAAGGGAGAAATCTTTGGTTTCTCCAACAACTCTCGAAGTATAAGTAAAACTTGAAGTTAGCTTTGTTCCAGCTACGTATAAACAATGCAAATCTTCTGAAATGTTGTTAATGAATTTTAATGAGCGTCATTAAATATAATTACAAGAGCTTTCTCAGCATTTTTTACGAATAATTCTTCTGTAATAGATGAATCGACTCTGAAAACTAAGCAACCAGTGGATAAACGTTTCTCTTTATTGTAAATACACTGTCTCGTTGGACACTAATGGCATCATTTTTTCCTCGATACTGCACATTTCACTGCGTTTTTGCGCAGGAGATGTAACTCCGCAGGAAAACAATGATGTTATCAAATTCCGTTAGATGTATTTAGTACAAAAAGAGTTTAGTAGGAGCAGCTCATTATTAAGACATCGCATATTGTGTTCAACAACAAAGAAATCCGAGAAAAAAACTCACAAATGCGGCCAATATCATCGGATCGAACAGGGAGGGAACTCATCCTTTCCAAAAACAGCCGTTCATCGCACAGATGCACCAAATAAATTAAAGAATAGGTTAATGCCACTATTAAAACTAATGATAGAATGTCCTGAAAATCGGGGAAAAATCGGTTCAGTAGATTTTTGTTGTAAGTCAAAAGCTTGCCTCAGATCCAATGCGAGGTTTCTCCCAATTTCTAAGCGACTTCAAGGTCCGACCACTTCGTGCGTATTTTTCTTGACATATTTCACATTGGTCCTTGTTAGACATTGCCACCCATCGGGATAAACACACCTCATGTATATCACCCATCTAAAGAGGCACTGGAGAAGGACACAGGAATAAGGACAAACTTAAAGCATACGAGAAAATCATTTTCCGGAATAAACACAAATGCATCAAGATGGTGCAGAATCAGCTGTTAACGGTAGCGAAATTCTTACTGTTCCAGCGCAGGCGCATGGTCGAACCATCTCGCCACTCTCGGATTGACATATGCGGCATGCCCTTCTTTCTACGGACGACGAATTTTCGCTGTCGGAAGCGCATCTGAACATGATAAGACCAAGACATCCCGACATTATACTAAATGTAGCAACAAGAGGTTATTAAATAACCGCTGGAAAGATTTAAACTGGAAGAGACTGTGAGAAGTTCATAGCAAAACCTAGAAGCAGACACCGGTGCTTTGAGGAGCCTATAAGAGCAGCGAAGCTACGCTTTAGACTGACACCACTTATATGAACAGTTCGCGGAGCCTTCATGAGAGTCCTGGACACCCGCAGTGTCCACATAAGGCTGTGAACTAGGCGGGCAGCCTAAACGATGGCGCCTGACGTTCATTCGCTACCAATTGCGAGCGGTCCCAGGACCTTTAAGAAGTTTCTAGAGCGCAGTTTTGCTTCTCTTGTAGGCTCTTCGGAGCACCGGTGCCTTTCTTCGCCACCTATACATAGCATCAGCCCAGTTAAACATTCCACAGTACGAAAAGAAGGTAAAATTCATTGTAAACATCGCGCTTTCGGCTGCTAGTAACGATGAAGAGGAGGCTCATCAAGAATCAACGATTTACAGAAGTCCAAAGCTTGTTTTTTGGGAACGCTAATATTTCACGGGGAAACACGAAAGTTCCCATATAGAGCTTTGTCTGATGATTTTAATAGTTCTGAGAGCTTATGAACTTGATGTTAATGGGCCTACAATCTAAACAGAAATTAGCCAAGAAGTAGAGTCAATCAGCGCTGCAACTTTGGAAACTTCAGGGTTAAGACGTTGAATTCAAGAAAATTCCACATATCACTTATGTTGAACAATTGAGTGTCGTGCAATTGCCAGTCAGAGGGACCGCTACTTTAGTTGAGAGAGGTGGTTATCTGTGTGATATGGGTGATATAACACAACATAGCATGCGGCGGTTGCCGAAACAAAAATAAATATCGATTGATCTGATAGCTTAAGAGTTGACCACTCTATCCCACTAATTCTACATCCTATAACCTCCTATTTCCTCTCTTCGTGACCAGTTTACCTTTCAATAATCAGATCTGCATGAACATTGGGGTACACCGTGACTTGTTCCGCTCAAGTTAAAGGCATCACCCCACGAATCTGAGGTAGTACGGATTTCAGGTGGAGTATTCGTATACAGGATCGTAGATTATAGAGAGGGGCGATCCCGCCCAATTCTTCCTAATTGCTGTAAAGAATGGCCCGTAAGATGTGGCGCGTGCACACGGCTGGCGCGCTCCAATCGAACACCTTGTATAAGATAGCGCGCCGGAACGCCCGAAGCCGTTTTTTCTTCCGGGCCGTTTTTTTACGGCAATTAGGAAGAAAAGGACGGAACTACACCCCTCTCCGTAATCTACTATGCCGTATACGAATACTCCACCACAAATCCGTACCACTTCAAATGCTTCCTTTACATCTGCTTCCAAACAACGAGGATCCATAAATCCGCTTTTCTTTTCTCCAAAAGAGAGCTTTAGCAAAATTTTGTTTCCAAGATGAGAACTCTCTATATCTCTTTAGTTTTGTGCTGCTCACCTCGGTTTCGGATTCTCTATCGACATAGCAGTGTATGCAGTTCTTGGTGAGTTTTCTGTTCCGCAATGAGTATCTGCTGTTGGCGAGTGTTGTGTTGCAGAACATATCATTGAACGCGACATTCGTGTCGACGCTAAACACAAAACGTTCGGAACAACTATTCTGCCGCAGCTGCCTTCAAGTGGAACTGTTTTGCTACTGTTCCCGTCTTCTTGGATGATAATGGAAACCCCCATAGGCGGCTTTAATCGAACTCGCCTGCCGAGCGGCGGTTAGAAGAAAAT
Source organism: Necator americanus (assembly GCF_031761385.1). NCBI lineage: Eukaryota > Metazoa > Nematoda > Chromadorea > Rhabditida > Ancylostomatidae > Necator > Necator americanus. The sequence continues at coordinate 36,827,082 of NC_087371.1, read as the reverse complement.
GTCTCATCTATTTATCCACTAAAATATGAAACAATGAGTATCAAGAGGGCACATAGACTACAGTCCCCATATCACTATAGTAGTTGTATGGATAAAGGATAGAGGATAAAGTTTCTGGCGTTAATCAATCCACTTGGGATGCGCCCCCACGTTCGCTTCAATTCAGAATCGTTTGAGGTTAACGAACGTGTAAGTGGCCTATACAATGACTTGTGGTGGCTAGCCGATGCGTGAAGTCAGCGTTTTTATCCTCCCAGACACGTCTGGTACCGATTTATCGTCCCCGGAGCGATGAAAGGCTCGGTGAGCACTAGGGCTGATTCGAACCTCCGATCGGTCGTGCACGAAGCGGAACCTCTAACCGCTGCACTACACCCGCCCTAGTTGTATGAAATGATTTTAAAAATTGGAAACAGAAGGTGAAGTCTTCCCTACTGAAGACTGGATTTGACGTTTCAGTGTGTCTAGGCACAAATTCTGGCGAGCCGTATATACTCTGTTAGTGCCCCACTATGCTGAAAGATCATTTTTTTACGACTGTGTTATCCAACCTTCACGCAGAGGCCTCGTGACGCTTCTCATTTAACTGCTGACCAATAAGGGTAGGAGAAGATCGAAAGTGAGAAGCACTCACGAAATGAAACCTGTTACTGAGGGCATCCACGCAAACATGATATTTTTACGATAAAAGAAAAAGTTCATAGTGTTGATTAAGTTCAGTAAGAGGGACAAAATCCAGTTGATCGAAATGTGGCAGCAGTATTTGAAGACAATGCAATTAGCCTGCAAGCCGCATTCTACTCTATTCATCGAGGCTGTCTTTTCAACGCACTTGGCGCCGTTGGAGTACCAAGAGGATAGTTCGCTACTTGATTAGATGGATCAAAGAACAACTGTTGCAGCTCTGACATCAGCCGGATGTACTACATCGCTTGAGGCGGCAACTAAGACCATAGCATAGTGGTAGGGTCTTTTCTGCCCAATTTCGCCTTCGCCATAGGTGACACAGAAGAACCGCAGATCAGCATCCTGCTGATACCGTCCTAGCTAGCACCATCAGGACGCCGGTTGATTGATCTCGACGACAATATTCTGATGGCAAATTTGCGGGACGCAGTACGAAGTTTCAGCTTGTTCCCAACTTTGTGTCGAAGCTAGCAGCACTCTATGGATTACGCCTGGGCCCTAGTAACTGTAAGCGAATGCGAGTCACCTTCAGTGGAAATAAACGTGCAGCCGAAGGGAACTCATCTATAAGTTTTGCTACCTAGGGTGTATGCTGAAGAGCAACAGCAGCCAGGAAAGCGATATACAGCATAGATGTACTAAGATATTCAGCTGTATGACAAAATGTTTGTGGTCGACTCCCATCGTTCATGAAGCTAGGCTGCGAGTCTCTCTGTTCGCTATTCGCCCTATCCTGACGTACGTATCAAGACTTGGACAGAGGCGTTCACAGTGATAGTGGAACTCGACCGCACGGAAAGGAGGCTGCTTGTTTGGCTTATTGTTTGGCCATTTTTGGCCATTTAAGGTGTGCCACAATCCGTTTATCGTGGAAAGTATTAGCATCTGAGGCTACCGTAGGAAGTAGCTAGAGAAAGTCATCTTCGCTTCTTCAGTCACTTTGTGAGGAGTGCTGAAGACTGAGAAGACTGCGCGTGACCAGGTTGGTTTCCGTAATCCACAAGTCGAACTCTAGGCTTTGCTGTGGTTTCCACATCATGTCGAAATCGTGATACGTTGCCTCTAAGCCAGGTGTGGCATAATAGCAACAAAAATGTGACTCCTAGCATTTCCTATAGCGTAACTGTTGTAGGATAGCGTGGTTGACATTGGTAATTCTCTTTGGGATGCGCCAATACGTTCGACTTTAATTCATAATTCATTGTGGTATATTCTTATATCTCTATATCTCTCTCCATGTTTACCTGAATGTAGATAATTAATCATGAACAATAAGAAGAATGAAGGCTCCATATAGACGTTTTTTCCCCCTGATAATGTTGTTTTCAGGGTCCAAAAGCACTACCACTACATTATTTGAAAGAAGATCAGTTAATTAATCGGATACTAGTAATTTGTGAATGTCAGCGTATTGCCAGAAATAATCTTATTGGGTGTGTGTGTCTGTGTGTGGGATGATGGTGAGGACAGATTGGATGAACACGATCTTCTCTTTTTCTATGTCGGAAATTGCCGGCACCAGCACTCGGATTACGCGAGCGGCGGCTGTCTGCACTGCTGCAACGAAGCACGTTGACCTCTCCACATGGTGGTTACCTCGTCGTTTTGCAATTCTTCGTTGTTTTTGCTCTTCCTCCGGAAAAAAAAAGAGAAACGAATCCACCGTGATCAAATCGATCCGGCTTAAAATATGATTTTGGAAAATTTTGAAGGAGGAGTGTGTAATAAATTTATTAGCAGAGATAGATTTCCGTTAAAAAACTACTTCAATTTCATCTCATCAATTCAATCTTAATCATTTCTTTGAAAAAAAGACCGGACCTCAATGTACGAGTTAGCCACCACAATGTACGAGTTAGCAACATTGTTACTTCATGACGCTTCATGTGATCCGCATGTGTATGTGTATTTAAAAGTGTTCAAGTAATGGACAGGAAAAATAATGCTGGTAAACTCGTCCACGTAGTTCAAAACTGATAGTCTTCGGCCTCATATTAATAATCAATTCTTTATCGTATCCTATCATTGACCTTTACGGGAATCATATCCATTGTATTCCTACCGGAACAACCTTGGATTCGTGAAAATGTCCACAGACGTTCTTCGCCTTCACTTCTGAAAAAATGTTCTTTTAAAAAAATGAGGAAAAAGAAAAGAATGTTGTTACAAAGCTTCCATTCTACAGTTGTTTCACATGAAAAGAAAATATCCCAAGTGTCCTTCTTTAAGCATTACTGGATTCTTATAACGAAACCCATCTCTGACGGATTTCCTCCGTAAATCGGCTGCATATCTTTCTTTTTCCTTTATTTATTGTGTACTTCCGAATTTCACAAGGAAAAATAACAACCGTAATCCGAAGAGTAGGATAATTCGATACAGTGCCCTGAAATCATCCAACGGATCTCTTTCCACTCCGAGGCATGGGATGTTCTTTGCTTGTCCTCCTCGAGCGTACTATTTGTTGATCTTCTACAGTAATCCTGCCGCCGCCCATCTGTCAGCGAGCAAAGCACATCATAATTATATTAGCCAGACCACAACGAGGAGACTACCAACCATCCCACTCTAAATGCTCCTAGATTTGGCATCGTGTCAACTGCCTATTAAAGGAACAGATTGGCAAAGCCAATACATTTACTGACCAATAAACATACATAATTACTGAATTACTCCACTTACGAGCGGAAATTGTAACACTACGGACACTGAGCTGCCGAAAAAGTTGTTCTTTTCACAAACCCACGAAGCTTTAACGTCCTCAACTTTCATCGTAGGTAACTCAACGCTCACTTTTTCGAGTAATACAGTAATTTCCTGGATCCAATTTGTTTATCTTATTAGGTTCTGGTAAACAGAAAAAAAAAATTGGATTTCTTTGACATGTCTACATAGATTCGTTGTATAGAATTTTGTTCAAACTACTAGTGCCATTCTTAAAATCCACAAACAAACTTGGATAACAAACCTTCTAATGATCTGTTTCAAAATTCTTTTTTTAAGAATATTCTTACATTTTTACATTTTTTTTGTGTTCTAAATCACTTTTGCAATGTGTTTGTTTTCAAGTTTTCGGATATGAAACCAATCAAACACTCTTTGCCTTCTTTGAATATGTCGGGTTGATAAAAAAGTCTTATCTGGGTTTTTTTTGAAGGAACCAGAATTTTCGATTCATCGATATCGATCGATACCCATCATGTATCATATGGTAATTGTAGAACATTCTTGAAAATTCTGTACAAAAGGTACATGTATGTACCTACGTAGCCGGGTACCTTTTCGTAACTTTACACAACGTTGAGTTACTACTACATAAGTACAATGCTTTCTATGCAGTTACATGTTTCGTGGCAGGACTCCGCAGCTCCATTATCGGTGGATCTGTAACTGTATGTAATTTCACTGAGTTACATTTCTTGGGTGTCTTTCCTCGAAAAAGCTTATACATGCATCTTTTCGAAGACCTTCACAAATTTCTGGATATTTCTAGAAAATGTTCTAATTTTATATTGTATGTATAGATTCCTAATTATAGATAATATGAAATTCTGAAAGTAGGAAAAGGAGGAATCTAGAGTAGCTCAATTTGTTTTAAGCTTAATTTAATTAAACTTTAATTCTTTCACAATCTAAGGTAACCTAATTTGTCTTAAAAATTTTAATTCGTTTCCAAAAAATGCGGGGATACGTAAAGAAAACTCTCTGAGGTTGTGAAGTAAACTAACAGTACACCATTGCTTTAATTCGTTCTACGTACATACATATAATACATCCTCAAGGCGCAGTTACATCGCATGAACATATTTCTGACCTTAACTCGTAATCTCGTAACTTGTATCTTCAGGTAATTTAGAAAATAAGTGCTTTTGTAGAAGTTTTCCAGAGATCATAATAAAACAGATTTATATATCTCGTTACCACGAATCGATGGATGTCCATATGTAATGATACGGAGCAAAATGAATCAAGCTACAGAGAGAAATCGAAAAGATCCTATTTTTTTTTGTTTTCTTGCAAATGCTTACTGTAGCTAATAGGATTCAGGGATTTTTTTCCTTTAAAATAAGAGGAAATTAAGCTTTTGGGAGCAGTTTTATGAAGAAAAGTCTTCGATTTGATTGTGAAATGGAAATGTACTTGAAAATTTGAAATTTGTCATACTAAAGACACGAACTATTTTGGGACAGGAAGGCATTACTGTTGCGGAAGACGACGAAAAAGGTAGAAGTTTTTTTTTCTTTTGTAAGGATCCTCATGCATTTAAGTGGATAGAGAAAAATTTGCGGCATAGCTGTTCCAGTGTTGATGTAAAAATCGCACGAAACGTATTTCGGAGGTGCATGAGAAAATATTCTACAATTTTTTGAAACTTTAAGCATAGGATGTTCTTGAAACGAAGATATTACTTTTGAGTAACTCGTACGTACTTTTTTCAACTATTTAGGCGTTTTTTTTATTTTAATGAATAATTTTTAATGAAATATTACTGCGGATCCCTTAAAGGTGGATACATTCGGGTGGGTAAAAGCCAGCAGAGTAATGCTATTTTCCTTATTTATTTATTTATTTATTTACTTATTTATTACGCTCAATCGCGTGCCAGAAAGAATGTAGCAAGGACAAATGTAAAACAAATACAGTAAAGTACAAAGTGAAAAGGACAGAAAAAAGGATGCAACAAGCAAAGATCAGTTCTGTGGACGATTCCGGGTTAAGTGATTTAGTACTCGAACCCATCCAGACCTAAGAAGGAAAGTTAGGTCTGTGGTGCCCTCTTGTAAAGTAAAATTACATTGTGAAAGCGAGCAATTTACCTTATTTTTTTTATTTTTTCTCACTTTTCATCGTTCTTTCGAAACATTAAACACCTTACCTCCGATCCGCCATGTGAGATCATCAACGAAACGCTTTTTTCCGCCATTCATTGACTTCCCTCCGGCGGGACTCGTGCAATAATTGACTATGGCAGCTCGGCTGACAGATGAGCTGTGCCAATTAAACACCTCGCTTGTGAGCACTATACCTGGATGAGAGGAATTTGCATACGTAAACTGACTGGTAGCCGGGGATTCTACTATATGTAGTCAGCAGGCTTAGCCGAACCATCGTAATCTACATCTCTTTAGGGCGCGCTACCTAAATATAAGCGTCACCTCACCTCAAAAAATAGTTTATCATTATTTTTCCGCGCAAAAAAAAATTCCACCCAACCACTCCTCGACCCCCGTTATCGCATGCCCTGAGGCTCCGACTTCTTCCTGCTTGACTCATCCTCCCATGTATGGTGTGATGCTTTTTTTGCAACAGCGACGACGGACACCGAATATGCAAATGTTCTACGTGGGAGTTTCTGTTTTGGATGGCGTGTTATTGATCGCTTATGATTTTGGAAACTGTAGTCGTCGTCGTCGACACGTCAGACAGCCAGCTGGCAAGAACAAGCGATCCGCCTTAGCCGGCCGGTCTGGAAGCCTGTTACCCTCGGATGCAGAGCTAAGATGGTGACATTGTGGTTTGATGTTGGGAGATTGCACTATGAAATGTTGCTTTAAAGAACGTACGGAGCCTTGCAACAATTACCTTAAGTACCTTAATTATTTGGGAGATTAATTGAGTTATAATCATCATGGAACATCCTTTGTATGCATGGAAAAAACACGTGTTGTTCAAATCCGAAGTTGAATTAGTATTCAAGAAAAATATATGAACTTACAAGTGCTGACAAAAGTGAAATTCATCTGTAAAATAAAAAAAAAATTTGAAATCGAAAATCTACAGTGTTATACAGTACGCGGTGTGGTGTGTGGCTTAATTGCTTCGCTACTTGCAATGTCTCGTACGGGGACGTTTCCCAGCTTGTTGAAGTTTTCCTTGTCAATCAAAAATGGATTTTCTCCCACCATCGTTATAGAAAATAAAATAAAGCAAATTTTATGACGTGAAGTTGAGAAAAAGGTGTTGACACTCAATGAACCGCTGTGAATCCCATAAAAGTGCGCTTCTCTCACGAGATTATGGAAATGAGAGCGAGAGCAAGAGCATTGCAGCGGACCGCGGCGCCGCGTTGTCGAATCTCGAGTGTGTGGATTATCTCAGGTGTGACAATTTTCTGTGGTAAACACCGCCACCGTCCACCGTCCATACCAGACCGGTAAGTACTGTGAGAACCGACACATCGGCTGTCCTCTTTTTTTTTCGGGAAAGGCTGAGTGAGTACATTTTTGTGTCCATGGCTGCGAATAGATGGATTCGAGAACTTATACAATATAAACTTTGAGAAAAATACCCCTTTCCTCCCTGATCTGCTGGAGATTTGAGACGAATGTAAGCATTTACAAATTTTAACACATAATGAACTCGTTCCTATACATGAACGAGAAATATCACTGGGAAATATGTGAAACTGGCTGACCTTCTTCAACGTGTTTCGTCCTCGCCGGCAATCTGTTGCAAAATGGGGATTCGGTGATTTCATTAGAAAAAAAAATTTGCTCCGGTTATCACTGTTCTTGTTCTAAACTTACGCAGCAATTCAACTGTCTGAATCACACCGATTTATATTCCTTTTTCCTCGGGAAAATTCAAAAAAGGCATGTTTTAAATTCACAAACAGGAATTTTTAGATAACAATCTGTTACCGATAATGTAACTCTCTTTTTTGCTTCATGATCAAAGCACTTAGCCACGAATGGGGCGAGAAAATAAGACGAAGCTTAACGAGTCGGTGCTGAAATCCTGTGAACAGCTAAATTCCTCCTCCAACTCTTCATTCCCCTTCCTACCAACCCTCAGAGTCTTCCAGGTACCAACAAAGAGATCGTTCACCCTAGTTAATCTTTGTTTCCTTTTTTGTAGCCATCTCCTAGTCTTTGGCATTGCTCGCATCTCCCTTTCCTAAAACCTTGCACATGCTAGCACCTTGTCTGCACAAAGCAAGCTGAGCTCACGTAATTTGCTTCATATCCAACAAACTGTCATACATAGTTGCGTAACAGCGCGTAACGTAGTGTTTGCGATGCGATGCGACGATAACGATGATCACCTGGCTGTCGGAGCGTTCATTCGTAATGCAAATCGCATGCTGTGTTGAGCTCATTTCACCGTAGTCTCAAGTATAATGAGTGCTACCACAGTGGTAGTGGTGAGCTTGTCGAAGTTCTTGAAGAAGTTCGACTGCCTCGGAATTCTTGTCGCGGGTCAATGGGGTCAAGCGAAGGACGAACGACATCGCTTATCGTAGGCCGGAGGGGGCACGGAGCGGGCGTGTCGTGGGGGCGGAGCGGCGAAGCGACAGCGAATCACGGGAGGGCGCGCCTTGCTGGCTGAAACACATCCCGCCACTCGTCCGTAATGCTGGCCAACAACCTGTGTCCATCGGAAGAAGCTGCTCCCAACTATGCTCAGGTGAGGTGTTCATGATGCCGGATCGGTCCGCCGGATCCGCCGATATCCGCCGGACCTCACTGGACTGAGCGTGGCGATTTCGGGTCGTGCAACGATGCAAATGAACCTAATGTTTATTCATTTCTGCCTGCTTGTTAGGCGCATCTGATTTCGCGAACCAGCACTAATAGCCGTGCAGTCGAACTGCTTCGCTCGCGCATTCCTACACGTCTGTTCTATTACTTAACTTCAATCGCACCGTTTTTCAGTTTCAAGTAATAAAGCCAACCTGTGAGGCTTTCCAAGAATGGGCTCCTGCCGCTACCGCACCAGTACAATATCCACAAGCACAACAGTTCCCGTTTCTCTTTCCACAATCCGAATGGTCCTATCCTGCTCATCTACAGTTACAACAACCTGGCATGCTTCAACCACATGAAATGAAGGTGAGGTTGTTCCCAACAAGTAATTTCGGGCTTGCTGTCTCCTTTCATTAAGGTTTTCCGGAACAAAATCCTTATTCTTCCAGTGATACTCACTCCTTTCTAGCTTTCTAGCTCGTATTCCTGAATATACATTCATATATACGTATACCTTATATCGTATTTTACCCACATCTTTTATTCTTCCATATCTTGTCGGATATCCGACTTCCAACAATACTCCTTGTGTCAATCCAGACCAGTTCAATCAATTTCACCACAACAACACCGTACACCTCGTCGTCACGCTTGCTCTGCATTCGTTCGTTCGTCCCCGTCTTTGCGCCTCCTCAATTGATTACGACTTACCCTCTTCTTTCCCTCTATCCTCATGGCCCGTTCTTAATTCTTCTCCACCACACTCTATTAGTAGAGTCGAAAAAAAAGTACAGGATCTCGCTAAAATTCGATCGAACGGTGCGGATCGTACAAATGTTACCTTGAGCTTTTGAGCGATAATGGCTGATATTTACTGTAGATTGAATTGCTTCTACAGTATCTACTCGTTTTATGAAATAGCTCAAAGTATCGTTCTAGAAGTTTCCAGAAACGGCTCAAAGAACATTAGTTTTGTTCGTTAGAGTCAATTCCTCACAAATGTGATAGTAAAGATATCCTTTTCAATTTTGCTGAAGAAAATAAAACCCAGTTTTTTTTTTGCAACGAAATCCGACAAGATCTATTTTTTCCTACAGCCCAGGTTGTTGCATTAAATTCGCAATTACTTTCCACGACGAAACGCGGGACGAAATGAAACTATGCGGATAGCGCTACCTATAAGTATATGTATATCTACTGTGTTTATTTTTTGTTCCGTGACAATTTTTAGCTTCATTCAGCTCAATATTTTGTATAAGTTTTCGTTTATCCTTCGCTTGTTTCACAACTGAAATCCTCAACCGATGAATATATTCTTGGCATCATCTCCTTTTCTTTCTGAGATTTTCTTAGTACAAGTTAAGGTGTACATGGATGTATCATCAGTGTCAGTTTTCCATTACATAACACCGTTACAGTACATAAATTACAGTAGATTCATCTACATATGTTTGTTTATACTTCTCTGGGGTCTGGGGAATATTTGCGACAATTAAAACAAACCAAATTCTTGTTTGTGAAAAAAACAACAAAAACAAAAAACAGTTGATCTACTATATACCATTGTTTCCAGGATGATAGTAACTTAGGCCAGCGAGACTGTCAGTTTTTTTTGAACTTCGAATGAAAATTTTGGAAAATTTTCGAACTTTTTTGAATTCGGTGCCGGTTTGGTAGCAGGTGTACAACTACACAAGTTGTTAAAAGAGCTGCTATTTTATAAAATATTCTACAACAGCACTTTGTAACAGTCATGTTAGAATTGCTAGTCAACTATCACAAATCTAGTTTTTACTGTCTAATTTTCAAATCCTGGAAAACTAGAAAAAACTGCATCAGAGAAGATAAAATGATTGTTTAGGTTGATACGGAAAGACCTGAAGTGATACAACGACTCCCTCATCCATGGCCATACACATTCCCTGCAGATGATGCTGCTCATTCTCAGCTGTCAGATGATTCCGAGCCCGGTTGTCCAGATGATTTGGAAGCGTTTGCTAAGCAATTCAAACAAAGAAGGATAAAACTCGGGTGAGAATTTCTCGTTGAACGATCGTCTCTTTCATCGATTTTTCGATCGAAGGGATGGAAAAATTGACTTGTTACAGATATACCCAAGCGGACGTTGGTTTGGCATTGGGCACCCTCTATGGGAATGTGTTTTCTCAGACGACGATTTGTCGATTCGAAGCGCTCCAATTGTCGTTCAAGGTTGATTTCGCCATCAATTGATTGTTGCCATTTCTGCTACCGGCGTTTGTGTGTGCCCGTATTTTGTTTGCTATTTCAAAAGGGCCCCATCGTCCTCGAAACCTCCTTAATTTTAGAACATGTGTAAACTAAAACCGCTGCTATTCAAATGGCTTGAGGAAGCTGATTCCACATCCGCTAGTCCAAATTCGGCATTTGAGAAGATGACCGGACAAGGCGGTAGGAAACGAAAGAAAAGGACAAGTATCGAGGTGAGCGCGGTGATCAATTTTTAAGAGTGATTTTATTGATTCGGTACGGTTTCGGAGAAATTCTGGACTAATGTCACTTAGAGGAGAATTTCTACACTAATCAAAAGTTCCTTAAGGTCAACGTGAAGTCACGATTGGAATATCATTTCCAGAAGAATCATAAACCAAATGCTCAAGAAATTCTACAAGTCGCCAATGAGCTCGGATTGGATAAGGAAGTACGTAAGATATCACTTAATGTAAGAATATAGCAGAATTGGGTCCCGAAAAAAATTCTGGGAAGAAGGACGGGGAAGAGAATGAAATTAAAGCTAAAAATTGGTTCAGGAACATAGGATACTGTAACTTACACTAAAAAAAGATCACAAGACTTTATACTATTATAATATAAGAAAGCGAAAAAATCTTACAATTTTACTTTTGGAACGGTTTTAGCAAGATTGACCGTCTGATTTGTGACTAAGCTTTTATCAGCGGATGCTATGAAATGCGCAGCTCTGTCTGGAATTTTCCAGAAACAAGAGTAGCAAAATAATAAGTAAAATAAAAAACTTTCCTAGCAAAATGACATGTTTTTTTATCAAAGCTGTTGCGGTCATATTCGGAAAAAATTATTCTGTTCTAGCCTTGATCACCACTTTTTTTGATAGTAACTACTTTCGACTGCATATTGGATCGTTTTTTCCTCGGTTTGGTTTCAAATGCCAATGAAAACTTATTGAATCGCCTATTATTTGCTTATTTTCGAATTACTTAATGATATTCTGAATATCTAATAATAAAAAATATTAACAAATAAACATTTGATAATAATGATCTAGGTATCTAATAATAAATGATATTTAAAGTAATAGAACTACAACTTCAATATCCATTTTAAGGTGGTTCGAGTTTGGTTCTGCAATCGACGGCAAAAAGAGAAACGAATGACACCGCAATTTGATCAGCAAATGATGATCACAAGCCCGTATCCACCGTCGGATATTTTCTCCTATCCGGCCGGTCTACCGATCAATCCCACACAATTTGAGCTGCGAACAGGTTCCGGCTCCGCATGAACGTGAACCACGTTCCGTTCCGTTCAGACCAGCAGTGAGCATGTTCCTTCTAGCCGTACAGCTCTACCTCTTCGTATTCTTCCATTCATTCCCATTAGGGTACAGCTATGTACATCCATTCTTCCCATCATCGCCCATTCATCAGACGTTTGATCTCTAGTTCAAATTTTTGTCCCTTCAAAACTTCTGATGAGTTGGCAAATCTAATCCGAGTGTTTCTTTTCTTTTTTTTTATGGATTTCAACTTCAAATTCCTAGGCTAGCGGACGACTACGGCAACTCACAAAAAGTCCGTAGTTGCAGAATCGACCGCAATTTGCTCACAGCGCTACAGTATACCCATCCGTCCATCAGTCCCCCCGCAGCCATTTTGTTTCCTTCCGTTGTTTGTTCTTTGCATGCAAGGGTAGCGGACTCCTTCACAAATGGGGTCCGCCGTATTTTCTTCCTTTTTTTTCTTATTTTCAAATCCAGAGAGATATGCTATTTATTGTCTTCATACGATTGTTATTGTTCTGTGAGAGATCGACCAAATGTGTGATATAATGCGTCGTAATAAATTTGATGACATTTATTAGCTGAACTGGTGACATTTCGGACAATCGTGGATTCTCGAGCGATATATTTATCAGTTTTAAGCGAAACAGTTCAAAATTTTATCGTGGTCAGAATCTTGAGAAACTACTATCCACCCAGGTTTCGTGGTTATCCGGTTGGATGTGGGCCCCTCTCAACATCTCAGTGTGGAATTGTGGAATTGAGTTGAATTTGTGTGGATCGGCTTTATGGATCACTTAGGATCCCGATCTACACGAGTTCTCATATTCTTAGTCAGACGTAATGACACCATTGAGAATTCAGTTCGCTTTAATTTTTTAAATCCTACCACTTTTTTCTCTAGCAGTAAAACCTCTAGACTAACTGTAAACACTGCTTGTAAATTCCAGGATTATCATCCTTTTTATTCCAGCGTTTTCTTCCTTTCTCGTGCAATCCACTAAGAACGTGAAGATTTTCAAAAATCTAACTCTAACCACCTCCTTCACCAATGACTACTTTACGGTCAATTTTCGCGTGAGAAACTGAAAAAAGTCTTAATTTCTTACTTTTTTCGATTTTGTGCAGTTTTCCACGATACTCGATGATTTCAAAGAGTTTGTAGAACTTTTCAGACATCCCAAGTTCTCCTGAAAGCTGCCTACTTTTCTGTTAGGATCCTATTACACCAATATATGTCATTATGTAAGCGCTAAACACATTTTTTTCCCGGCTCATGCTGCCTTTGTGGATTTAAAATATGATTTTATTGAAATATGGCCGTGCCATAATATCCAAACCAAACAAGTGAAGTATGGAACTCGAGCAATTTCCAGCTGAAGTTATTCTTTCACCTCATCGTCTCGCCATTGCCTCCATTCCGAGGCAGAAAAACACATACAAGCGTATTCATGGTGGCGAGAACGGGTCGTGTGAAAGTCGGCGGGTTTTTTTGCTTGCGTTCACCTGTCCAGCCGCAAGAAAAAAAGGTGCGAAACGAAAAGAAACGTACATTTTCTATGAGTGACTGACCATCATCAGATCCTCACTCTCTCTCCCCCAACAATACCGTCTCCGTTCGGCGTACGAAGTGCAGGGAATACGAATAACCGGCGAGAACCTCATAAATTCAAACACACATACACAGACACACATTTACTGCTGGACAATGTGCGAATGTGTGTGACGAGATGAGGGGAGAAGAGGTTAATCGGGCATGGCATTGTCTGCAAACGATGCCGTCACTCACTCATCCCACCATGCGGAGGAGGATGCCATCACTACGTCTCATATCCAGGCCGTTAAGAAGACACCTGCTCTTTCCGCAGCATCTCCACGTGCGAACCGTTTGTGTGTGTGTGTGTGGGTGCCCCGATCAAATTGTCTTTCGCACCTAATTATCCGGGCCATGTCGGTGACGTTAAACGCACATTAAGAGAGGGAGTAGTAGAGTGCGAAAACCACAGGTTAACATCAACTTCTCGGTTTTTTCTGGAATCTTTTGGGACTAACGATGTTTCTGGGAGTTCGGATCAATCGAATGAACTCATTTCCATGCAATATCACAATGAGTTGTAGCTGCAATGAGTTAGTATTGTAATCGCTGTCGCTCAGACACGTTTACGTCTTGTTGTTATTTATCACTCACTCATTTCACGGACAGGGGCTGCAGAGTGATCCTTCCCGTTCATCCTTTTCATTGAAGTGAGATCATGCGAAAAACAGTCGGGTAGTGGGTCACTATACCTCATAAACTAACTTCATCCACGAATGCGGTCAGTGTTCTGCCTGTGTCACATAAGAAATTTTTAATGCATAGTGAAGAATTTCAGATCAGGAGACTTACTATAGTGGACTATTTTTCATTCTCTCTGCAATAAAAGTAAATAAAATAAATTTTCCTCATGTCCATGATTTTTTTTGACACTCAAATCCAACTTATCGTATATCTAGACGTGGGTTTTCTCATGTTACATCTTATATTTTAGTTTTATAACGTAACCGTGAGAGCAGTCCGAAGAGGTAGGAGTTACTGTCCTTGGATAAGTGACCTCATATGCTTACGGTTCTTGAAGCGGAGAAACCGTTTCCTTCTCGAAGCGCAGCAATTGGTGTTGATCATTAGGTGTACGGTTCTGGTGAAGCCGAATTGGAGCAAAACCCACTCGATCCTCTTTACTTTGCATTCTCCTGGATTTTCTATTGATCTCCAGGATTATACAGGGTAAATATTAAAATGCTTGAACTTTATAAGTGATCGTTCATTGTTCTTAAATAGACAAATACATTTAAAGGAGACATTAGCCAGTCATTTTGCACCTTATTGACAAATACAATGCTGAATATCAATAAGCTTCTAGCGAATCCTATCAAACATTGGACAAACGTGATTGCAGCTTTCCATTTATAGAAATAAATCTTTTGTAAAAACATCAATCGATTTTCTTTTGGATTGAATTGTGGGATTTCTGACGTTTTTCATCTTAAAAACAAGCCTAATAGCTTTCGTGATGTGTATGTGTTTCAAAGTGGAAAAAATCAGGAAATCGGATGATTGGGATGAAAATCAGCTCGATAGGATTGACAGGATTGTCAATCCAAGGAGAAACATCCGAAACAAGTTAAAAATTCCTCAGATTCTTCCAGAAAAACTGGCTAACTATTTCTATACTATTTTTTTTTTTGCAAGAAATGTGTCAGTAGTCTCGAACAGCCTCGTCCACTGTCACACTCGTCAATGGACAGCTAGCCGCTCGTATTGTGGTGGTGAGGATGTGGCTAGAACCACCTGCATGGGAATCTCGCTTGATCCCACTCGACCTCGACCATCAGCTGCCGAAGAGTGTGACAGTGTCCAGCCGCCCGCCATAGCGGCAGCAGCGGCAGCACATCCGCAGCACATCAATTACTCGCCAGCGCATGGTGTCGGATTGGGTGTCCTTTGTGTCGAGGACAGGCGACCGAGCTTCAACACGCGTCCGACCGTGTCCGCCATCATACCGTAATCGGGAATCGAATGATTTTCGAGCGCATGACATAGTTCTACTGTTTGATCAGACGTTAATTTATTCATGATATTCGCTCGAGCTTCGCATCAACCAGCCAGCAGAGTCAGCAGCAGACTAGGACAGCGCCGCCTGGGTCGAGAAAAAAAACAACAAACATGTCGCACCGGTGAACGTGGTGAGGATGAGGAGGATGTGAGATGAGGGAGTTGGTGTCAACTGAAAGAATCCGCTCTCCTGCTGAGTCGTATCGCAACATTTCGCCTTTTGTGTACGAACCGCGCCTCGCAGACACTTTATTTCAACATCTCATTACCATAAAACGACCAGCACCAGCGGTTCCTCGGAATAGGTTTTTACTGCTGCTGTTGAAGGTCCTCCCCGTCTTTGATGATGATCCGATACTAGAAAAAACAATTTAGGTTTATCATTTAGCTTTTAAAAATACCTAGTAAATTTTTATTTAAGACGTTTTGTTTCTAATAAATTAATCGGAGATTGATTGCTGAGAATTATGGTATTCCAAGAATTAGGGTTTTGTAAACAAGATCAAATACTCTTCCAGATTTACAAAAAACATTGTGACCACTTCGTTATCGATCTAGTTTTGACGAGGTTTTTGACTTTTGAGTCGTTTTCGTAAAAAATACATTATGAAGAAGTTGTTTGTTTGCTGGAGAACTACTTCTAAATGGAAGTTTTTGATCGTATTTTACACTTTAACACGGAAAGTAGAATTAATACTTCTTCCAGATTTAGCAAGTAACTTTCCAGGACACATTTATCCAGTTAGGAGGTAACAGTAAATAAGAAAAATTAAAGAAATCATGTGATTTCCATTTACTTCTATGAAACATTTTATAAAATTCCAGACTTTTTCTGCAGACAGTATACGACTGCAAAATGTTCCGTTACCTGTTATTTCGTTCACTAAAAGTTTTTTTTTTGTGTAAAAACTCCGTGAAGAACTTTGAGCCAAATCAAACATTCCTCATTTGAATCCATGAACGTTCTCTCGCGATACCACTGACACGATGGTATCCGACGACGAGAACGCTCTCACGTTTTGCCCCGTTCGATTACGGTAAGTGCCTGGGTGTCGGCGACAGCAAAAAGCCACGCCGCAACAGATTATAACCGCACACCAGCACGTAATACCCACTTCACCCAGCCGCTACCTTTCACACCTAGTGGGAGTCACTTTTCTAGTCAAGATAGGAATGAAATAAAGGCGGAGGAGAAAAAACAGTGGATACAGCAAAATTTAGTAACAGTAAATCCAGATAAATACAACGACAACAATACTCCTGATCATTATTTCACTTTGCTTCCACCGCTTGATTGTACGCGACTGGTTCAGCGCCGACTGTCGCTTGACTTCGAAGTTCCAGCTGTTCCAGTTTCCAATGTTGGTCTAAAACACACACGGGGGTTTGTGACAGGAACTGAGGAAATGGTATCAGTTTATCCACAAACCTTTTAATTTTCCATGAACCTCTTGAAGTTCTCGTTCTCTCTTTTCTTGTTGTCGTACTTCTTCTTGCAAACGAGAAACTCTCTTATTGATTGACTTTGCTTCGTGTTCCGAAAGCCGTCTAAATGAAATGATTTTGGTAGGGGATTAGCCAAAAACTTTTCTAAAATTTCTAACCTGAAAGTTTCTCTCTCAATAGCGGCCATTTCCACTTCGTTCCTTACTTCAGCTAATTTCGATGCCAAATTTGTGTGAATAGCCTAGAATTCAGAAGCTAAGCGTCAATTCCTATCCAGACCACCGAATGTTTTTTAAACACAGCCATATTCGTTATGGCAATCCTTTGTTCTAGGAATGGCGGGGGGATAACGACATGTCAAGAAACGTCTTTCTTAGAGCGTGCGGCCTAACGTACAATAGCGTATAGCTGTAAATCAGCGAGCTACTAAGGTCGTATGACACTTAAAATTCTCATTCGGGAAATTTTACAGTAGCAACGGGGTGAACAGGGATCTTTGAACAGGATCCTATTCGCACTGCTAAGACATGGAGAAATGTGATCAATGAATGTTGTTCTTTAAAATTCAACGGAAAGTTCGATATACACTTAAATTTCTTTTGAAAAAAATATTAGGAAAACTGAGCAGTGAGCAGTTCTGTGATAATGGCAAGTTTTTTTTCCCGAAAAATCGATATCGAACGAAGATCAGTTTGGGTTCCAAAGCCTTCTTATCGTACTTCAATAATATGGTTCGACTACTTTCGTAACAAAAAAAAAAGTCCCGCTTCTTCACATCTAGGTACATTACAGAGAAACTTCTAAATACATTCATTTCCGTATCCTCTACAATTGTAAGTGTGATGTTTTTCAATAAAATTCAAAAACAACACATGTTTTATGCAACGGTCGTTTTCAATATAAACTTTGAATTTCGTTACGACCTCTGTGTAATCACATATGAAATGAAACTTCGAAAACGGAAGTATTCGGAAACCAATGAAAAAATGAGCAACAACTGAGATCGTAAGGACTAATTCAATTTTTCGTTTAATTTAATTTCCTTACATACTCAAAGAATCGGTTAGGTTAACGCTTAATGCGTTCGAAGGACTGTCGTAGCAAAAAATATTGCTGCTTCAAGAAAATTCACTATTACCACCTACTAAAGGAAACACAAACAAAAACAATTTTCATCACGCTGCTCAGGTTCAACATCGGCTTCGACAAATGTGAACGCTTTAGATAAAATACATCGAAATAACTTGTGCCGTAAAAAAGTTCAGCTCTCATAAGGAGTGTAACAAATGGATCAAGTATACGGTAGATAAGTTTCTCAGCCCACTTCAAATATATCGCATTAACAACAAAACAAGCGGCATACCAAACTTCCTTCATGGATGGCGCAACGATAGAGTAGCGTAAGATCGCTGAACGTTACTGCGTAATCTAAGGCATGAATACTAATTTATAGGTCGATGTATGCATGCAAGAATATATCTACGGATCATAAAGAACATCTTTGATGTAGCTGGTCACACTAAATCGAGAATCTCCTGATTCCTTGATATGAGCGGCGTCACAATTTTCCCGCAACACGTAACCCGATTGATCCGCGGTCATCACATAGCTTCTTCGAGAGCAGCGAGCTAATCAAATTTACATACAAAATGTGCAATCGGTGGTACTCCTGGCCTGCATTTTGCTCGCGCATAAATTACGGTCATGAGACTTGTGGCCGACATGCAGCGGCCAATAAAACAGCGTGAGGCCCTCATCGTTGGTATCCAGAATCAAGTCGAGGGACATATGACGTAGAAATCATAACGGAAGAAGAAATCTAGGCGTTCCAAGAAAGCAGAAATGGGGAGAATCAGGAAGAATCGCGAACCTGGTAACCACCCAGCTTGATTTTAAGTTTTTTCTCAAGTTTTCCTGTCCTTTTCGCTCTAGCATTCATCCAGTCACGATAAATCTGTAACATAGAGGTTAAACCGACTAATAAATGCGTATAACGGTCTCATCAGCAAACCTGGAATTGCGAATGAAGCGCTTCGATTTGCTCTCCACGGCCAAGTACAGCAATTCTCGTAAATTTCCCCCTAATATGTACCAACTCCGTGCTGCATTGGTCGATGACAGCCCACATAGAAGCATCCAATGGAGGTCCAACGTCGCAATCCTTCCTAAAATAAGGGACCCTCTCGATTAAGTTGACATAATAGTAGTAACCTATTATAATCGACAGACTTGACAAGTTCCGATGCGGCCTTCAGGTCATTTTCCTCGTAAATTTCGCTTGGAGCGTTATTCTGGACATCCCAGGCCACCAACCGTGCCATCTCAGCTTTGATCAAATCATCAGCCTTAAACCAACTAGAAACATCAGCTAGCTCACAGAGCGATGATAACAGGCTAATTCGAATGTGTTTATTTTTCTATTTTAGCACAAAGTTCTAGAGAAACAGTAATTTCAAATTCAAACAATAACTTTGAATAAATGGTGAAATAAAGAATAATTCTAAAATACGTTTGAATAAATAACAGATAATAAATAAGATAAGGATAAATAATTTTTCAAAAGTCCCATATTCCAATGACAACAGTATTCTTTCTGGTAACAGAAAAAAAGATAATTATCAGTTTGTAAGTTCTTAAAAAGATGAGCGCTTAGCTATAAGCAATACTATTCCCATCTATATGTCATTATTTTTCTTCAAGTGAGTGGTGCGATTCAGTTCACGCCTGCACCAATTTATCAGCCAGGCAGCTGCACGTCATGTCGTCAACCTATCACCAACCACCATCTCCACCAACACTCTGTCATAATGAATAAGACATCCTGGCGCGACAACATCACCATGAAAATCTGTCAATTTCGAAGCATGCTATGACAATTATGCGGGCGATAACGCGTTTAATTAATGTTTGAATGAAAATGACGTGAAAACAAGGTGAAATGGGAAATATGTGTGTTTTTTTGGTATTTATCTGTTATGTATTTAATTATGTATCTCTCAAGCCACCTCTTCTAAGAATTCGTAGACGTACTCAGCACTTTTTTTTTAAAATAAAGTGTACACTTAAATTCGCAAGTGCAATCAAATGTGTACAGCCACCAATACCGCTTTTCAGATAATCGCTTTTTTTGCATCTTTGGAGTTAATCACAAAATTATTACAGTAGATTTAAAAGGAAAAGTGTTTGGCGTTCAAAAAAGTGTGACCTTGCCAATAGTTAGAGAACAATTAACGAACTAATCATGAAAATTTACGAAAGCAACGTGTTTGACAAAAATTTCTATCTGAATGAAATTCTTTGAACATCCATAACAACTCGGAACGGCAACGGTTTGCGACGAGGGGATATTTCTCAACGAGAACAGACTGCTACATGTAGGTGAAGAATGTGATCTTGATAAAATTTTCGTCCACAAAAAAAATTAAAGGAAAATAGAATGAGCTGTTCACATGCAGAGAATAATTAAACAATTTAGTTAGATTTCACTGTTGCTCTACTGATCGCTGTTCACTTTACTATTTATCAGTATCTACACTTCGATTTCAATATCTTTGTCTATCCATTCTCTGTTTCACAAGTATTTTGAAAGCCACTAGCAATTCTTATCTTGTTAGAATTTGATCCAGCTCTGGGATTTTAAGACGATAAAACTCCTAACAATATCATCTTCTAGCAAAGTTTTGCTTGCGAATTGATGTCAAACAACAAATTCATAAATGTGCAATGATTCTGTTATAACTTCAGTTCTGGATTCTTTTGTACGAAGAGACTGATTTTTCCGAGAAATCATGGAACATGACATCGACAAATACATGTTTCATACTATAACATGAAGTATCGTTCAAAATTAATAATTTATAGTATGACTTTATATACTGTGTACTTAGAGCTCAAAAAAGGAAAAAATTAGTTGCAAATCCCCATTAAAATCAATCAAAAAGAGACCTTTCAAAAATCCCGAAGACAGCGATAATCTGACAAAACGAAGCATTAACTTACTGACTAGTTTTGTTCGAAAAAAAAAAATTGAAAACGGATTCCAACTCATGAGTGAATTCGAAATATCGTGGATAAAAGAAATACCAATTTACGTACTACGTGCAATTTTTTGTGTACTAGTTTACCAGGTTTTCTTCGAGAGAAAAGAGGCAGACACTTTGTACTGCTGTAATTATTACTGCAGTTACGAGCTGCATGATTCAATTCGGCGGCTAAGGTTACGGTTAGTCCTGAAAGACTAGAAGCAAGCTGCGTGTGTATTATGCGAATATGGAATGGAAAAAAAAAACCTTTTCCGCCAAATCTCTTCAGAAAATGCAGGTTAGAGCACTTTGTTTCCTGAGCTAATACTAGAGCCCAATGAAATACTCGGTAATGTTTCTATATGGATGTGATTTGATAGGTATACAGGATAGAACACTACTGTAACTTATCCCCGTCACTGGAAACTGAAAACAGTTTGACATTTCTGACTCAGCCATTATTTACGAGAGGCGAACGGGTGATGTTCGTTCCACAAAAATATAAATATATCAACCTATCAGAACATGTGGTGATTTGAGCGGCCTTTAGAGAAACAAACTGTTTCAAAATAAAAAAAAAGAAAACTGAAAAAGAAGGTACCTTGGCCATATCTGTCCTATTCAGTGACGGTTTAAATGCTGCATCGCACACCTTTGATGGCTTCGGTAAAGAACGTTGGATAACCTAAAACTGGAAGGATTTCGGATCCCTGTTAAGGTAGTGAGCGTACATTAAGTCCACATAACTGAGTTCTTAGAGCAAGTTCACGTTGTCTCTTCAAAGCACGTTGTTTCGCTTTTGATTCCTTTACATCTGCCGCATCATCTACCCATTCCTCTTCCTTTTCTTCCTGATCCTCATCTGCTTCACCTTCACCTTCCGGTGCCACGATTTCATAGTCATTTCTGGGTTCAGGTAAAGAAGCAAGGGCTCTGCGCAGCTGTGCCCGCGCCTCTATTCCACTTGTAGCTCCACCCTCGTTGATGCCCATTTGATCGCGGAAAGCAGGAGTTGCTCCACCAGGCCCAGGTGTGAACGATCCCACCGAACTTGGCGTCGCTGAAATAGAACTGTTTAGCACATAATCAGAAATTAGATTCAAATATTCATATGTATAACTTCTGTATAACCTTCTTACCTCCAAATGTACTAGCTGGAGTAGCAGCAACCGCATTGAGAACAGTGTTAGGAGTTGCTTGCGCTCGAGGAGTCGGCAAAATTCCAGAGAAATCCGATTCATGAAGAGGAGTGTTGAGACCACCTTTCAACGGGGTGTCTACATTTTGTAGAGCAAGGATATTGTGCACTTCCTGCAAGGAAAATATTTCAGTGATACGTCCGATTCATTTCCAAATCTGAATACAAAGCTTTGGGATCTAGGAGCTGCAAGGAAAGGTAACTAGATGTCTACTTAGGAGTGTTTTCCCTTAATCCTCTGATTCTCCCTTTTTGCATAGCTGACTTAAGGAGAATTATGAGGTCGAGTCTAAGCATAAAAATGTAAATTTAACATAAACGAGTGCGAAAAACTGCCGCCAAAATAATGGCCTTCCATCAATGAAAAACCTCAGCATCAAAGTGAGCAAAATTAGTGTAAGATATCGAGACATACCATTTTATAAGTTAAAGGATAAAGTGCACGGTACTACTCACTGCTTTTTCGGTTCGACTTCAATTCAAAATTGTTTGAATTGAAGTCGAATTTGTTTGAGTTTTTAAACGCGTTTGCAGCTAATACATGACTTCCGGGTATCAGCCGATGTATCAAGTCAGTGTTTTTACCTTCCCAAACAAGTTTGGTACCAATTTATCCACCAAGAGCGATAAAAGGTTTGGTTGGTTTTACGGCGACTTCGAACCATCGGCCCTCGCAGCCACAAGCGAACTTTCTACCGACTGCACCATACCTGCATAGGTCATACCAGTCAGTCGTTCAAGTTTAACCATTATCGTTAACGGCGGCACCAAAGGCGGCGCAAAGGAACACGTGCAAAACACGAGATACAATACTTCGCTTCCCGACGACTTTATGGGAGTAATTCAGGAAACACCATCCTTAAACTAAAGAAAAGCTGAGTAAGCGTTCTCTGCGTTCAAATCTGACAGCGAAATCTTCAAAAAAAAGTGAGGAACACATCCTCAGGATGTTCTCCTAACACCTTAGAGAAATGAAATCGTGAATCAAAGTCGTGCGCTTGGAATGCACTAAAAGTAAAAGATTTGAGTTTGTAGAAAAGTGTATGATTTTTTAAAATGGAAACACACTGATGATCCTACAGAGTTTGGATTTCAAACTAATTTGTAAAATAACCTACAAAATTGTAATGAATAGGCTACTGAGACTTCTATGGGATTCATGGATAACAGGAACTACAAATATTGGGAATAAAGCTCAGGAAAAAAGGAATGTTCCTATTCATTATGGGCCTCAAACCAGTTGTCCTGTTTTAGTACCCCGAGACCAACTTAATCAACCACTACTGTAGCTTGATTCGTGTCTATTCAACCATGCTTTATCATCACATGACCATTGACAAGATCGTACACACATCATCGCATAACGGGGCATAGTGCGATTCTACTAGCTACAGTAACCCGCTTGTTTGGTTGGTAGCACGAGCGCGTCGCTCTCAAAATGGAATTATCCGCCGCCGTTCATTATTATTCCTGTCACGCCGTGGTGCCTGCGAGCTGCCTCCTCTTCTCTGTGTTACGTCGTTCATCAAGCATCTACCACTAAGCAAAGAACAATCTCTCTAATAAAGGTAGTTGGGGAGCAAAGAGTTCGGCTACACAGCTCTTAATGATAAGCGATTTACTAATAATATGTTAGACTTATTCTTTACTCAAAAAAGCTCATACAGACTCAACTGGTTCCCAGAGATAGGCTTTCCTAACCAACCTATCTGCTTTTAAACACAAAAAGCGCTGAAACTGACTCATCATCAACATTAAATGCTCAAAAGCAGGCACTAAAAATTTAATTTTTGGGAAAGATAACATTGAAATACAATCACCTATTTATCGTCTCAACCATAGTTATTTTCGTTATCTTACGAAATTCTACAACTACTGGTCCAGCCACATAAAATTTGTAAAAAAAATAGCACCTCCGACTTACAAAAAATGCACACACAGTAGTATAGGAAATAGAAATTAGTGAAAACAAAGTAGCTATTAGAGATATTATATGCTATAAATAATAATATTGTGGTTATTAATACTATTACAATTAATGTAATATAAATATTATAATTACTATTAAAAATATTATTTATCCTATTAAGTTTTCTTTCTTTTTTTCTGAGGACAAGCATAAAAACCAGTCGGGAAGGCTACTCTGCAATTTTTCCATTACTGGAAGCAAATCTTTACTCAATGAGACGGAAACGATATTTTCACAATGGGCACAGAGAGGACTTCGAGAAAGGTACAAAGAATTTCCGAGTGGAAAAAGTGTTCAAACGCTCGAAAAATTACTGTACTAGCTACCTCAGTCCAGAAACATCTAGTAATATGATGTGCAGCTAAATATCTGCAACTAAACCCAAAATATAATGAACAACTGCTGTTTGACTTAGCGACAATATCCGAAAAAATAAACAATTCAAATTTAGAAACGCGTAAAACATGTGCAGTAACTGACCTACTGAAATGACGTCTACGGGGAGGAGGCGGATACTGAGCAGCGCATTACGTACTATGAAATTCTAATCAGTCGCCGTACATACACGCACCGTGATCAAATGCGTCCGTGCGTTCACCTCGCATCTCAATGAAGTGTCTTGGGCGCAGAAAATGCAAAATTCAACAGAACAACAGCTATTGATGAAAAAATCCAACTTAACAGCTGATACTGTTGAAGAGACCGCAGAAAATTTCGCTCCTAGTCGCGAACCGACGAAGCAACAGACAAAACGATGCACGCTGTTATGCAAATCAACACGAGCTTTTCGCATTTCAAATTGATCACTAAAAGCCTGAGGCAGCACATTACGAAGCAAAAAGCGTACCGCCACATAGACAACAAATCAAGTTAAAACAACACCCGTCGACAATCCTATTTCCGAAACCACCCTTGATGGACTGCGCTCACAAAAATAGATAAGGGGAAATACGAGCTCACAAATCAATTCATCACGAGTAAATGAGTGAATGTGAACTCCATGCAGCATGAATTTAAAACCGTTGAAACAGTCGTAATTAGTGAAACGTGGTACTAGAAGATCGATGAAACGTGGTACTAGAAGATCGATACTTGTTTTTAGAGAAAAGCTCAACTTTCAGTAGTATCGCCGATTTCTTCGACACAGATGCGAGATCGCACCACTGGAAGAAGAGGAAGATCGCCGTCCTGATGCTCATGTTTCTGCCACGAAGTCTTTTAAAGAAAAGTAGGATGATGTTCGTGTGTTTCAGTGAAAAGAGAAGTCATGGGATAACTCTTGTAAGTGATCGGAACGAATGGAAATACTACTGGGGCACGCTCGAATCATTCAAATAACAGCAGTGCAGATATAAACGGTACAGGTAATACGGAATGTCTTGAAATCATTACGCTTGTTGGCAAAAAAAAGAGGGGGAATGTAGTTGGGGTGGAGGGGCACTCAGTGGCACCCCTGTTTCTGGACGCTCTTTCTTACTTTTTCTCTTAATAAATTTAATTTAAATTCATGGATCCTCTATGACTAATGCTTAGGTCTTAGGGCCTCGACTAATTTAGCTATTTACTTTCAGAAATAAGGGCGCCACTGAGTGCTCTCTCTCCCTTTGTCTAGAGATGGAACCCAATACTGGATTACATCTTTTCAGTTGGAGAGAATTTGAAAAGAAAAAGAAAAAAGAATCTCCCTTTAAGATACTACGGACGTGATGACCTATTTTGACAAAAAAAAAACTTGACATCAAGCCTTTGAAGCGAGTTCCATGAACCGAAACGCCTTTCCGCAAATCAATAATTAATCAGTAATGTGAAAAGACACTAGGACAAACTGCTCTATATTATTTAAAGAAATTAAAATGTGTATTTAGAATTTTTTCCAATCATTGCTTGCAAAATTGTGTACATGTTAACGTACCATCCAACAGATTTCGTTCCATTTACAGTATTTGGTGAAACTCTCGCACCATTCCGCAGTGCAAAATAGTTACCTTACTGTTAACACAACAGTCACTTGTGTATGTTTCTGCAGAAAGCCATAATAACAGAGAAAGAGAAAGCAGATTCACTATCAGTGAAATAGTTCCTCTTAATTTTTCTGTCTAGTTCGTAGCGAGCAACATCGGAGATCACTATTCTAGGGAAAAAAACCTCTAATCCTGTTGCTAAGTGAGTGCGCGGCTCTAGGCTTCTCTTCCAAGACTAAGTAGGTTTTCTTCATAATATTCATTTGCATCTTTATAATTTCAAGACGATCGGAGCGTCTACTTTGAACGGATGCAAACAGTGACATATCCACATGGCTTGTGGAATAACAACATAATTACTTGCTCATAAAGGTTATAGCTTTAGTTCGAACGGAATGAGGAAAGTTGATAAATTTGTTGTTTCATTCAGGCACTGGAGCGCACTGGAGTTTAAGAAAATACGCTCCTAATGAACTTTACCATCCCTAATCGCATTTTAACAGCATCATTTAAGGTACCGCAAACATACAAACTGAACAGGAACTGTTGTAAATAGGATTTAACATGAGATAAAAAGGGAATTAACAAATTAGACAGCAGTAGACAGTTTTGCAGGAAATGCTAGATTGTTTGGTTTTCTGTTTGATTAGTTGTTTCGAACATTTTCAACTACTATACCATAAAAGGTCGAAAAGGATCTGAAGACAACCGAAAAGGTTCAATTGAATCGAAGCAGCAAACAACTTTTACCTCACCTGCACATAAAAAAGATGAGAACAGAAGTAAGCCAAACGAACCTGTGAAAAAGAGTTCCAAAGAGATCTGACAAAAAAAAGGAATTTAACACTAGTTTTCTTTTTTTGGTTGAAAGAGGAGTAGTGTAGTTTCCAACAAAAGAAATGTTGTGTCACATCCAACCAGATATAGCAGAAACAGCTTTGACTCCTGCAGTTGCAACAACAAAATTTTGATTTAGCAGGGCAGAAGCTCCAAAATAAGCAAAACAAGACTTTCTGAGGGTACAAGCAAACAAAACGGTGATGAGAGTACCTTTTCTCTTTGTTATGATAGCGAGCAATACCCTTATTTTAAAAAAAAGTAGTAATGATCACACCAATAAATGATGAATGAGGCATCAGCCAATGAATAGGTAGGCAGGGAAATTAATAATTACGCAACATTAGAATAACAAGAGAAACCCGCCCACTCTCGCTTAAACTCCGCTACTGGTTTTAGATTGGAAATCGCTGTGATTACTTCTGAATAAGTATAACGGTATGTATGTATGGAACCCCCTACCAAAACTTCACAATGAATAATCTCTATGGAAGGGAAGGTATTATCGCGATGTTAAAAGAATCAAGGAAGTTTTCCGTAAAGAAAAGAGAAAAAACCTGAGCAACGATACCTAAGGTAAGAAGAGGTTAGCTTAAATGTCTGTGTGCCCATTAATAACTTTTCTATCGCTAGGTATCTAACTCAAGAAAGCTCACCATCTGCACAGTGTCCCTGGCAGCAGGTGTGCGAGCAGTACGAGCAGCAACAGCGTTTGCACGTGCAGATGCTGCATAATCAGTGAGAAGTGAGCTGCAAATGTTAGAAAATCCAGAACCAAGTAAATACATGTAGGTATATCAAATATGCCAACAGATGATGCCAAATGAGCTCACCTCGTAGCGCCTCCGTCGGCGTATAGACGAACACTATCACTGGCATGACCAATTTTGATTATTTGCTCCATTTCGCGATCGCTAATTTGTGGTGCGGGAAGAACCAATTTGCTTCTCTTTTTCTCCTTAGTTTTAAAGATCGACTCTGGTTCGTCTTCGGGTCTGAAAAATGATGAACCTTGACGACACGCCCAATTAAAAGAAGTAGATATGCGCATACTTCTTTCTCTTGAGTTTCTCCTTATCTTGTTTTCGTAGCTCATTTTCAATCTCCATTCTACGTGGTTTTTGATGATCAGCGATGGCCTAAATGATAGCTAATAGAAATAAAGAATTAAAAATATACAAAAAATTATGATCACAATTAGTTGTCTCAATCCTAAACGATAACATACAAAAAAGCATAACATACGATTTTTTTGGGAAAACATATGCGTAAAAATACGTCCAGAGAAAAACACCCACGAAGATACAGTTGTAGTTTTGCAAAGGAAGAACTCACTCTCTGATGTTTGTCGTCTTTATCAAAATTGTCTTCAGATGGATCATGAAAACCAGCGGGAACAGCTTTTTCGAAAGGAATCTGAATGTCGAGATTTGAGTGAAATCAATTTCCAGGAATTCTTAAAAGTTATGATTTCAAACCTCCCCACTGTAGTCGATCGCATTTTTCCTGAGTCTCTTGAATCTCCTTACAAGCAAACCTGCTTCCCTCATTTCACGACGTTTTTGGAGGGATGCCAAACGACGAGCTTCCGACAACTGTCGTTCGCGAGCCTGAAAAGTAAAAACTGAGCTCTATGAAGTTTTTTTAATTGCAGAATCTCGCAGTGAAACTCAAGTTCTTTCCGTTAAATGAAGGTGATGGCAAAAACTGAAAGTGAATTAGCAGAAAAAAATCAGAAAATGGGTGCAAGTGTACCTTTCTTTTAGCCTTTTTTCCCTGAGTGTTCGCAAGCCTCGCTCTAGCTTCAGAGAGCATTTCCAACTCTAAAAACAATAGGAAACATTAAACCTGTGGGACAATTTGAATATAACTAAATTTGTGAGAGTTCTATTACATCTGTGGGCGCGAAATAAAGATTAGAAGCACAATTTCAACTGATCTTAAAGTCCTTTCATGTATAACACACCGTCGTCGTCCATATCAACCGGATCCGGTCGTGCAGGCTTAGTTTCCGGTGTGGGATCAATTTCTCCAGGTTTTAGCCTCTTCGCTTCCGTTGCTTCATCGTCCAAACCTTCTGCTTTACGCTGTGCTTCGTCCAGTAAGTGTTCATATCTTAAAAAGAAAAAAATCAATGGAGTAGAGCAACTGAAGCAAAAAGAAAATTAGAGAACAAGATCTAAAGTCGAAGTGATTCCAAAAAGATTGCATGAGATCGATGATCCTAACGCTGCGATTCCAAGAAATCCAAAAAATGGCTGGCGGCACATACTACTCGTTTTTGGAAGAATGTTTACGTCCATGAAACAAAAACAGGTACAACGAAGAGCTTACCTCTCGAGACACTGCGCAGCAGTCCTACCAACGATAGGGGCAATGGTCCGCCATTGGGTTGGCATCAACTTAGCCAGATGAAGCAACTTCTCGTCTTCCTCACGTGACCATTCTGTCTTCTTTATTCCAGGATCCAACCATTCGAACCATCTTGCCTGTAAACACTCGACCATAAATGCGAAAAATAGCAGAACCAGAAAGGACTGGTTAAAATACAACAAAAATATTGTCATAAGAAAGGGAGTCCCAAAATGGAGAAGAATGAAGAACTCACTTTGCACTGTTTCGCAGATTTCCTGTGAAGTAGTGAAGCAATTCGACTCCACTGATTTTTTCCATACTTCATTATGGCTGCTTTGAGGATCTCATCCTTCAAATAAAAATAAGAACTGTGGGAAAAGAAATAAGTTGTAATTTTCTCCAATCCGATACTAATTCATCGTTAAGGGGGTTAAAAAAAAACACTACCTCTGTGTTACGCCAAACACCTCCTTTGATGATGACACGAACCATTTTGAGATAAGAAGTTCAGATCTAAAAATGGTTGTGTTGAGAATCTACAAACTTGCAAAGAGAAACTACTCTGAGGGAGACGGAATGACAAAAGGAAAAAAATCAGAACACACCTATTTACTTCAAATGAAACAAAAAAAGAACCAAATAAAGAGAATATCAAAGACGAAATAAAATACACAACGGGCCATCGGAACATAAGCTCTCGAAAAAAAATCTTATTACAGGTCTCATGTGAATCAAAGTATGATATTTCTTCACAATAAAGAATCATACACGGGGAACTACAGCAGACATCCCTAATAACTGAACACCAAGTGGTTCAAAACAAACTTTGTAACAATACCAAAGTTTTGAACCAAGAGTACCTAATTTGTTTCTTTCCCTTCTTTTTTATAGCTTTCCCGAGATTAAGTTATAAGGTAGTTCAAAAACTGATCCAAGAAATGTAGCTCCATACACACATCACAATAACTTTTTTTCTCTGGCGATGATATATTTCTTTTGAGAAAAAGAGTATAAATGCAAAAACGAAAACACTACTTCCAAGAAATCACCGAGGACATCCGGGCGTTTCGAAGTAAGAGGAGTATTGGGTCAGAGTCATTCTCGTTGGGTCAGATTCAGAGCCACCGTTCTACCCGAGGAAACTCGTCCACTCCGGCTCGAATTGAGGACATTGTGCAAATTTGTGTGTTAGTAATTTCTTTTCTATTTCCTTTTGTTTTTCTTATTAGTTAGATTTAACCGGAGGAACAATCTCAGGACTCCAAAGACAGCAGAATTTGTCGGGAATGGGTTTTTATACGTGGATGTTTCTTCTGTCATGTATATTGACAGGAACAGTTGTCCGACTTGGACTTCCTCCAGGAGTTCGGGAACAAATTTATTTTCTCTCCTTTCGTTTTTTTTCATCTTTGGGGAGCGATGACTTTAGATTTCCCGCGCTTTTAACGTTGACCGAGTGAGGAGAAGGTTTATCCAGATTTCCCGCGCTTTTTACGTTAACGGAGTGAGGAGAAGGTTTACATCATACATTGTCATTTCACCTGATTCTATTTTCGCAGTACTGATCTTTTTCCGTTCTGGATAGTTACTTTCTGCTTATGATTTAGCTCAGTGTCTGAACACCTCATAACCTGTCACTTCTTTCCAGTGGATCTTTTTAGACATTATGGAAGTGGATTCCAGCGATGCAACGCCAGCTGGTGATAGTTCCGAAACAACTGCTTCACAAGCAGCTAAAGTACGCGGGATGCCGAAGTCAGGACGATGGTGGAAAGAAGCGCAGTCATCAAGGTTTGTGGTTTGTGCACTTCTCGGTTTCTGATTACTGAGATAATAGATAGAATAGTGATAATAATAACGGATAGAAATTATGGGGCAGTGAGGAAAACCCCCGACTATCAGTGATAGTTTTATGGTTAACACACTTCAGTCTTAATTAAACCGGAGAAGTTCGTAGCGAGTATGTTTCCATTTCGGATGATTGAAAAAAAAAACTGCGCCTAGACTGTTGATGGGCATGAAATACTTCTGTAGTTTCATTTCTTCTAAATTTTTGTACGTTAATGAGGTGCAAGTTCTATGCATTTTGTGTTTCTCTTGTTTCTTGAAACAAAAGTTGAAAATAAAATGGACAAAAGAAAGATAGTATAGAGATTAATGGTATGCGTAGGTTTAGCTATCGTCTAGGTGTTTTATTCAATGAACTATTTATGGTTTTAGTACATTTAGCCAACATTAACATAAATTTTCTGATTTGTTCATAGCTGGGCATGGATAAGGCCAGGATGAGTGGTCTTGTTCACATTGTGATAAAAATATGAAGTCGGTTATAATTGATGTTTGTTTGGGTCATCTGTTCTAGCTTAGAGTTCGAACAGATATCATGAATGCTCTAGATTTTACATAGGAGACCAGGTATACGAAATGAAACACAGTGCAGTTGCGTAAGTGGCTCTGCTCGAAGCGGCGCGGTGGACCGTCGCGGTTAAGGATCGAGAGAGGACCCCTTCCTACCACCAAACATTGCTGCAGTTCATGATGGTCCCACGTCGATTCTAACCGCTACGCTCCACCGCGCCGCACAGCGAGTAGGCGCTTATGCAGCTGCACTTTATTGTTATTATACTTCATTGATTTGACGTTAAGCGCTTATCATGAATAGAAACTCGGTACAACCATCACAGCTTTGCATTCTTGACATCTTCAAAACGTTACCTAACCTCCATACTTTTTCGATAAGGTGATCATCTACATATACTGAGTGGTTCACCGCAGGAGTTTTTAGTTTTTTAAAATTAGGTACCATTGGTTCAAAACTTGTTTATTGTTACGAATTTTGGTTTGAACCAGTTGATGTATCAGTGCTCATATTCCGCAGCTGAGAAAATAAAAGTGTGGTTTTCCTTCCTTTCTT
This sequence comes from Necator americanus, assembly GCF_031761385.1. Classification (NCBI taxonomy): domain Eukaryota; kingdom Metazoa; phylum Nematoda; class Chromadorea; order Rhabditida; family Ancylostomatidae; genus Necator; species Necator americanus. The sequence continues at coordinate 36,795,118 of NC_087371.1, read as the reverse complement.
TTTTTTGAATTGTTGGCAACATACTTTTCCTTTGTTTACGTTGTCCAATTCTTCCAGACATAGTGCTGTGATCAAAGTGAAACCGTTGAAATCATCATGGGAAAAGAAGATGGCAGATCGAGCGAAACAAAAACAAGTCAAACTTATACAACAAGAGATTAGAGATCGAAAAGAACAAGAGAAACAAGTGAGTTCGGGCTTATAGTAGTGCAATAATGTGTGTTTTAATATACATTTTTTTATTTGTTTTGCAGGAGAAGATTGAACGAAGAAAAGAACAAGAGAAACGACGCCTTGAGAACGAAAAGAAAGGAGAAGTTGTACAGGTTTGACTGGCTTAATTCTTCTGTGCAAGTCAAAATACAATTTGAACTCAACATATTTTGAAGGTGATCAAAAATACTGCTAAACTTCGCAAAGCTAAGAAGAAGCAACTACGATTTATTGAGAAGAGGGATACAAATTGAAAGCAATGAAAAAGAAAAATTTATTGAATGACATTATTTACAAGATTCTGTTGTATGTTTCATTGTTGTCCTTGTTGTTTTTGTTTCCTTGTTGACTTGTTTGTTTTGGTTTCTGAAACATTTTGTGATGTCGTTGCATCCGTTTTTAGATGAGAGGGAAATTTGAAGGGACGTGTCACAACACGATTCAGCTGATTGTGTGGTGCTGTTGTGTGACAATTATGCTCCTACAATCTGTTACGATAAAAAAAATTGAATTGTGAGAGCTTATTGGGTTCCTGTGATAGAATTATTATTGAGAAGAACGTTAATTCTTAGCTAAAGTGGGTTCGAGTGCGAACTCACCCGTGCAAGCCTTTTTGAAGCCAAGTTATGCAAGGTGGGAGCAATACATTTGCTAGAAAATACGATCAATCGATGGTATGAAACTGTCATAGTCCTCAAGAAGCCCTTTGTCCCTACAGGGTCGATAAATAGGTAGCAGGCTTGTCTGGGTGCATGAAAATACTGACTTGATTCATCGGCAGGATCCCGTCTAGTTACACGTTCGTAAACCTCAAATGATTCTGAATTTGAATGAACGTGTTGGCGGATCCCAAGCGGATTGACTGACTCCAGACACTTTTTCCTTTTTATCTTATCTACAGAGTAGTTTGTCCATCACTTCCGGTATTCATTCTAAGCACAAATCTCCTAAGAAAGCCGATACCATGGATTTAAAAAAGCCTTCAGTGAGTTCGCATGCAGTCTCAAGTAAGTAAGGGCTATGTCCCATCAGGTTGTGGCGGATGTAATGACTGTGTAATCAAACCAAACATACAGTCGGTTCAAAAGGAGTTGACTTGTATTGCGATGCTGCAAACGTTTGCGCTCGTGATGGGACCTTCGTTAGCTCGAATTCGACTTTAGAGCTAAGTGAGCGTCCTTCCACACTACTGGAAGCAGGGCCACCAACTCAGCCGCAGCACAAATCAAGTCGTTTGATCCGGCAGCAATCGTAGAAATCAATATCTGGATTCAGATGAGATTGTTGTTGGACTGTTACCTTGCTGGACTGATTAGTACTCAGCGCTAAGACGTATATTCTCAAGATTAGAACATTGATGCCCAAAAGTTCTATCGACTTCTTTGATTTGGTTGGTGTGTGATTTACAGCGCTAAGACGTATATTAAAGTCAAAACGACATGAACCTTGGTGCAGGTTGCTAGCACCAAACATCGTTGCAGTTGACCCCACCTCGATTCCAAACGCTACGCTTCATGTCCTTGCAGTAAAATGCGTGGCGCATCCCAATTGGATTGGTACGCCAGTGACTTTATCCTTTTATTGCGAAGTTTCGTCACGTTATCAACCTCTCGTGCAAAAAGTGCACTCGTGAGCGCTGAAGGGATTAAAGTTAGCAACCGGGGAATTTCTTGACACTGTTTACTTTCCTCTGTTAGGTAATGTAAGGGAACGGTTTACTAATATACAGTAGACGTCCAGAAATCTAGGGATTAGAAGCCTCAGGAGCACTCGAGCGATCAGTTTTTTCGACGAGGCAACTTTTTACATCAGTGAGACCAATGGAATTAGCGAAATGAAAAGGCGAAAAGTGGATTGGTGATGGAATAACTCGTTAAGGGAATTTCTTAAATCTTCCCACACCAATTCAAGAAATAAAGATCCACTTCATTTCAGCAGTTTTGTAAGCGTAAAGGGTTGTTTAGTTGGGTGAATTGATCCCCTAGTGTTCCTAATGTTTCTGACGTTTGATTTTGTAGGCGTTGTTTCGATACTTAGCTGCAAGTACCAGTATTTGCGATACTTATGAGCCACCTGTCGAACTCTACATCAAAATTTTCTTCTCTTCTGACGTTGATTTTCAGACAAATCGCTTCTTGTTGTTCGTAAAATAAATCAAATCAAAGTCGGTCAAAAGAAGTTCTTCATGAGGAGCGTTTCGTTTCTTTCAAATGTGCGAGCGACAGCTGATTCTCGTCCAGCGGCTGCGACGAGGCTGCGACGGGTTCGACGACTCCTCGCTCCCATGGCGCCGCGCTCAGATCCTTAGTGACAAATGATTATGCCTGTGTCGATCGAGCGGCACTCTATGAAGTGCCCCATTTTTCGGTGGCATCATCTCTTTGTCCATCGCAACTGCTCCGTCACTAGCGCTTAATATCTGCCCGATGACTTCAAGAGCAACTTGACTATACATACTGATGCCTTCCATGAAAGAACATTCATTCTTATGGAAAAAAACGAGTCCCTGATTCAGGATTCGTAATTTTATTGCTAAATGATCATAAATATAATCTTTTTGTTCTGACTCAGACAAAGTGCGCTCTTTTTTCTTTTACTTCTGCACTATTGAATTTTTATTTTATATTATTATTTTATTATTATTTATTTATTACTATTATTTTATTATTGTTTTTATTAATATTTTATTTTATGAATAAATACATAAATAAACGAATATGTGATGATTTCCTGGAACCGGTGAAAGTTAGTTTAAAGGATGACACGAGCCAAGATCGAATAACCGGTGGTGATTCGTTTTTATGACTTCGAGAGCTTCACCGGCCGTGGGCCCATTTTATGACCGGGCGATCATCTATCACACAACATCGGTACCTCCTCTCATAGCACAGCTTGCTCGGCTGTCTTAACACATAGCATCTGAACAGACGCACGGCCAGGATCGCCATGATTTTCGTGTTCTTCCAGAGAAAACCCACATCTTCCCGTGATTTCCAACAATCTCATGTTTTTTTTCACTTGAATTTCCGCTTTCTTCATATGGCTTCCGAACTGTCAGCAGCCGGACTCGCCGAAATGCTTCTAAGACCTCAACCGGGACCTCAACCCCGGGAAATGAGATTGTCCCGCGGCTCCATCCGCTCTGACCTCCGTCCGACTGGTGGTGTGTTAGCTGTTTTGTACGTACGGACTGCACATGGCCAGCCGCAGTGATTGATGAGTCCTTAATAATCTGCCCTTATGGACCCTTCCTCATGTCTCCACGCCGACCCCACCATCGCCACCACCCGGCTGTCCGTCCAGCCATATTCTTTCATTTACTGAACATCCCATTGATTCTTCCAGGATTCTTCCATGATTTATTATTGATTACTTGATATTACTGGTTATATATTGATATTATTATTGATTTTTCATCTGTTCCGAAGCCATATTTACTGCTTTTTCACCCTTCTCTATCACCGCAAACATTTTTAGTTTGTGATCTCTGTTCTTGGATCCCACCTTCAGGGGTAACAAGTTCCTAATATTTATTTTAAACTTTTTTTTTTGCTCATTCATTTCGCCGTCAAATCACTTCCTTATCTTACATTTTTCTTTTGTTTATTTCCTAAACTTTTATTTTTTTCTTTATTCAATCGTACCAATAACTAAATTGTCCATTGTTGTCTAAAATGTGTCTAAAACTTGTCTAAAATTTGCCTAAAACTATTCATCTAATGAACAAATCAACAAAAAATAATTCATATTGAGGGAAACAGATGCAAATCCAAAAAAAATCGCCAAAATGCCCCTCTATGTATGTATACATATCCATGACTGGGAAGAATTCCTGGAAGAAGCTTATAGCTCTCATTCGTTTCGACGACCACGTTGGGAATCATAGCCCATTTGATCGCGGGAAAACGACCATATGGTATTCGTATTCCCATTCAGAGCGCAGCTCTTCGACGATTTTATCACTGATCTGAAGATCCACGTATGTGAACGAATGGTAGAAAGTGCTCCAGTTTTTTTTTGCTTACGGCATGATTAAAATACAGTAACAAATTTTTAAAATAATAATTTTAATGTTTCAAAATATTTGTTCAATGAAAACAATTTCTTTTGCGATCGTTGATGCTGACTTGAAAAGAGTTCACTGCATAAATATTTGTTTATGGTCCCTGAAACATACGGAGTGAGCATCGATGATTTTTTTCTGGAACACTTTTTTATACATGACGGCTAAATTAGGTAATATAAAAACCAAATAAATAAATAAATAATATGGTGCGAGTTTCTATTTTTATGAAACGAAAAGAAAAAACTAAAAATTTTTGTGGAAACTTGGAAAAGATTAGTTTTTTGACAAGATAGAAGAAAACGCAGTTCAAAGATTCAGAGGTAGTGTTTTTGATTTCCTGAGGTGGACTAAGGTAGTTTTCCTATCAACTACTGCTTTTAATGGACTTTTTCGCCAGAATTTCTCAAAAATATGAGTAGACGGTATGCGAATTTTTAGTCTAATTGTGACACGGAGAAAAAAAAAACAGAAACGAAAAGAACGATTTTGCTTCCTTCCATGAGAATCGCTTTCAGAGATTTATAGGAAATAATTGTTGCAGGTTTTATTTTTTTTTCAAAATGTAAAAAATTTTCCAAGTGTATGCCAAAAAAAAAGAAAAAATACATACACAAAACAGAAAATCAATAAATATAAATACAAATAGGAGCGAATTTAGCAATCGTTATTTTTAACAACCATCAATTGTTGTCGAAAATAATAAATCGTTGACGTGTAGGCAATCCAGAGAAGAAAGAACTGGAAGCAAATTTATTTCAAGAGAATGAAGACTTACCCCTGGTAATTTATTAGACTGGGTTCTTTGCAAAAATTAATCAATCTAGACATTTTTTTTAAAATTCCAGAATGCCAATAACACTCGCCACAAAAAGGACAACGCGAGGTTTCACTGACAATGAATTGGGTGCCGATTTTTTCTTTAAAGAAATTCCTTCCTTTCTTTTTCATTTCTGAAAATTTCTGATTTTGTTCAGACTCAATTAAAGTGTGTTTTTTCGGTGCACCACTGGTGTGTGTGAGTAAATGAATGAATGAATAAATAAATAAATAACATGGGTAAACGAATATAAGCAAATATTATAAAACTACTCCCATGTAGAAGCAATTGAAACCCCTTCTCTATCTGAATGGTCCCAAAAAACCCCCTCCTTGCCGAAGCTCCTACCATAAGCGTAAATTTGGAACTATTATCAGACATCCTGGTCCTTCTCTGCGTTATCTGACCTCGGCGGCAAGTCCGTGCCTCTGAGGGACGATGTAACAATCTTATCTCCGCACATCAGACACAGTGCATTATTCATTTTATCACCTCATCATACGTGGAGGACATGTCCCAAGGCGACCGGCGCTCATCTCCGCTGTCAGGTTCGCCTCGAAGAGCACAGGTCACCGTCGCCATCAATCGAGCACATTTCCCTCTCAAGTACCTCCACGTTCATGTTCATCCTATCCGTTTGAAGAGCTTCTTACGTCTATTTCGTTAACATATGACTTTTGGCCGCAAACTTTCCTCCTTTGAATCTTTTTTTTGAGTGGGAGAGCTTTATTTAAATATGAATTCTTTCAATATATCCTTTAAATATGAATGTAAAGAAATCATAATAATGAATAGAATATAATGACAAATAATATAATAATTCATAATATATAGTAATAATATAATAATACATAATAATTAATTTTATATATACAAACACATGTGAATATTTCTATATAATCATTCTTAAACTATAAGCTTCAGTGAGATTATTGCTGATCAATTGCTCAATAGTGAAATGTTTAATATAGTAATAAATAATGTATAAAATGGATAGGATACTTGTAAAATGTAAAATAAATGTAAAATTAATAGAATAATTATAATAATTGTGAATAATACAGTAATATAATAGTATATAGTAATAATATAAGGACACATAATAATGGATAGTGCATACAAATATATATATAAATACTTAATATGTAATATAAATGTATAATAGTAAATAGTATAGTAGTATAATAATATATACTACGTAGTAGTAATAATATAATGATTTATGAAATTGAATAGTACATTTAAATATACATATATACAAATATTTATGGTGTAAATGTATTTGACTGTGAATAATATATTTTATAATAATGCATAGAATATAATAATAATATAATGTTGTATAATAATGAATAGTACATATAAATATGTACAAATATTCGTAATATAAAAAAATAATAATAAATATCCTCTATCGTAATATAGAATAAAATATAATATATATAAATATAAATTATAGATAATAATAACGTAATAAATAATTTATATTTATATAAGTGTATATAAATATAAAATATCGTAATATAAAAAAGTACATAGGGTTTAGAAACCATGTAATCATATATAATTATGAATAGTACATATAGATGTACAAATAATCAATATGAATAAGTACATAGGGTTTAGTAATCATATAATCATATATAATTATGAGTTGTACATATAGATATATAAATAATCCCGAACAATTGGTATTGATCGACCGGCTTCTTGGAAATTTTTGTGTTGACACGAATTGTTTACGCCTCGCCTCCTTCTCCCCAAACACTTCTGGGCATTCTCATTAGCATTTTAGGGTGATGTCGGGGGGTGTCGGAGGGTTTTACAGTGGGGCGGCGGACATGTTGCGGCACCCGGTGTCGGCCGCGTTTGATGTGCTTTCATCTCGCCGATAACGCTCCACCTCGCCTTTGATACGAACTCTTATCAGTCGCCATCCTATACACTTCTTGCTTCCAGTCGTTAAATAACAATTCAACTGGACGGTTTTTCTCTCGGTTCGAGAGATTTCAGCTGCACAGAAGTCGATTTCCCTTTGGCCTCTTTGGCTGGAGAACAAAATCAGTGCCGGAACCACAATTACCGTTTCCATAGTCGTTGTGCCGTGGGGATTTCTTTTGTAAACAGCGGTTCAGTCTCAGTTTTCCACGTGAAACCACCTTTTTTTTCTGAGATTTTTCCTTTGGAATGGTCCTCTATGTGATCATAAATCTTGATCTTCGCCACAAATAGAATCGATGTCCAGAGCTGAGGTGGTTATAGTGCCTAGGAGGTTGCCTCCTCAGAGAAACACTTGCCACCTTTATCTCGTTTTTTTTTCTCTTCTCTTCTCTGTTCGAAGCCCTTTATGAGATGCCAAATTATTGTCGACAAGCATCTTCAGATCTTTTTTTTTCGATTCATAGAAATTCTTTTATTTTAAAAACCGCGTGTAGATTAGAAATTGAAACTGAAAGTTCTGAAATTTGCTAGGTTTCTTGAACCGGTCCAGAAAAAACCGATATTATGAAGTGTCAAGTGCTCATTGAACTCAACTCATTTTCGAGTGGAGAAAAAAGACGTTTCCGCCCACTTTTCCGTAGCATAAAAAGAAATTGGCGTGTGCATTTTTCTTCAGAAATTTCCCTTTCCATTCCTTTGCTCGTTGACAGCCTTAAAGATCGAAAGATTGCAAATCATGCGATTGTTTCTTTGGTTTTCCATCCTTCCCTATCTCTGCTCGATGCTCAAAAATGTAATTTCTTATAAAATTCCAATTATTTCACGTTTATATCTCTTAAATCAAGAGGTCCTAGATTCATTTTACGAAAAAATGCGTGATTAGATTAAACAGTTTATTTTTTTTCGAATAATTCGGGAAATTCGTTAATGTTTATGAAAACGGGGTTGTTTTTATCATTGCGTAAGCACCGGATGGATTCCACCACTTTATTTCATGTCGTTTCCAGTGTTCACTCATGGAACAGGTTCGAAAATTTCTCGTGTGCCGAATGTAATCTTCTGGACAATCTCTAAACGTTTACTTTAAGTGAAATTTAAGACCTCGCCTATGTCTGCGTTAATTTTGTGGCGAAGCTGTTTTTTAAATTGCAATTTTTCCATTTATTTTTATTTTCACTGGGAAAGATCATTTGTTAACTACGTGGCCCTTTTTCTATTTTTCTTTGTGATATTTCTTCTGTTTGATTCTGTTTTCTCTTTTTGCTTGGATAAATCCAATCTTAGCCATTGTTATCCTTTAATCTTTTAAGAGATTGTACAAATTATCTGAACTGAGAACTGGAAATTAGCCTGGAAACCGTTCAATTGGATCTAAATCTCAAAAATTGTTATGGGCCATTGAAGGAATAGAGATATACGTACTAATTGTTGTATTCAAATAAATAAACAACCAGTAAACAAATACTTCACATTCGGAATCGTCATAAATATCCCACTATTTCGGTAATGCCACTTAAAAATTATCTTGAACCATGAACCTCGCATTTTTTTTTCAAACGTATTCGACTCTTCAGAATAAATCTGCTACAAAAATGGCTGCATTAGGCTTTTTCTTCAACTATTGATTGATTTAATGAACTGATTACTGTATGGGACCGCTAGGAAGTGGAATACTTTTGTACGATTCCCGACTTTAGCGCCATTGACGCCGGAAACACACCGGCTAATCAATAAATATCGAAAACAACGTGTACTGCGATTAGACACAGCTAGCAAGTGAGGACAGAACCTCAATCTGGCATCATTCACTCATCAATAATCGAAGAAATGGTTAATGAGTGGCATTGGCTTCATATCCTCCAGATATTGATTGATTTCACGGATTGATTACGTTATATGATCGTTGGGAAGTGAAATACTTTTGTATCGTTTGCGAGCTCAGCCGGAAATCCACCTGCTAATCCATAAATATCGAAAACGAAGTGTACTGCGAATTGTAAATTACTGTAAATTAGCTGTGGAAATATGTGGATTGAGCCCGAAAAGGGGAAAAAATAAAATAAATAATAAAGAAAATTGAGAAAAGAGAAAAGGACAGAGCAGAAAAAATCCTTTGAAAATAAAAGTGAAAAATTCTTGTAATTTCAGAGTAAGGTTAAGGTTTGTGTCAGGTACGAGAAAATCCAGAAACAATATATGAGAAACAAAACATTTCTCTTATTGCTTCGGGAAATCTTCAAGATTCGGCCAAAGGGACGTTTCATATTAGCTGATCTTAGCGCTAGGCCGCTAGGTGCAAAAAGGCGACCAGACGAGATTCGAATCGCGCGGTGCCTTGTCGCGGTGCCTTTCGCGGTCGAATCGGAAAGGTGTCGGCATCTTTTGTGTGCGCCTCCTTCCCGAGTGAACTACAGACGGTCGTCGTCGGCTTTGTAATGACCAATCATGCTCAAACACCTGTAGTGTTTGCCGAACGGATCCAGAGCAACGAACGGCTACCTTCGGCTATTTGATCCTGTCCGTCTGTCTGTCCGTCCGTCCGTCCGTCCGCTCGTGGTCTGGTTCGTCCTTATCCTCAGCTCAAGCTCAGTGAATGAGTGAGACACATTCAGTGTAGTTTCTCTCCAGCACCACATTCGTGCTCGGTTCACGTCTAGCTGCCTGGCTGCTGGCTGCTGCTGGTTCGCTTCAACTTTCTCCCAAACGGCTGCAGTCTATCCATCAACCTCTAATGCACTAGCGATGTTTTTCTGAGGGTCTGCACATCGCATCGCGGGTGACAAATCTCTTCTTCTTTTCCTCCTCCTTCCTCGATCGTTCGCCTTCGATCTGCATCAACTTTTTTTAAAACATCGGGTAACATGACAGATAAACGTATGTATGAATCGCAGAAGCTATACGAAAACGACACGAAAATAGCTCAGTCAGTTCGTAGAGATGAAATTTACAGCTATCCTTGTAAAAAATTATCCGCGTATTCCTTAGCTGCATATTTTGGCTATTTTTTTAAACATATTTACTATCATATCATACTAAAAATATTTATTAAATAGCTGCACATTTTTTTTAGAATGAATATGTAAAATCTGTTCTGTTTTTAAAACAGTTTTTATTTCAAATTTTTCAATTCCAAAATCGTTGTCAGTCGTTGCGAAGGAAACAGCTGTGAGTGACAAGGCCAACGTTTCTCCAGCCAGCCTCATTCGGTCCAGCGTTGTCTCCTTTTTCTGCAGAAGAAAATCTCAAACGTAAGGAAATTTTGTTGCAAAATAGGAATCCGAATCTTCGGGCGAATTTTGCCGCAATGCAGCACTAAATTTGTGCTTTGAAGTTCTTTTAAATTTAATTTTTTTTAAACTTAAATTCTTAGCTTTTTGCAATCTCTTCAATCTCATCTGTCATTTCTTACGTGCGCGGATTTGTTTACATGTTTATTTGCAAAAATATAATCCAACTGCTTTTTTCTTTCATTCTTTTATATTTCTAAGAAGCTAAGGTGTACGAATTCGCTTTCAGTTTAAGTAAAATCAAGGAGTGAGAATAGATGGGCGAACATCACTTCAGCTATGTTCACCCACTCTATTTCCTCCTGATAAATTCCTCGGGTATCTGAGTATTTCGATCAAGAAAGAGGTTATTAGAAATTATTTATGACCTATTTGGATGATTTGAATGAGATTATAATCCAATGAAATTCATTATAATTTAAAATTTCAACCTAATTCGATGAATTTTGTTTGAAAGTCTATATTGTTGAAGAACCCACGTCTTTCTAAGATTGTTTGTTTTTTTTTCTAAAATAATAATGAGATTATTTTCATTTTTTAAGCGTTCAGTTATTCTTATTCTTCTTCTTATTTTGTGGAAAAGTCTATTTTTTTGTTGTTCTCTTTTCTTAAATTATTACATTGTTCCTGGAGGTGAAAAAAAGAAATAGAAAAGTCATTTGAAATGGGTAAAAATAAATGAGAAATATTTATAATATTTCAAGAACGATTTTGAAGCTAGCTAGCTCGAAAAACCGGTAAAAGGAGTGGGTTATTTTATTGGGTATTTTTTTTACACCTAAAAAACTATATTCAAAAATTTGAACATTTACCACTCTTAATGAATAATGAAATAATTTTAAAAATAGACTAGATAGAAAAATAAATAGAAAAATAGACATTGCACATATTTGTCATCTTCATTGACTGATTGATGTGTTTGTTTATTTTTTGTTTATTTAAGCGAGAAATTCGTTATTCCTTCAAAAGATATGCACACAGGATCGATAATTATTCGTTAGCATGGAATAATTCTAAAAATTTGCACGCACATATGTTTATCATGGACAGTGAACGTACATAGTGCAGACGTTGCACTTTTCCTGCCATCGCATCCTTCGTCACGGAAAATTGTTTACTGCTCATAGTTATATATTGTATTGTTATATATTGTTTCTATTGTTTCTCATAAATATTTCGTTTTTGTTTTTTTTTCATATTTTGTTTCTCATATATTGTTTCTGTATTTTTATATATTATTATATAATTATTTTGTATTTATGATATGATTTATAATTATGTATGATATATTTTATTGAGTTTCCCGTACCTGACACAAACGTTAACGTTCTGAAATTGCAACAAATTTCCACTTTTATTTTTAAGGGATTTTTTCTACTCTATATTTTTCTCGTTTCTCAATTTTCTTTATTATTTATTATTTCAAGATTTGTTAGCAAAAATAATCCTTTTATTTCATTCTATGAATTACGTTTATTTTATTTATTTATTTTTTTATTATATAATTTATGTTTCTTCTATGTTCTATTTTTTACAAGTAAAACGGCTTTGTAGCCTTGGTTTGATCTTTTAAAAGAATCAAAATTCATGAAAAATTACATCCTTAGAGATGCTTAGAAAAAAACAAACCCTCACTACTTTCATATTTTTATAAAATTTGCTATATTTTGCTACATATTATATTTTATTATTGTTGTTATATTATATTTTGTATTATTGCCATTATTTTTGCTATTATATTATATTTTGCTATATATTTTGCTTAAAATAAAATTAAATAAAGGGATAGGAAACTAAGAAGTTAACGCCTACAGCTTTTTTTTTAAATTGATGACTTAACTATAAAGTGATTTTTGTCGCTAAGAGCATTCACTGCATCTGGATACTCCTTTTTTTAAACTGAATATTGGTTGTTATTAGACCTATACCTACTTATTCATTCATTTTTATTTATTTATTTATTTTTATTTTTATTTTTTTTATTTGCTTTTCTTTTTGTAGAAACAAGTCTCATATCTTCCTTTCCATATTTCATTTTATAAAAATCTGCTACTTTTTTTTCTAGTAAATCTATCTGACTTAGGCTTGCCGCTAGAGAGATCAAGTAGGAAGCTTTCACCTTCAAAGACACTTTGCGTGTGGATATGATTAGCCTTATCCCGATTATTCATCTCTCTTTGTAGATTGTCGAAGCTGTTTACTTTATGATTCTCTAAAAAATTATACAAATATATCGACATCGATATATTAGTAGCAGTTTACGTTTACCAAGTAAACGGAAATAAATAAATAAACTAAACTAATAGATAAAAGTTCAGAAAACTCATTGAAAATTGATCATTATTTCACTTAATACTTACTAAATCGTCCCTTGCCTTTACCGTTCGCGTGACTAATCCCTGCTCATTCTCATTCTCATTCTATTCTTGTTTCTGGATTTTCTATTGCTTATTTGTATTCATTCCTTGTCCCCTCTCTTGACACGTCTTTGAGCGTAATAAATAAATAAATAAATAAATAAATAGACAAATATTTTTACCATTAGTATTAATTTATTTCTATATTTTGCGGTGAACGACATTAAGTTTTCTGGTGACAATATTGTCCACTTGATTTCGTTTCTTCCGGGAGTTTTTTTTAAAATAATAATATATAATATTAATGAGTAATAATACATATATTTATATAGTGCAATATAATACATATATAATATATTCAATAATATTAGTCTAATAAGAATAATAATATAATATTAATTTATGTGTTAACTTTGCGAGTTGCCTCTTTTTGATTTGTTCTTACTCGTCCTCATTTTTAAAGCAAGAAAATAATTCTCTTGCCTTGGAAAGTTAGCACACGTTGAGCACGCGCCCTCCCCATTATCATGGGCTCACTTGAGCATTCCTTGCTCCTCGAGGAGTTCACCTCCTCCACCTTGTTTTCTTTGCCGCAGAAAGAACGATATTTTCCCTTCCGTTCTTCCTTCACCTTTCCGTTTTTCGATCTTTTTAATTTTCGTTTTCACTGACACAAATAAATCCAATTAGTTGTTTAGTTTGGATTTTTCTATTTCTTCTGGTTTACTTAAGATGGCGTCGGATGCCGGAAGCCTTGCGTCCAGTGTCGATGCCGTACTCCAGGATGCCGCAGCTCTGCAGGCTTTTCGGGAATGGATTCGATTAGTGAGTAAAAATTTCATCCAGTGTTCAGTGTGGTGTAAGCTGAAAAAAAAAACAGTTCTCTGTTATTCTGTTGACTATTATGAGGTGTTCAAAAAATCAAAAAAAAATCCATTGCTCTTACCCAAACGAAGTGGCTGGTCAGATCCGGAGACACTGTACTGTATCATCCGAAATGAGATCCATTCCTTCAAATAATCGTGTGGTTAGAGGTTGCTAAGGCTCTGATATTATTATTATTACTATTACTATTATTATTATTATTATTATTATTATTATTATTAAATTATTAGGTATTCGTATAAATGCATATTATTATGTTATTATTTATTTATTATTATTACTATTAATTTCTGGAATGCATGGAGATCACTGTGACATAGAAGAATTTTCTAACTCCAGGAAGAAAACTTACGATACGAGAGACATTTTTAAGAGTTGCAGCGATTTTGTGCGTTTTTCTTTGAGTTTTTGAAAAAAGTTGGACTTAAAAAATTAAATTAGAAAATAAGATTAGGAGTAAAAAATTAGGTTCAGGAGTAAGATCTCTAGATTAGAATAGTTAATTAGGCAGTGATTAAAGAGAAAAAGAATGGCAGAGCCAAAAAAAGAGATTTTCAATCTATGTGGAACTCCATATTCAGGATCCATCGCGACCACTGGATTGCCTTTCTCTTCATTTCGCTATAAAAGGCTACCAAACTTATCTATCCAGAAACGAACCTAACACCTCCAGTATGGCATGCACATTACACAGAAAATTTATTAGGTTTGTTCACCTCCTGGCTCTCAATTTCTTAAAAATTTTTGGGGTTAGGGTTCTTAAAATGAATGAAAATATTCTCGAAATATTTCAGTCAACGTACGGGTACGTGTTCGTTCCTACCGTCCTCGGTACGGAAAGAAATGTCCACAAGAGTGCATGCCCTTAACAGCCAGCATCCACCGTATCCGGAACTATTCGATCCGGTACAGCCAGCGTTAAAGAAGCAGCTTAACGCTCTTCATTCACAATTTGTCTCATCGCATAGTTTTCTAGCGGTAAGTTCAAAATGTTTTTTTCTTCTCGGGTTTATTTTTAGGTTTCAAGAGACGTCAATGAGGTTGCAAAAAAGGTTTTAACAAGGTTTTGAAAAGGATCAAACGCAGAACGATGGGGCGGAGCTTTGAATTTTATTCGTTAACCTCTTTTCCATTGCAAAGCCTTCGTGGATCAGATCTTAATTAATGTAGTAGTTGTTGACTAAATGACTGTTTTATAGTTTACATTACAATTTACATTACAATTTACATTACAATTTAATTTAATTTTGATAATTTACAGTATCTTGCTCGAAATGGAAGTGAAGGATCTTCTTCGGCGACACCTGTAGATGAATTTCATCTGGTGCCGATTCCATGTCTTGCACCAACGTCAACTTTGATGCGTGATTCAAGCAAGAAGACTAAAGGGTGAGTAGAACGTTTTTTTTCTCTTAAAAGAAATTTGAACCAACCAACAAGAAGTTGGAAACATTTGACCTCATGAAAACAGTGTGTGATGGCCCTCACTGTGTTCACTAAACATGGTCCCATATTCTTTTTGAATTTCGGAAAGACTAAGGAAGAAGAATCGTGAAAGAGACATGAGTATTATGATAAAAAGCGATGTAGAATTTAAGGAGTTTCAGGTCAAAGGCAAGAGCTTACTCCTGCGATGCTTCTACAAGTCGTGACAGCAATGAAAAACCTATCGCAATCGATAGGGAAAGACATTTGTTTAAGGTGAGTAGTTTGGATCATTTGAGGGAAAGGCTTTTAAGGAGAATGTAAGAGGATGAATTCAGAAAAATCGTTTCAAATTTACAGAGGCTTAAAAAAGTTTTAACTTTTAAAGAGGTCGTTCCATGTTTGATCACTGAGAAAAACCGATTTTAAGATTAGATTGTGCTTTTTTTTAAAGATTTAGATTATATTTCTTCTCTTACACACTTTTTATAAGCATATTTATATTTACTTATATTTATAAGTATATTTATATTTATATTTCAGCATACCGATGGTTCAATACGACATGATATTCCGGAAGCACGAGAGGCATTCGCCTCCGTTTTAACCGAAAGGCTGGAAGTGATTAGTCGAGAATTGGATCGAAGCGACGCAAATACGTATGCTCGGTAGGATTTTTTGATTTTAAGGCCAGATTACTTTTCTTCCACGGTCCTTCAAATACGCTACGGTGCGTTTTGCAGGGATTTGCCGAGGGATCTGGCCACTTGTTCCCTTTTGCCTTCACTTCATGACAGTCGAATATTGGAGGAGACGACTAGCGATGAAGAGGTGGAGAAATATGTTGGACGTATTGAGGGTGCTCGTCGTAGATCCGGTAGGTCCCACCCCTCCCCCTAAAAATATGGTATAGTATAATATAATTGAGGATAGGATATATTATAATATAATATCGTTGAGGAAATGAAAATTTTAAAGTTTTATCGCCTGTTCTTTGAATTATAATTTTTTTCTGTTGTGTACGTTTTTATTTTACAGTTTTTTAAAATTTATATTTCTATATTTTCGCCGATTTTTATTTTAAAAATAATCTAAATATGTTGTTAATTAAAAATTAAAAAATTAAAAATTAAAATTGTTAACTAATGAATTTAAATATGTTGTTCAGAATCCGCTTCACCTGTTCTCTTCAACTTTCGTCCGAACAAAGCAAATCCATACGAGAACGGATTTGCTCCACCACCACCAGCACAGGAGTCACAATTCTCATTCTCGGACATACCGACTCCACCAGTATTCTCCACACCGAAAAGGTATGTACGTGTGCGAACTGTTCGCCCATATTCACGGCTCCAGGATAATCCTCTACCGTTGCCTTTCAGATCAATGGATTATCGATTTTCGGATTCAAGCGGTTTCTGCAGTTCAGAAAGTGCTTATCTGTCGGATCGAAGTTTTGGGAGGAAGAAAATTGGTGAGTTTGAACGATGATTAATACTGTGCAAATGATTGTTGAAGCCAAATATAGACATAAGGGGGATTTATTTTAAAAAATGGTAATTAACTGTTTCAGAAGTTGATTACTATTTTCCTGGAAAACAGAGCTCACCGCTTTTAAAAATATAAAAATTTAAATAAAATTAGAATTAAATAGAACAGTTAAAATAAAATTAAACTTAGATGAAATTCAATTTTTTTTTCTAAAAATTGGAATTAAACTGATTGTGTTCTTTATGAATTCCGAACGTCTTCTCTTGGATATGTCTGTTGGATAGAGAGTTCGAATTCTTTTTTTTGGAGTAGGTTCGGGAAGTAGTAAATAAATTGATTCCCTCAATAAAAATGTACGGATGGATTCTGGGCAGCTGGTTTGCGTGTATGCCATAGCATCATCCACTGGGCATTTAAGGGCATCACCCCATGAATCTGAGATGGTACGGATTCCGGGTGGAGTATTTGTGCACGGGATCGTAGATTATTGAGGGAAGGGTGATTCCGTCCATTTCTTCCTAATTGCCGTGGAAAACCTGCCCGGAAGATGCGGCTTCGAGCGTTCCGGCGCACTATTTTCTACAACGAGTTCGATTGGAGCGCGCCAGCCTTGTGAGTGAGACAAGCCTTGTCTTATTTTGTTAGTACAAATCACAGATCGACAATGTAATTACTATCATTATCAGTTACTTGTAGCGTTAAACTGTAGTCAACTGCTTATTGAGAAGAAAAAGTGGATGACAGCTTCGGATCATGTTGAAAAAACTGTAATTATTTTTTTGCACTATTTATTACTATATTTATTGCATATATTTTTTATTGCATGGTTTTTTAAAAATATGTATTCACTATTTATTGCATTGTTCATAACAAACTCTGTGGTTAAGCTGAAAATAAAATTCGATATAATAAGTTTATTGAATATCTAATTATTTCTATTTGATTAGTCATACCGAGCAAAAAAAAAAAACAAAAACAAAACAAGGTTTTTTAGAGTATCTTCCAGAGCAAAAATAGTACATAGTAAAATAATTATATACAAAGTCCTTGATTGCATTTGTTATAAAAAATAGTTTTTTTTTCTAAATTTAGGTCTTGATATCCATTCGTATCATCTTGGAACAAGCAGTCTTTCTCGAAGACAACACTTAACCTTACCAAATCAGAACATTTTTAACACTTTACAGTAAGTTCTTCTAATTTTTTCCCGTTTTTTTATGACTTTAATTTTTGGTTTTTGATTTTATCATTGGTGATACGAATCTGTTTCAGTTGTCGCCCGGTTACTGCTGCTTCGTTAACTCTTACACTTCGTGAAAACGGACAACCACCAATGGTGGCGAAAATTCCGTCCGAGATGATCACTTTGGTGAAATTCCGGCGAATTTTTGGGATTTCACGTGCGGAGAATAAAAGGCATGTTCTTAGTCGTGTTTCATTAATATGGTGTTTAAAAAAATAAAAGGAATTGAAAAAAAAATAATTTATTATTATTTATTATTATTATTTGTTTAATTTAAAAATAAAAATTAAATTAAAAAGTAAAAAGTTGAATTTAAAAAATAGAGAATTAAATTTAAAAAAGTTAAAAAATAAATTAAATTCAATCAAAATTCAAAAAAATTTAAAAAATAAAAAAGTAAAACTTTTCCTTCTTAAGGTTCCTCTTCAAAAGCACCTGTGAGGATGGTTCAGCACCGTTCCAGTGGAGTTTAATTACCGATGATAATGCGGTTCTACCATTATTCGACGGGAAAATTACTGCTGAATGCCGTCATTTTGACGAATCCGACTAGAATTCGAATAATATTCATACATATACAGAAATAATATTGCTTTAAGTAGATCAAATAGAATTGAGGCGAGTTTTATTCGAAATTATTCGTTACGTCCGTCGGTTGCTATTGCAGGGTTGTATTCACTTAGTTTCTATATGATTGATTGTCTTTGCTGCTGCTGCTCAATGTTTATATTTTTGTATTGATTTATGTGAAAAAATTAAAAATAAAAGATAAAAACTCAAGCTTGGAACACAATATGTATATGTAAGGACATTTTCTGTTAAGAATAATGAGCCTGGCGTTGATAATTCTCCATGGAGCGCTACCGTAATCCGCTTAAAAACATCCCCCCTCCACGAATCTGACGTGGTATGGATTACCGATGGGCAAACTCTATACGTAGGTCGCAGATTCAGCGTCGATCAGCGGTGATCCCGCTCATTTTTTCCTAATCGTAGTGAAAAAAAGAGAGAAAGACTCCGTTTTTCACGACGATTTCAGTTGCAACGCGCCACCTTTGCGCACGCGCTGCATCCAGCGCTGCGTAGCGATCGAAAGCCACAGTGAGTTCTCCTGGACTGCCAGCTCAAGTGAAACCTATGAATAGGTTGCTGAGGAGACCAGAAAGTAAGCATAGAGGAGCGTTCTAACGTTCCTCGTAGGAATTAAAGCGGTTCCCACGCCGTTTTTTTAGGGCGGTTGCGGAGAAGTGAGCGGAACCACCACTGATCCCGTAATCTACAACTATATTCCTAGCTTTAATCGTGGATTCTCTCATCTCTTCAGATTCGTGCTATGTGGTCCTGTGTCCTGGAACTTTTTGATTAGCTTCACTGCTCAAAATTTGAAATGAACCTAAAGGTGTTGGATTGGAATGTTAATTTTTTGGCAACATGTCTCTCCGTAAATAGAAATTTGTAGCTCCAAGAAAGCTATCCAGAAAAGGATTTCAGCATTTTTCAATTTCGCTTGAAATTCTATCATTTCTCTCGTTCGAATTCGATGTGAGCCTTTTTTCAATCACATTTCTAACAACAAAGGAAGTCGACATGAAAAATTATCAACGCACTAAGGAGCCGATTAGAAGAATGGGCTTAGAGAAGTGCTTGAAAACAAATTTTCGTAAAAAAAAAACTTAGAATACCCTCTAATCCATCGATGACAGCGCTCTTTCGTTGAGTTTCTGCTGCCAAAATATTTCAGGCCGACTTTTACGAGGTTTATATGAACAAGGAAAAAATAATAGATACTAATTTACCCAATAATCACAAAAAAAATTCCAAAAAATTAGGGAATAATGGGAAATAACCGATCGAAAGAGTGGAATCGCAATTTCGAAAAAAAAAATGGTAAAACAAATATACACGAACAGTATAAATTAGAAATATAGAGCTTTCCTACCTAGTATAGAGTGAACTATAGAGCTTATCTACGCGAATCATGATAAGAGAAATTTATTTTCGTCGCCCCTCATGCCCTCAATAGATCTAGCCACCTACGGTGTCAATAAATTGGAAAAATCTTCTATTTTTATGAATAATGAATATTTTTCTTTTCATTTTCTGTGAAATCGCCTAATACACAACAAGACCAAAAGATACGTCTTCGAGCGTTCCGGCGCTCTATTTTCTACAAGGAGTTCGATTGGAGCGCGCCAGCCCTGTGCGGCGCCGCATCTTCCAGACCGTTTTTTACGGTAATTAGGAAGATATGGATGGAATTGCCTCCCTCTCCATAATCTACTATCCCGTATACGAATACTCCTTCTGAAATCCTTACCACCTCAGATTCGTGGGGTGATGCCTTTAATCCCCACTTCAATGGGGAATTTTTTTTTCTTCGAGTTCGTCTTTCGCTTCTGAAAAAATAAATTACTCGAACGTACAGCAGTTTGCCGACTTCCTAGTCCATCCACTCATTCAACTGATTCATCCGAGCAGAAAGACAGAAGAACGAAAAGATCCGCAACTCGTTCCGTGTCTCCTCAACACTTGTGCATACATAAAATATGATTTGGTGAGACGAAATTGAAAATTCTGCTAAAATATTTTTTTTTGCTATTGTTAAGCCCACATTCCTGTGTCGATCACGACTTTATTGGCTCTTTGGAAATGTCCTACGATTTTATGCAGGAAACGGTACTTTCTACAATACCGTATCACTAAATATTCCGCTGTAATACTCAGATATAAAGCACAAGAGTCACTTTTCAAGGTTAATATTGGATTTCGTGGACAATCAACTAAGAATCACATACTATGAGCGAAAAATGAACTGAATTGAGGAGTAACCTCTTGAGTTTGTTAGAATGGAAAAAAGTCACCCACACTGCAAGATGAAATCTACTTATTACTGAATAAATAAAGAAATAAAAAAATAAAAAAATAATTTTAATTAATAATAATAAAAATAATTTCTGAAGATTAGGATCACTTAATGCTTGTATTCGATGCTTGTTCATTTTAAAATCGTATCGTAGAGATTTACACTAAATTACTAAATTGTCGCTCCTGGACGTGTACATAGTCTCAAATCTTCGATCGTGGTACTGTTCAAATATTATATCTACGCAGGTTTAATGAGAACTGTACGGATCGTGTGTAGCGCAATTGGTAAGAGGTCGTGCTACGACTGTACGATGGTTCGAAACCACCCTAGGGCCAACGGAGGCTTTTATTTTTTTTCCGAGTCGATAAATAGGTGTCACACTTGTCTGGGAGGACAAAAACACTGATTTTGTACGTCAGCTAGCTTCGGGAAGTCATTGTATGGACTAAACGGGTGCTCCTAGATCTCAAATAAATTATAATTTTTGGATTCTACTGTATCGGGCTCCTGAACCTCGATTGAATTAAAATTCATGGATTCTACTGTATCGGGTTCCTGAACCTCAAATAAATTAGAATTTTTGGATTTTACTGTATCATTTTTGTTTTTTTTTCTCTCATTCTGATCACAACACTTTTCCCATTAACTCGGCATGTGCAATATGTTGTTTAATGTGGCCGAGAACGTGAAATATCATTTTCCTGGCCAGGTGTTTCTTGTTTGAGCAGAAAATTAATATTGTGTTTGAAAAACATGATGACAACATGCTCCTTCTCCCTCACGTAACTCGTCATGTAGGATATTGTGGATCGTGTGTGTGTGGAAATATCATTTTCTAAGCCCAGCTGTTTCTTGTATGAGCTGAGAATCAATGCGATTAAAACAACTATAAATAAAATTAATACAATTATGTTTAATAATCAATCAAACAAAATTATGATTTTACAAAAATACAAACTATTTTACAATTATTTTCAATGAAAAATCAATATTATGCTAGCAAAATCGATCAATTCCCCGCTTTCCCAACCGAGATTCGCGAGCAACTCTTCTTCAGAATCGAACGTCGATCGAACTTTGAGAAGTGATATGTATATGTAATACAATAATAAGTAAAATAATAAAGGATAATGCTACAAAAATTTGATCTTCGCTTGTTTACTCATTGCCTTCAAAAAATGTTTGCACTAATAAAAAGATTTGTTAACCCTTTAAAGATAGCACCAGTGAGCCGCTCACTTCTCAACGGTTATGCTTCTGTTTTAATTGATTGGTATTGATCGTCCTTAATAAACAACAGCTAACATTTGAAGAATAACCGTTGAAAAAGTTAGGTTAAGAAAGAAAGGCTAGTCTTCAGTAATTTTCCAAATTTTAAAAAGTTTCTTGCACTTGATGGGGGTTTATTATCTTTGAATGATAATACATAAAATATTACAAATACGAAGAATATTTTCTAATATTACATACAATATAAGCCAGGAGGTATGGGCCAATATAGAGGCAACAGAAACGCAAAAAGAAACGCTGCCGTCAGTATATTAATTGTAATACGGTAATTCGATTCGTAAGTAAAAGTAATTTTATAAAATGCCGGGAAGAATGTTGTAATCCTGATGTTCAAGATGGAAAAGTATAACATTTTGGTTAATTTCTTCTTCAATCTTTAAGGCTTCCTCAATTTCCAAATAAAAAAGAACAAATCAATAAAAATAACAATATAATTGAAAGGTAACTTCACGTTTTTGAAATGGAAATAGAGACCAGTAGCTCCCTTTTTTCACTTTTTCGTCCCCGATCCCCCATTTTTTCGGGTATTGACCCATTGACGAGTTTCACGTATCACCAAGTACGTGGAATCGTTGAGCGAACCTGACGCAGGCATGACCCACCCATTTTTTTAACTCTCGAGGAAGAAAAACCTAGAAAGCGGTCTCAAGGAGAAAAAAGGAGACTGAAAGAAGTTCGAATAAGGTCCCAACGAGATGGGACTTTCTTAAAATAGGGATAAACAAGGTCTTTTTTGAAATGAGATCTATTTTCATTGGTCATTCCATAGATCAAAATAGAAACGTGGACGTGGTGGAGGACCGCCATGAGAGCCGATCGATGTTTTGTTGATCAAAGTGATCAAATAGCAATCGGAATGTTCGTCTATCGATAAACTTCAGCACAAAATAAGATGTTACATTGATTTTAGATGAGATGAAAGCGTGCTTATTAATTGGTTTTATCGATCAAATAGCTTGATAATAAAAGATCAAATAATCATATCATCAATCGATCATATAGTAATAGGTCAAATAGTTAGTGTGTGTTTTAGTGAGTTCTTAAAGTGGTGTGCCTGTGTTGATGTGAATTTTCAAGTATTGATCTGGAAATCTCTCCTGAAACGAAATGAATTCTCTAGAAAAAATCAATTTGTTTGCAAAAAATCAATCTTATTAGAACACTGCTTGTGCTGATCCTTTTTGAAGGTCCTCAACCTCTTGAATGATCTAAAATCCTACAGAAAATTCAAGACAGAGCTGCATGTGGAATCAGATAACGGCCTAACCTACGCATAGATCACATACACTCATTTTTTCTACACAATTCGTGATCGATAACTGGATAACGTGGTCGATGGGTGGACTAAATATTGAAAAGATGGAAAATTAAGAAAATTAAGTCAAATAAATTTAATAATTAATATTAAGTGATTTAAAACTAAGAAATTAAGGAAATATGTAGCTCGAAATGAATGAAATAAAGGAAATAATAAAATAAAAATAAATAATAATAAAGAGCAAACCATAGAGTTTGGTTCCTGCAGAATGAATGAGTGACGATCCCGTAAAGCTGGACTTCATCTCATATAGGACAAATATAAAGTGTAAATGGGGTGTGGCAACTTTTGAAGAAAATTTGAAAGGGAAAGTAAAGTGGAACTCACCCTACATCTCGGTTGGCCCTTCTGATTTGAACGAGACAATCGATTCATTCGATCCTGTGATCGATCAGCCAGTGATCACTACTAGATGGTCGAATACGATTAATTATAATCAGCATGCAAATTAAAATTGATAAATTAATTAATTGCAATTAAATAGTGGATTGATTCGCTCATTTCTAGCTCTAAAGAAGTCGATTTGCCGAAACGTTATCCAATAAAATCAATTAATAATCTCGTATTTACCCCATCGAAGATCAATACAACATTTTAATATTTAATTCAATGCGGATCAAAATCATCAATTAATCACAATCATTCAATGCAAATGCTCTATAAACCTTGTGATTGTTCTCTACCCTTACATCGTCATCCTTGAATCACCGTATGGTACCTCAGGTAATTATTAGGTACCACACAATTTTCATCGTTACACAACTTTTAGGTGAATGACGATGAAGGAAGGGGCTGAATTAGGAACAGATTTTACCACAAGGTTAAAAAAATTTTCATTGTGAAAAAAAGAAAAGATAAAAGAAAAAAGGAAAGATAAAACATAACAACAAAGAATTGCTGCGTATTTGTGTTAATTAATTATTTATTCATTTTTGTCTATTGATTTATTTGTGTTTGTATTTCAAGTACTCATTATGAAAAAAAAAACGACTGAAGAACAGTAACAGAATTCAGGAAGATTTGAAATACTCAGTGCTTTTAATAGTCCTGAAATCTTTTCTAAGGAATTTACCATTTTTATCTTTCTCTCCAGAAAAAAACAAATAAAAAAAACTAAGTATTAATTATAAAAAATGAGTTCTGGCCTGTATGATATATTTATTAATATTTGTTAATATATCAAATAGCGAACAGTTAATTTTTTAGGCACTAAAACTCGAGCACTTAATCAAAAGTTTTTCAATTAAAATAAAATTATCTGGAGGTAATGACGAACGATGGTGAAAAAGAAAGCGTTAGAAATTATAAATTCCACGAAGATGTAGTAGAAAAAAAGGAATTTTAAAAGGAATTCCATTTTGTGCATGAGTATTGCATGAGAACTGCAGTGTCTGCAAAAACGTTCCTCAGTACTTCTCACTTTTTTTTCGATCCTCTAATTCTCTGCAAAAATTGCTGAATTCTTTGGAAGTATTTGCATACCTAGACACGAGTTTACAACGTTATTTATGTTATTTATGTTTACAAAACCACTTTTGAGTTTAATTTACTTCTCATTCATTTAAAGACCTATATCAACCTTTTCTCATAGATTCCAGATCTGATGCTCAGAGCATTCAGCTCAATAAAATGGGAATTCACCGGATAAAAATGCAATTCTCAGCCGTAAAGTTAGAATTTTTGCAAATGAAGAAATCAGATTTCAGAGTGCACTGAAATATTAAATTATAGAATCAGTAAAATGTAAAATCGTTCATTGCTTTCCCCGTTCAGGATTTCCTTTGTATTATAGTAATTTCCGCCTTATTCAGGGCAAAAATCATTTTATCGCATTTATTGCGCGCAGAAGATGCAGAAATGCAGTCGAGTGTTCCGTAAAAAGAGGATTAATAGGAGTTAGTGGGAGTGCATTCGTGAGGAGGGCACGACTTGACGATAAACCGCTGATGATTCCTCATGTATCATTGCGAGACGGTGTTCGGCAGCTATGATGATGGTGTGCTGGTTGCCGGTCGCCGCCCGAGGGGAGCAAGCTGGCTCATGATTCATCCTCCACCACCACCACCACCTCCACCACCGCCACCGCCACCGCCACCACCACCACCACCGCCATCACCGCCATCCCCCGCTGGTGGTTGCCAGGGTGCCCGACTGACTGACTGACTGACTAACTGACTGCTCCACGCGTTCGTCCGTCGGCTGCTTTCCTCCACTCTCCATGCTGCACATCCGATAAGGTCCCGCCTCCTCCCAGAGGGATTTGCGATTTGGTTCATAACTTCACAAGACGCTGCTTCAGTTTCCCTGCCAGCATAACCGAAGCTAAATCCCTTGTGTTGTATTGTTTTCCTTACTGCTTCCCGAGGCGCTTCCAAAACGAAGAGCCGAAGAGAATTGACTTTGGTTTCACACCGCCATTCGAAATTTCCCGCTTATTTCATTGGTGAACGGCCGACGACGCAACAAATTTGCTTTCGCCGCACTCCCGTCCCGTATTTTTCACAGCAATATGCGATTAGATCATCCGAAAACTTTCGTTGTTCGGGAGTTTTCCTCCATTTTTTTTCTCGGACAAATCGGAACTACTAAAGTAGTTTTTCTTTAGAATTGGTCAGAAGTAATTCTAGTTTTCAAGGATAACATGGAAATTTCACATTTTTCTCGTCATGTTATGGAAATCGCAAAAAGATATGACTCTTAGTGGTGGTAATGTGCTGAACATATTCTCAAATCCTAGTCATTGCTTATTTATTGTTTATTATTTATTATTCATAGTCATATTCAGGTAAATAAGAAGTATTACTCCATTTCTTGACTTTTTACTTTCTCTTTTATGAATCGTTGAAATTTATTTGTAATTGAGCGTAGTTTTTTTTTCTCGAAATCATCCTACACTAAAATTTCTACCATTGCATTCTTTTCAAAACCATTTATAAACAAAGCAATGTTTAAAAATAAAAAAAAATAATTTAAAGTTAAGAATTAGTTTGGAAACAGGAAAAACATCAACTTCAATCCGGTTTTCCGGTCATAAATAACTCTTTTTGTCTAATAAAATTTTCGATAATAGCTTTATGTCGTGATATGACAACAATTCAAAATTTCTTTTTTCAAAACTTCAATTCAAAATTTCAAAAATTGAAAAACAATAATTCAAAACTAGGAATTAATTTGGAGGCAGGAAAAAATTAAATTTAATCCGATTTTCGTCATTAATAACAATTTTGTCTGATAAAATCTTCGATAATGTCGTAATATGACGACAATTCAAGATTTCCGTAACACAACAGCGACCAAGTGTTCGTTTATTCAATCGAAGTAAAATACGTTAGCGTAAACGAAAGAAAATTCCCCGAAAATATAGGATTTATAGGTCCATTCTATTCTGAGTTTTTTTTTATGACTGAAAAGCCTCGAAACTCATGCAAGAAAGTCATGTTTTGACATATAAGGCAGTATCTTTTCAAGATCTTATTAACCGATAAAACCTTGGGTTCTCAGCAAAAGTAGAAAACATCCTTTGAGGCATGGATTGCATTTGGAAAATGCACAAATCCAAACTGAAGTCGCTCTAAATACAAGTTAGATTTTAATCCTTCTAAATAATGTTTTGCAGCAAAAAAATGATGATCACACTTCCAGAAAAAAACAACGTTTAGCTACTTTTTCCTCGGAAAAACTACTTTATTCACGCGTGGAGAAATTCAACAAAAAAAAAGAAGTGTTTTCACTTGCATTTTGCAAAACAAGCTGTGCGTAGATTTTGTTCCCACGGATTCATGAGGAAGTATAATTCTTCCGTAAATTCTGTTACCTGCTTTTGATATCGTCTAGTCACAATTTAGAAAAAAAAAATGCTTACATGAAATTCAGATTTGTATCGGAAAAGTTGATGGAAGTGATAACGCTGGTGAAAAATTATAAGCCTTCCGTGAATTCTATCTATCCTTTTATTTTACGATTTTTTATGGTTGCATAAAAAACACAGAAGCGCAAAAATATACTTCCTTTAAAAAAAATGAATAAAAATTGCTAATTTGATCCGAATAAAATACACTGATAATCACTAATTCCACGTTTTTCCAGGTTTTTCTACCAAAAAAAAGGACAAAACAACAAAAAAAAAACACTTTTTCTGTTTCTCGGGGAAAAAAATAAATGAATAAAGGTTACAGAATACAGAGTTTTGTAGAATTTAGAATTTTAGAACTATAGAAAAGAAATTAGAATAGAATTATAGAATATAGAATTTTGTAATTTAACTAAACTAAACTAAATTAACTGATAAACTAGCGAATAATAATTCAGAGTTTTTACTCACTTTCTCTTACATCTTTCATTATTTCCCATTTTTTCACGTTTTAGGTTTTTTTTTTTGTTGAAAGAATTTCAAAAAAAAGGTCATACTACACAGGTAATTCTTACTAGAAATGTTCTTCTGCTGAAAAATGTGTGTGTGTGTATTTAAAGGCGATTTGCGACCTCCTCTATTTGTCCCATGAATCGTTGTAGTCATTCGTCTTCCTCCTCTTAGCATTTTCGATTGTGTCCGCCTGAAATTTGCTCGCGGAGAGTCTTTCTTGGCCCCCCAACCACTGAGTTCTTAGCTGAGTGAGTTCTTAGCTGGTTTTCAATACACATGTCGACATGTGTGATAGAAGGGCACGTCATGACCGGTTTTTTTTCACTTTTCTAGAAGATTTCGTTACATATTTCCCAATAAAATGCTGGGATTTTTTATTTTATTTGGATTTCTATACATTTTAAGACATCCAAAACATTTCTAAGGATTCAGTTCAAAAGGAAACAAAAGAAAAAGAAAACATAAACGGTTAAAAACCTGCAAAAAAAAAGAAAGAATATTGAGGTTTTCGAGAGATTCAGCTACATATTTCCCCATAAAATGCTGGTTTTTTATTCCATTTGGATTTCTAGACGTTTTAAGTCATCAAAATATTTCTAAAGATGTTCAAAAGAAAACAAATTAAGATGAAAACAAAGGAAAAAGAAAACATGATCGGTTGAAAAACTGGAAAAAAAGAAATAACAAAAAAGAATACTAAGTAGGAATACGCATAAGTAGGTTGATATTGAAAGTAATGGATGAATAGGAATCGTTAATAATAATAAATTCATATAAAAATGAGCAATAATATTATTAATAATAATAATAAGTAATAATAATAGAAATATAACAAATGTATACGGAAGTCATATAATAGTAATATAATAAAGCAAAATGCAAGTAAAAACACTTTTCTTTTTTTTTGTTAAATTTTCCTGCGTGAATAAAAATAGTTTTTCCGAGAAAAAGTAGCTAAACGTTGTTTTTTTTCTGGAAGTGTGAACATCATAGTATAGTATAATAATAGTAATATAAAAATGTAATAAATTAGAACGAAAGTCAATTTATTTTTTAGATCATATTAAGTGTAAATAAAGAATTCAATTTTCACATTCATACCTATTTCATTTTTCCACTTTTTTCACTGTGGTCTCCCGGCTCAAGCCGTTTCTTTTCCCACTGGCGGAGATGAAAACAAAAAATTCTTGATGAAAGACAAAGATCATTTTGTCCTAGAGGTAACACGCTTCGTAATTTTTTTCTCAACGTGAATAAAAACAAACAGGTGAGAACAATTTCTCTCTATGTTTGTCCTCATCGTTAAATTTTTGAACGTGTTTTTCCCCGACGCTGTTCGGCTTTCTTTTCAATTTCTTAAACTGATTTTCGGAGGTCACATCCTCTCCCGCTCTCGTTTCTGAACCACTATCCGGAAAGTGAGGAGGGAGTGGATGAAAAAATATTTATAACTACTATTAACATAATATATTATTTTTTTAATTATTTATCATTATATTATTGTATTATTATATTATTATATTATTATTTATTTATTAGTATTTATAACTCAGGGTTTTAAATAGGGTACAGGGAGAAGTGGTCAAACGGGAACCACATAGGTTCGAAAATAATGACTCCAAAAAACGCATTTGTTACTCGCTAAAATGTAATAGTAATAGTAATAGTAATAGTAGTAGTAATAATAATAATAATAATAATAATAATAATAATAATAATAATAATAATAATAATAATAATAATAATAGTATATTTGTAAATGATACGTGCCATACTCTTTGATATCCTAATTTCGACCGGATTCGCTGAATATTTGTATCGAATTAGGATTGAGAATAGGATATTTTCTGTATGTTTACTGACCGAATGGAGTTGATTGGATCTTCGGCAGTTCGGCAAATTATGGAACATTTCAGAGAACAAGGAAATGGGGAATGCAATTTAGCATGGCTTCTTCTCGAACAGGAACATTATAACTGACTCAGAAAACAACAGCGATTCCATGGTCTGCCGGGAAAAGGGATAGGAAATTTCGTACAATTTTTACCACGTGATAACCCCGTGTACTAATGGTTGACCAATGGCTCAATGATCAATAATTTTTTTTTCCAATTTTGTTCCACTTTTAATATTCACATTGGTTTAGTGCTAATTATATATTATGTTTTTTTATTTATACACTCTTTATGTAAAGCTAGACACAGTAAAAGCGATAAAAGAGGGTTAGGAAAATTGATAGAAAAGGGGAAAAAAAGAAACCTGATTAGCTACTGTACAAAAAAACTCTGGAAGTTCCATATTTTATGAAAACATCTCTTATGGGCAGAGTTTTTTTTTTGCTTTTTCTCGTAAAAAGTAAGTAAAAGTATTCTTGATAAAAGTAATTAAAAGTAATTGAAGTAATTAATTAAAAGTAATTAAAAATAAGTAATTCTTAGCAAAAGTATTTGATGCTTCATGAATTTTTTTGAAAGACAAAAAAACTAATAAATAATATCCTGTTTCTATAGACCACTGAGAAATCTTAAAGGCATCACCCCACGAATCTGAGGTGGTGCAGATTTCAGAGGAGTATTCGTATACGGGATGGGAGACTACGGAGAGGGGGGTGATTCCGTCCATTTCTTGCTAATTGCCGTAAAAAACGGCCCGGAAGATGCGGCGCCGCACAAGACTGGCGCGCTCCAATCGAACCTCTTGTACAAAATGGTGCGCCAAAACGAATGAAGCCGTATCTTCCGGGCCGTTTTTTACGGCAATTAGGAAGAAATGGACGGAATCACCTCTCTCTCCGTAGTCTCCCATCCCGTATACGAATACTCCACCTGAAATCTACACCACCTCAGATTCGTGGGGTGATGCCTTTAACCCACTTAGGCATACATTTACCCACTACATATTTTGAGATAGACTTTTTCTGGTCTAAACTTGATGGTCATCAAGCGGAGAATCTACTGTATCATACTGTAGATAGACGTATCTACATGAACAAAAGGATAGGGGTTTTTTTACAGGAGGCAGTAATTCGCATGACTGACAAAATTTTCGTGGAATAAAATTGTATAGAAAAGTGCGAGTGAGAAAAAAAATTTATTGGGAAGCAATCGTAAAATGAGCATTGGAGCGCAGTGAGGTATGGAATATATGGCACCTTAAGGTTGTTGTAGGATTTTTTTGACAAAAAAAAAGGGGAAAATTGAGGTAAAACGATCAGCAACTCAATCAGATCTCCTCTCTCGGTGACTTTTAACATTCATTCCTGAATTACATATTTTGAGAATTTATCAACCTCTTGAAGGATGAATATTTGTTGTAGATAAGCTCTTTTTTTGAAAAAAAAATTAAGTATTTTGGTAGAAACTCAGATTTAACAAGATTAAGGACTTACCAAAAATTATTATTTAATCAAAAACTTTTAAAACTTTCAAAGAAATTTAAAATTTAATTAAAAAATTTAAAAAAAATTACAATCTTTAAGAAATACATAGTTTTGCGGTTTTAGATAAATCTGAGACGTTTCAGTGCCGATATTATTACTTATTCTATTTTAGTGAAACTTTTTTTTCAGGTTGTAGAACTCTTCGTACTGTGATATGTATACAATCATATGGCATGCACATCCAGATACCAAATCCTGCTCGCATGGACTTTTTTAGAATTTACTTTCAGATTTCCAAACCACATATCTTCATCCGAAATTTATGTCTTGAAAAGAATATTAGGTAATAAATTATTCTCATTCTTTTTTAGCTCGACGGTACGGGCTTCAATATGAGAAATCTACCACTTTTTATTTGCAAATATTTAAAGGATTTTTCTGATTTTTCTTCCGGATCCATAGCGATCGTAGTAGCAGCGAAAAGTGAATCACAGTAGGAATTTTCGGAGTTCTGGTTAAAATAATTAAATAGTTAAATAGTGAATGAATATTGAATAAATAAATTAAATAACAAATAATAAATAATAATAAATTAAATAATGAATAATGAACAGTTAAATAAAAGTAAAAAATAATAAAATAAACAATAAAAAATTGGTTTTTTCCAAAATTTAGTAGGATTTTTTCTGGAACGTAATAATCTTAATAACACTGAATGTATGTTAAGTTCTATTAAGCAGATTGTAACTTTCTATGACCGATAGATGAGAAAGGAACCAAATCCAGAGGGTTAAGTACCCATATTCGCACGGATGCAACATTTTCACCATTTCTCCACCCGACACAATACATCTATTGTTCTCGGGAAAATACTTCACGTGACTCTCTGGGGCTACGCGTGTTCCTTAAAATTTCGTGCCGCGCATAGCGACGCATAGGGACGGAGAATCTCAACCTCTAGCCGCTGTGTTGTTTGGCGTTAACAAAAAGGTAAAGCACGCACGAAAATTGGACACGCATTCGCCGTTAATTTGTGCTTTGAACAGCCAACAAATTCCCCGTTCCGTTCGATTCCGTTCATATAATTGGTGAAGGTCCCACGGAGGTGCCACGAGCGCGCTAGTTCCGTTCCTCAATCAGTTTCTTTCCCTCGGTCCCGAGCGAGTCGCTGAGTCGCCGAATCGCCGAATTGTTGTCCTCGACGGCTCGGCACTGGATGAGGTGCCAACAAGAGCTTTTGAGGAGATCTCATTTTCTATTTGAACGGTAGTTTACCGGACCTCATGTATTAACTCAGCTCACGTATTTGTTTATTATTATTTATTTATTTATAATAATTTTTTTAACGACGACGACCGCGACGACGATGACGACGACATGCGAACGACGGATTATGGTGACGACAACGAACTACGAAGCGGAAGATTTCTGCTAAGCTCATGGGGCGTGCACTTTCCTCGTTTTTTTTCATACGTCTCCGGATCTGCTGGATTATACGGAAGAGCCCCGTTTAAGTACGCATTCGGTAGTTTATGAGCAGTGTAAGCACTCGTATCGACGGTGATTAGCTTAAAATTTATCCTACTATCCATGGAAATGTGTATGAACTTTGCTGGATACCCCCCTAAAAACTCATATTCCAAGCAGTTACGCAGTCATATCTTTTTATTCAATCTCATTTTCTATTTGAACAGTAGTTTTCCGGACCTCATGTATTAACTCATCTCATGTTTTTGTTTATTATTATTTATTTATTTATTATATTGATTTTCCTTCCCTTTCTAAAATGAGGAACTGATAAAACGTCTATGCTCTTCAGAAATTTTGAAAATTCAAAAAGATAGCAGGAGAACTGTTTTTAATTGAATAATTTAATAAATATTTGGAAAAGCGCTGAAAATAGAAGTCATATTTTGGCCGACTCAAAAAAACAAACAAAGAGAGCTCTGCGCACGCTTTTTTTTTTGTGAAGAAAACCGCAAAAAAATTAGGTCATCTAGATATTTTTGAATCTAATTGAAAAATTGAAATTGAACAAATTAAAAAATTAATTGAGAAATTTAAAAAGTAGAAATTATTTTTTGATTCAATGTCATTACTCAGTGAATCGGCTTGCCATTTTAAACTTGGAATCTACAAAACCCCAAATATGTAATAAAATAATGAAATAATATACGAAATAAAATATAATAATCTGAAATGTAATCTCATAAGGATCCAGAATGGGATCGCTGAACAGTTGTTGTTTTTTTTTTTTGATGTGATAGAAATGAGAGGAAAAACTTCTCACGAGCAGTTTCGTTTTGCCTCGATGATTCCCAAGCGAGATTCGTTTCGATAGCTCTACCGCCTAACTAAACCTGGACAACCAAGGAGCGAGAGGAATCGTCGAGGAATTCGTCGGAAAATTTGCTGAAATTGATATGCATATTCTTTTTTTTCTATTATTTTATCATATTTTATTACAACTATTCCTACTCATATATTACATATCATTTTTCACTTTTGCATTCTATTACGTATATTATTATATTTAATGGTTTCACATTGCGTCATCCTCATAACGTCACCTTACGTTCCTTACGTCATAACTGGCGAAAAACATCATACGGCATGTTCGGACGAAAAACGTAAAATGTGAAAGATCTCATATCCGGAATAAGCGCTAAATATTCCATGTTGACTAATTCTTTCGTTATTCAGTGGCGCAACTTTTGGATTTACGTTTGTAAGAGACGTACTTATGGTTTCACAAGACTTCTTGTTGAGTAGATTTGCTTTAAAATATACTCGCTTTAAAAAAAATTAAAAATTTGACAATTTTATTTTATTTTACTTCGAAATTTTGAAAATTTTGAAAACGATAAAAATTTTGCTTAAAATCGACGAAATAGGGAAGATAAAATTTTTAAAATCGCAGTTCGAAAAAAATTTATCTAGATGAAATCCTAAAGGACTCTCTAAACGCAATTAGATATTGAAAGGTTTATTCCAAAAGAAAAAATATATATTTAACACCATATACAGCATATTTTTTTCCTCTATCAGATCCTTTCATGGGAGAAAGTTCTAGAAAGTTCGACCTTCCTTGAATCTTGGCATAGAGATTGCGACTTGTCGATAGTCTATCTTTTCTAACTATTTATTATTTTTCTCTATCTTCCTTTTTTTTTATCGTGGCTACTCTCAATTTCCCATTGGTTTCTACCCTTAAATCCTCGAAAAACACACAACAAATAAGAGAAGCACATAAAAAGGTGTGGTTTAAAGTCATACTTTGTGAAAAAAAAATCCCAGCGTTACTTTTACGATATGTTTGGTATTACTGTATATTCTACGCACGTAAATTATTTTACGTAGATGTTTCTTTATTTCTACTATTATTACGATGTGTATTTGTTACATTATTCCATATTTATAACATTTCTGTTATGTTTTGGTTTGTACTGGGACGAATCCCATTTGGAGTTTTTTTTTTCTTCAGGAAATGTCCTAGGTGTTTTAGGCCTAAACGCAAAACCCACCTAACCAGGGATTAAGCTAAGCGGACTTGAAAGTTTTTTCCTCCTGCTCTTCAGTGCCCGTCGGCGCAATTTGTGGATTTTTCTGCATTTGCAGACTTCAATACACACTTCCAGGAAGTCTATCTGTGAATCGTTGAGCGATAAAACTTCGGATGCCTAAGGTTTTATGAAATTTCATAAAATTCAGCATGGAAAGAGCACTTTTTACTTTACTTACTTTTTCTTTATCGATGAGATTTTTTTCTCAGTTGTAATGGGCTTTTTCGTTTCTATTTCGCGAACTTTTCTCTACCGTGGTGTCCAGAAACGTTCTCCATCTTTGTTTTCAGGTGAGATAGTGTGCTTAGCGAAGAGGATGGTTAAGTGATGCGGTTGTGTTTTGTGTATTTCACACAGGTAAGGGTATTTTTTCTTTTTTAACTCAAAAAACCTCTCTGGTTCACTATGGGTCCGCATGTAAAAGTAATTTCGAACCACTTTACAAGAAATTAGTAGTTCTTCCCGAACCTCGCCTGCCCTTCATATTTCGAAAAGAACAGCTCTTCCTCATTCTTGTCGCGAAAGAATTTTGAAAAAAAAATTGAAATTCTCGGATGACGGTGTTATCCCTTAAGGGTAAGGAAGATAAGGGTAACACTATTTTTTTCGGATTAAGGGACGGGGAGGAAGGATGGGTTCTTCTGAGCCAGAACAAGCTATAGGAAGCTAAATGTGATTGGCTGCCTAATCCACTCTGCCACGATCCACAAAATGATCGATAAAAAATCTATAAGACTCAAAATGATTGGTTATGGTATCTATATTGTACAGATATATTCCAACGATATTTCATTTTTTTTATGTTTTTATATTTTTTATTTTATATTTTATTTTTTTCGAGTTCATGATCTACGGAATGAGGAGTAATTCGTATGCCTACATATGTATATATAACACATAATAATAATCATAATAATAATAATTTAATAATGATAATGTTTCGCCGCGTTTTGTAATTTTTACCATATATACAAGGAATATTACTTTCGAAGTCTACTCTTTCACCACAATGGGTCCCAGATCAATCAATAATTTTTATTCTTTTGATGAAATTTTTGAAAAATTTTGTGAACTTGTAAAAATTATCGTAGAGATTATTTTGTGAAAAAAATAGAAAGCTAGGATGTACTTTATGTAATAGAAAGAACCACCACCATCACCTACTGTCATTCTCAGCTGTCACTGTGAAATACACACGGATTGAAGCGTTTTGCGTTTTTTTTTGGTTCTTTTTTTCGAACATTCTCGACATCCTGAAATTCCCTTTTTGTGACATTCTTCACGAACAACGAATTCGGATTATCATAAAAAATGTCGCAACTTTTGATAAAAGTTAAAGTTTAAAGTTTCTGGCGTTAATCAATCCGCTTGGGATGCGCCCCCACGTTCACTTCAATTCAGAATCGTTTGAGGTTTACGAACGTGTGTCTGGCCCATACAATGACTTGCGGTGGCTAGCCGATGTGTCAATCCCGTGTTTTTATCCTCCCAGACAAGCCTGGTACCAATTTATCGACCCCGGAGGGATGAAAGGCTTGGTGAGCACTAAGGCGGATTCGAACCTCCGATCGATTGTGCAGTAAGCGGAACCTCTAACCGCTGCACTACACCCGCCCTAACTTTTGATATTTCTATAAAAATCGTTTGTTTGGGATTTTATGACGAATGGAACTTAAAATGATCGAAAATGATACCAAGAACAGATCTTCTCCAAAGCGACTCCAGAACAAAATCAACTAGGAATTCCACTTCGAAAAATAATCTCAGATTTTTTTACTCATTTAGATTTCATCATAATTTAAAGATTTTAATATTCTGTTTGAAATATTTTAAAAAGGGAGTTTTTCATTTTAGCACTAGTATCCACATTAATGTTTTCAATAGTTTCGATGGTGTAATTCATATTTATTTTGTCTCAAATGCTAAGTGGTGCTGAATTTGTTAAATTTTAATTTAAAATTTTATAAAGAATCCGTTTTTCTTCCGAAAATCACGCGAAGTTCTACTTTATTGTAAAATTTTATGTTTCTTTCAAAAAGGAATTTTATTTTTATTTTATAAGCCAGTGTTGTTCCATTCCTTATTATGTCACTATTTTTTTACTATTCATGTTCCAATGGGACTAGTAAGATTAACGTTTTTGCATTTTTTGATTTTTCACAATTTTCTCATTTTTCTTTTTTCATTCCTTTCATTTTTTTCGAGAATTTTTGCCTGCTTTTCTCTCACGATGGACTTAAAAAAAAACTTCGAAAAAAAACTACGTATTAGTTCTTTGATACATTTTTGGCTTAAGGGTTTTTTACACGATTTTTTCCTTTTTTTCTGTTCATACCAGAAGAGTAACTTCGGATGGCATCGTGAATGTCATCGAATGAGCTGCGCAGAATATCTACGACCATGTCTACACTAAGCGGCGAGAATTGGTGCCATGGGAGTCGTGGCGGCGCTTTCGTTGTCGTGGCAGCCGAGCTCCACCGAGTCATCACGGGAAGATCCAGACCGATGAGGGACGTTTCTCATCTTTTTATGTTTCTATCTCTTGCCCCATATTTTCATTTGATGAATGATAGAAGTTAGTCCTCGTTTGATCCACTAAATTGTGCAAAAACCGCAGAAGCAAAAATGTACCAAAGAGCTAATATTTTTTCAATATTTTACTTTATTTTTAGCATGATATTTTCTTCGAATTTTTTTTTAGCCCATCGTGAGAGAAAAGCAGGGGAAAATTCTCAAAAAAATAATGACGGGAGCGAAAAAATGAGGAAATTGTGAACTCAAAAAAGTGCAAAAACGGTACTCTTACAGAAAATAACTCCAAAAAGACTCCAAAAACTCCAGAAAGTTTTTAATAGTCCATAGACTCCAAAAACATGGACTCCAAAAAGTTAGATTATAATAATTCAAACTTCCACCATAAGAAAAACTCCAACAAGATAATCTTTAAGAGAACTTCAACAAGGTAATTTTTAATTTTTATGATAATTTTCTAACTTTTCGAGTATAGCGTGGCTCCTTTCTCCGCTTCAACTGCAAACTACTTCATTAAAAATGCTCCTTGTGAACGCTGGGAGCTGGCAGCTCCGGAAAAGAGAACGAGAACATACGAGAGAAGCCTGACACGGGTGTCGATTATGACAGATTCTGCGAAAGCGCATCCCAGCGCAAAATTCCCTTGACATTTCCCCTCTTCAGGAAACTCACCAAGCAAC
Organism: Necator americanus; assembly: GCF_031761385.1. Taxonomy (NCBI): domain Eukaryota; kingdom Metazoa; phylum Nematoda; class Chromadorea; order Rhabditida; family Ancylostomatidae; genus Necator; species Necator americanus. The sequence goes on along the minus strand of NC_087371.1, from coordinate 36,757,402 downwards.
CGAAAATGATTGGCGGTGGTTTGATTGTCGTTTGGGACACAATGGATGTGTGTGAGTGTAGGAGAAGGCGGAGAAGTTACAAGTTATTCGTTTTTTGCAAATCTTTTTTTCCTACTTGTGAAAAAATTTTTCAATTTTTTTTCTGGAAATTCTCTCAATTTAACTCAGAGGTCAACAATGTGATTATTGTCATTATCAGCGTCATGTAAACACTTAATGAGCAAAGTCTGAATGCCCCTCTTCCAGAAGGAGATAGGTTGCGACGCTAAAAAGTTCTCGAGCACTTTTTTGAGGTCATCGCGGCGTTGAAATGTTTTTTTTTGGCGCAGACCCAACAGAAATCTTTTTTTGGGGCTGTCTCAGGGCCTGGGAGAGGTGATTGTCGGATGAGATAAGGATCCAGGCCACAGAGAAGAACGAGCAAAGTGATCCAGTACAGACCCTCCAGAAATCGCCGCTTTACCTTTGCCGCGTGATGTCTCGCATTCTTATGAAGCAGTTCGACTTCGAGGGGTTTTCGGCGTTTTTCAAATCCGAATCGATCAGCTTCTGGAGCCGGTTCACGCAGAGATTGGCGTTGATTATCTGATTACCCTCACCAGCTTCTGGAACATAACATCTCGCGAATCCTAGAATATAAAAAAAATCAAAAAACGGGAGAAAAGATATGCAGAAGTCCAATAGTTTCCAGAAAAGAATCCCCGTATCCCTAGGTGAAAATCCTGAAAAAGCTATTGTTGAGATTCACGAGCGGTGCGCGTATTCAGATGGTCATTATTATGCGTGGTCGCCTCGTCACTCCACACACACACACACAAAGAGTCCCGTGTTCGCTGAGAGAGTGCGTGTCTACTCAAGCGATGCGCACCGACACATCCTCTTCTGCTAAAAGAGGAGAACTTTTCGCTAGTAGCCGACTTGAAAACGCTACTAGCGACAATTGTGTATGGGAGTTGAAGTGGCACGTGAAAACTTCGTTATTTTCAGTTGTGGTCATTCGCATCGGCTCTCGGATGGGCTGGATGGTCACCGTGGACACAGTGCTCCAGAACGGTGGGTACACTGAATTAATTACGGGGTCAGGGCGTGCGAACAGAGCTTTTCGAAACAGCAGTGAAGGGACCAGGAAACAAAGTGACGACCCCTGGATAAATTTTTTATGAACCAGAAAAAAAAGAGGAGCTGTTTTCTTGTTTGTTTATTGAAAGTTCGAAGAGCGCACATTGAAATGTAGTTAGAAAATATGTGAGCTCAAGATTATTAAATTGATAAATTGATTAAAATGAGAAAATAAGGATCTAAAAATGTCAAACAATTCACAATGAATTTTTGATAAATTTTTTATGTTAACAGTGCAAAATCAAATCCAAAATCTGTTAATTCGCAATGGATTTGTCCCAATTTTCTCTTTCTCTTTTCTATTATTCGGAAAATTCAGTCGTTAATTCAGCAGACAGGCATAGTAAATCATTTTAAAAAATAAGGATCTAAAAATGCCAAATGATTCACAACTAATCTTTTAAATGGAGGAATAAAAAGATTTATATACAAAGTAGGGCGAAAAGATATTTGATAAATTTTTGGATCCAGAAAAAAAAAGAAAAAAAGCAAAAATGAGTTCAATTAAATGAGCATAAATTCTGGCGAAATTTTGATGTGAAAATTTTCTGAGTTTTTTTTTCTTTCTTTTCCTTTTTCTGATTTTTTTCTCTAATTCTCTGATTCCTTCTATATAATTTTCTAGGCAGCAATATTATATCAGCACAATAAGCAAAGCGCTAAAATACATATTTTCAGCTAATAAAAAAAAAACTATTGAGCAGAGTTCATTTGAGCAAAAAAAAAGAAAATTATTTATCTGGCCGAAAAAACTTGTGAAAAAATCCATAGAAAACCGATTAGAGATTTCCAGAGCATCCGAATATTAAATTTAAAGTGGAATAAGGTTTTTTTAAAGTATAAAACATAGGATATAGGAATATATTTTTTTAGAATGGACGTTTTAGAATATTGGGAATTTTTTGCACCACTCCTACTGATGCGTTAGCTGACTAGGCATTTTTAGAACACAATCAACATTTGGCTTGGGGCGGTTCTAATATTGAAAAAAACAAAAAAGTAAATCATAAAACGTTTTCTCCTTGTTCGCTTATTTCAAATGGGACGTAATTTTCCCTCTAAAGCTTAAAAAAATTTTGAAATTTTTTTCAATGGACAAATCCGACCGTATTTGAGGAATTCCCTCTCAATGCTGCGTGAAGTGTTTTGGTGTTGATATGCTGCCCAACACGAGCGTATAAATCACTGCACAGACTCCACCAATACGAAGTTTTTTTTTTCAGGAATTTCATGGAGCAGGGAAAAAATATATCGCATTCACATTTGTGTGTTTATACTGTTGTTTATTATTTATTTATTTTATCACTTTTTATTTGTTTATTGAATTATTAATTAATTGATTTGTTTGTTTTCGAGAATAACTCATCCTTCAACTTCAACATCAACTCAAAATTTTTCCGTTTTTAGTCCTACAATCCTACGAAGAAAAAAAATTATCCTTTACGGAACGCTGAAATAGAAAAATATGAAATAAGTCAAAACATTTTTTGCGGATCCATCCAATAAGAAAAGATACTTACTCGGAGGATGTCAGTTTGGATTCGCTTGATTTTGTCTGGATAATAGTAAAATTACTGAACGTTTTGCTAAATAATACTATCAGATTATTCAGAGAGCAAGAGAAGGCGAGGTACTGGAATGAAAACGGAAAAATTGAAGTGCTTCAACATTTCCAGGAAAAAAAAATGGAAATTTTCATAGAATGCATGGAAGAACTGAGATTAACAATGATGCGGAAATAAGCTCGTCTCCATAGCGATTCCGATTATCCAGCCATATCCTTGCTTTTTTCTCATTTTAATGAGGAGACCAGTAGATATTCCTAGTACATGTAGATAGCTTTGAGAACGCTTCGAGATTTAAGCTGAAGAAGTCCAGCTGGTGGTAGAAGAAATTTATGGAATTTAGGAACTTGAATATCCTAAATGACTTCTCTTGCACATCGAAATCTTGAGAGTTTCCTCAAATTTAGTTACAATAACTCGAGTAATTCACCTTTTTCCAGCTGTTTAAATGATCGATGCTCCGGATCATTGGATGCTTGATCTTTTCCTCAGGATTCGACTCGATAGAACCGTTCTTGGGTGCTTTTCAAAACTTGACAACTGAAAATTGCAGACCACCACTTATCCGATAGATAACCATTGATCAGTTCAGTTGTAGATCAAATAAAGATCAAATGGTTTTTCTTCTTGCTTGAGTCATTTTTAAAAACAGCCTTTTTTGAATATTTGATTTTGTATTTGGTATTTGGCTATGCTGAGAAAGCCTCTTATTCTCTTTAACTATTAAAAGAAAAGAGATAAGCCGGAAAAATCCGAAAAATCCTCCGTGGGATCTTAACGATCAGTGCTAATGATCGATAAGCTGCGACTCAGTGAGCTGTTCACTTTTTCACAGTGTGATCCTAGGGTGTTAATTTAACTTTTAGCTATTTTTACGTTTTTTGCCTATGCTTTTTTGTTAGTTTAAAAATAGAACACGAAGTTTTCCGAATGGAATTTTTGTTAGTCTGACATTGCGGCCAATTCTTAAAGGCGTAGTGTTCCACCTTATGTGTTTTTATTTACTTGTTTATGTATTCGTCGCTAACTACTTAGCCACATTAATTCCCGAATAGTGAAGATATCGAAATTTTATGCATTTATGGGATTGCGAATCGAAAATTTGATTTTTCTCCTGAAATCCCTAATTTCAGTGCGGTGGTGGAGTCTCGCAACAACTTCGTCGATGCTTAGATATCAAATGTTCCGGTCATTCGGTTAGGTTCAAGGTGTGCAACGAAAAAGTGAGTTTTTTTGAGTAATTTTAACTATTTGGAGTAAAAAAGTGGCTTATTTTAAAATTACATATTTTAAATTTGCTTGTTAACTTGTTGCCTTGTTTTTTTCTTATAAAATAACATCTAAGGGGATGTGTCGCTTTGAATTTAGCCTCCAAATAATCTTAAAGGCGTCACCCCAGGAATTTGAGGTGGTACGGATTTTAGGCGGAGTATTCGTATACGGGATCGTAGATTATGGTGAGGGGGTGATTCCGTCCATTCCTTCCTAATTCCCATAAAAACGCCCCGGAAGATGCGGGTTCGGGCGTTCCGGCGCACTATTTTCTACAACGAGTTCGATTGGAGCGCGCCAGCCTTGTACACGCGCCGCATCTTCCAAGCGGTTTTTTAGGGGAATTAGGAAGATATGGACGGAATCACCTACCTCTCCATAGTCTACGACCCCATATTGGAAATCCTGAAATCCGTACCACCTCAGATTCGTGGGCTGATGCCTTTAATGCACTTTGCACATGTTATGTTAGGGTTTCGTTCACGGATTCAATAAATCCGTGTCCCAATGGTGTTCAGTTTTTTTTCATTCGTCTCCTCAACCTCCACCTAAAATTCTCACTGGCTCCACCAGAATTATGGTCCGTGAGGAGAATAATTCGAGGCTTTCGTCGACCGCATTTCACTCCTCAAAGCACCATAGTTTTACGGCTGTGATTCATGTCCACACATTACGATTATTTCGTGGCATCCTAGCCGTAGGCGAGCTCATTCCGCGTGAACCATCGCTCCTCTCCTTGAATGGGACCCCTAAAATGTACGAAGTGAAGGATAAACGATAAAGGATAACCGTAAAAGATGTGAAATAAGCGAAAATATGATCGTGTAATTTCAGGAATGCGACACTTTGCATCGAACATCGAGAGAAACTGTTTGTGGTGGAGAAGAAATACTCTCCAAACAACAGGTGATAGCTCATTTTTCCTTTTTTTTTGTGAAATATCCATCGTCGCTATGAATTTCTGGGATTTATGAGTGATGAGGTGGTAAATTTATTTTTTCTATTCTCATCAATAACAATGCTCCTATATGAAGTGAATTGAAATTTCAAAGACTCAATTTTATCGACTGCAGTTTTCCTCTATGAGTCCTTTCTTGGGCCCTAGTGTTCTTAAATGGAAAATTGGGAGAAATTTTACAAAAAATTCTGGAATCAAAATGAAAACTTCATTTTTCATTTTTCACAAAAATTCAAAAAGAAAATCAAAATTTTGGAATCAAAATGAATCAAACAAATCGAACTTATCGACTGCAGTTTCTTTCTATAAGTCTTTCTCAGGTTAAAGTCTGTTTCCCTAGTGTTCTTCAATGGAAAGTTGGGAGAATTTAAAAAAAAAATTAAAATTTTCAAAAAATTGGCTATATAACGTTAGAAACGCGCAATATTGATCGATATCGCCACTAAAATAACACCGGTTGATCACAGATCGCACAAGCGAATCGAATTTTTTTTTTTGATCAAACAAATCGACTTCGACTTCACTGAATATTATATTCATAGGGTAATACTAAACTGTAATATAGGGTAATATAATACTGTAATATTTATAGGTGACGAAGTACATAAGGAAATTGCAAAAAAGATACGTTTAAAAAACCATAAATATAAATAAAATAAATATAAAAACTTAAAGGACCTCGTTATGGAAATGTTTTCTCGGCTCAGCACAAAGGTTTGGGAAGGGTTAGAGTTCCGAGTTCCAAATCCTACGCTTTGCAAAGATATTCTTCGCGCCAGAGTAGGCCGCGGTTTAGTGATCGCTTTCATTGTAGGTAGGTCAAATGCGGCCGAATTGTGATAAGAACGATAGTAATCGAAGCAGTGGAACCTCCGAGCTTTCCATATTTTCCATTTCGAACGGGGAACATCTTCGGGAACAATTCCCATTGTCACTGATCTCTGTACCGATTTCCATCGATGACCTAACCCGTCACACCAATACCAACCTTCACGTTCTTCTTTTATGTTGATGGGTTTTTTCTCTGCGTTACATCTTGGATAATTGGTTAATACTAAATTGTAATATAGAGTAATATAATACTGTAATATTTATAGGGGACGAAATAATGAAGGAAATTGCGGAAAGGGTACGCTTAAAAAACCATGGACCTCGTTATAGAAATATCCCTTGGCTCAGGACAAAGGTTTTTCGAGGGGAAAATCTAGTGAATAAATCATAAAGCGCACGATGTGGGAGTGTACCTACCCTTTGACTTCAACTCAAATCGATTTGAGGTCAATGAACTGGTGTGCAGCCTTCCAATGACAGGAGAGAATCACTCTCAAAATCCTTTCCACAGATTTTTTTTCTCGAAATTCATAAAATTTCTTGCCTGACTTGCGGGGCTAAAAGATGTTTCCGGTCAGTGATTCTATCCTGTAGGTCAAGTTTGGTACCGGTTTATCGAACACGAAGGGATACAATGATTGGAAGGGACTAGGACGGTTTCGAACCGTCGACCACTGAAGTAGCATATTCTTAGCGATTAGCGCAAGCGATTAGTGTTACGACAATTAGTCAATCTGTTTTTCTAATTCTTTTTCTTTTTCTTTTTTGTTTTTTCGCAGCTTCGGGGTACTGTATTACTCTTTATAGTACCGGAAGAATGCATTCTGTAGTTCGGAAATGTCTCTAAGAACCTTCTAACCTTCATGACCTCATTTTCTGACACATGTAGAATCCTCCTAGAAAAACCAAGGAAAAATCCAACTATTCTGTTCATCTTCTCGGTATTATAGGTTTCAGTTCAATTCCTGAGAGCCTCTGGAAAGAGCATTTCCTTAGTACAAAGTTTGATTTTTTAAAAGTTAAATCGTTTTTAAACTTTCTTAAAGGTTCCAAAGGTTTTGAAGGTTTTTTAAAGGTTGAATCGCTTCAAAATCCTTTCCACAGATATTGTTTCTCTCGAAATTCGTTAAAATTTCTCGACGAAGCAATACAAATAATAGTAACTAGCAAAAAGTTTGGTGTCACGTTGGCAAAAAATTCCCTTCGTTCCTCGAAGAAATGACTTTGTCGTGGAAACAGTGAAGAATAATTTTGGAAAAGGTTCCATTTGAGGTCTAATCTCTTCGGGAAATAATGGAATTTTTGATCGAATGCTTAGCAGCATTGTTCCCGAATTCTTTTCCAGTGCAGATCCATTTGATGGTGGGAATGAATGATTTTTTTTAAACAAAATTATCCCTTTTGCTTATTCGTTTCAAGTTTCTGGCCACACACAAATAATTCAATAGAAAAACTCCTGCAGACATCAATTTGGGCCTTAATACCGGGGAAAATTTTATGTGTCCTTCTTTTGGAGAAAATTCCAGCAAACAGCGGCATTTCTCTAAAAGCAAAGACGAATATTTATGTTCCAGTCATATTTTTGTCTAAAGAAAAGAAATGTGGATCTTTTCAGCTTTTTTTGGTGTATTTGACGATTCCTTGCAGCAAAGGAAATCCACATTTCGTAAAAATCCGTAAAAATATCTATCTAGAAACATATCAAACATTAGGATTACCGGTAAATATTTTTCAAAAGAAAATATTATTTGCAGTGCGAAGTTGTTTGTAAATCACGTTCGTCTGGAAGTCATTTCCTATGGCGTATGGCCGACGGTGTTCCATGTCAGGCCGACAGTAATCGAGCGGTTTGCAGTCACGGCACGTGTCAGGTAGATATTTTATTCGATTTTTCATTTTATATCAGACTATGGAGTGAGGACCCGAACGGAATGAAGCAGGAAAGTGAGGAAAAGACACATGCGCACAGAAAATGCGTTAAATGATATGAATTTGGGGGAAGAAGATGCTCTTACGCACTCTTTCTCAGTAAAAAAAATCACTTGTAGGCTAAAGATAGTCGGATAACTTTTCGGAAACAGAAAATGGAGCCTTGAATTACTGTATTGAGATCCAGCAGAATCCAATTGTGACTTTTCGTACATTTCCCGTATGTTTTTTTTTTCCAGTGAGTTGACAAAAATAACATCTATGTGTGGAGTTAAGGTGGTATTTGAACAAACGTCCAGAGAGAACCAGGTATAGCGTAAGAAGATTTTAATTGGGAGTTATATTATCTCCTCACCGTGAGGGGATATTCACCTCAGTTTTACACCAGATTTATTTATTTATTTATTTATTTATACAATGATATGTACAAACGGTGCAAAAGAACGGAAAAAGAAACAACACACTTTGTCTGAGTTAGAGTTACTCCCATAGAATTCCGACGGTTTGCGACGGATTTTGCGACAGAAGTTAGTAGAGATTTTGTGTATTTTTCGGGAAACTTCTCCACATCCATCAAACTTAGTTCGAGTTCAATTTGACACTGTTCTTCCGTGTTTCCCTCTTCTGAGTGAATGGGGTTTTGCGCTTCTTCTTACGGATCTGTGATGTGAAATCTTTGTGGGGGTTAGAACGCTCTGATCGTCTTTTCTGGAACCGTAGATATCTCTAAGCTGAGAAGAACAAAAACTGTATCAAATACGGCGACCCAGACAGCTCTTGTTTTTCAAGCTCCTAACTCTCTCTCTCTCTGTCTCTATCCCCCCCTCTCTCTCTTCCTCTCGTTCTGAATAATCTCATAAAGTTAGAAAAAGAGATGCCCAAGTTTTCTCTTCTTCTTCCTGGATCTGTCTTCTCTCTTCCTCTCGCTCTGAATAAACTCATAAAGTTAGAAAAAGAGATGTCCAACTTTTCTCTTCTTCTTCCTGGATCTGTCTTCTCTCTTCCTCTCTAAATAATTCCTTTCCTTTTGCGTCCTTAACCTCACCTCTCTTTTTCTCCCTAAATAATGTGATAAAGTTAGACGGAAGGATGTTCCTGACTGTCAAGGATAAGCAATAAAGTGATTGGTATTATTCTGTTTGGGATGCGCCAACGGCTTGAACTTCGATTCAGAATTTGTGAGGTTTAAGAACGGAGGCCTATACAGTGACTTTTGAAAATGGTCATGAAGGCGCACCGTCGTTCTCATGAACACATTTGTACTACAATTTTTTATATATATAATGTATTTTTTAAATTTATTTGCTGTTTTATACTATCAACCCAAGAGGTATGGTAGGGTTGGTTGCCATAGCGCGTTTGTAAACCAATGCAGACACGGTGGGACCTCTTATCACATGTATCGTGGATTACATCCACGCTTAGTCATTCAGTAGCAGTCGGATGACGTCATTATTTCTATGAGCGCAGGTTTTCTTGGATACATAAGCAGCCCTTGCTGCCAACCGTTGCTGTTCTTTTTCTCTCTCCAGAAATTGCTCTTTCGAGTTTTTGCTAAGTATAACTCTGTGGCGGGGGGGAGAGGAACTTGAAGTGCAGGTGATTGTTCGAAAATACCATCTAACTCTGGAATGAATGATTTGTCGGTGATGTGATGGTGGAGTTCCGGCGAAATAAAGCCATCCATTTGGAGAGATTTTATTGGAATGCACTTAATCCATATAAGTTCTTCACTTTTAGCCAAAAATATGCTCAAATCAATCCTATAGGTATATAATTAGGTCAGAATGGAGCCATAGAAGCCATTTTCTAAAGACCTAAAGATGCTGGAAGTTACTAGTTCCCCAATATAAGCACAATAAAACGCTAAATACAGAATAATAAAGATTTCTTGATAAATTTATCTTAGCTACTTAAAACAATTTAAATTATTTTTTAAAAAGCTGAGGCAGAGCCCTTATAATTCAAAAGCAGACTTTTGTGATTAATTTTTTTTTAGCTTAGTTCCTGCCTCATTCTGTAGCTCCCTATAGCCGCAACGGCTCAATTTCCTTTTAAAAAAATTCTTTAAAAAATGTTCCTTTAAAAAAAATCTTAATTTCCAGATACACGTGGAGGTGTTGAGAAATTTTCATCTCAACGTTTTTTATTAAAATTAAAATCGCGAAATCTGCAGAAAAAAAGTTGATATTAATAAATAATAACTTTCGAGAGATGTTGGAATATACTTGGGGATCTTCCAGAAATGCTCATGGAGTGCGAATACATTTCGAAAATTCGCTTAGTCCAACACAAAGCAAGTGCCGAGAAAAAAAACCCACACGACAACACTGCCAAGTCCTATCATCCTGAATGGGTCAAGGATAAGACGGAAGCGCTGTCGTTTTTATTTATTTATTTATTTATTTGTTTTTGACAAGGACATCAATAACAGTAAAAGCCGTACTATGATCTACGTTAGTACTTGTAAATTTAAACTAACTTAAGAATTTGACGTACTGTTGCACTTGTAAATTCAAGCTAGTTCAAAACTTTGACGCTGTTTAAAACCCAACTGTTTAAAATAGGCAATTGAATCCCTGGAAAGAGCCGAATTTACATTAATTCAGGGCCTACATGATACATACGAACGGATTTGTAACCTCTATGAATCTATGATGATAATAACTTGGTTTTAAACCGAAATTTTGCAGCAAAGATCTGAAAAATGGTGCACTTACGACAGGTGCATCATTATCTGCTAATTTATGTGGATTGAGGTTGTTTTTCATCAGATCCCGGACACAAACAAGATTTATAAGTAAAAACGACAGAAGTGGATGTCATGTTGAGCTATGATTGTTTCAAATGGGTGAGATTAACGTAATCAGTAAGAGGTTATCGTGTAACTGCACGATCGACCACGTAGGTTCGAATCCGCCCTAGTGCCAACCAAGCCTTTCATCCCTCCGGGGTCCGGATAAATTGGTGCCAGAATTGTCTGGGAGGATAAAAGCACTGACTTGACCCGTCGGCTAGCCCCCGCAAGTCATATTACGGGGCCACTTACACGTTCCTAGACCTCAAACAATTCTGGATTGAAATGAACGTGGGGGCGGGTCCCAAGCGGATTGATTAACGCCAGACACTTTATCCTTTTATTCTTTACATTCATGGTATTTGATCAGGATCTTTCTTTTCCAACTACCATTTCCCTTTTAAAGCATATGTGATCAATCCTGAGAAACCACCATGGTTTCCTTGCGATTCATAACTGCCGGAAAGTTTTAAACAAAAATTTTCCGTTGATCCGTTGATGTGTTTGTTCGCTCTTCTTTGAAAATTTGCAATTTTTTTTAAATCACAGTATTGAATGGAAGGAAAAGACTTGTAATCGTAAGGAAGAGAACATTTGATGAGCATCGACTCATCGAGTGTAACCCTGTGTTGCTAGAATTATTATTATTATTATTATTATTATTATTATTATTATTATTATTATTATTATTATTATTATTTTTGCATAGGTACCAGACACTTTATTCTCTAACCCCCTTATGATTATTTCAAGAAGACTAAAGCAAAAAGAAATTAGCGACCACTCCAAAAAAAAGACTCCAAGAGTCCTTTATTGGCATGGACGCATTATGCTCGATTTGAATTTTTAAAAGAAGCCGATGAAAGGTCATTGGATGAGCGAATTTTCGGTTTTTCACTAAAATATCACTACAGTATTCTGTAGTACAGTATCCTGCAGAGATCCTGTCCTAAGATGCATGGTTTACGTGGTTTTTCGTAATCCATCGGAAAATGATGTTCCTCCTCCTCTTGAACGCTTCTCTCGGGTCCTTTCATTCGGGTCCAACGTCAATTAGAAACCACCAGCACTATTTTCTGACTTTGTTTCTCTAAAAAATATATTGGATACTACTAAAAATGGTAAAATAATCCGTGTATTCTCCTTCAAAACAACCTAAGTGAATTCATAGAAGGGGAAATTATGGTACACACTGATCCACAGCAACCAGAGAGCGAAAAAACTAAGATCCCGCCCAATAGATAGAGAAATTGTAGGAAAACATTTTGAATAATTAAATTATTGATTGTGTACTACTTTTTAAGCAGAACCAAGATTGTTATTGATCTTTATTCTGGCTAACGTTTCGGCGTAAATTAAATTATTATTTTACAACTATTTACTACTTTATTGATTTACTACTATTTTGTGTTTTTTTTTTGTATTTGTTTGTATTCGTCCTTGCCACCTAAATCCTTTTGACACACCATTGAGCGTTATAAATAAATTAAAAAATTAATAAACAAATAAATTGTGTTTAGGTCGTTGGATGCGACGACGTGATTGGATCCTCGCTCAGATTTGACGTTTGCGGTGTTTGTGGCGGTAGAGGTGACAGTTGCGACAGTTCACAGTTTGTATGGAAAGAGTCAGGTCAGTGGCGATTGCTAATTGCATAACATATTTTATTCAAGTCAATAAATAAATAAATGAATAAATAAATAAATAAATAAATAAATAAAAATGTTATGAATTGTGAACGAAATGAGTCGAGGAACGAAATGCTAACCGTGTTTCCAGGAGAATTCACGCAATGTCCGACATCCTGCCAGGAAGCAGCACGCGGTTTCCTCGAAGGGAAAGAAGAGGACGTGCGCGAATCGCGCGCCATTATCGTCTGTGTGAATGCGAACACCGGTCGTGTGGTTCCGGAACGACTTTGTGCTGATCGGAAAAAACCGCCGCTGAAGACGAAGTCGTGTCCGTTACTGATCTGTCCCAGCAGGTATTTCGTGGATTTTCCGAGCGTTTTTCCCCTGAACCACTGAGCTTGAAATTCGAATTGAATTGAACTTGAATTTTGGGTGTAACTCTCAAATGGTTTTTGAAGATTTCTTTTCCCCGTGCTATGTTTAGTCTAGAAAAAGATAGGAAAAGATAGCGGATTTGGCTTCGGCCGGCGTTTGGTCGTTTTTCACTTTAATGTTGGGCCAAAGAATGAAGATTACGGGGTTCTCGACGAGGGTTTTCGGAAGCACGCATGGACCGCGCCCTAAGGTTCCCTCCCTCGGATGGAGGGCAATTAATATACTGGCGCTTGTTTAGACGTAGCGGTAGCGAGATCGAAGCGTGTAGTGGGCTCGTCGCTCCGCTCCTTAGAGGAGGTGGCTCAAGTGTTTGCCGAATTTCATAAAACAGCTGGTAAAACGCCGGCGAACAGCAGCATAAGTGCTCCGGCCGCGCATAATGGTGGCGGGTCGAGTAACAGCCAGTGATGCTTGACACCTTATAACCGCTGGCACAAACACAACCATTTTTTGAAATAAAATTCTTTCTATTAATTGATTAAATTAATTCGAGGAAAGAATAATTATTATATTTTTAAATTAATTTCTTTCTAAGTTATTTATTTCAAAGTTTTCAATTTCATCTTCTTTCTGTTTCAGTTCTCTCAAAGTTATTTGTTTCTTATTGTATTTACTTTATTATTTATGGTGACTTTCCATATATCTATTTAATTATTACTTATTTAAGTTAATGTTTCTTATTTTCATTGATAATAATTATTTTTTAAATAATTATTTCCATTTATTGATAATCTATCTTATTATTATATTTCAAAAATATTTTGTTCTCCGCATACTTTTTCCTTGTTTTTTTTTTCTAGGAGAATCCTGGGTTAGTTTGAAAAATTTAAGGTGAAGTTAAAGAAAATCGTTACGCTTTTCTAGCTGGAATCAGAAAAAGAACGGAATTTACCTTAAGTGTCTTTGATATTTAAGTTCAAATTGATCTCTGAAGATTACATTTTATGAAGACTTGAAAATTTTAGAACGCAAATATTTAAATAACGAAGATAGATAAGGCAAGGTTCACAGAATGTTAGAATTTTACTTTAATGAGCAGATTTTTTCGATGCAACCACAATATCTGGAAAAAAGTCACTTTTTTCTTAATTTTCGATCGACTCCGACTTCAATTTCTGATTCTCAACAAGGTGACTGCGGATTTATCACCTGAAAATAATAATATAAAAAATTAACTAGATAATATTATAATAAAAATGTAAATAGGTACCAGTGAATACGACAAAAATTACCTTTACAAGGTTACAATCTTTCGAATTCTAATCTTTGCACTTTTCAATAATTTTTTTATTTTTTCTTCCAATAATTTAAATTTTTTTTCCAATAATTTTTTTACAATTAATTTTTCCAATAATTTTGATAGCGTCGACTTCAGCGACCACACATGGTCTAAACGACATTATAAACATTATTCACACCCAGTATTAGAGTAGAATGCACTTTCCCGGCAGCTAGTAAGTTGAGCAGTAGGGGAAAAAAGTCGCACTCATTTCTTTTGCTTTTCGAAAAATATTGCTCCAACTTTTTCTCGAGTAATTATAGTTATATAAGCCCTTCATGACTGGGCATAGATAGAATCGAAAAAGCAGAGAAATGATGGTGCGTCGACGAAAATGGAGTAATTGTCTGGACGGAGGGAGAAGACGTCGTCCTGATCGTGACGTGATGATAAATGAGCATCAGATGCAGCACGATGTAGACAAATACATGCTATTGTGTTTGTGCTCCAGAATAACGAGCAGAGGCGAAAATGAAGCGTGGAGAATGTGTGTGTGTGTGTTTTTTTTGCGAATTTATCCTTAATTGTGTTAGTGTTTGAGCGATAGAACGTGATTTTTCTCTGGAAAAAATTTTACTAATCGCATTCTATTCTACGCCAAGACAGATAAAAGAGGTGGAAAATAAAGAAGAAGAAATAAAAAGATTTCAAAAAAGATTAATAATAGTGAATGAGAAAACAAAAAAATAGTAGTAAGATAAGGAAGAAAATAAGAAAAAAAGAAAAAAAATAAAGAAATGACCTATGATTATTCATATTCTGCAATAGGAATTAAGATTGTAAGTAATTTTGAAAAAAAAGCTGTGCAGGACATACGCATAGCGAAAATGACCTGAGAAGAAAAAAAAGATACGCAAGTATTTTTCAAAAGGAAGAAAGAACTTTGAGGAATTTTATGCCCAGATTAAGAAACAGTCTTTGTCTTAAATAAATAATAATAAGGAAGAAACAAAGACTTTTCCAATTCTTCGAATACTATTCTGGATTGATTTAACTGATTTCAGCACAAAAACTTGCTAGAATATTGAAAAATTTACATAAAATATGATGAAAATTCCTTTGCACAATACGAGAATTCGGAAGCTAAAAAAGTGCTGAATTCAAAAGTATGATAATTTTTCTGCAACGTTTCTATAATTTTCTGTTAATTTTAATTTTTGCTAAGGAATGTGTAGCTTTCCATGCACACATTTTTCTTTGCGGGACCCGACGAGAAGAACATGAACAAAAGACAATGGTAGTCTTTTGTGACTATTTCAGTAGGTCGGGTAAGATGTTTATGTCATCCTCCTGTCATCCCGACGTTATACCATATGTACTTCTACGTAATGTTCTTTGTTATGACCCACATATTTGGTCGATGGCAGACTAACGGTCAGGTAAACTGCTCTCTTTCTGTGCAGTTAAGCTTCTACATCACCCGGTGGTAGACGGTGATGCTCTAGTCGCTGAAGCTTACATTATGAGAGGGCGAATAGCGAATAAGTACGCTCCGATGAGGATCAAACAGAGGCATTTCGTTAACGAATTAGGAGCTGAACTCACTTAAAGGCATCACCTCACGAATCTGAGATGCTTTCCGGATTTCACGGTGGAGTACTCGTATACGGGGTAGGAGGAGATCAAGGAGAGAGGGTGATTCCGTCCATTTCTTCCTGATTGCCGTAAGAAACGTCCCGGAAGATACGGCTCCGGGCGTTCTAGCGCACTATTTTCTACAAGGAGTTCGACTGGAGCGCGCCAGCCTTGTGTACGGCGCCGCATCTTCCCGTCTTTTCACCTTTAATTGTTTATGAATACGTTTCTAAGACGGCAAAGCACCTTCCAAACTTTATAGCTAGAACTATTAATGGACTAGCAACTAAATACGTACTAACTACATCAAACCTGAACTTTTTAATATGCGAACAAGTGAATGTGAGCTCCGACAACATCTATTATTTGACGACACTTGATCATTAATCAAAATGGGCAAATTGATGGTTTTTACGGTGATTTTTGCAGAGATATAAATCGTACTTCTCACAATATATACCATATGTTATATAAACCCACCACGGAGATTTCTTTCTTTTTTTCTCGAACAAACTTCCAACGTAGAGTTTGATTGTGCACTACTTTTTTTTAAAAAAAAGCAGAACCAAGATTGTTAGTTTTATTTATTCTGGATAACGTTTCGGCGTCGTCGTTTACTTTAGAGCCTGGAAAATCAAAGACATGTAATTGTGTAATTTACTCTCTCGAACGCCTCGTCATTCCACAAGATATGACTTTGCAAACGGATTAAATCAAAGAAAACGTCAGAAAAGCGGGCCATCATAACGCTCACCTCAATCAAACTTTACGATGCCAAGATTCAAAGAAGGTCGAACTAGGGACTTACTCAAACTTTTAACGGTTACGAAAAACAAAGGGCGTCAGCGTGCAAGATGCGCTCCGTAGTTTTTTGTGCGTGAGAATGTTTGTTGACTCCTCTTTGTGAACTAGTCCTTAGCGCTCCGTAAGTCATAGTCCAGTTTTTAGCTCAATTGCTCTTAAAGGCATCACCCCACGAATCAGAGGTGGTGCAGATTTCAGGTGGAGTATTCGTATACGGGATGGAAGACTATGGAAGGGGGGGGGGGGTGATTCCGTCCATTTCTTCCTAATTGCCGTGAAAAACGACCCGGAAGATACGGCTTCGGGCGTTCTGGCGCACTATTTTCTGTAGAGAGTTCGACTGGAGCGCGCCAGCCCTGTGCGGCGCAGCGTCTTCCGGGCCGTTTTTTAAGGTAATTAGGAAGAAATGGACGGAATCACACCCCTCCCCATAATCTACTATCCCGTATAAGAATACTCCACCTGAAATCCGTACCACCTCAGATTCGTGGGGTGATGCCTTTAAAGTTCTCATTTACTGCTTTCTGATGCGCGAAATTCTTTCCCTGGATGACTATGACTACCTATAAGAACGCGGTGGTTCACCAGCTCAGCTAGCCGGTATGACTAGCGTTTTATGAAGACTAGGCTGTCAAGACATAAGGTCACTAAAAGAATTTCACCAAAACTTCGTGGGCACAACAAAATAAGGGCATAAATCCAATTCTTCACATGTCTTTCATCTCTGTCTGCCTAGAAAAATGTAGTGTTGGTGTAAAACGCTTGAAGAAGAGACAATGAATGATGTATCTGTAGAGAGGAGAGCCGTCACTACTCCGAAAAATCATCAGTTTTCTCGATTGCGTGGCGGGTGCAGCGTTTGACTCTCGGAGAGAGAGAGACCTCTCTTTTCATCCAAATTGTTAGCTGTGTGGAAATCCTCGGAGACAATCGACAAGATGAATGAGTTTTCGTGTATTCTCGGCAGAGATTTCGTTTGGATTAGAGGCGAGAAGCCGAGTGAATCATAACGGAATAGTACATTCGAAAGCATATTCACATATGAACAAAATATAAAGAAAGCTTTTAAAATGATTGAAATAAAAGATTAAAATCCCTTAATTACTATTCACATATGAACAAAATATAAAGAAAGCTTTTAAATTGATTGAAATAAAAGATTAAAATCCCTTAATTACTATTCACATATGAACAAAATATAAAGAAAGCTTTTAAAATGATTGAAATAAAAGATTAAAATCCCTTAAATTTAGGAAGTGTGAAATTTGACGGCGTCACTTGTGAAATTCCAGTTTTTCTATTCAATAGATTTATTCTTAGCATCTTTTATCCATTCGTAAAATAAATTTGTAACCCTCGAGCACTGACAATTCGAAAATAAGGAATTAATAAAATTTAAAAAAAAATTAACAAGTGAAGTATAAAAACAGATATAATGACATAAATGTAATGTAATTCATATAATGTGTAATAATTTAAACATAAAAATAAAATAACAAAGTGAGTAACTTAACTTTAAGAATAATAAATAAAATAAATATAAATATAAATAAATAATAACTTAGTTATAATAATAAATATTAGATAAATAATAATTTAACTATAATAATAAAATAACAAAATAATAAAATATGCGACGTAACTTCAAAATACAATAGCACTATATTTTAAAGCAGAGTAGTGCAGTGGTAAAAGGTCACCACTAAGCACACGCGGTCGCTGGTTCGAAACCGCCCGGATTCTTCCTGTGCAAACAGATTGATCGATACTTTAACAAAGATTCTTCTCCATTTTTCCTTTTTTTTCTCGAAATTATCAACAGTTTCTCGTTCTGAACGTTACTTTACAGATGTCGGTAGGTTTTACGTGCTGATCTCTCTCTGTCTATTCGTAAGGTAACATGCATGGAGTGCCCATTTGATTGGGATGCAAAATCTCTTTTTTTTTCTATATATTTTCGGTTTTTTGTCGAGTAATATCGTGCATTCTAAGTTCTTGTTGAATTTCATCCTCAAAGCTCGAGTTATTCGACAACGAAGTTTTGCGCTGAACTAAACCGCATGATATTGCTACGTTCGCAACAGTGCGCTAAGTTATTGACGTATGATATGTGGTGAGATGGATGGATCCGCCGTTTGATCGTTTTTTATTCCGGTTGGCTGGCGTCCGATTGGTCCGAATGTGTGCCGATTTGTGGTGGTGGCCGGAGAACACGAAGCGTTTACTGTGTTCATCACACGGTGAATCAGACGTTGAATGTGCCGGAGAAGTACTGCGAGAATCAAACAAAACCGGTAGGTGACGTTTTTCTTCCGAACCCTACTGAGAAACGGAGGCACTGCTTCAGTCATGAAATCTTTATTATCCGAGATCTTCCAGATTTATGCCCCAGCAAGCATGAGCATTCTGTAGAAACTATAAATATCTAGACTGGATATGAGAACCAAGAAAGTATTTCAAAGTGTGAGCCAAAAAGAGATTGTGAGATTTATGGAAGGTATAAAAGTAGCGAAAAAAGGAAAAAAGAAAGAGAAATGCTAAGAGAATTTAGTGAAATCGATAGGAATTAGAGAATGAGCAAGGAATGTCACTCGAAAGAGAAAGTTGTTGAACAGATATAAATCCATTTGTTCTTTTTTTGAGGAATCCCAAGAGGAAGAATTGTTTTCCAAGCGCCTAAATTGTTAAGAAATTTGAATTGTTTTTGTTTCAAAAACTATTAGTTTTTTTTTCTGGATAACTCCAAGTGTTTGGAATTGGATTCCACTAGCAATAATCATGTTGCTTATTTAACAATATTCTTCATCATGTAGTGGTTGTGCCGTTTCCGAATCCCATGGTGAGATTTCGCGGAAGAAAATTGTAAGGAATTAAAATCTGGAGTTGTAAAAGTAGAACTTAGCCAAACAGGAGAAAAAAAAACGAAATAATCTCAGGAGAAGCGATTTTTGAGCAAATAATGATGATTTGCAGAGATCATCATCATAAAATTTTCGGTGCTGGATTGTTTCTAACGAAATCATTTGAGAGCCATAACTATAGAAGATTTATAGTAATTTTCAAATAAAATTGTAATTTTTGTAATTAATTTATAGTATACAGCTATCAAAAGTCTAAGAATTTCCACTAGTTTCTGTGATAAGTAGGGAAAACTAGTTCCTGACAATATTTCACATACGCTATGAACCCTACTTTTTTCCAGAAACTTGTACGACATTTCGATTATTTCTACAAGTCATCAATTTCTATGCTCAAAAATTTTTTTCATCTCAAAAATCCCGGAGAAAATCGCAAGAGTCTTGAGACTATTCAGATTTTTTCCCTTTTCTGATTCGTTTGTATTCACAGTGAACCTTGACAGTTTCGTGTTTTTCGGAATGGATTAGGTCCTTATTACTGAGCATAGAAAGAAAAAAATATATTAAGACAGTCGAAGAATATTCCTAAGTATATGATCATAATCATTCCCTCCTTTAAATGAAGTATTGCGGCCGTTGGGCCGTATTTCATTCAAAAAAAACCGTCTAACTTTTAAACGCACGATTTCTTCTTGAAGCTTTCGGAATGTGGAAAGAAACCTATAATTTTGAGGCAGACAAAGTAACAATTAGTTCAAAACAAAATAAAAACAACGTCCAAAGGTCCCCTTACATACTTATGCCGGTTTTAGACAACGTTCTGTCGCTATACACATACATTTTCTCATTGATTATTTATTTTCACTTCAAAATTGCATCTATTATTTATGTAGAAGTTAAACGAAAATTAAATCAACGCAAAATACCAAGAACTTTATTTTTTGGAGGAAAAAAAGGTCTTCAAATAGGGTGTTACACAACGCAAAAAAAAATCTTTTTTCTTCTCTGCGCGAATTTAAATTTGAAAAAAAAACCGCTAGTTGTCATTCATTAACCTATAATATAGAGAATTAGTGCACCAACGGTAGAGAAAATTTACGAAAGAGGAAATTTCTGACTTTTTAAGCAACCACCTAAAATTACTAAGCTTACGGTAGTCTTGAGTACTGCTTTCTGGCAAAGTCGTCAGTTGTTCTGCCACAAAACCATGAATCCCTGTCTACTTTCTTCTCAAGGAAGCCCTGCAAAAGGGGCTTAAAAATCCTCGAATATTCGGAAATAATTGGGAGAACGATTCAATATAGGATTTACTTAGTTTCTAGAGAGTTTTTAGGTCTTTTTTTTGAGATTTTTCTTTCAAAATTCAATGTCCTGGATAAATTTCGTGTCCATTCCAGATCTCTGAAGAAGCGTGCGCGAACGAGTCTTGTGGTCACTGGGTAACAGGACAATGGACCAAATGTTCCGTATCCTGTGGTCAGGGAACGAGAAGACGCACGGTAGCTACTATTAGTATTTATATTTATTATTATTTTTTTATTTTTTATAATATTTTATATAATATAATTTAATATTATTTTTAAATTTTTTTGTTATTTATCTATTGTTTATCACTTAATTATGAACAAATATTAATTACTGTGCTATTGATTAGATAATTAATTAATTAGTAATATTTATTCTAGCGTAAAAGAATCCATGTTGATTTCCTGGCTCTATAGGTTGAATGCGTTGGTGGTAAGGACTGTCCGTTCACATCTCGGCCAATCTCCGAAGCCGTGTGTTATTCCGGAGTTCCCTGCACAGGACAATCACAAAATACGAACGCATGGACTCAATTGGATAACAGGTGATTTTTTTTTGCGATAGAGTTCAGCCGTAAGGAACGTTGTAGAAGTCTATGGATTTCACCCCGGGGGAAATCTGAAGACGTCTCTTGCCGCGCGCAACATGCAAGATAAATTACATCGTTGTTGGACGGCGGTTTATGGTTGGACTGGATTCATGGTGGAAAAAACGCTAGTTTTTTTCATTCGACCGTTTCCATGCTAAGGTCCTCCACTTTTTTCTTCTGGAAGAAAAAATCCTCTTTGTATCCCCGGTTGGTGCTTTGCGGTGAAGTTTTTATGTACGTTTTGTTTTATTTCCGCGCTTAACCGACCTCAAGAAGAAAGAGGCGAGAGCTTAAACGGAAGTGATATGTGAGCGACATAACGACAAACCACACTGCATCACTTCAGGGTCCCAGAGGAATTCTGGTAACAGTTTTACTTTGAGAAGTTTTCATCGCTTTTTCTAAGACCACCAGGGTTCTCTCCTCTGCGTTTGGATTGAAACTACAGTAACCAGAGCGAGCGACGAATTTTATTCTTTCGGAAAGTTTTTCTCGCAAAGGAGAGCTTTGTTTCACTACATATAAGTCCTAGAAGCTCCGGAAACTTCGCGAAAATTCGTCCCGTGAACACATGAGAAGAGAAACTGATCGCAATGGTCCTTACTCACGGGAGCTTACGAGAATGAATGTGTAGTTTGGAAACAATACGTTGGAGTTTCTCTGCACGTCTAATCCCTCATAGACCTCTCATCCATCACCCGTCGGCTGCTCAGCCGTAAAGCTCTCTATACCTCCGCCAGGAGGTCGGTGATTGGTCGGTGTGGGACTGCCGCCCCGCCCCCTTCAAGCTGCTCATGCCATTCTCGGAGCTCAAGGAGTAGCCACTCTCCTCCATTATGGAACCTCCATTATTCATATTCTTATGCTTAGCTGTGTTTGCTGAGAATTCTATTGCGTTGTGAGTTTTTTCGATTTTTTCCTTACGTCACATTAAAGACGTTTAAGTCGAATTTTTGAGGAAAACGTGCTCGCGGTTTCGAGGTAATTTCACTGAAGCCTATTGACATTTGAGAAATGACTTGCTCTGAAGATAGATAGGGGATCATTGTAGAAAAATGGTGGAAGAATCCAGAAAAAAAAGCTATGACGTCAATCTTGGAAGATACCATCTAAAATAAGCCCAAAATAAAAGTTTAATTCCCAGTAGTCGGTTTTTTCATTTGTTGAGAGGAGCAGTAAACGAACTGAGAGAAATTTCTCAACTGATTTTTTTGGACGTTCAGAAGAAAGTAAATTTGATAAAACCGACGTTTTTTTCGAAAGATAGTCGAAAATGCAAAATATTTTAGTTTTTTAAAATGCATTTTTGAAGTTGCCCATAAAAAGGATTTCCTAGACTTTCGGATGAAATTAAATCTTTTTAAAGGAATAAATCTCCTATAACTCATTCCTAGGGCATTTTTTCAGAGTTCTAGTCGAATCTTTAGTTCCGAATACTTTTGAACTCAGAAGTCTTTCCGCTTTCTACAGAAATGAGACCTCGAAATAAGTTTAAAAACTCAATAACTACAAAAACTTGATTAAAACCTA
Source organism: Necator americanus (assembly GCF_031761385.1). Lineage (NCBI taxonomy): Eukaryota > Metazoa > Nematoda > Chromadorea > Rhabditida > Ancylostomatidae > Necator > Necator americanus. The sequence continues at coordinate 36,734,925 of NC_087371.1, read as the reverse complement.
TCCCTATTCCGGATCAGGTTTTTAACACCGTGTGCGAGAACAAAAATTATTTTTTTCAGGATTGAGGCAAATCGAGTACCTGACGTTTAAAATACTTTCAAATATTCTAAAGCGTAGATATATGTAGTCTTATTTTCTTGTTGTCACGATCCGTAAAACATCTCAAGAAAGTTCCAGAAATAACTTACAGAGATTTCCTATTTATTTACTGCAATATATTGCATGATTATTCTTACGTATGTGAAAGTTACAAACATTTACTACCATACAGAAACATTTTGTACTTCAAAAGAAAAGGAGGATTATAGAATGCTGATTTTCCAAGTGTCCAAGAATTTCCTGGAAGTCCAAGAATTTCCAAGTGAATGCTGTTGCTTTTTGCAGATTTTTTCTTTTGGAGAAGCGTTAACTGGAAAAAAAGAAAGTATTGTACTCAATATTGCAATATTGTTTTTTAAAAATTATTATGATAATTATTTGACATGTATATTTTTTCAAGCGAACAGGTGGTAAGTAAATAAGAAAAAAAAAGCACAAATTTATAGCAGTGTGAACTCTTCTGAATGGAATGCGTCCCATCCGATGACATCCGCTCATCCATACATATATTTGTTACATGCTTATTTGCTAATTGTTGTCTTCTCGTTCCCGGCAGAATGGGGAAAAAAGTGCCATCAGTGCTGCTGGCATCCACATCCATAAGCGTCCACGCGGATCCCATGCGTTGCTGCCGTGATTTCGCATCCATGGAATTCTTGCGATTCCTCATTAATTCGAGTGGTTTGCGATTGGTCTGGATAACCAGCGTTTTGTCGAGCGAAGTGCTGTCGGCATACTCCCACGGAAGTCTACCTGTGAAAAATTTTGGATCTAATCCGGATCCGGATCCTGAACGTCTTCCGGCTTCCCGAAAATCACTACCTATAACGGAACATTTTCTCTCATAAACTGACCACAAGTCCATCAGCCGAAGAGCCCACGCCATCGTTCACGCCTTCACAAATTACCCACTCTTGACCACTTCGGGCCGAGTAAGTGAATTATTGCAGTAATTCGTGTTGACACATCATAATCATTGCATTGTCATTCAAATTCACGGACTGACAGCCCTCCGGCGGTACATTTCGAAGAAATACTTTGAAGTTAGTAGTGTTTTGTCACATCGACCAGCGACTTCCGGAAATCTTTCAACATTTTTCTTCACGCTTCTATCCATGGTAACCTAAATAGGCCAAGAGTTTTAGAGATGTCTTTAAAAAACGAAAAAAAAAGCAAAGTATAAAATATAAGGAATAAAACTAAGGGGAAATTTTGACGATCTCTGTTTTTTCTTGTTTCCGTTTAATTCCACACCTAAGGGAGTTTTCAAATAAATAAATAGATAAACAAATAAATAAATCTAACAATCACATCGTAGAATTGGAATGAATCATTATGCTAACATAGCTTCCCTAGTTCGAGGCTTTTTAAAATTTTGAAAGCGTTTTTAAAATAATTTTGTTATTTTCAAGTGTTAATAAAAATACTTGCTTTTACTATACTTTTGCCAAATATGCAAGGATTTTTTCATCTTCCTTTTCTTCCAGTGAAGCTCTTCTGTCCACTTTCTGTGTTAGGTTTTCTCTTCTCCCCAAACACAATGAATTTTGTATAGAATTCCTAATAAAGAACCTTTTCTCATTCCCAAGAAAGGGATTTTTCAAGACGAAGTGTTCTTCAAACCGGTGGAAAAAAATACCTCAATTTTTCATTCTTCTCAAGACAAACGGAAACAAGTAAATTTATCATGGCACAGCACCAGAGGAGGGAAAAATGAGGAAAAACTGAGAAGACTGCTTCTTCGAATCTATTTCTAACGTCTCAAAAAGAGAAATTCTGCAAAGTTTCGGGGCAAGGATTTTTTTCGTTTGGTTCCTGAGAGATTTCTCTCCATGGGGCAGAAAAAAAGCAAGGAAAAGCAAAGAGTGGAATGTTTACTGAGAAGTAGCCGATCGAGCTAATTTACGACTTTCCATCCAGGTCGGTTCCTTTCTTCCTTATCTCGGGTCAAGTGCGTGCGGGTGGTTAAGGGAAGGTAATAAAAAGTCAGTCAAAGGAGCAGCTACATATCTCTTTAAGTTCAGAATTGCGTTCTCATTTTCCAAAGAAGGTCCCAAAGGAGAAGATGGGGGATTTTTTTTTGCTCGCGTATATTTCGACAAATATGAACGACCGATATGAACTGCTCGTGTAGTGCACGGACGGAATTAGCTGCTGCTGCTGCTGGCGCTGCCGGCCTCGTCGCTCTCATGGGATCAACTTAAAATCGCGCAAAACATTTGTTATACGCACTAAGACCAGCACACGCACAAATCTCGCAGTCGGTCTGTCGGTCGGTCAAGACAATCACTTTCACGGCTGAGTAGAATAAAAATTTTAAGGGATGAGGTTGATCGGAATTTCTGGATTTTCAGGATAAATAGCAGGTGTGTGAGGCACTTCTACTAATCTGATCAACCTACCGAGTACGCGGTAATTATGTGAGGTGTTGATTTACGAGCAGGCAAAGGTTATCTTCTTTGATGAATGAGCACTTTGTTGACAAAAGGCCAGGTATTAAAGTATTTTTGAATGAGTGAATGAGAAAATAAACAAACAAAGAAATAAAGAGTCACGATTTTGTGGTTTTCCCGTTTTGACAAAGAAGTTTTGGTGAAGACTATTTATTATTATAAAGTTAGCCGTTGTTTAATAAAGACGATCAATACCAATCTTGGCTACAGCTGAAGGAATTCATTTTAAAAACTATTATAAAACTATTTATTATTATTTATAAGACTATTTACTACTATTCATAAGACAGTTTTATTTATTGCTTTTCGGTTCTTCATAGCCGTGCACGAAATAAAAACAAAAAAAGTTTCCTATGAAAAAAAAAAAAACTAAAACGAAAAGTGAGTAAAATGAGCGGAAATGTTTTTTTCCTCTACAATTTCAGACTGTTAAAGGGTCAAGAAAAGTTCCTAAAGTAAAGTTTCTATTCAAAAAATTGAAAAAAGGCGGAGAATTCTTTGAAGTCTTTGAATCGTTTGGAGCATTTTGGAAGCGCTCTCGATAGAAAACGTACTTTGATGTATTGTCGTTCATATGGGAAGTGTTTGTTTTTTTCATGGAGTCAGCTCTCCGAATGGATGTTCAGCAGGAAAAGAGCTGTTTTAGAGCTTCCAAAATTTTGCTACAACCTTTCGCCTTAACTCTTCCTTAATTTCCGCCTTGATTTCCTTAACCCTATCAATCGATTTTAATCAAAAAAAGGCAGACAGAGTTGAAGCAACTTTGCCTGATGCTGATTTCCACTCGAAAAACTTTCCGGAACCCCTCAAGCAAGTCCTAAGCTCTATTTTCAGCGCAGGAGCCGATAGTCTTTTCCTCAGCTCAGTTCATATTTTCTTGGTCTTCCTTCTAGAAATCAGTTTTTTTTTCGAAGCAATATTTCCTTGTTTGTTCTGGTCGCATTTAAAAACAATGGTCCATTAAATTTTTAAAAAAATTAATTTAATGGGCTTCCCTCTAGGAAAACAACTGTTGATAATAGTGCAATTTATTACAAAATAAAACAAATAATAATGAGTATAAATATAATGTAGTAATATAGTATATAACACTAATAAGTAAATTTAAAAAACTTAAATATAAATTAAAAATAAATTATTGAATAATTGATATGGATAAGTGCTAGCGCAAATGCTTTAATTTCGTGACAAAGAACTTTTCAGTCGATAATAGAACAATATAATGGTAGTTATTATAATAATAGAAACATTATAATACTAATAATATAGTAATACTTTTATAATGAAAAAAAATTTGATGGTGAAGAAAAAAATTCGTTAACTTCTGTCTCAAAACAAAACGAAATGTACGCGTATATGCGAAGAATGTCGCTTTCTTTTCAATACGTTCATGTGTTCGTGGCTGAGGCGACGGGTTGCACAATGTTTGCATGGTGTTCGCATGGAAATTTCATGAATAACTTTACAATTTCTTGCTACATCGTTCGTTGCTGAACGTATGTACACAACTAGGAAAGGAGAGCAGGGGAAATTCGTTGATTCTCTCATTTCTCTCTGGAATCGGTGGACTCAGAGCTCAATTGCGCGAAAATTGAAGTGATTTTATGAAAAATTCCAAATTGATCCAAAAGAAATCCATGTTCATTCAGGTTTTATTACCTTTAACACTATTTTATAACGATAAAAACCACAAAGTGAGACTATTGTACGAAGTCTTGTACGAATTATTATTATTATATCATTATTATTATTACTATTATTGTTATATATTATATTAGAACAATTGTTGATACTAGTACAACTTATTATAAGATAAAGATGGTAAATTTGAAAAAAAAAACCAAATTAAACATAAATAATAAAAAATAAAAGTGTTAATAAAAAAGTAAAAATAATAAATAAAAAAAAACAAAATAAAATATAAATAAAATAAATATAAATCGTTGAATTTTTGATATGGATAGATGCTAGGATATTATATTAAGTTAGTAATTATTTTAAGTATCACAAGTATATTATGTTAAGTATTATTATTATTACCATTATTACTATTATTATTTAAACCATTATTATTATTATTATTATTATTATTATTATTATTATTATTATTATTACCATTATTATTATTATTATTATTATTATTATTATTATTATTATTATTATTGCTATTATTATTATTTATTGAAAGGCTATTTCTATGCCCTTTCTAAATATGTTTATGAAAAGTAGTTCATTAAAAGAAATGTAGTTTCTTCCGGAACTAATCTGATTTTTGTCCTCCGATGTCCAATCACAATTTCCGTTTAAATTTACTTCTTATTTTATTGCTATAAAATACCGTGTTAAAATTAATGGATAAAAAGATCTACACCTTTTTTCACGTCAACCTGATACTACATACATATAATAGTGGTTTGATGTACATGACATGATGGAATAAATGTCACGAATGATGGATTAGGCGACTGAAATCCTAGCCACAATATCGTAACTCATTTTCGTGGAAATATTTCCATCATCATCACGATGTCCACCATTAGCTCACCATCGTCGTAGAACAGACATCATCGTTTACAACTAACGCTGCTACATGAAGTGACAGCGCGAGAATTACTCGGGCCAGTACGACCCGCAGCGCTTTAGTGGCGATTTGTAGTAGTAAAGTAGTCGGACCATTGGTGACCACCAAACGGACGGCTATGACTAGTTAAAAAATTGAAAAAGAGTAAAATTAGAATTTAAAAAGGAATAAAATAGAATTTAAATTAGAAATGGTGAGAAGGAATTGCCGAGGAAAAGAAAAGAAAATGACAAAGGTTTTTTGTTGACACCCGAAGCACACCTCGATTATCTGGAGTATCTCTGGGAAATGTTGGGGAGGTTTACTCTGACTCGTTTTATATGCTCCCTAAGTCTTCGGGTCTCGAAAGTATCCCACAATAAAACCCAGATCCTAAGATCCTTGAAGCATCCCGCAACCAAACCAAATCCTATTATTCCCAAGGTATTCCATAATAAAATCCATTAGTTCTCTTATTTTTGATGCTAATAAAAAACATTACTCATTTGTTCAAAGAGAAATAAAACTGGGGAAATTCGATAATCCACTACGGTATTTGTAGTAGCAACTGTAAACACCTTAATTATCATAAAAATAAGTTACCTTTACGACGCACCATTCTGGATAAGTTCTGCTGTATGCTTTTTTTGAAATCTTTTACATGTGGATGGAAAAGGTGCCTTAGCATTTGTATGTACGCATTTGCGTCTTTTATAATATGGCCGTGTAATCAATAAGTTCCTTACTATATTTACGTTTAAAGAAATCCCGAAAGGAACCGTCACTCCAAGCATTTCCCCGTCCTTACCGCTCCCCACCCCCCTCCTTCTCCGCTTGGTGAGAGCTTTCGAGCTTTTCAGGTGAATTGTAGACTAACTACAACGTTTTTGAGTCAGTTTTGTGGATTAACCCGTTGGCTGGTATAGCGCAGTGGTAAGAAGTTTCGACTGCGATTTTACAGTCGATAGTTCGAAGCCATCAATGAGCTATGGAAGTTTTTCATGCTTCGGATTGGTACCAGACTCGTTTGCGAGGATAAAGACGCTGAAAAGATACATCGGATGGCTCCAAGAACTTATTGTATACGTCGTATGAGCGTTTGTAAACCTCAAACGATACTGGATTGATGTGGAACCCGTTGGCGCATCCCCAAAGGGTTTGATCAACATCAAACTACCACTAAACTCTATCCATTACCACCTGATCTTTTAAATTTGTGTAATAATTATTGCTTAGTGGGAACTATATGAATTAACCCCCCCCCCCCCTTATTTTCACTTTTCTTTTTATAAAATGCCTTCCGCGGCACTTATTACAGTTCCATTTACCGAATAATATCAAATAAAATGTGTTTTACCGTATTAAGCAGCTGACCAACGTATAGAAATCAATGAAAGAACTTCAGTACGAGTGGCTGAATCTTCAAGGCTTATCACTTGAGACACAAGAGGTGTCCTTACAAAATCTCTTCTTTTCTTTTCGAAAACAAAAGAAGAGGCACTCATTCAAAATTTTCTATTTCTAAAGGGCACAACATCAAAAAAAGTGTGTGTTCCGTCGAGTAGAATGGAAACAATGAAACTCTGTGTTTTTTCAGCATTGATTGGAGTGATAGGAAGTTTCTCGACGAGTCGTCATACAATCCGGCAGAAAATAATGGACATTCGCCTAGGTTTGTTTTTTTTTGGCGTAAACAGATAAGAATTAATTGTTAGAATCAATATTAAACAAGTCACATTCTCGAATATTTCAGGATATTGATTTCATGGGCCGACTTTCCTGTTTTTATAGGTCTTTATCTCCTCTACGATACCATTGAAGGCATCACCCCACGAATCTGAGGTGGCACGGATTTCAGGTGGAGTATTCGTATACAGACTCGTAGATTATGGAGAGGGGGTGATCCCATCCATTTCTTGCTAATTGGCGTAAAAAACGGCCCGGAAGAAGGGGCGTGTGCACACGGCTGGCGCGCTCCAATTGAACTCGCCGTAGAAAATAGCAGGCTGGAACGCCCGGGGCGTTTTTTACGGCAATTAGAAAGAAATGGACGGAATCACCCACCTCTCCATAATCTACGACACCGTATACGAACACTCCACCTGAAATCCGTATCACCTCAGATTCGTGGGGTGCTACCTTTAAACCATGGAAGAAATCATGTCTGGTTAGGAAACCTGACCAGAAAGCCCTTTCTCCTTGGGATGATTTAACAGACATGAATATTTTAGTATATTTTGAATCCGTTACTGATGTAAATTTTAAGTATAGTAAGATTTAAGTACATTGTACAGAAGAAATATACGAATTCTGTAAATGCACAACTGAACGTATGCGCTCGAAGCGGAGCGGTGGAGCTAGCGGTTAGGGCCGAGGTGGGACCATTGTGGACTGCAGTTATGAGTGGTGCTAATGGTCCCGTTCCATCCTAACCGTTGCGCTCCACTGCACCGCTTCTAGCGCAGATGCTTACGTAAATGCAGGTCCCGGTTTTGACCCGACTATAGATCAGGCTACAAATAGGAGATGATGAAAATGAAAAAAAAACCAAGGGCTCTCATCCATCGTCAGAAAAAATGGCGTGATTTTTCAATTCGTACCAACCTTCTATGCACCTCATATTTGTACGAATTTTTTCAGACTTGTACTCAGCGCCTGGAGTGAATGTTCCACAACATGCGGACCAGGTGTACAAACACGTTCCGCTGAATGTATGGCTGCGCATCCGATGGCAGGCATGATCCGTTTACCGTACTCCGAATGTCAATGTATATCTTTGCGCTCGATTATTTCGCATAGAACTAGTAGAAAAAAGAGATTCTTGCAGCACAACCGCAACCCTCTCTTTTCGAACCATGCGAGGCACGTCCATGCCCACTTCAGGAAGATCCGAAGACTAGCCGCGATGAGTCCCCGTTCAAATGGGAGAATGGTGACTGGGGACCGTGTTCGGCCAGTTGCCTTGGAGGTATATTCGTCCTAAACCTAAGGATCTTCCAGAAAAGCAAAATAACAATTCTAGGGAAGCAAAAAGCGGCGCTATTATGTCGAGAAGTGGCGTCAGGAAGAGCGGTGCCATGGTCCCAATGTGATGCGAGAACTCGTCCACCACAACTCGTCCGTCAATGTAATCAACATGCTTGTCCGCCTGTTTGGCAGGTACTGAGATCGTTGTAGGACCGTCACGTCACCGTTCGCGGCTTGATCGCTGTAATCTAGGTTGGGAACTTTGGACCGTGTTCAGCTACATGCGGTGGTGGTACAGCAACTCGTTCCGTGAGCTGTATACGTCCTGTTAGCCGTAGTGGAGGTTCGACCTTTTTGATTTTAATGAAATTTTAGATTGAATCATAAACATCTTCTGCTTAGGTACACTATTGTTATTGTTTACGTACGCACTGAGTTACCAAAACAAGGGATTTTTGTTTTCGCCACGCAGGCATAGCTTCGGGAGCTCAGAGTCTTCAGACAACAGCCTAGTGTTATGCACATTAGGCTTAATTTATTTCTGTTCACCTTGAAAATGGAGAATAAAAAAATACAATTAGCTATGCGATGCTTTGGAAATTTGTACAGAGTACGGCAATACAGTATCCAAATTCAATTTATTATATTTGTACAATTTATACAATTTTTACAACAAAAAAAGTGAAAAGAATGTTAAAAAAACGAAAAAATGCTCAAAAAGTGTGCACTGGTATGGTGATAATCGATCAGGTGGTTAGAAATTGGTTTTTCAGATTCCGTTCCAGAGATGTGACCTTGAAAAAACGAACCAAGGGGGTTGCTCTTCAGTTTTCGATATTTTAAAGTCAATATAGGGATAAAATCCAGGAAAAACAATGAGAAATGTAGCAGAGAAGCTGAAGACATCAAAATCACAATAAATCTATGAAAAAGAAAACGGAATTTATTTATGACTTAACCTAATAGGGGCAAGATAAGCGTTTGTCCACTTAAAATCCAGAAATAGATCGAATTTTCAGGAGCAGATGCTCACATAGTTCTTCGTGACATGGAATGTCCACTACCGAAACCGAGTGAAACCGAAAATTGCGGAATTGTGGAATGTCCGGCGAGCTGGATTGTGAGATTTCATTCCAGATTTTTTCTTGTTGATCTTTCCTAACCATCTTTTCTTCCCAGACTGGTGAATGGACTGAATGCTCTGCTTCTTGTGGATCAGGTGAACAAACTAGAAGTGTAATGTGTGAGGGAAGAGACGCTAGAGGTCGGAGGGAAATCCGTTCTGAAAGAGAATGCAGGGCGGAAAAACCAGCATCGGTTCAAATGTGTAGTCTAGGTGGGCGCTAGGATATAGATTTTTGTCTATAAATATTTATATTTACTCAATAAATGGATTTATAAGTATCCATTACTCATTTCCATTGAATCCGTTACAGGTTCATGCGGAAAACCACAACTTCTATCAAATCGAGTATTCGAGCAAAATGCATCCGAGAAAAAACTCACACTAGGCATTGGAGGAGTTGCAACTTTATATCAGGGTATTTTCCTTGTTTATCTTTTTGTTTTGTTTATTTTTGTTTATATTTATCATTGTGGCTTAATTCACGTATTTAAGGCACAAGCATCAAAATAAAATGCCCACGTAAAAATTTCGATAAAAAGAAGATCTACTGGACGAAGAACGGGAAAAGGATAAGAAATGACGGTAATTTATGCTTCTTCACCCCCAGGAATTCATTTCCACAAAAAATCGCCTGTCTTTTCAGCTTTGATGCATAACTTTTAAGTTTTTCTAGCCTTAAAAAACTGTCAAAACGTTTTCAGTTCCTAAAAGTGCATTTCTGCAATTTTTCAACCCAAAAGCTCCCTTTTTTTTACAAGAAATGTTCCAAAAATAAGTGCACAATTTTTTTTTCGTTTCCCTGCAAGAAACAATAGTGCATACGTCTGCATACACTGAAACTTACACTGAAATGTTACTGCCGTATTCATGGGTGGGTATAGCTCAATGGTAGGACGTTTCGGCAGCGTTTCCACGGCTAATGGTTCAAAACTTCCCGGGGCCAACCAACCACCTTTCCATCGCTCTCAAGCAGATGAAATAGTTCCTGACGAATCAATGCACATATTATCCTTATTCGAAAAACAAATATTTCTTTTCAAAGAAGATAAATTGACGGAATTCTTACGCATTACAGAAGGCGTGCAGTGGTGGGAGTGCAGAAGTCGTTAATATTTTTTCAGGTAAAAAGAACTATTTTTTTATGGAAAAAATGATTAAACTTTCAAAAAAAATTTTCTGCACGACTTTCTCACTTCTTATCCTATCCATGGACAGAACGAGGTTCATTAATCAATCGGGACGACGATGTCCTTAAAAAAAATTCTGAGATTCTGCTCAGTTGTTCGAGAAGAATCGAAACTACTACTAACCATTATGGGGGCTGGAAAGTGAGTATGGGTGGAGGAAACCCAGAAGTTAAATGTATCTTCGGGAATTCGGATGTCAAGGGACTAATACTGGAATTTACAAGTGGAACGACAAGAAGAATCTAATTCCATTCTTGTCCTATGTGACACCTTTACAAGATAAAATAGAAGATATGCACACATAATACTCTTTTTTGTAAAGATTCTTAGATTAATCGATAGCGTTATTTATTTCTTTCATTCATTTACACATTCATTAGGTGAACACTTGTAAAATGTAAAATATTTCATGGTTATTAAATATTAGAAATTGTAATGAGATTTAAGAGCGGAATCCGAGTTTTTTCGAAGCTTTTTCCAGTTTAAAGGCAGCATCTGAGGTGGTGCGGATTTCAGGTGGAGTATTTGTACACGGGATAGGAGATTATGGAGTGAGGTGTAATTCCGTCCATTTTTTTCCTAATTCCCGTAAAAAAACGGCCCGGAAGATGCGCGCGTGCACAAGGCTGGCGCGCTCCAATCGAACTCGTTGTAGAAAATAGCGCGCCAGAGCGCTCGAAGCCGTATGGTCCGGGCCGTTTTTTTACGGCAATTAGGAAGAAATGGACAAAGTCACCCTTCTCTACATAATCTACGATCCTGTATACGAGTACTCCACCTGAAATCCGTACCACCTCAGTTTCGTGGGTTGATGCCTTTAACAAGACAAATTTAATTAATTCAATTTATGAAAAAAAATCTAGTTTACGAAACTTAGGAGATTTACTAGCATCCTCGTTTTTCTATAACAAGTCCCTACATCTTGATCATTAAAATTTTCCATTATTCTCCATCGTTTTGGTTTCAGCGCATATTAAAGTGTCCGCTAACGGGAACCTACGTCTTTTCCACGCTCGAATGGAGGATGCCGGACTTTACGAGTGCTACACAGACACACTCCAAGGAAATGTTACGTTGAGATTCAAGTATCGTGATGAGGACAAGGTGGGATCTTCGTCGGACAGGGAACTACTATTTTTTCCCCTTCTTGAATGCAAAATAATGCATTTTTAATTATTAATAATGGAATTAATAAGTGATGGAACATCTTGTATGAGGAACTACCACCTGAGAACTTCAATTCGAATAATTCCTGTGGTTTTACAGCCATAATTAGAAAGAAATAGTCAAATAAAATAAAATAAATAGAAGAATAAATATATATATATAAATATAAATAAATGAATAGAAGAAGAATAGAAGAAGAATAAATAAATAAATAAATAAATAAATAAATAAAAGGACTTCCTGTTGCAGCCACATCGTCCACGTCTGACGGATTTATCGAAAAATGTGAAAGCGGCCAGCAAGAATTCCTCATTTTTTGAGGTATGTTCTCAATATTTCCGTTATTCTCTCACACAGTGGCCGTAGGACATGTTCAGCCGGACTGACGCAACGCGTCTGCCCGCCATGCGCGCAAATTCTCGCCTGAACCACCTCTGGCTCTCTTTTCTCTAACCTGCACCATTCGGGGGCACTATGCAGTGACTCAGTCGAATATTCACTTGCGATTTTACTCATAGTTTTCCCTGAAGCAAATTAGCGTAAATCAGCTCCAAGTTTAATTTTAGAATTTTAAAATTTGAACTTTAAAGAAGCCTCGGCTTTCATAGTGAACCAGATTTTAAATGGGTAATTAAATAAATAATAGGTAGTAAGTACCAAGGTAATGGGATAAATAGGTATTTAATTAAACGGTTAGTTGAATAAATAATAAATAATAAGTAATTAAATAGTACATAGGTAGATAAGTAGTCTTAAATAAGCGTAAACTTCAGGGAATTCTCTCCGCCGGCAGCTATGAAGAAGTGGCCCGGGAACTACAGAAACATCGCGACACAATCCAAGCACGCTGGGAAATAGGTCATTGGACGGACTGCAAGCAAAGCACGTGCGGTGTAGCCGGCTATCAAGTAATCAGCAGTTTTTTTTTCCCTACTATTTGTCCTATAGAGAAACGTATCCGAATCGCTTAGGCTCGTGAGGTAAAATGTACGGTTATGGTGGACGGGAAACGTAAGGCTGGTGATCAACGTTTGTGCAGTGCATTGGCTTCCCCGCGTCCACCAGAGACCAGACCTTGCCATAAGGACGAATGTCCAAGATGGGACGCAAGTGACTGGACAGAGGTGATTTCAGTTGTTTTTTTTTTGTTTTCTGAGGTTCACCGTGAGAGACAGTGGGATTCAACCGGAATTCTCTCTCATGAGCTAGATTTTCCGGAACTCCTGAAACAAATCCTGAAGTTTCCATGATAACTGACACAAACAAATAAACAAGTCGTTTTTCATCCATGAACATCGTATCGGTCATCTTAAGTACTTCATAGCTTAGTGTAAATAAAAACAACAGTCCAAGTACATACAAATAAATAGCAAATGAGTGATCTTTGAATTTTAGTTTAAATGGGTATTTTAAATATATTGTAATTGTTATATAGTAATAAGTAATATTAATATTATTTTAGGTAATGATAAAGAATAATAATATAATAACAATAAATATTAATAATAATAAATATTAAATGATAATAAATGATGATGGATATTAAATATTAAATATATAAACTTTTATTTTAAATATTTCACTTTTTTCCACTTACGTTATGTGAATGTAATTCCCCATGGTGACTCTTTCCAGGAACCTTACTTAACTTAGGTCAACTTCTAAACGAAGCACATATTTAGCCGCATTCTATTTGGTTTTTCGGGATCTTTCTAAACTGCTGCTGTTCTTCTACAGTTATTGAAATAATTAGACGTAAAATATAAAAGTAATAGGAAAGTCAACAATTCCTTTTCAGCTTCGAATTCTCAAAAATCTGAACCTTCTAGCTGAATTTTCACGATTTTCCAGATAATCCTCGTAGTAGCTGACTGTTGTTAGAAATCAGTATCGTCTGTAGACTATAAAACTTATAAACTTAAACTTATTAACCTTATAAACAATCATATCTACGTATTTATAATGGAAGAAAACGGATTTGTGACAAAAATCACAAAGACGGAACCATCCAAAAATTATCCGTAACGGTGAAAATCAATCTGCTTTGATTTCCACCAACATTAAGGACATCCGTCGTAACCTAACAGATAAAAATGACTAGCGCTCAGTATTTTTCACAGGCTGAACCTTAGTGACTAAAAATATTATTTAATTAAACCACACCCTCTACGATTTAGTGTTCTTCTGCCCCTTGTGTGAGGGAAGGAACAGCTAAACAGCGACGGGACGTGCGATGTTTGATGCAAAATGGTCAAGCGGTTGATGAGGAACGTTGTGATAAGACTCAGAGGCCTAAATCACGAAAAGAGTGCGAAAATCGTGAGTTACGCTGTCTTATAATGAATGACATTTGAAGTAAAAGTGGAATTTGTAGATAGCTGTAAGGCGGAATGGCATGCGTCCGATTGGGGATCGTGTTCATCAAACTGTGGCACAGGCGGAGTTCAGGTTTGATTCCTGTGCCGTGTTTTGTTGTGTGAGAGCCACTTTGGGTCTCTTTTTTAGTTCAATTAGTACTTTAGTTCAATTTTTTCAATCTTTCCAGCTTCGTTTACTTTCCTGCGTATGGGCGACCACCGGATCCGCAGCCGGTCGTAACTGTGAGGGACGACGTCCGCCAGCAGCACGCCCATGTCCACACGGCGATTCGTTGCCACCGTGTCGCCCCACGGCTCTTCCTCTACAACAAGGTGAAGCTTACTGTAGCTTACTTGATTTTCTTCTCGTCCTGCATGTCTCCTGCCATCTTTTCTGCAATGCATTTTTCCCGTTTAGACGAATCCTGCGAAGACAACTCGCGGTACTGTGATATAATCAAAGTGTTCCACTCGTAGGTTTTTTTCCTCGTTTTCTCCACTTTCACCTCTTTTCCAGCATGGTCTCTTCCTTCAATCTGTCGACGACAGCGCGTTTTTTTTTCGCGTTTCTGGCGCGTGGAACAAGCCGATCGAATTTTACGAACTATATTTGTATTATATTCAAAGATAATAAGCCCAATAAGTACAGAAAAAGTTCAAAAAATTAGGAAATCATGAAAAAAGAACTGGTGAAAATGTGCGGCTCATCTTTTGGCCGACCAACAAAGCGCGACCCACCGGTGAGCAGGGGTGTTGTCAGAGGTTTAAGGAGAATTTATATAGTTTTCTGAACTATCAAGCCTCACTATCACGATTTTTACCGTAGTCTAATTACTAGAACATTCTAGCTGTTCGATACATTCGATTGCCATAATTGGTGGTCGTTAAAGGCAGCATACCACGAATCTGACGTGAGCGGGAATCTACGGGAAAAGCAAGAATTGTGGTTGTAAACTGGTGGATCTGGGTGGTTCTAGCGTTGAAGGTGTGGTTTTTTTACGACGGTTTCAGCTGCAATGCGCCACCCTCGTGCCCGCGCCGCATCCACGTGCGAGCGGTCGCGGATCAATGATGTCTTCTCGCCAGCCTATTCAAGTGAAACTAATGAAAAGGCTGCTGAAGGGACCAGAACATATACATAGAGGAGCGTTCTAACGTACTTCGTAGGAACTAAAACTAATCCCGCGCCGTTTTTTGTTTCACGACGATTAGGAAGAGATGAGCGGAACCACTCGGCAGTCCACAATCCCATCTCTGCCTTTTCCCACGGATTCCCTCCCCACGTCAGATTGGTGGTATGCTGCCTTTAATCTTAACTGGACCTCGGCGTTATTCTGTATAACTACTGGAGTTCAAAAATTTTCCCTAAGAAAAAAATATTTTCAGTTGTGACTCTGGTGAAGTGCGCCAGAAATGCTGCGCTACGTGCAAATACGTGGAGAAACGTCGTCGTTAACTACGAGGATCCCGTAACCTAACTAGGCAATTCTCACTTCTACTGTACAAGCCCGCGCTGTGCAGCTCGTACATTCTTCTCTATATATTCTATATATAACTTTTCTGAAGCTGAAGATCTCGTCAAAATAGTCTACGCCTTGCATTGTTCTCCCCGGATCATTACACAGTTCTTGCCCGTTCCCTCTCTCTCTCTGTTCTTATGCAAATGTTGTGACTGCCTCGTCCCTGCGCTCACCAATACATCCTTGTAGACGCCCGTTCGAAACCACTGCTTCTGTTATATCTATTATCTAGCGAATTTTGTTGCAACATAGAGGTGTGATACATGTTTTCATAAACATAATTTTCGCTTATCATTTTTTATGTTAATAATAAATATTTATTTGTTTTTTTTATTTTCATCTTTCTATTCTATTTCTTTTATTTGTACACAAGGTCAAAGCATAATTCGTGAGTTTTTTTCATACTAAAAGGGCATATCACCTTGATCACCCATGATGATTTTCTTCGAATTCGTCGAGCAAACGTCAACAATCCTTCCATTTGTCCCTTTCTAAACTTATAAAGATATCGCGAGAGCACAAGATGCAGTTATGTCTCACCTTTGTCGACTTAAAGAAGGCTTTTGACTCAGTTGTCAAGCGGTCATGGAGGCCTTGGACAACCAGGCCATTCTACAAGAATATCACTGATGTAAAGAGAGGGATGTGACAGAATGATACAATCTCACCTAAAATATTCACAGCCACTCTCGGGAACCCAATGTGATACCTGGAATGGGGCGGTATTTCTTAACCCAAGTACATATCCGTTCGTTCTGTCATCGGAAATGCTTCTTTAACGAACGGCTATGTCTCATAACGAAGCCCCATTGCACCGAGTTTGGCACAATTAATATTAAGCAGCAAGATTGGGGAAAAAGTTGCCAATGGTTCCATTTTCCGTCGTATTAATCGTCTTAATGAAGATATTAGATATGGCCCCAGATAATTGAAAACCAATTGCGATTGTTCAAAGGTTCTGGAAGATTTTTTTTACTTTGCTTCCGTGGGTACACCAAGTGCGTGAACTCAATTATGTCTTGTCTTTGCTCTAATGTAAGCCCGGTAGATCTCTCCAAGTATCTTCAGTCGACCACAAGTGTATCACCTGATGGAAATTTCTTATCTTAGCATTCCATGCCGTTTTAAGACAGCTTTACTCCAATTTTGTGTCGGAATTATTGTAGGAGAGGAATTTCGGGTCAACAATTGAGAAGAAATAAAAGAATAGAAGAGAGAAATGTAAACAAGAAAGAAAATGAGCTTTACTTAGTAATTGTTTGCCCATCGTTCACATTGGGTTCAGGTTTACAATTCGACAAAGTGCACCTACATGCCTGATTTTATCCGCGGACAAATGTGACGACGAATTGACCCCACTACGTCGTATTGTGATGTCCTCACTATCATTGAGCTCTGTTTTCTAGTTCGAACCACACACCAGTCGAACGATATAGAACCCGTTTGACTCAACCATATCGTTTTTTCCCCCTAACATTGAGTGCTGTTTTTCGTGACGAACAACACGCCAGTTGAATGTGATAGGACCCGTTTGACTGAACTACATCGTATTACAAGATCCTCACTGTCATTGATTTCTGTTTTCTAGTTCGAACAGCACGCTAGTTCAATGATATGGGACCCGTTCGACATAACCACATCGTACTGCGAAGAAGTATCTCGATCTTCCACTTACATGGTTGAGGACATCTTGTTCGACCTTCAGCCAAACATCGCATAAGAATTAATGCATTAGAAGTTCTCCTTCATTCCTTTTTGAACACCTTTTTGGTTTCCAGGAATTGATCGTCCACGCCGAGTGTACTTATTTTGCCTTCTACCATTTTAGCCTCTTTCGGAGATAACTTTCTCCTATTTGGATTTCAGAGAATTCCCACGTCAACTCGAACACAGTGGTCTGATGGCTCCTTCTAATATGACCGAGGAAATGAAGCAGCGGTTTCCTATGAAATCCTCTTGATAACGGTAAAAAAATCAAAGATCGTATTTTCGCCGTGTTGTGAGCTGAAACTTGCAGATCACTTCTGCATTCTTTCTGGGACACCACATCCATTTCTGCTCCGAGTTCTTTGTCACGGAATACTATTCGCTAAACAGTAGACTAGTAGCATCTGTTTAAGCAGTTTTCACTCTATGCTTTCGGGCTTCTCCATCCAGAGGTTGCTGTCGCATGTGTTCGATTGGTACACCAAATAAGGAAAAAACGTAAAAAAAAAAACGAACATGTGCGTCCGCAACTTAAACGAGCGCGAACAGTAGAATCATCTAAACCCAACTTCAGCAAAAGGGGCGCGTGTAGCGCAGTCGGTTAGAGGCCCGCTGTAGCCATACGGTTGATTGTTCGAAAGAGGTAGGGGTCCTTTCAGAGATTCATTTATCCTGCAGGGTCGATAAATTGGTACCAGTCTTGTCTGGGAGCATAAAACCCTGAGCGTTAACATCGGCTTGCCTCCGCAAATAATTGTATAGCTCAGCACGAGTTCCAAAAACTCAACGATTACGAGCTGCAGTAAAACGCGTTGGCGCATCCCAAACGGATTGTACACCAGTGACTTTATCCTTTATCCTTTTTCACCTTCGAGTATATATTCATTCCTGAAAAATACGGAGCGGTAGTCAAGAAGAGCGTGGACCTGTTGACCAGTTTGTTCCCTTCAAACCATCTTACGTAGATGACTAGAAGCTGAAACTAGAGAAGATTGGACAAAGAAGCTAGTCTTTCACGAAAAATCTCGTGTTTATTAAGTGAAGAGGAGTCAAAAAGAGAACAAGGGAGACTCATGCAACTAGAAGATATACATTCTTTGTTTGAAAACTGAAACCATTGTATAATACAGCATATGAAGACAAGGATGAAGGTGTTGGAATTGTTCGATGAAGAGCTTACAATATACAAACATATAATATTTACAAACACAAAAAAAATGCAGGAATGAGACGCGAGAATTGTAAGGATATTCCCTCCCTACTAGTAATACTAGTATCATACACGAAAACATTGCACTCGATGGAAAAAAAAGACAACAATCCAATCATTTGTTTTATCACTTCTTGATCAGTTTTGCATACCATGAACTGAAGATGGCGGGAATTAGCTGAAAAAAATGGAGTAATTAGCAATAATGAACACTTTTGCTCAGCTAAGGCTTCTATCATTCGCTGATCAGTTTAGATCAGCGGTAATAAAGTAAATAATTAATTGAAGTACATAAATTATGCAAAATCAGAGAGAATATCTAGTCCTAATTTGCGTAAATATTGCAAAAACTGAAAAAAAAAACAAATTCACCTGCAGCACACTGGCAGCTATCGACATCCATGCAGCAACATGTACGACGTAGAGTAAATCCGTTCGTAACGGCATATAACATGTGTTCGTGTATGTGGTTGTTGTGTCGGGATTCTGTAGATTACCCGAACGGCATTCATCCACTTTTCCAGGAACACAGCTGAAAATATTCGCGTTTGATGAAATAATTCCAATATTTTTAGTTATGCCACGCTTTTTAGAGCGAGGAAGGAAAAAATCATATTACCAATCATCATCAATATTAAAATATTCTACACTTCCTTCAACGTAAAGCGAGTGTAGTGCAATCCATAATCGCAATCCACAAAATTAATGATATTGGGATCTTTTGTGGACAGTATAAAATCCCGGGTATAGATTGTGGCCGGGTATACCGGATTCCTTTAATTTAAAAAACAAAATTGTGCGATATTTTAACGCGCACTTTCGCACAGACGCTGCGATCGCAAGCCGTTTCTTACGCCGTTTTTCAGGACAGTCAGTGAGGATTTGACTGTAGTCGCACTCATAATCGTAACCTACATCCCGAACTTTGTGTTGTCCATAAGAGATCCTAATTTCGTGACATTCTGGCTTTAGCTGAGGTAGAAAATACAAAAATTAGAAATTAGAGCATAAGAATCGCTGTAATTCGTTTAATACCGCTTTGATTCTTGTTTTCATAAAATTTCACGATGGAGTGGTTCTATAGATGCTGCTTAACCCTACACAATTGGTTTCGATTTTACGTGATCCGAGGTGTTTTATGCTTTCTTTTGTGGATCATATGAAGAAGTCACTAACGAAGTTAATCTAAACTCCTAAAAATTTATCTGCGAGACATTGGAGAAAATCAAACGCTTACGATCACATCACACTCAAAAACACGGCATTTCGCCCGATCTGGTGAGTTAGGAATGCAAGGTAAGAGGTACTGTTGTGTCTGCAGAGAATCGATCGAAGGTGCCACACCGCCCTGGTGCCCACGAAGGCCTTTATCCCTCCGGAGTCGATGAATAGGTACCAGACTTCTCTGGGAGGATAAAAACGCTGACTTTGATACACTGACTGGCCCCAGCAAGTCATTGTATGGGCCAGTTTCACGTTCGTACACCTCATACGATTCTGAATTGAAGTAAACGTGGTGGCGCATCCCAAGCGGATTCACTATCGCAGGACACTTTAACCTTCCATGTAATACCTATTATCATGATATATAATAACGAGCTTAGTCCGTGTGTGTGTGTCAATGTGTGTGTGTTTGTGTGTGTGTGTGTGTGTGTGTGTGTGTGTGTGTGTGTGTGTGTGTGTGTGTGTGTGTGTGTGTTTTTGTCTGTGTGTCACGAAATTCGAAAAGGGGGTGCGATGGATCCACAGGGCGTCGAATTGGTGCGTCGGCGCAATAAAGCTGTAAAATGGGGTGCGACAGGTCCACCGGCGTCGAAATGGTGCGCAATAACTTCGTGTGCATGTCGCAAAAGATAAACGGTTGCAGCTGTTTCATAGCCGTAGCCACTGGGCGCGTTGCTTTTCACCTATATAACTCCTCCGCGTGTCTATTTCCACCTTTGTTCCCCTCAGGTTGGTAGCATGCCTTCCTCAGAAAGTGGTAAATGCATGCTAACGGCTGCTTAAATAGTAGACAACAGTTTACATGGTTTATTTTATGCTAAAACATCATTCTTTGATAAATATTGGGGAGAAACAGGAGGAAAACCCAAATTTCGAGAACCCCTTTCAAATTGTGTCTACATTATATTGGTATTGGAGTGTTTGAAGCTGAAGTTTCAGTATTCTCAAAATGTAGAGGTGACGCGTTTAGAAAGAAGACTATGAAGCCTTTCGCCTTTAGTTATAATAAAAAAAAAGATGAAGAAAGATTGTTAGAAATACTCTAACATTAATTTTCGTTGATCAGTGAAGGCGAGCGAAGCAAATACCACAGAAAATCTGAAGTCCGGCTTCTGCCGGACCTTCAGACTGGTTTTTTTTATAATTCGAGTTCACGTAGTGTATACTGCATGCATAGGGAGTTTTACGCGTCGGTAAGGGGATCACTACTGCGTCTACGCGATTGCCGGCTCGATAATGCTTAAGTTTAACCAGGGTCTTCCATCCCTCTATGGTTCCAGACTTCTTCTGAAGCACTTACTTGATACCTCTATTGCCCACCCACCGCAAATCGTTCAATAGGCCGCCTATCTTCACTAACACCGATGATTCTTAGGTGAAGTTGAACACGTTGGCGAAATAACTACGACCCATTCATACTTCAAAATTACCATTTGCGACGACAAAATTACATTGATTTGTGTTTGTTTTCCTTTACTATAGGATTCGATCAAAAACCAGATGAGAAACGTTCCAACAATACAGTGGCGCAAAAGATATACATTCTGTGCTTGCTTTCACTTCCTCGATTTGCACAGTTTCGGCACCTCGGTCAAAAATCAAATTTTTGTACTCGTTGCTGGGAAAATTTTAATTTGTCAGCGGAAAATGCAATTGTCCCGTTCATTCTTTTCAGTTTTATTGTAGTAACATCATGTTATTACTGTTTGTTCTTCTTCACTAAAAGGTTTAAAATGCGGTTTCGGCATCTATGTTCTACTAAGGCCACGGTGAATTTTAACATTAATTTTTTTCGAGATGTATCCTTTGATGGTAATGAATGAGGATAAGAAAATGAAGTTCAAAAGTAAAGAATAAAATAAAATAGAATAAATTCTAAAAAAATAAAGAAGGGAAGAAAATTTTACTTTGTAAACTATATTCTTTCATCACTTGCTTTGAGGGGAACATCAGCCTCAAAAATATGCTACAGTTAGACTATTATTATTACAGTTATACCATTCAATGCTACAGTTATTTTTTTACGGATACATCTATTTTTATTTGTCTTACACATCTACATCTTTCCTAAACTTAAGACTATATTAGGAACAGCTAATATGGATCTCCTATTATCCCAGTATATTAATTTATGATTTATTTACATTCTGAACTGAAATGAACATGGTCCTAAGCGGATTGATCAACACCAGACCCTTTTCCCTGCATTCGTTGGCCTTTACTAACATCCAGAAATCACAGAATTTTTAGCGCTGTTATACGGGGCAAAAACTGAAGAATTCGAACTTACCATGAAGCTGGTAGGACTGGCTTTGGCACTCTTTGATGCATATACCATTTCGACGTCCGCCAAATGACAAGCGTATCGTTACCGTCCACTCCGCAACATTTAAACTGTAAGATACGATACAGTATTTGCAGAGGATTCGGATATAAGTTAAGAACTAATTTTTTCGTAGAAAAACGACATCAAGCATTTTTCGGGGAGGTCAAAAGAATGCAGGAATGATTTTGATATACTACACGTTTATTTTATTTAACATTTACTGCTACAACCTCCACAATTAGTTTACAGCTTAGTTTTTTTTACAGTTTTACTCAACAGTATTCCTAAATCCATAATTCCACCCCACAATTTGCTTACATTCGATTGTAACTGATCCCAAGCGTCCGTGACTTGTTCCATATCCGGGGTACCGTAAAGCTCTCTTAACGACGTCAACATTTTCAGTCGAAGAGGAATTTGTGTGGTAAGCTGGAATGAATTTTGTGCGGCGGTTAGAGACAAGAAATTTAAAAAAGTTGTACCTGTGATCGAAAAACCAGTCCCATTATTCCACCAATGAAAAGCATAATAAAAATGATAAGAGATGCAACTGCAGACTGAAAAATAAGCAGATTGTAAAGAAATTCGAGATTTATGACGCCTCCACGATCATGAAACTTTTTTTTTCAGCTGCAAACAAGCGCTCGATCTTCGGTATCATGAATGAGCTATACACAGACTCCGGATTAGGGACAATTAGGAGTACGTTGGAGGATCTTGTTAGATTTTGAGTGTGTTCCAGTAATGCTGGGAGAGCTATACAAGATGTCTGCTGGATATTTATTACATTTTTTTTACTATTTGTCATCATATATTATTTGTACACCAAAAAATCAAATTACAAATCAAATTATTATTTTCTATTTTTCATATATTGCTTACTATTATGTTATATTTTTGAAATAATGAGGTGAAGGTATCTGTTAGCAAAGGAATCGTTGTCGCCGTACCATACAAAGTCCAGAAAGTTTTTGCACAGAGAAAAATTTGTTTTTTTTTTCTTTCGTTTTTTTTTTTAATGCGCAATTACTATTGGTAGGGAACCTCATTAAATCACTTAAAAGATTACAAAAAGAATTTCTTACGAACAATCAGCACAGCAACGATCTTAGAAAGATGAAATGAACTTCGAGGTATTTGTGTATGAGGGCAGTAGGATATCACGAAATAGACAGTGTTGGTATGTAGTAATAAAAAAATGGCACTAGAAACAGCCTAAGTTGAACTGGTTTCTCCTACGATGCAACTTGTTACACGATAGAACGCGAGCAGTTTTGCTGTCGTCTAACTGATGGGATTCAAATGAGGAGCAGTAGCTCCCTGATCGCGGATAGCCAACGCTTCACTACCCGCTATAAGTTGCATCGTTGGTGACACCGGCGCAGGTACGTCTGGAGAATTCGCTTCGAATTAAACGCTTCTTTCTGGATCATCAATAAAAAATTGCGCTAGATCACGTTCGTACATATCCATAAAATACACCGAAACCCCTACCTATTCGCTTAGAGACACCAACATCGTCAATTTCAGGAACCTGAGAGTTTAATTCGAATAAGTTTGGTCGAATGAGCGCATCCGCGCTTTCGACTGAAACAGAGCACAGCGCAGAGGAATTAAAAAAAGAAAGAGGAAGAAAAAAAAGAGAAGAAAGGGAGGAAAATTAAGGAGGAAAAGAAATTCCAGCAGACGCGTTGCGTTCACGAGGTTGAACACTTTTGGGGTTGACTATATGACTATTTCACTTATGTGACCACTATACTATACTGTTGTTATACTATACTCTACTTATATGACCATGTATAACTATATGATTATAACATTGTATAATTATTTGTTGATTATTTCATAAAGATAACATTTTGATTACGTACCGCATAGACGTAGAATCGTAGTTCTTTGTATACAGAATACATACTGATCAGCTGATTAACGACTGTAATTATCGAAACGACGAGAAGTATTCGAGCCACGTCCACGTACAACGATGGAGATAGTAATTCTGCGTATTGTCCTCGAGATGCAGCCAACCATGAGCCGTATACAATGCAAGCTATAGAATATGCCTAAAATATAAAAGGTGCCCTTGATACAAATTCTTGATCTCCCTTTAAATTAACAGAAACTTTATAAAACTTTTTTATAAACAAATAACAAGAAATTATAGATGAATAAACACGGATGAATAATAGATAAATACTAGTAAATAATAGTAATGATAATAAATTTAATTGAATATGAATGAAGAGATTCATAAGATTATTATGAGAAGAATTATTATGAAAAGATTCAGATTTTTCTATGAATTGTATTATCGACAAAAAGAACCCACAATTATTAGTATGCTAGACACAAAAAATGCAATCCGAATCGTTCGCCCAACCGCTCCATATGCGGACCAAACGCCGAAAGTTCCCATCTGAAAAAAAAAGAATAAAATAGAGGTTGTCAGTTAAAGAACGCGTTAACGAAAAAATTTTCTCGAGTACGAAGGAAGTAAAAACTCAAGCTTACAAGTAGGTTAGCTATAGGAGATAGAGAACTCGTTTGATTCTTTATGCATTAATTACTTGGAGTCTCATCTTTTTTGTCATTCTTTTTTTTTCTAGAAGTAGGATTCTGAAACACTTCATGGATATCTTTTAAGAAGCGTTACTAAGGCTTGGAAGGGCTTAGGAAGGATGTTCTTGAGAGAAAATAAGAAGAAAAGTGCAAACAGAGGAATAAATGTTCCTTATTTGAGTGGTGGCTGCTAGATGCTATGGGACCGCTCGTCTCGCAACGTGAATGAGAGTTTGAAGAACGCTCCCGGAATTAAAACAAAAAAAAAGATCTGGTCCACGGAAGAGTACGGCAAATGGTACATAGTGAGAGAAAGAAATAAGAAGAATAAGAATAGAGCGTGCGACGCCAGTGAATCCTCATAAGGATGCGACCACTCGTTCGAATTCAATTCAGAATCGTTTGAGGATTATGAACGCGTGTGCAGTCTTACAATGACTTGCGGGGGTGGATCCGATACGCGAATTTAGAGTTTTTATCCTTCCAAACAAGTCTGATACCAATCCATAAAAACACAGAGGGACGAAAGCCTCGGTTAGCGATAGAATGATCTTGAACCATCGATCGATGGTGCTGTCAGAGCCGAACCTCTTACGACCGACGGCGCCACATTCGTCCGCCCAGACAGGGCTGATATGGTAGATCAAACCAGTGTTTTCGAACTCCTACAGTCAGCGTTTTCGAACTCCCACACAAGACTGATACCAAACCATAGAACCTCAGAGGGACGAAAGGCTCGGTTGGCGATAGAATGATCTTGACCCATCGATCGATGGTGCAGTCAGAGCCGAACCCCTCACCGACGGCAGCACATGCGTCCAGATAAGGTTGATATCGTAGATCAAACCTGCAGAACCACGTAAAATACCCCACTGACATCTCGTATTCTCGAGGATATCTCCAATGGAAAAAGAGAAAAATTCTGTAATGACAGCTACGGACGGCTTGAAAAGTTCTCTGCAGCGGTGCAACTACATCACATGCGAGGAATCCAATGGCCACAATATGTAGTATTTCCGCAAAAACAAGAAAACAAAGCAAATTAGAGTAAAAAGTAAAGTAGTAACAAAGTGGAGTGAGTACAACATTGACTTCAATCGGATAGCCCGTTGTTCTAGCCGGTCCCCATCCAGAAACGCGCAAACAAAGTGACAACGAAGAAGAAAAAACACCCGTCGGATGACATTTACATGGTTCTCAAGGTCATCAGCATAACTTTAGGCGTAACGTATGCGATTTACGTAATGCGTATAGCGAAATTATCGTAAGCGGGTGGTAGACGTTGATGTGAGCTGTACAGCTTTCGCCAACACACAAAACACTGATATGTTACGACATTTACAGACTAACAATAGCTTTCACTGGATGGAACCTGTTTGGAACAACGAAGCAGTCATGTTTATTGATTTGACAGCAGAAGTTGTTTGGAAACAGAATGTGTGATGCGAATGTGGAAGAGAAAGCAGCAATTCTGGATTTTAGACCAAGACCAGTTCTTTTTAGGTACTTAGCATGTCAGAAATCAAAAATTTATCTAAACTTAGGTGGTTATTTTAGGAAGAAACTCAAAAATAATATAAAGAATAATAATCCCTAAGTAGAGACACAAAAATAAAAGGAAGGAAAATGATCAGCACTGACGTTTTATTGCGAAAAAAACGAAATATAACAAAATAAAATAAAGTAAACAAGAAATATGAAATATAAAGCACGACTGTACCACACCAGCGAATTTCGCTAAATGGTTTAGGGACAAAAATTTACGGAATGTTCCCGAAATTAGCGTAATTTTCAAAGCAGCGCAAAACAAAATAAGGTGAAGGAAGGTCAAATAGCACGTAAACCCAAACCGCAACAGCAAGGCGGAATCGAACCTCGAATCGATCGTGTGCAGACACAAAAGAACCTCCTACTCCGACTGCACTTACCCTAATATGATAAGTAATAAAATAATAAATAAGTAGTAGAAAAAATAAAATTAAAAAAGTTTCTAAGCAGAGAGCAATTCACGTACTCCCTGTTCAGCTGTAATTTTCACCAACACCATCATCACATCGGCACAGCATATCACATTGGGGGGTAGGTTAGGGAAAAAGGTTTTTACGGGAAATGGGGGTAAGTTAGGGAAGAAGGTTTTTACGGGAAACAAGGGGGAATGGCTCCATTAAAACACCTGGCGAATACAGGTCTCTGTTAGATCCCTGAGCTCAACAATAATTTAGTCCCGACCAGAAAACAGTAGACAGCACTTCGGCACTAGTAGAGCAACTGAAATTCATCTCAGTAAGCATG
The DNA here is from genome assembly GCF_031761385.1 of Necator americanus. Lineage (NCBI taxonomy): Eukaryota > Metazoa > Nematoda > Chromadorea > Rhabditida > Ancylostomatidae > Necator > Necator americanus. Next base: position 36,708,171 of record NC_087371.1, on the reverse strand, counting down.
GAAAATTAGGTCGAAAAAAAAAGTTAAGGAATTTTTCGTTGAAGAATCTCAGTTCTTTCGTGCAAACAGTTTTTTTTTTGCTTTTCAAAGCAAAAATGTTGGGGAAATTTCTTCGCAGTCTCCTTTTTTTAAACCAAAAGCACTTTGCGAAGAAAAAACCGAATACTATTAGCAACCCAGCGCAACGATGAGAAGAAATGGAAAGAAGAAGGAAGAACTATTTCTAGAACATCTTCGACAGAAAACATTTCTTAAAGGCATCACCCCAGGAATCTGAGGTGGTACGGATTTCAGGCGGAGTATTCGTATACGGGATAGTAGAATATGGAGAAGGGGGGTGATTCCGTCCATTCCTTCCTAATTGCCGTAAAAAACGGCCCGGAAGATACAGCTTCATTCGTTTTGGCGCACCATTTTGTACAAGAGGTTCGATTGGAGCGCGCCAGTCTTGTGCGGCGCCGCATCTTCTGGGCCGTTTTTTACGGCAATTAGAAAGAAATGGACGGAATCACTCCCCTCTCCATAGTCTCCCATCCTGTATACGAATACTACACCTGAAATCTGCACCACCTCAGATTCGTGGGGTGATGCCTTTAAAATAGCTATTTTTTACAACTTTAATCTATTGCGACTATCCACAGAAGACAAAGCACTGTTTTTAGTGAACAAATACTGTAGGTCCGTTCCTAGCGCTAAAACAAAGAAGCTACGATTCCATAAGATGAGTTATTGCATCATGTTTGCCGGCTTTCTGTAGAACAATGAATGACGAAGAAATATGTCAACTTTATTGTCAATAATAAAGTCCAGTTGTCTAACCAGTCCTTTCTGTTTCGAAAATCAAAAAACAAACAAATCAAATACGGAATCTATCAAAAAAAAAAAAGAAGACACGAAAATAAGGATCTAATAGCACTTGGAAAATGACGATAAATGAGAGTAGCTCCAGCATTAAAACCGATCGAGGAACAAGTAAACATTCCATTCTTTCAACGAATTATCGTTCCGTTATGGACTTCAAAATTTCGAAGAGAAAAAAAAAACAGAAGCTTGATCGCTTAAAGTGACTGGACGTGCTGGAAAACTGGATTTTCACTCAATGTCGAGGACTTGACCGAGTCAACATTCTTGCGGTTCCAGCAAAATGTGGATCAGTGAAAGAGAAAACTTGCGAATGCTGTTTTTTTTTTCTCGAATATACGGATGGAAATCTTCTTTGCGTTTTACGGAAGAGAAGTGATTTTGCTGAAATACTTTTTCTCTGTTCTCCCAATTCTCTTGCAGCTGGAAGGTGCAAGGATGAGCTCAAAAAAAAAGAGGCTAGAGACGTAGCATTAGATTTTGCTTGAATTTTGTCTCTCGTACACTCGGAAGATGAGAAAAAAAATCATCATTTTCTACATCAGACTGAAATTACTTGATTTTATTGCGTAAAAAATATGACTAAATAGAAATAGGTCAATAAAAAGTACATACAAATTTCTTGTGAATGTTATTATATCTTCTTTAATTAAGATCAAACTTAATTTAAAATGTTTTTTTTATCTTAAGGGTATAAGAGAGATAAAATTGATGCAAAATCTAATGTTACGTCTCTAGCCTTTTTTTAAAGCTTTTTCTATATATTTCCATAAGATTTACCGTATTATGATAAGAAATACAAGGAAAGGAGAGAAAACAGAGCAACAAGTACACGTAAGTGTGACTGATCGAAAAGGAATGCAAAGAGAAAAAGAAAAAAAAAAGATAGATGAGCTTTGAAGAATTCAGAAAATATTAGAAAACTCAGAAGAATTGACAGAAACAAATGTGGCAAGCAAGAAAATCCGTCATTTTCTGGAACGGTAACGATGAGTTTGTGATAACTACGGCGAACTCTCCCCGTTACCGTCTCATCTCTCCATAAATGTAATCAAAATCCGTAAAGTGTCACTGTGTGTCGATCCTGATACCAGTAGATAACGGGGAAAAAGTTCAAATATGCTATGAACATTAGGAATTGTCTATGCAAACGATGATTAAGCCTCTCTAAATAATTCATTTCGGCAAACATCCGGTAAACATCCGTCTGTCATCTCCGAATATTGGAATTTCCGTCTTTAATTGAACAATAACGGAGCGCGTTTCCACATAGAAAAGAATGTGAAAACCTGTCTTCTAGCCTAGCTTTACTAAGAAAATTGTTGATTTTTTTTTGAAAGGATTGAGAGAAGTGGAAAACAATTAGTTCCCGTTAGAAACACGCACAAATACATGGTTTCACCATCGATGATCTAAGGAAAATCGCAAAGAGAACCAGTTTACAAAACATGAATTTCGATCGATCGACGAGAAAATCGCGGCGACGTTTCGGAGATCGAGAAATTTAACAGGAAAAAGCTGAGCAACTGTCCAATAATATCGAAAAGATCTTAGGATTTTTTTTTCTCCAAGGACATCAGGAACATCTGGATGTGTTATTTACGTACACAAGACACAAGATTGTAAACGATCAATATGAATATGAATAGAGGGTGGGTATTGTTTGGTTGTGATTTCGTTATTTCAATAACATTACGACATCCTGTTTCTTACTAACACACGTTTTCTATAGAATTTGTATCCAGAAAAGAGGGAAAGCTCCGAATAAATTCAAAAAATATTCATGAAACAACAGATTTTTTATCCAACATGAGAAAGCTCTAGATATATTTGAAAAATATGCATTTAAAGAAAAGCCCACTTTTCCGATTTACTTCCACAGAGGCTTTCCTGGATTTTCTTTTTCCAAATTGGAAGATGTCTCCGTTCTATGGATAATGTAAACAAATGGAGATGGAAAAAAAGAGTGTGCGCAGCCGACTAGAAACCTCTCCAAACATGTGAAATTCGCAAAAATCCCCCTGAGCTGTGTGATCCATAGACGTTAGTGGAATGTTGTACGTGACCACTGTACTTAAACACACTCAAACGTTTTTATAAATAAAATAAATTTGTTAAACAATACGTGTAATAGGGACATTTCTTGTAAATATAACTCACCCAAACTTCTTTTTCTACAAATTTTTAGGTTCTAACGAATCAATGGTATCTAAATTCATTGATAAGTAAGTGAAAATGCAAAATCCCTTTCAGTTTTACTCTTTTCTTCGGAATTACTCTTCGGATAACTACAGTAACAATAAAGTTTTTCGTTTTTAGTTTCATAGTTGATTTTAGTTTTATTATTAACCACGGAAATAAAGTTAAAGTTAAAGTGTGTGGCGTTAATCAGTCGGCTTGGGACCCGCCACCACGTTCACTTCAATCCAGAATCGTTTGAGGTTCACGAACGTGTAACTGACCCATACAATGGCTTGCGGGGGCTAGCCGATGTGTGAATTCCGCGTTTTTATCCTCCCAGACAAGCCTGGTACCAATTTATCGACCCCGGAGGGATGAAAGGCTTGGTGAGCACTAGGGCGGATTCGAACCTCCGATCGATCGTGCAGGAAACCACAGAAATACCAGTACTAATTATAATTTCACGTAAAAACTACGACTTTAAAGGCGGCCGAGTTTGTTTATGTTAGTTTCACACAGATATTGAATCCTAAGGCATATACAATAAGTATATTCTAGATTGATTTTTCTCTTTTTTTTGCTCCAATTCCAACCGAGTTGCAAAATTAAGTTCCACCCATCAATTTTAAATCCAATCATTGAAATAGTCGTGGTGGTTAAAAAAAAGAAAAAGACCGATACTTCTTGAAAAATCCCCTTCAGGTCCAAGGAGCAAGAAATCACTTGTGGAGAATATAATTGTTCTACAAAAACAGCTGCACAACATAGATAACTTGTTATTTCTTCATTATTTTTGTCATTATTCCTTTGCATATTTCATTATTTAGTTGAAAAAAATTCAAATGGTCAGTAACCTTCATGCAAATGACTGGTTGGTTTAGGAAAAGGTTTTTGAATTTCAATTCGTCGAGAAATTGCAGACTGGCTGAACAACGTTGTAATAATGACGAAGTTGAACACAAAAACGAGTAGACGAAGGAATAAAAGAATAAAAAAAAGCGGAAATAAATGAAAAATTGATTTAAGAGCAGTATTTGTGAATAAGATGAGGCCTCAATTCAAACACGGACAATTCTCGAGACGAGATGAGTAAGTTGTGTTTACTCTTGATCAAAGCTATAAACATCAACAAAGTCTGTTGTGAAAGGGAGAATGTTATGAGTTGAGTTTGCTAACAATTATTCTTCTTTGAGAAAAAAAAGATGATTCTGTTTTTTTCCAAGTTCGGAGAAAAGAGCGGGTGCTAACGTGTTGTTCGTGGTTTGCTGCGCGTTAAAATTGGGTCAACGCAGCTTGAAGGGGGGAAGTGTAAAAACGACTTGTGTAAGGCTAGCGTCGAGTCGAGTCGAGTCGAGCGAGTATGGAACAGCCTCGTCGTCCGCATCCGAAAGAGGTGGTGCTAGCAGCCCTCCGTCGCAAGGACGTTAGACAGCCGTCGCCGCTGCTGCCGCCGCCAGCGCTAGCGCCGCCACGTTCCATGCGGTGTAAGGGTGGCGTGTGAAGTGCACGTAGCTATAAACTTGTTCCATGAGGACGAGATTCTTGTGCAATTGACTGACGTTAGCCGCCGCCGCCGCCGCCGACACCGGCGAGGCGGAACAGGTCCACGTCAAAGAAAACGGAGCAAGACGTGGGGAGGAATAGACGGGGAGGCAGGTGATGCGTAGAAAAAAAAAGGAGGGGAAAGAAAAAGATACATGGGTGTGTGCACACATACAAATAACGAACGCTACATGTCGCGAAATGCTACCAGTCACCATTTCACTGAAGCGTTCCGAACTTAGGAAAAGAATCTCCACCGAGGATTTCCGGATATTTGTTTGCAAGAAAATGACCTGATCAACCTGCCAGGTAATGAAGAAGGCCTAAGTGTGTTGTATAAAACTTGAAGTCATCACCCCACGAATCTGAGGTGGTACGGATTTCAGCTGGAGAGTTCCTGTACGGGACCGTAGATTATGGAAGTAAGGGTGATTCCGTCCATTTGTTCCTAATTGGCGTAAAAAACAGCCCGGAAGATGCGGCGCGTGCACAAGGCTGGCGCGCTCCAATCGAACTCCTTGTAGAAAATAGCGCGCCGGATCGCTCGAAGCCGTATCTTCTGGGCCGTTTTTTACAGTAGTTAGGAAGAAATGAACGGGATCACCTCTCTCTCCATAATCCACGACCCCGTATACGCATACTCCACCTGAAATCCGTACCATCTCAGATTCGTGGGGTGATTCCTTTAAGCAAAGTTCTAGTGAGCTCTGTTCCTGCCTCGTTTAGTTTTATGGAACAGCTGTGAGTGGTTTTCAAATGAATGGAGGTGTCCAATCCGATCTTTATGCACCGCATCGCGTATCGTACAATTCGACCTAAGAGGAATTCCAGACGTTGCTATCCGGGAACTGGATCGTTCAACAACCCATGAAATGAAGTGATTGAGGAACTACTCCTCAGCCTCTTTTCACTTCACTTCGAATCCTACCACTTTACAGCATAAGTACTTGAAATGTTGAATTTTTTTAATGCTTCAGGAAGAAAGCCACTTATTTTTCTTTAAATTGTAAATTCTGGCTCACGTTTCCCTTATTATCATTATTTGTTCTTATTGTTTTTATTACTATTACTGCTTAATTTGATTTTCTTCCCATTGAATGAGCATATATCTTGTCCTCACTAATGGGCTCAAAAAGAGAAGTTTCTATTTTCTTGTTTTCTTGTTGTTTTCCTTCTTGATGAGAGAAATCAATCCTGAAGAAATATGATCAGAAACCATTCCGAGATCTCGTTTCAGTCTAGAAAAAAACTGGAAATCACATTTGCTGTCTTGTTCACATGGAATGACCGCTTCCAAGGATCTACACAAACTTCGTGGTTTGCCAACACACAATCTGAAAAGAGCTGAGGGTCGTGGCGAGGGTTGCCAAGGAATTACTGGAGAGTTTTCTGGTCTTTTCTATTTTTATTCTTCTTCCGTTTTTTTTTCTATTTTTATTCTATTTTTTTATTGAACTTATCCATATTTTTACCAGCGAATATCTTTCAGAACGTGGTCAAGCAGTTGTTTTCTTATAATTTGCATTATTTCTATGAACATAAGGAGTTCTCACAAGTAATCAATTCTATTAATTATTCTATTTAGTTCAGAAGTGCATGTTAAATACTAAATTATGCAGAAATCCTTGAGATTCTAGAACCAACAAAACGCGAATCGGACGTTCATGGATGAGAAGATGTGGTTCAACTCCAGCTTTGACAATCTTCGTCGTTCCCGCTCCAACATCAGGCTACGAAGAAAAGAAGAAAACTCCCGAGTCTCACACTTCGAGTCACTCGATCAAAAACTCACGTGTGCTGAGCGGCGCTCGTGTGGGAGTGCGAACACGCGGGAATAAAGAGGTACAAAACCATGCCGTACTATGTGATTCGGGAAACCTTTGAGCAAATACTGGTCAACCATGTTCCTTAGTCTCACAGTTCGCACATATTTCTCTCACAAAACGCTACGCTTGGGCGATGAGGTGAGGTTCAGGCGGAAATAAATTCCCCTAAATTCATCGCTGCGGTACAGAATATTTATCAAGGATATTGCTCCAGGTACACATGACTCACAAAGCAATGACTCTCTCAGATGCAAATAAATTATTATAAATATTCTTCAAGTGATTGAATCCCTCAAAATTGCAGGGGTCACTTTAAAAGATGTTTTTGAAAATTAAAAAAAAAATCACGACATCACTTCCCTTATCGGATGTATTCTTCGAAACTATGTTATAGTATAGAATCAAGTTGTTTTAACCGTAATTCTCACTACTAGTAGTTTTTCATAATTTTGCTTTTTTTTGCAAATTTTATTCGACTTTTTTGTAACTTCGGATAATAGTACAAATGGACACACTCGTGCACAAAAAAAATCCATTTGGTTTGTCGATGACCTGAAAAACACTTCCAGTTATAGTTCTTTTATTTTATTATTATTTATTATTATTATTATTATTATTATTATTATTATTATTATTATTATTATTATTATTATTATTATTATTATTATTATTATTTAATCGACATCAATAGAACCTAGAGTCTTGCTTAAAATCATATGGATTTAAACTCCTCAACGTTGAGGAGTTTGATGGACTTTCTACATTTTTAAAGTTAGCAGGATATTCTCCGGATTTTTGCATTCGGTAATAAAAGTAATATTACTTGTATCTTATTTTTTATATTTTTTTTTTGACCCTTTGGTATTTTTGACCGGTCCTTCAAATTTTGGGTGCTCACTTCGCTTAACGTCAATCAATCCCTGCTCAGTGGTGGGAAATGTTATATAAAATGTAATAAAAAATAATGAAATTAAATAAGAAATCAACAACGTATAGTGTAGAAAATAAAAAGAGAAAGGAAGCAAAATATGCTTTGGCCTTGAAGAGACAGTGGAGATAATCCATAAAAGAGCTGGAAGGGTGTCCATTTAAATAATTTCCACGGATGTGTAGACATGTTCAAGCTCCAATTTCATTCATTTTTCATTATTCACTCATTTTTCATCTAGAAATTTCATTAAAAAAAAGAACATATACCATTGCGCTTGTTTAAGACGCTAAAGTTCGCATTTTTTATGGAATTAAACGAGAAATACTCACGCTACTATGGATTTATATATAGTACTTTACTATAATTAATACTTAAAATTACTATAAATTTGTTATTATTAAAGCACTACTAAATACTATAAAATTATCGTAAGCTTACGATCCAAGATTTTTTTCAGGACCTAATAAAAATCTATTAAATAATAGTTACAAGTGATGCTTGGTTGGGAAAGTGGAGGGATGAAGGAGTTAGTGCCAAAAAGCTTATAATATCCCATTGCCAGGTTCTTTATACAAGTAAGCGCACTCCAAGTGATCTATACGATCTTCTGAACTAGCTATGTTCCTCTTAGCCAGCTCTGAGGTGGTCTACAACCGCTTATGTGTTGTATGCTGCAAGGATTCGGAGATTTATTACATGGTTGGTGTGTTTAAGGCAGAGAATCACGAAAATGACATAGTGTGGAAACCTAGAGGAAAAAGTAGAGTTCAGGATGTAGATTGCGAATATTTGTGTACTCGCACAGAACTCCCGCCGATCTTCCTGAAAAACGGCGTGCGAACGGGGTTTCCTTCCAACGAGGCACGTTCGAGCGCATCCTCTTGTATGCACTTCCGTACCTACAGCGGCCTATTCACTAGTTCTACTTAAGTAAACCGGTGAGGTGATCTCATCATCGACAGCTCCCTTAGGGACGCGGCGCGTATGCAAGGATAGAGCGTCTTTAATTACCTCGTAGGAAAAACGCCGTTTCCCACGCCGTTTTAAATCCTGAATGAGTGTGAGCACATGAAACAGTAATATGATTTATAATTTCACAATAAAACGCAGAACGCTGACATAGATCTAACCCAGTACTTTCCTTTGGCTCGATGCTTTTTGGGACCTACATATCTGTTTTGCCATCCAGAGCCATTTGCAAAACAAAACTTCATTGAAAACTTATGGGCAATCCCCTTGTTTCACTATTTTCATTGCGAGAGCTAAAAAAAGGCGTAGTTCCCAACATTAATTACCCTATACATCCACACATCATAGTTTTTACTTACCTAATGTACATGTAGTTCGGAAGAAATCTTCAACAATGACACCTGAGAGAAGGGTAAGGAAGAAAAACTTCTCGCTAGAAAACAAACGCTGTTAAAAAGTGTTGTTGTTAATAGTGTTATTAAGTGTTAAAAACGTTAAGTGTGAAGACGTGAACCAGAACACTTAATTATTCCATTTTATTGGGAACTTTATTCATAATAATCGGAATTCTATAAAACATCATCATCAACAATGATGTCCTTCTCCTTTCTGTTCAGCAACCTCTCCGTGATACTTGCGCAGAATTCCAGGGAACATTCGTCCTAAAAAAATCCCGTTCATGTGGATTAGTCCCTGATACCAGAATTTCGGTACTGAGAAGGGTGTTAGTTAGGTTGTAGAAGATTCAGTGAAGATGGTGATTAGTGGCTGACCGTCCGGTGAGATGCCATGGCGTCCTCAAATGCCCCGCTCGCCTCGGGGACTGTCGAAAATCGAAGAAAAGGCAGCTCAATGGTGTCGTTCGTTGTTCGAAGTCAGTTGATTATTGAGTGACGCGATAACCCAGTCGTACACAACTTTAAACGGCGAGAGTAGGATACTTCCAGAAACTTTTCATTTTCATTTTTTACTGCAACTCTTCTCCTGCAAAGCACATGTTTTTAAAATTTTTGGTGCTAGATTTTCCGCCTAACCTGATATCGACGGGAATCGGTGATTGTGTGGCAAGCACGATGAATTTCTAGTTTAGGGCATAAGGTTTATATCCACAAACGATACGTAGTCGCTGATTTCTCAACGAAAGTCAGCAGCAACGAAGTTGACTCCAAATGCTCCGTTTTAAAACAGTGATAATGGAAACCTTGGAAACTGCATTGGTGGATTTATGGGTGGATACTGCAGACTTAGCACCATAGTTGGCTCGTTCCTGATCCAAAATATTCACAAGATCTGGAAGAAATCGTTATGTCGATGTCGATGTGATCACTCCTTTTCCCATGTAACCAGCAAAGCTTCACCAGATTTCTTGATGTCACCTCTTTTCTGCCACTTTTTCCACTATCAAGAAACAGAATTTCATCCTGATTCAATTTGGAATGTAAACTCACAGGAAAAGGAACTTTTTCGCTGAGATGTCAACTTCCATGTCAACATTATGTTTTTTCTTTTCTTTTTAGTTATTAAATCGTCCCTTGCCTTTACCGTTCGTGTGACTCATCCCTACTCATTCTCATTCTACTCTTTTCTTGAGGCAGGATTTTTATTGTTTATTTGTATTCATTCCTTGTCTCTTATTTTTGTCACATCTTTGAGCGTAATAAATAAATAAATAAATAAATAAATAAATAAATAAACTTCCATCAATATTTGCTCTCTGGCTATGTCCTGGAAGAGAGCTTTGTTTACGTCTTCAGTGATAGTAGGCTGTAATTGTACATGACTGCAGTGCCTCCACCCGTCACGGTAGGATCACTGCCTAAACATCCTGATGAAATGAGAGAATTTTAACTTTGCAGTGGTCCAGTGATATGCTCCAGATACTTTTCAGAAACACTGATCAATCATTTCATAGGGAAACATGTGAACTCAGTGAGAAGAAGAACTGCTCGACGTCGAAACACTTTGCCCGGAAGTCATAGATCATGACAGCATGCCGTGAAGGAGTGTTTGTCAAGCAAATGAAGCGCTTCCGGTGCAAAGGACGAGTTGCGGTTAGACGGGCAAAAATCACAACCTAAATTTTTGAATCGCAATTTTAATTGAAACACCGTAGACGGAATGAGGTGATACGGGGTTCAACAATGCCAGAAAATAGTGAGACGGATCAAACAGTGATAAAAAGGTAGTGAGACGTGTTTCGCAAGAGGGATTCGTGAACCAAAAACGTTTGAGATCAATTTGAGTGAAAGTACTGAGATGAGTTCATTAGCGTCAGAGTGGTGAGTGAGCCAAGTAATGTGCGGTCTCCAGAAAAGAAAATAATTCAGCTAAAAAGTGGGAGCGATGAAATTAACCGGACCTCTTTGACGGAGAATTAAAGTCGAAAGAACTGAACAACATTTTTACGAAACCTTCTAGTAGGAAAACCAATTTTGAAAATGCATATCCACACAGCTCCGTTAAGTCCTATACGAGGCACTAAGCAACGTGTCACGTCTTCGAGAGCACGCATACGTGCCGCGTCCGCGAGCGGATAGGCTGACTCTCCATCTGTCTTCTTTTCATGGGTTTATATAGGAACAATCGAATGAATCAAAGAAAAAATGCAGTTGTGAAACGTTTATTCCTGCATTCACTCGTAAAGACAACCAACTCTGTACCAGCCAAGGGGATCCTCTATCAAGTTACAGCCGAATTTCTTCTTTTCACCCATCTAAAACTGAATTATTGGGCAAATAGATGACATTCGAATAAAAATAACTAGTAGATGCTGCTGAATGCTTTGAAAAATAAATTATATGTCACCTGCTGCAACTTTTGAGTCCAATTTTGAGCAGCTTCTTGAGCCAATATTTTGTAGTGCACACTTTCTCTGAAATGTGGATTAGGCTTAGTTTGCATTTTTCGGTGAATTTACCAGATACACGTAACAAGAACATTTTCAAAATCCAAGAAAGTTGCTGTGATTCAGATGTGTTGGAATTAAATATCGTCTACCTAAAGAACTCAGTATACGTGATTCCTTCAGCTTCGCTTTCGCGACCTCTTAGGAAATTCAGTGCACGAACATCCAGTTCGCAGTCGTAGGCCTGAAAAAGTAGGTGATCTGAGATTTTTAGCACGAAATCAGGTATCCCTTTGGTCAGAACGACCCGATTTACGGTACAATACGCGAGAGCGGTTGCTTTCGATAGAGTGTTCCCAGTCCACTGCTCCCATATAATTATAGTCATGCCAGTGTTTGCTTTTTTCTTCCACAAGGAAAATTTCTGTCAGGTAGAAAAAATGATCTAGAGCATAAAACGATACCTGTTCTAATTGCCATCATTTATGTTGGTATTTCCATGACGTCATCTTTTTCTTTTTTCTCTAGTATTCAGTTTGCACTTGGTAAATTTGTTATTAATGTCAAATTGACACCTTTTACATCTAAGCTACCAAGCTCGAAAATTTGGACATCAGGCGGATCTCAAGTTGACTGAACTTGCTACCGAAGCGCTTGTAACAATAACATAAGGTTTTTTGTCCCCAAGCACATGTAAGTGTTCGTCCAATTCGAGGAGATAGGAAAAAAAACCAAGTACCGTTTGAATCGCAGCATACCACGAAATTGTGTGGGCATCTGTTCACGAAAGGATAAAGCTACGAATATAGAAAATTTATATAAAACAGTATATATCAGAGAAAGAGCGCCAAGGGCACTCAATCCCCACTAATTGCTCTGAAAAACAACCCTGGGGATCGATGTTCCCTACGAGGCACCTAGTAACGTGCTACGTCACGCGCAGACACGTCAGCAGTCCAGTGGATTGTCTGCTTGCTGCCAGACGCGGCGCGAAATTTGATGGACAAGGCCGTTTGAAACACCGTTTCCATAGCAAATTAACGGAAATTGTGCGCGATCGTGCTCATCGCGCTCAAGTCAATCTCAAGATATGCAGCCTTTAAATATCGCACTGACCATGCTTGGGTTCTGTCCTTTAGCTATGTCAATTTCCACAAATAGAGGTTCTTGAATATATGATGGGAGAGCGCGAGAGTCCTCACAATTGGGCAAATTCTGCAACGTTTTAGCGGAAGGTACGAGCGAGAGAAAGTGGCAAACCTGTAAAGAAGACAAATTCTGTAGATAAAGGTTGTTCAAATCGTTTCTATGGAGCTCACCACAGGGATTACGATGGCCAGAAGAGGCATTGGAACAGCAGAATGATTTGATATGGTTTCTGCGATTCTTTTATGTGTAAATGGAATAGGAACTCCATTTGATGAAACTGCATAATCTAACGCCAAAAAACGGAAGTACGAGTGAATTTCTCTGCGTCTGAATTAGGAGAAGGATAGAGAGATGAAAGTACTGAGTGGTTAAACCGCAATAATGCTACGGAACTATTAGTGATAGTACGTGCTACCACAAAGGCAGCGAATGACGTTGTAAAATGGTAAGTAGATTAATAGACACTTTTTCATTTGGTAATGCAGCCAGTGGACACACCCATATCCACAATTTTTCACGGCGATTTCGTACAGTTCTGGCTTAGCTTCTTCTTGAAATGTGGTTGGATTACCGTCTAAAATAAATACCTAGATTACCTACTTTACAAGCATTGGATTACCGACTGTCCAACATTAAGCTACAAAAAAAAGGGCCTGGTACCACATGTTTACATCGCACCAAAAATAGGTAACGAGAGCACGATGATCCCTCTATAGCCATACTTCTATCTACAAAGCTCGTCTCTGTATTGGACACTCATTGCAAAAGTTGAAAATAATATAAGTAGTTTAATTGTGTAATACTTTTAGAACAGAACCAAAACTGCTATTGATAGTGGAGAAGAAATCATCAGATAAGTGACATCTTTTCTTCGATGTAGCAGAAATAGTTCCCGACAATATCGCCTCTTTTCTCTACCGCCTCTAGAAAAAGAAATTGGATTGGAAAAAGACGATCCTCTGGTAATACTGTCAATGCTAGCATGTTTGCTTTTGTTGGGTTTTTAGGAGAATTCATTTTAAATGGAAAGTATGCTATTAAAGCAACCAATATTACCATTAACGTTAACGATTCTCTTGAAAAAAAAGAAATGCTACGATCCTCTGGTAACACTGTTATTGTTGGCATGTTTGCTTTTATTGTTTTTTTTAAGGGAATTATTTTCTCTAATGGAACGGATGGCTTTAAAGCAACTAACATTATCATTGACGCTAACGATTCTCTTGAAAAAAAAGTAGAATCAAGCGTTCAGATTCTAGAAAGAAAAATCCATATTAACCAAAAGGTGAACAGCGTGCTCAGATTTCTCGTTTCTCCTATGCTTACACGTTTATTAAATAAATAGTATGCAAGAACAGAGTCCGGACCTTCACCTCATTGTGGTTATACGCTTCTTTTTCTTTGCATAATCCGTCTAGATCCTTTTTTTTCAAAGTGTTTTCTGCTAGTTTTGTTCTTAATGTTTTGTCTTCTTGTTGGATACTTCGCTGTATTTTTGGAAATCTTGAAACTTACATACATTCCTCTCTATTCTACTGGTTTAAGTCAGTATTTCAGGATTTCAGGAGTGTTCCTACATAACGCCATATGCAACAACACTGGAATGAAGATTCGGATTTTGCTCAACATACGATTAAATCATTAGATGATAAAACAATAAAAGGAAAATCATTATGCAGTTGTTTTGCTGAAAAAGATTAATTGGTCAATTAAGTTCGATTAAGAAGCCGAAGGAAGGCTTCTGAAGGCAAATGAATAGAATATGATAAGTTTGTTAGGTATTATATTTCTACATAAATACTTAAGATATTAGAAGAAACAAGCTTGAAAAAAAGTAAAAGTAAAGATACAAAAAAGCGTGTAGCAATGTCCTATCGCTGCCGCAGGTTCGAATCCGGACTGCTGCTAACTAAGCGCGTCATCCCTCCGGTGTCGGCGTAAATTGTAATCAGGCTCCTCAAAGAGGATAAAACACTAAAACTGATACATCGGTTAGACCCAGCAAATCATTGTACAGGCACGTTAAGGGTTCGTAAACCTCAAACAACTCTGAATTGATGTGAACGTGGTAGCGCATCCCTAAGCGGGGAGACTTCTACAGTAGAATCTTCTCAAATGCTTTATATTGGAAGAATAAGAAATCTTATTGATAGTAATAGAATTTTATTCAATAAATAATAATGATAATTACCATTATTTCTTTAAAAAATAAGGGAACGGTGGAAGGCTGATAAACCACGAGTGAAAGAGCAAAAAATGAGATCATACGTGTGTCGACTATGAACAAGTCAGCACATGTTTGCCTTCGGGAAATTTCCAAATTCCACTTCCGTCGAACGCCACTCCGACAGCGAAATGTCACCGGGATATGTTCATGGGAATTGTTGGTTTTGTTCTTTTTTTCCTTTCTTTCTTTTTCTTTTTTTCTTTCTTTCTTTTTTTTTTTTGAAACACCATTTCCACACTATTTAGGGTGCAAATATTTCCTTTGTTTCGTTCTCTTCATTGTTGGAATGATGTTTATATTCGATTATTCGTTGAAAATCTCCACTCCCAGTTTCACATATGTAAGAGATGTTGTTTTTGATTTTTTCTTACTATCTCCTTTTATTCTTTTATTTTTCTTTGAGCACAGTTTATAATTAGATAGTTGTTAGCTTCTTCTTTTATCCGCTTCCGTTTTACCATCGGTAATTTCAGATACAGCGATCGGAAGACATCGAGGCGCAGCCAAAAAGAAAAGTTTGTTTTGTCATATGAATAATTTTAAAACGTAGGAGAAAAACAAAGTAGTTTTTTGTCGTGTAGGTTTAACACAACAAAGTTTTGCTAACTACGGTAATGCGTGGGCCACTGAATAACTATGAAGACGTTTCACTCTTGAATTTTTGGAGGAACTCCGATCAAATACCTGAAGCAATCCTAGGGGACATATAAGAGGAATTTGCAATAAAAAAAAACAAAAACTGGGAATTTACAAATAAATCAACGTGAAATATGTTGACTTACTCTTGGTTTTTCCACTCTTCTTGCGAAGGGCCTACCAGTTTCCAGAAATTATCCGCCGCTTAGCCAACGGCGTAGGCCCAATCGTTCCTTCACATTGAAAAATGCCCTAAGTTTCTTTCATATCATGAAATAATCTAATGAATTTGTCACATCTCTATTTTGTAGATGCACTAGATTTTATAGGTCTGTCCTATGTCAATAAAGTTGACCGATGTAAATATACAAAGACATGGATGGAAAATATTCATGGAAAATACGCGATACATAGCGAATTTCACCCGAAATCCAGCAGAAAATTCGAATTTGTATGTTTCAGAACCCAGGCGAAACTCCTATTTTAGTACTATATTCTTAATTTCTTCCACTGAGGTATTGATAGTACTTTCCAAACGCATTTCACAGAATATTGTTTAAAAAATAATACTACACACCTATTTGACGTTTAAAAATTAACGTTTAAAAAAAAGTTAAAAAATTATGAGGAAAACAATAAAACTTTTAAAGAAAGAAAAAGTCTTATAACACGACATGATGATTTTGCCCTCAGGTCAAAACGGAATGCAACTTGATTTAGTCGGGTAAGCGGGTGCCCTCGAATCGCCGTACTACAGCAAGTAATTGGGGTAGAGATGGGGATCATCGTGAACTGCAGCAATGAGTGGGGCTAGAAAGGGTCCCAACTCGACTAGCACCGCTGCGAGCGCTATCCCTCACGCAAGTGCATCGACCTGCGTGTCATTTCGACGTGACTATAGAACTGCGTACGAGGATGTGCTCGAAGTTGTGGTGAGAGACTTCTGCTCATCTCTGCACTAGGATTTGAGTCAGCAAGGGTCGCACCTTGAGTGCTGAGGCTTTCGCATGTGCATAAGGCTTCAGGTCTCTTTTAAAGGCATCACTCCACGAATCTGGGATGGTGCGGGTTTCAGGTGGGTTATGCCTATACAGAGTCGTTGATTCCGGAGAGGAAGGTGACTTCGTCCATTTCTTCCTAATTCCCGTAAAAAACGACCCAGAAAATGCAGCTTCGAGCGTTCTGGCGCGCTATTTCTACACCGAGTTCGATTGGAGCGCGCCAGTCTTGTGCACGTGCCGCATCTTCCGGGCCGTTTTTTACGGGAGTTACGGAGAAATGGACGGAATCACCTTTCTCCCCATAATCCACGACCTCGTATGGACATAACCCAGCTGAAACCCGTACCATTCCAGATTCGTAGGGTGACGTCTTTAAATGTGGTAGTAGAGTGTGGTGACAAGTTAGATGGGACAGAACCGTATTTTCAAAACGCATATTTTGGACAGCAACTAGTTTTCAATTTTTCAGGATAGGAAAGTTCGAATAGCAATTGTAACCGTACTGAAGAAGATGACTGACAGGGTGCAATATACTACTGCAATGACGACAATGGAATGCTACAGTAAACGTCTAAATTACACATATGTCGTTACCGATAGCAGCACTCATTTACACGTTTGCAATCAAACACAGGTAATTCTTCCGTACTCATTAAAACTCACATTCGGAGAGTATATGAAGTCATTCTTGTTAAAATCCTAAGTTCTCACATCTTCAAGTTTTTCGAGTTTAAAATTTCTAAGCTTTCAAATGTAAATCATGCGTTATGCTACAGCATTCACGGAGAATTACGCTTATGACGAATGGAAGTTCTTTTTATTTGAGAGAAATTCTCTCCATTCTTGCTTTCAGATAAGAAAGTCGATTTTATGGAATTACATTCCTTTCCTGTTAGTGCTAAGATGATTTCGGAAGGACACTGGTCGATGTATGATATAACGATGGTGAAACTGCACAGGCACGGACACCATATCGTGCCGATGCTCCTTGCCTTCCAGTTTCCACTTCGAACAATGCTCTACATTTGGATAGTGCTGAAACTGTGTTGGCCGTTGAGTTCTCAGGTCATCAAATAGACGACCGAAGTTTTCCGATACTCGATCAGTATACCACGCGCATTGAGAGGACGACCCCAGTGATGAGAGGGGAAAAGGGCTGCGAAATCCACAAGTGAAAAGGTCTGCACTGCGTTTAAGCACTGCTGCTTCACTCTGATGATTCTTGACTATGAACACTTGTATAACTGCAGCCGCCTGAAAAAGGCCATCTTAGTCATCGTGCGTTGTTTTTTCGCGATGTTTGATAAGCCGGTATAGGATGATCCGGCTCCAGAACATTGCACATAGTGCGCAGAAGTGAGGTTTCTCGATAGCTCTTCGGATACGTGATAGGTACGTTCTTGTGGATGGCAATTATTATAACGTGCCTCTACGAGTCAGATATCCTTTCATCGTTCCATATTTAACGAATGATCTTCGTCATTCTTCCCAGACGAGAAAAGATATTTCAGCATTTTCACACTACTAGACTTTCCATTCTTCATCTCCTAAATACACACCGGAAACTCCGATTGTGTCGCTAATTCCCAGCTATGTCGGTCGTTGGACGTGCTCGAGATCAGGTACTACCGGCGCTTAGCGGTCCAGAAAGTTGTTGAGGTGATCATCTAACTGGTAAGGATGGCTCACATACAGCGATGTGGTGGTGTTGAGAACTGGCTAACATCTTTTCCTTCTTCTACTACACTGTCATAGTAAAGCATAGATTTTTGTCCTCCTCTACTCATCCTATGCTTTTTTAAACTCTTTTGCTCTTCATGTCCACAATCATTTTTGCAGTTTTTTTGTACAGGGTCAAAGGTGTAGCCGCGTTTATATCTCTCCTTCTACTCCTCTACTCCTTCCTCTCATCCCTTCTGATATAGTCTAATATACAAACCAAATGGAATTAAATAAGCTACGTTGAAATAAACACTATAACCTTCTGCAGAAGAAAAAAAACCTAGAAAGTAGGGATGCGTTTTGTAGTGGAAGGTTTCCGCTGTGAAATGATTGAGTCACTATCGTTAGAGGCCCCAGTCGCTTAGTTTTTAAATTAAAAGTTGATTGAAAAAAGTTGCAAGTTCTAGCAAATTTTCAGCAACCTTTTACTTTTCATACCAAACGTTTTCAACGGTCCTAGCTTTAAAAGTGAAAGATTTGAAAGGTTTGAAAGTGAAAGTTTCAGAGTACTACATCCGAAATGTTAACAGGTAGTCTTTCAACGTCACTGTATTGTCCGTTTCCTGTTTGATAAGCTTGACGTGGACTGGATACTGATGGTTGATGCTGACATAGCAGTTGTTAACGAAAAAAGGTAAACGGTAAACATGGCTTCTTTGTATTTAAATCTCTAACAGAACCGGTGTAAGTCGTTTTTCCAGGCGAATAGAAGAGTTTATTGATTGGAGCAAAGACATCATTTTCTATGAGCGTTTCTTTAATTTTGAAATTACGGCAGGTCCTACTTTTTATCCTTTTTTTCCCATATTAGTTCTAAAAAGACTTCTTCATTAACTATAGTATATGTATCTAACATGAAGCCATAAATCCTAAGATTGTTGGGCAGTGCTCTCGGTATTCATTTTATGGACAACGTCAACACGGTGAGACAGCCAAATTGGATTTAGACAACCCTTCAGTTTACAATTACATAGTCTTTTAAGATGTATACATTGGAGATTTTGGTAGATAGTCATTCTGTCTGGCTAATTCAGCCTGGATAAATCTTAGCCAGATGATAAAAGTTAGCGGAAACTTCGAGAGGAAGTTGCCTCATATTTAGTTGAAAGACTGTGTAAACGAATTAATAATGTAATATTTCCTCTGTAATGTTGCAGCAGGGTCCGCTCACGCTTATACAACAACTGAGCTTTCAACCATCGCAACAAATTATTCTCTTCTTCAGAAAAAAAATAATATCAGCTCAGTTTAATGTTCGACCTGTTGGAAGCTTTTAAGAAGAAAAAACTAAAAAAAAATTAATGTATTTCATATTCGGCAAAATCCTAGAACTCAATAATATGAACATCGCAAGGTGGAATATTTTTTCCTCCACCTACCACGTCTCATATCTGCGTCTACATAAAGACGGTTTTTTTATTTTTTGAAGCGCCCAAAATGACCCATCTAAAGTCACATAGAAAAATTTGACATGTCATATGCACGTATATTTCTCAGCGAAATATTACAGTATCTGCTTCCAGAACAAATTATGTATTAGATATCAATTTGACATGACGATTCTTCACATTTAGGAACATATCTAGCGAAGAATAGCGAGTTTACACGCAATTTTCTGCAAGGATGGGCTGAATTTGAATCGCGACTACCTTCAAGTTTTCACGGCAAGGATCAGGGCGCTTTGCACGTAGTTATTCTTTTCGCGGATTCTAGGATGGCCATAGAATAATGTCACAATGTCTTAACGAAGATTATTTCAGGCATGGATGATAGAATTGTTCGCAGCAAAGGGGAAACTCTACACAAAATGCATAGATTTCTGGAATCGATCAAAGAGTTATACACACCTTGAAAAATTTACACTCTGCTCCCGAGAGGCTCTTAAAATAGCGGATACTAGCAAAGTGTTGATTCTGAAGGAGGTGTGTCTGGGCTACTAACACGGCAGCAACAGCGGTAGCGGCACACTTTCCGCGCTGGGATTTCTGTGATTTTTTCTCGATTCTTCAGAATTCAATTCAGTTTGGCAGATATTTAAGGGTAAAGGATGGTGTCGTGATGCTTGGCTCACAAATAGTCATTGGAATCCCGAGACTGATTTCATGTTCCATGCATGGAAGGAGGTGAATAAGTTACGTCCCGAAAACAAGAAAGTCGGGTGAGCATGATCGCTTGCATCGGCGGCTCTATAGGATCCATAATTTAACGGGATTGTAATTTCTGCATTGCAGTGTCCTTTCTGGTCCCGAATTTTATCCGTGGTTCAACACCTTAAAAACACCGTTGACGAAATCTCAGTGTTTAAGCGGTAAGAAATTTCAAACTTTTTCTTTTTGTTCTCTTGAAAACTGGACTTTAGGTGGAGATGATTGGACACATGATGCAGATTTTATCGTCCCTGTCAGCCAGCTACAGGCACATCTGAATCAAAAGCTGGAAAACGTTGAGCGTTCATATCAACATCTGAGGGAACAACTTAAGTTGTAGTTAGCTAAGAAACAAAAGCTGGCTCTTCCTTATTATAACACCATATATTGACGTTGCTCCTGGATTACCGTGTAGCGATCACTCAACGAACGCAGAACGCCTATGTACAGTCGTCCTTTGTGATTATGTTCATGTTTTTCACCACTGAGAAGCAAAAATAATTCGGCTCGGATTAAACATTCTGTGCTATTTTGTTATCAGGCAATTCTGCTGGAGCAATTACATGTTTACAAATTTTATAACATTTTTTAGATCATACAGAACACAACTCTCCCACGTTTGGGTTTTTATTCGGAAGCAACTGCAGCACTGGTACATCTTGTATGAGGTAACACGAGAGACAATGCAAACGATTTGAGAGCACGATTAATTTACAGCACAGTCCCTGGAGAATGAACCGTGCAATTCTTTGTTTTGATCTCATTTATGAGCCTAACATCTGTGTCTGATTATTGTCGTTCTGTGATATGCCATAAAACATTATCCTAGGAATTTCAAATGTTTGTAAAATTAAACCGACCAGAGAGATACAGAAATAAGATTGAAGAGGTATAGTGGAATGGTCTCAGAGAAGTAAAGACTCCTATAATCGACTGTATTTAGTTGTGTTCGTCTTGGGTTGTAAAGATGTAATGAAATTAGAGCAGTTTCACTTTCCGTCAACTACACCAACAGCAGTGCAAATTTGGGCAATGGTACAATTTTGTCGGAGGCCTCAACGCAAAACTAGGAAAAAGCTACATTAGGGGAATACAGGATCTGAAGATCCGGACTAGGGGACCGGAATGAGAATGGCATTTTGATTGGCATTCAAAACGCTGGCCTCTTTCATGGGAATTCTCTTTTCATGAAGAAAGGTCATAGTCGGCGGACATGGAAATCGCCCAATGGAGCGACTCGTGCGGAGATCGACCACATACTCACCAACCGGAGATGATGTCTATTTGACGTCTCGGTAGTACCACCTTTTTGTGGTGGCTCTGATCACCGTCTCCTTCGTGCGAAAATACGATTTCGCACCAATGGAAAAGAACATCTGCTATCGGCAACGAAAGAAGAAAGAAGTCGTAAACGACTACTACATTCTCGAAGAAATACTTGTCCCAAAGTGATTGTGACATTGAAGAGGAGCCAAATGTGGACTACGAGCTGCTGCTCAGTGGACTGCAAGCCTGTGCTGAACGTGCCTCAAAGCGCGACAAACTTGGATCGAATTTCGAAGACCACCAAAGAATTGTTTGAAAGGGGAAGGACTTTGAGGTTTAATCCGAATGCATTACACATTGAACGGTTAGGAGCATTCACTAAAGCACGCTGCAAAAAAGCGTTGCAAATGGATCTTCCGAATGATAGACAGAAGAAGATTTTGGAAGCAGCACAAAAAACAACGATTCTCAAGAAGTGCCTCAGGAATTTCTGCGAATATAGTACTCCGCTATCTGCCTTGCTGAGCCAAGAGTCGCACCTCTTCTCGCCGCGAAATGGAAATCATTACGGAGAGGCTCTGTCGAACCTTTTCCGTTCAACAATTCCTGTGTCAAGCCCGACCATCTCCACTGGTGAAGCTCCACCACGGATTCTCCTCTCCAAGGTAGTACTCGATATCTAGAGCATGAAACCTGGCACAGTCCTGGACCCGTTTTTATGTCAGCAGACTTTCTTCGGGCTGCTGGCCATAAACTTCATGCAATTTTAGCGACGCACATGACGTCCTACCTACAGAAAGAAAGGATCTCAGACGTTGAAAGACCTCGTCAGCTGTTCTTATCCACAAGAAAGTTGAGCGATAGAACCTTCGAAACTAACGGTCGATGTGCTTGCTGGGGAAAAAGATCACTAAAGGACTACGTTAACGTCGCTCACGAAACTTGTGAACATCTTGGATGACAATTTCGAAGAAATGAAATGAGTGGAAAAGGAGCTGGGGCACGCACCTCAGGGAAGACATGCAATCTAATTATCTATGTAAGTAAGCAAAGAAGGATGCGGCTTCAAACTTGAGATCACTAAGCGTAAGGCCATTTTTGGCATGCACTGAAATTTTTCTATCATTTTTGGAAAAAAGAGCCAAAGAAGATTATGAAAGAAAGGAAAGATAAAATTAATCATAAGCGATCGTATAATGCTGAATAGACAGTTTGAAGGAGCTGCATTTGAATTTAATAGGAACCGCTTCCTCCTTTCTCCGAAGCAGTCATCCAAAGCAAAAATACGGAAATCGAATTTCTAACAAAGGTTTTGAAAATTGTTCTAAGAAATTGTTGCATCGTACTCCAAGAGAAAAATAAAACAAAATGAAAGAAAATGTGCTAAAACATCGAATTAAAAGTGAATGCTTAGGATGATGGAAATAAGTAATAGATAGTACATAATAATGCAAGAGTACAATAATATACAATATAATAATAATAAATAAATGATAATATATTAAAATAATAAATCAAAATAAAAGATACATTAGACAGATAAGATATTAAGATAAATTAGTTGCAAAAGGTTGCATTTGTTATTCCTTATTATCTTAAACACATTCCTTGGAAGAGCTAGGTCAAAACGGTTTCACAATGGAAAATACTGGTATAGTAGCTGTGTGCACAAATTGCCGTAATTTTTCTTCAGTGGTTTACCGAACTGTAACTTCTACGTGTGATAAAATTCAGCGACGAGGTGGCGAGTTGTGAAACGAGCTGATAAGGACTAAACACAACATACGAACTTACTAAATTTGACTCAACATGCGATGCACACTCAGCGTTCGGAAAATTTATAAAGTGCGATTTTTGTGATCCTTTGGAGTTCTGACCGTTAATCTCTTTTTACCCATTCAACCATTGTCGTCTACGCAGTTTTTGATTGATTTGCTCCAGCTTAAGTCAATATCAGCACTGATCTGATCCTTTATATCTTAACTATCATTATTTCATCCTTTTTTTGCTGATCTTTCTTGTCGATTTTTGTGTTATTCAGACTTATGGGTATTGCATCAAAATACGATGCAACATTTTCCGCACGATGGATGAAAAGACCAGCGACTATAATTTTGCTAATGTTTTTCGGTTGTATTATGTTCTCTTGTATATCTTTTTACGAAGAATATGATAGTTCAACATTTGGTCGTTCAAATCGCCCTTACGCGGACTTCAAACTGCGCCGGATGGTCAAAGTATCACCAGAGGTGAAGATTTCTTGCCTTTGAAAAAAAAACTTCAAATCATTTTTTATTTAGGATCAAAATGTTACAATCGGTATAGTTTCTATTCTCGATGAAGGAACATCACAGGAGAAGTACAGAACAGCAATGGACTCTATGAAATGCTATGCACACAGATATAATTATAAATACAACGTCTTAAGCGGAGTGGATTACAGGCGCGAATGTCCGCAGAAGGAAGTGAGTTGGTTTAAATGTGAAGTTCTTTGCCATTAATTCTATAATTTTTAAAAATTTATTATAACTGATTTGGCCATAGCGGATAGTCCAACGTTTATTGCGACAAGAGCCCCAATACATCGATACACGCAGTATATATACGGACAAATGGGATGATAAATTTCAATTTTCTTGAGAGAGGAATGCTACTAGACATAACATAGGCCTGACATTTTTCCTATTGGATTTCTCATAGAGCAATGATCCACTTGAAAAATTTTCTAATATGTGCGAGAAGCGGTATTTAATGGAATTCTATAGTCATTATTCTGTACGGTTACAGAAACAACCATCACATCAAGTAATTTTCAACAGTGGACGAACGCATTTTAGCACTTTAATTGAATAGCTATCTCAACTACCGATAGTCAGTGTTGATAAGGGAGACGAGATACGGTATGGCGTGCAATGAGCAACATTTGTGATAGTGATATCACACAAAGTGATAAGCTTCAATAGACCTATGCTTCTAATTCTAATCCATGAGAAGAAACAAAGGAATGGAGATGAAACTTGATTTTTTTTTCTTGCTATACTCATCAGTTCATAGAAGGCGCTCTCTGATCCATACGTGACAGAATGTCAAATTATACGCACAAGCACAAGCACAGCAGCACAAGCTTTGCGGATACTAGCAAAGTGTTGATTCTGAAGGAGGTGTGTCTGGGCTATTAACATGGCAACAACAGCGGTAGCGGCACACTTTCCGCGCTGGGCTTTCTTGGATTTTTTTTCGGATTCTTCAAAATTAACTTCAGTTTGGCAGACATTTTAGGGTGAAGGATGGTGTCGTGATGCTTGGCTTACAAATAGCCACTGGAATCCCGAGACTGATTTCATGTTCCATGCATGGAAGGAGGTGAATAAGTTATCTCCCGAAAACAAGAACGTCGGGTGAGTTCCGACTTACTGGGATTTATTTATTATTTTGCATGCGTTATTTTTCTTTTCCTATTAATTCTGTGCTGAGAGCTCCTTTTGCTTTTCTTCTCTTATCGCTTCCAAAATGTAAGCTTAGGATATCTTCAAGGATTGTTGGAACAAATCGCATTATTAACATATCGCCCCTGTAACTTCTGAAAGTCATCCTGTATTGCAGTGTCCTTTCTGGTCCCGAATTTTATCCGTGGTTTAACGCCTTAAAAACACCTTTGACGAAATCTCAGTTTTTTAAGCGGTAAGAAATTTCAAACTTTCTCTTTTTGTTCTCTTGAAAACTAGACTATTTAGGTGGAGATGATTGGACACATGATGCAGATTTTATCGTCCCTGTCAGCCAACTACAGGCACACCTGAATCAAAAGCTGGAAAACGTTGAGCGTTCATATCGACATCTGAGGAGACAACTTAAGTTGTAGTTAGCTAAGAAAGAAAAGCTGGCTCTTCCTTATTATAACACCATATATTGACGTTGCTCCTGGATTACCGTGTAGCGATCACTCAACGAACGCAGACCGCCTATGTACAGTCGTCCTTTGTGATTATGTTCATGTTTTTCACCACTGAGAAGCAAAAATAATTTGGTTCGGAATGAATATTCTGTGCTATTTTGTTATCAGGCATTGCATGCACCACTTCCAATACACGGAACTCATCTTCCGCTAAAACATAGAATGTTTGCAGTCCAATCCTGAGTTCAATCGCCTACTTTGACGATTTTACTTTGACGATTTTCTTAGCGTTTTCTCCGAATTCGTCTTTATGTTAACCGTTGATTCGTTAGTTTTTCTGATTCCTTTTTCTGATTGTCTTGGTTTCATTAGTTATGTCGCTAGCAGCTGCATTGTATTTTTTTCTCTATACGTTTCATTCACACTATCCGCTTTCTACTTTGTTAAATTCTCAGATTTTAACACCTAACTTCCTGAGTTTCTGATGAGATGCTTTTAAATACTAAACTATCTTTCTTCCCTAATCGTGCATAGAACTAATCCCCCTCATTTTATTCTGGTTGTTATTTTGTTTGTTCGTTTGTTGTTTGTTTGTTTGTTTGCTGGTGTTCCAATATGTATTTTTTGAATTTGTTTGTGTTCATCTTCGGCATATCCTTTTAGCACGACAATGGAAGTGATAAATAAATAAATAAATAAAAGACCAATTGCGATTTTCTGGCAAACATGTTGGGAACTCTTTTTAAAAATTATTGTCTCGCATTCAGAAGGTAAAATGAAGCAAAAAGGAAGGAAATGTGGTGAAACCTCGAATGAATTGCGAATGCTTACAACGATAATAATAAACAACAAATAATTCATATACAATAATATAATACTATAATATTACATAATATAATGATGTGGTGACAAGAATAAACAATGATAAATAGGAATGAATAGGAATAAGGAATAATAATAAATAAGAGATAAATTAGATGTGAAAGGTTGCATTTGCCATTCGTTATTATCATAAACACATTCCCTGAAAAATCGAGAGGTCGAAACAGTTTCATAACGGAAAACAGCATATCAGCAATAGAAATTTACAAATTCCAATAATTTTTTCCTTCGTGGCTTGACGAACTGTAACTTCTACGTGTGATAAAATTCAGCGACGAGGCGGCGAGTTGTAGATTGAGCTGATAAGGACCAGACACAACATACGAACTTACTAAATTTGACTCAACATGCGATGCACACTCAGTGTTCGCAAAGTTTATAAAGTGCGATTTTTGTGATCCTTTGGAGTTCTGACCGTTAATCTCTTTTTACCCATTCAACCGTTGTCGTCTACGCAGTTTTTGATTGCTTTGCTCCAGCTGAAGTCAATATTAGCACTGATCTGATCCTTTATATCTTAACTATCATTATTTTATCCTTTTTTTTGCTGATCTTTCTTGTCTTGATTTTTGTGTTATTCAGGCTTATGGGCATTGCATCAAAATACGATGTAACATTTTCCGCACGATGGATGAAAAGACCAGCGGCTCTAATTTTGCTAATGTTTTTCGGTTGTATCCTATTCCACCATATTTCTCTCTATGAAGAATATGTTAGTTCAAAAGTCGCTTCAAACTGCCTCTTCACGAATTTTAAAGTATACCAAGAGGTCGAAATGTCACCAGAGGTGAAGATTTCTTGACTTCGAAAAAAAAAAACTTCTAATCATTTTTTATTTAGGATCAAAATGTTACAATCGGTATAGTTTCTATTCTCGAAGAAGGAACAACACGTGAGAACTACAGAACAGCAATGGACTCTATGAAATGCTATGCACACAGATATAATTATAAATACATCGTCTTAAGCGGAGCGGATTATAGGGGCGAATGTCCGCAAAAAGATGTAAGTTGGTTTAAAGGCATCACCCCACGAATCTGAGGTGGAACGGAACTTAGGTGGAGTATTCGTGCACGGGATCGTGGATTATGGAGAAAAAGGTGATTCTGTCCACTTCTTCCGAATTGCCGTAAAAAACGTCCCGGAAGATACGGCTTCCGGCGTTCTGGTGCACTATTTTCTACAACGAATTCGATTGGAGCGCGTCAACCTTGTGTACGTGCCGCATTTTCCAGGCCTTTTTTTACGGCAGTTAAAGAGAAATGGACGGAATCACCCATCTCTCCATAATCTATTATCCCGTATACGAATACTCCACGTGAAACGCGTACCACCTCAGATTCGTGGGGTGATACTTTTAAATATGAAGTTTTCTGTCATTATTTCTATAATTCTCGAAAATTTATTGTGGCATCAGAATGGATTATTTCCAACAGTCAACTAACAATTTTTAGTACATTTTTAGTACAAACACATTTGTAACGATTGTGCGGTACTGGTGCACCAAAAATCCCGGCGTTTTACGGTTTCTTGCGCCGCCTCAAGACCCCTTGCCGTATGACTCGCTGGTTTTTGGCGCCAGCGCACTGTTTCCACGCCATGGGGCTTATCGCTCTTCATTTTGCTGCAATCTGGTACAAGTGCACCAGTTCAGCGTCGTCGGACCGTCTCATACCATTTTATTATTTTATTTCGTTGGTGCAACATTTCGTCGCCATTGACCACGACTCACTCTATCCCACTGTCTTTTGGTGCCGACACACTGTCCGACACCACTATAACCTTCCTGAAACAGAAGAACAATAAACAATAAACAAAAAAGTTGAGCTCTCTTCACTTTATCAAGTTTCTTCGTAAGATGCAGACAAAATAAGGGTCCTAAATTAAATTCTAAATAAAGAATAAAACACCAACACAATAACATAACAGCAAATTAATTAAACAAAAAAAAAACAATTATTATGATGACTGTTTCATTTAATGCATCTACGGTTTGCAGATTACATTTCAACGACATTGTATTGTTGCACACTTACTTGAGACTAAAGAGTTGGATTGGATTTTGTTCGTCGATTCTGACATCGGAGTGGTAAACGAAAAGAAGTTCGTTTTTGGTTTCAGTCAATCTTTTTCTTCTCTTCTCAAAAATTTTATTGCTAATTACTTGCTCATGTGTCAACTTGCCTCTTCACCATAGTCGTTTCAGGAGATTAGAAGGTATGATCATTCCAAATAAGGACATCATCTTTTACAATAGGTTCTTTAACCATGAAGTCATGGCAGGTTTGTTGTTCCGAGCGTTTGACAGCAACAGATTCAGGTATACTCTGCAGAAAAATGTAACAGGAAAAAATTCATTGAAACGTTTCTTCAAAGCGTAGTCTCAAGTATAGATATATGCGGAAATGTCGGCTAGAATAGTCATCTTGTTATGATTCCAAATTCATAAACCAATCATCAGTCAATCCATCATAATGTTTTTAAATTCCAGCTACATCGAAATAATAATATAAATGTAAAATTAATTTTAAGTATTCTCCAGATGAAGTATTGACTCCCTCAGGAAGAAAACCATTACATTTTTTGGGTACTGCACATTTTCAAGGCCTACATAGAATACGGATCTAAGCAGCAGTTTACCTTAGCTCGTGTTAACCATAGGATTTCTTCTTTATGTACTTATAATTGCTTTGTTATGGTCTTTCTTTTATTTCACCACTTCACCAAAAAGTCTAACTGAGGCAAGTCGAGTAAAGGCATCATTTGACTAGCAAATTCATTCATTTATTTATCCACATGTACCAATGGTGGATGAGAGGAAAAAGAAAAAATAAACACACCTCGTGTTGTTCGAATTGCAAGCTAAAAATGCAAACCTTCATTGCATTCGATTCTCCTATGGAGAAGGTGGAGAAAATATCCTGGAAAGTGAGGAATAGCAGAATTCTTTCGGTTTCGGTGATTAAACTTAAGAATAAATTGCTAAAAGAATAAGCCTTGAAATTTTACCGGAAAACAGCACTAGAAGCGCAGAGTTTCTGTAAACGAATTGTAAATAATAATGAACAATTGGGTCTTGGAAAGGATGGGGATTGCTGGAGAAAGATTATTCTCCAGATTATTCAAACAATTCCTCGAATTTCATTTGAGAATTTTTCAGGTTCCTTCTTTGCACGACGGAGTAAAACATCAATTGAATTCCTTCGTGGATGGGCCAATTATGAATTCCGTCTCCCGAACAGTTTCCATGGCCGAGACAATGGTGCTATACATGTTCGTGAGTGTGTTCCCTGTGGAACTGCGTATTACCGCTATTTTCTTTGTTCTTCAGTCTAATGTTATTCAAAAAAGGAGAACCTTGAATTTCTAATATTTTTGGTAGACTATTATTGCTATTTTTTCTAATTACTTATTTTTAATTCTTTGAATATTTTTGAGTGAATTTTTCCATGAGGATGTTGGAAGCTCCTTCCTTAAATTTCTAATTAGAAGTCCTGGAATATCCAAATTCAATAAGTGGAATCAACCCAGAAGAAAACGGTTTGGTTTTTCGGATTTCATTAACCTCTGAAACTGAGACACACTTATTGCGAACCGTGATGAATTACAGCGATGAGTGGTGCTAGCAAAGGTCCCCTTCGATCGTGATCGCTCCGCTCCACGGGGCCGCTTCGAGCGCAGCCGCTTCCGCAACTGCTCGAGCTTCATGTCGGTTTGACCCGACTATACTCGCTCTTCCGTGTTTTAAGTGCGTGTGCTGCGAGATGGCGCACGGAACGAACCCCTTAGTTCGTACGATGGAGCGTGAGGAAGAGATTACCATTTGGAGATCAATAGTTCATCTAATCTATCCAAATAGAAGTTGGAGTAGAGCTATTAGCTTAACTGTTCCTCCCCTACTACGAGAGTAGCAAATGAGAAGAGAAATAATAATCTCAGCGGATGATATCCTAGCATGGCTGCAACTTTTCAGATGTGGCTACTTGAACAGATCAAGCCTATGAAGAAGTGTTCCTATGTATGCCATTCGTTATGGAATGCATCCATTGATTACGCAACTCTCTCCTACTTCACAGTATGCTGCAGAGAGTTATTAAAAAACTCTGAAATCCCGTATATTGCTATATTGGACAAAGTAGGTTAACAAAATGTTTGTTCATCGATCCATTATTTACGCTTGTGGAAGGAAACAAGTAATTGATAGGGTGAAGGTTGGGCAAGAGATGGTTGGCTCACAAACAGTCACTGGAATTCATCATCTGATTTTATGTTTCATGCTAGAAAAGAACGCGATAAAAAGAAATACAGAGCTAATGAAATAGGGTGAGTTGAATACGACTTGAAGACTACTTATCTTCTATGTTTACTTTTTGTTCCAGAGAACTCTCAGGTCCTGAATTCTTCCTTTGGTTTGACACGCTTAGATCTCCTCTCGAACTCCAACAATGTCATAACGGTAAGTTTTCATAGATTATCTGATTCCAGCACCTATTCACGTGCTACTTAAGAAAAGCTGTGTTATAGTGTCTGCAGGATGGGATCACGATCCAGCTCTTATCGTTCCACATGGCGATATTCTCCGACATTTGAAGAATCGTAGAGACATTGTTTGCTGGGAGTACCAACAAATGACAGCTGAGATCAAGAAAAAGTATAAAATTGAATCACGAAAGGGAAACGTTAAGGAAAAAATGACAAAATCAAGTAATGACGAACAAACCGACAACTGGATCTGTTAGCAGGTCGACACATCTCTTTTATGTACAATATAGGTTTATTTATTATTTTATTTTATCATCATATTTATATTTCGTATACAAATATAATGTAACTACATCAACTTCTCTATTTATTTCTAGAATTAAACCGTATCTATTTCACGAGATCCATGAATGCTCACAATTTCTTTTTGTTGACGGATTTATTCAGTGAAGCCGTTTCGCAAAGCTTCGACAAGAAAATTTCGTTTTCATAACCTTGCCAATGTATTTAATGATAATGGAAATTAACAGCGATTGGGTTGACAAGGATCCATGGATCTCCCTCATTAGAAGAACTACTGCCAGTTAGTCCCGAAGTTAAGTGCAACGTACCAAAATGACGAATTGTGGGCTAAAAGTGAGCTTACGTTTGCCCTGAGACGCAGGTGGATTCGCTTTTACGGACTCGTTTCTTTTTGGTGTCATTGCGTATTAACAAAGAAGATGTGAAACTCTTTTGCCAAGAACCGCTTTCTGCTCGTTTCTGCTGTACCAGGATCGAGCCATAGTACTTTTGTATTCCTCACGTCTGTCCGGCCTAAAGCTTGTAATCGAGTGACTGCAAGGAAGGGAAGCGGTCGGTTCGAAGTCAATAATCGGCTTCTAGAGCATCTACACAACTACTCGAAGAAAACGAAGTTTTTAAAATCAACGTAAATAAAAAATGACCGCTTTCCAGAGGTGACAGCCACGTCTGTCCTGCCCCGGGTCCGCTCCGAGGAGGAGCCATGGGCTTCGGTGGTAGGATCCGGAGCCGACTGCCCGGGTCTGGAGGAGCCTGCATTGGGCTAGCCATCCGATGGTGGCCTAGCCACTCCGAACCCTGCGGGCTCGTGTCCAGGGTCCCATCCCCCTGCCCCGACTCCCCCTTCGGGGGCCTCGGGGTTGTCCCCTGATCCCACCCCCTAACCTATTCTACTGTGGTTGTAATGCGGTAAAAGTGGTTATACATAGCTGATTTATCCTTATAACGACACTCACGGCAGTGCAGAAATACACGACATAAACTACGGATGCCAAACGACATCAAACTGCACGATGACTACTGACTCTATGGTCAGAACTCTTTACACTGTCTTTCCAAAAAAGATGCAATACTTTTCTAGTCCCTAGCGAGGAGAAAAACTACTGGACAGCCCTTGCAACAAGTGCAACATATTGTTGTTGCCTACTTGAGAAACCCCACGGACAATCTACGGAGAACAGGTGATACAGAGTTGACCAGAACCTTTGCCAAATGGATCCTTGCAGTTCGAACTTACCCAGAAATTCACGGTCGACTTATTACCTCATTACTGGAACATGATTTGGATCCCCGACTATCTAAATAAAGATCTCAACCACTTACGGTTTGGTATTGTACAATGATCGCTTTTTCATACTCAAACCACTTGGTATTTTTTTTATAAACTCTTGAAACATTATCTTTCGATCATTTTTTTTTAGTATAAAAGGTGGTCCACGTGAAGGGTGGCGCAACTACCCACTTCTTTGCACAAATCAGTCTAGACAAGGAGTTTTTTTTAATAGTCACAACATTCTACATAAAATCCCACACTTCACATTCAAAGTGACTGCCTTTAGTTTCAACACGGGCATCAAACATGTTTCAAAAATACTTAAGGATGCGCGCGATCATTTCCAGCGAGATCTCCTATCCCTTTACTCTCTAAGAAAGGCTTTAGAACACGACATACTTGCTATCGTTGATGCAGTTTGAGTGTCTTTGAAATCTTGGAGACTAATAGCCCGCGTTTGAACATTCCTATCTAAGAATATCTGTACATAGATATTTATTTGGGTATAGAGAATAAGACTGGCCAGCATGAGACTAAAAATACGGGAAAAACGACTAACACCCCAGCGAAGCTAAAAATAAACAAAAAAAAAGCGAGATTGCAATTGGAAATGCAAGAAATCGGGTTTTCCATAGTCCGCCACAATTCATGTGGACAACTCCGTATTTGCGCTTGTTGGTCATATTTTCACCTCTTTCGGCGTGTTCACACAAAAATTGCTCTTTCGCTATATTTCCAGTCACATCGCCCGAATCAAAGATGGATATGCGGAGAACACACATTAAACATGCGGATTTCTATACCCTTCAATTTCCGTTTTGTTTCTAACGAAGGCGAATCATCCGAATTCAAATTGGACAGCACTTAGAGCTTAGAAAGCATATAATACAAAATTGAAATGGTTGGATATATTTAGGTTCACATTGTAAAACGCAAATTTGATAGAAATTCTACACCAAACAAAATGAAAAATGGAAATATCTAGCTTTCACCCTTGTCATCGATTATCGAGTCATATAACATGTATCTAACGGTCTTTTCCGTACGATCATTCGATTATAGACAATGTATCATAATTAGAGAGCAGACATGTAGTCGAAATTACTAATTAGTGTAAAAATTGTACTACTACTGTTGTACTGTTCAAATAACGGGCAGTCTTCTCCCTGTCGTTTTCTTTCTTCTTGTTTCTGCGTACTTGTGATTTTTCTCATATTTTGTTGATGACGCATTGGCCGACTTCTCTGTTATGTGAGTTGATTTGTTTGATGTGTTATTCGTCAAAATAAATAGCTATGTATGCGTAGCTGGGACAGGAAAAGGATGTGTTGAGAGCTTGTGAACATTCCTTCCCTCTTTCTGGAGTTGTTCCTCTTCATCACCATTTCTGGATACTCAATGCTTGAAATAAATTTTTGTTGATATTAATTTATTCGTCTCTCGTGAAGCCATTGTGTGTTGTTACCTTACGAAGGGAATCTTTTATTATGCTACCGGAACAAGCGAACTATGAACCCTATTCGAATGTGTGATCCGATGATGATAAAAATCATGACCGTTGCGTTTTGCAGAAAACTCATACGACTTGTCCCTGCAAGGATTCCGGTGGGTTGGGAAAATCTATGAGCAACTAGATATCACCTACCTCCTAGAAAGCACTTTCTCCGCCGGACATATGTCGACCTTCTTTGCGGTGAAGTCAGATTTCTGCGTAGTGTCACCAACAAACGCACTGCTTGATAAGTAGTTGGTCTCAGTAGGTCGCATGGATCGCTGACGAACCGCTGAAACACTGAAATTTCTCGTTCCGAGAGTTATCGACAGTGAGCCACTGTGACATGACTCCTTTTATTGCTGTAATTGGACGAGGGTATGGTAATTAGTGTATAAGAAACGAAAACATCCATTCTGATTCTGGTACATGACTGTAACCTCTGTTGTGGAACAATAAATACAGGTGATTGGGCTTTGCTATTAGTTGTACTAGTAACAGTAAAACATGCACTTTGCTTATTAATACAACTAAACAGAATAAAACATGAGCCCTAAAACATCTCGAATATACCTTGCACAATAACTAACTAATAACTTTAACTGTCTACTTTTTGTTTTTTTTTCTTAAAAACTGATATGGCTTGAATATCTACACTTCTCGAGTAAAACTCAACTCACCTTCCTTCAAAAAGAATCCATCCTGATATGTAGAATGTCCTTCAAATGGTAGACCTCGTTCCAACGAATTACTTTTCGGTCGAATGGCTCTTACTCTGTAACCATATGGATTTGAAGACAGCTTTCACTATGTTACACCAATAATGGCAAAACTTCCGACTTGCAAATGGAATTCCATTGAAATGAAAGAAAGAAAAGTGTACTACATACAAGCATCTGTAATATACAGCAAGAATGCTACCTTAACCCTTTGACGACAGCACTGCTCAACGGTGAGCCGGGCTGTCGTCAAAGGGACAATGCGGCTTAACGTGGAGCCGCCCGGTGTCCAACGGTTATTTTCCGTGACTTCCCAATTTCTTTAAAAGTTTGTCTGTACTTAAGTACTCTTACTTACTTATCTTCGAGCAATACCACACACAACACGGGCATCGAAAAAGGTTTCTATCTTTTGAAAAGCATAAATAAATACAAGCGTTAGTTGTGCATTCTTTAGAAATATCCAGTGCAAAATTGGCTTTTTCATTCACTACAACCAATAAAATAGTTTTTGATCTCAGCGGCATATGTGTCATTAAATTTAGGATCCTTTTCCTTGTTCTATTTACTCGTTTGTTCGATAATTACTGACAACACTACCTTGTCGAAATATAGCTGGTAAAAATCGATTGCTTTGTGACAGCTACGTGACGGATCATGTGGACCAAATTGATGAGAAAATTTCCAGTCATCATGAGTTTTTACGTCGCTTAAAGGCAGCACACCACGAATCTACGGTCCCTTGCTGCCTATCGGGGCAGTCCGAATTGATTTTCGACGAATCGCAGGGCGGAGGCGGCGCAAGAGGTGGAACGTTGCAATAGGTGGCGTCGTACAAAACAGCATTCGTGAGGCGGCTGTTTGCAGTGATGCAGGAAGAGATGTGCGGAACTACCCACGTCTCCGTAATTTTCGACACCGTATACGGATACTCCACCTGAAATCTGCACCACCTCAGATTCGTGGTGTGCTGCCTTTAATCATTCGTCTGTTTGTTCTCACCCATCTGACACCGACAATCTCTCATTGCTTCTCGAATTTAACTCCTTATCCGCAAGCAGCAGCACTAACGCATCATTAAAGATAGAACCATTTTCTGTAGTTTCTTCATCAGATTCATCGAGTAGTCTTTTAAAACTGTTCTCTAAATCGTCCAACGCAGATTCGTCCATCTTTGGCTGCTAAAACTCACTTAACTGTATGTAAACAGAATGAATAAGGGTAAAAAAGTGCTATAACAACGCGATTAGCAACAAATATAATACAAATTATGTAAAAAGGCAAACATTTGTACACAGGAGTGGTAACCGTGCGACAACGAAGCTCAATGTTGAGTCGCGGCTGCACGGTGGCTTAAAGGCATCATCCCACGAACATAGATGCGATGGTCGGAGCCGGTGCTCTTATCCCCTTCACTTACGGTACGGTTGGGGAGAGGACCTCCTTCACTGTTAAACGGTTGGCGAAATTACCCCCTTCATTTTGGGACCGCTGGCGAAAGGACCCCCTTCACTTGAGCTGCACTCCATGAGCTAAACCCCCTTCACCGAGGAGGGCCCAGCTCGACCCTATAGCACCTATGCCCACGAATCTGAGGTGGTGCAGATTTCAGGTGGAGTATTCGTATACAGGATGGGAGACTACGGAGAGGGAGGTGATTCCGTCCATTTCTTCCTAATTGCCGTAAAAAACGGCCCGGAAGATAAGGCTTCATTCGTTTTGGCGCACCATTTTGTACAAGAGGTTCGATTCGAGCGCGCCAGTCTTGTGCGGCGCCGCATCTTCCGGGTCGTTTGCCTGTACCACGTGCGAGACACGCAAAAACGTGCACTGTCGTCAATGGGTTAAGAGGTGTTTTATAGATATAGGTTGTCCATGAAATAGCAATGTCAATGTCATTGAACGAATATGAAACAAGTGTGAAAGAGAAAGCAAAAAACTTTGACATTTCGACGTCTACTTCATGCATCTATTTGAGAGATCCGGAAACAGTTTTTTTTAACTTAGACACCAGAAATCGGGTAAAGTGAAGGAGTTGAAGGGAGAGGCTTGTGACCGCGCTCTCATTTCTGGAAGTAAATAACCAAATCAGTCGGGGTGCTAAGACCTTAGCAATAGTCTTAGAGGATCCATGATATGCAAGGTAAAGTAACAAAGGGAAAAAAAAAGAAAATAGAGCCTAGAGAAATTGCAGCCCACCTCCTCCCCCCCACCCAAAAAAAAAAAAAGAAACATATTCTCTACCATTTTCTCGTTCTCCTTCCATTTAGTTTGATTAAATGGAAAAGGATCGATCAAATTTCCGGTTCGATTGTTTTATTGCGACGAAGTTCCATACTAACACTAACTTTCAACTGCAGTTGTACAGTTGTATGAGTGTCACCCACAATCTGGATGATGATAGGATGTGCATAGATCGAAGAAGAAATGGATAAAGTTGCTGACGTTATTCAATCCGCTTGGGATGCGCCAACACGTTCACTTCAACTTAGAATCGTTTGAGGATCATGAACGCTATATTATTCTTGACATAATCTAGCCCATACAATGACTCGCGGGGGCTACTTGATGTACGAAGTCAGGTTTTCATCCTTTCAGAAAAGTTTGCCAACAATCGACCTCGGACGGATGAAGGGCTTGATGGGTACTGGGGAGGTTTCGAACAATCGAACCGAGCAGTCGGGGCACTCAGTCGCGCTCGTATTTCTCGACGCTTTAAAGGGTCGTGCTGCGTACGGGTTTCAAGGTGGATTATGCCTATAGGTAGTAGATTGTGGGGAAAAGGGTGATTCCGTCCTCTCTTCCTAATTGCCGTAAAAAAAACGGGCCGAACGATGCGGCGCGTGCACAAAGCTGGCACGCTCCATTAGAACTCGTTACAAATCCCGTATACAAAGTAGCTCCCCGGTACGCGTGAAGCCGCATCTCCCGGGTCTTTTTCACGGCGATTAGGAAGAAATGAGCGGGATCCCTCCCGTTTCTGCAATCTATGATCCCGTATAATCTTTGACCATTGGAAATCCATATCACGTCAGATTCGTGGGCTGTTGCATTTAACTTACTTTTTTTAGTAACTTAAGTTTGGATTTCATAGATCTTCCATGACTAATGCTTAGGCCTTAGGGCCCCGATTAATTTAATTATTTACTTAGAGAAATGAGGGCGCCACTGAGTACACTCCCCCAACCACACTTCACAATTTACCATCTGCCCCACATCCATACCCATATAGTGATAGGAACGGCAAGAGGTGAGCACTCACTGATGGTACGATGGTGTTCCCAGCATACGCATTTGTCACGCAGCGGCATGTAATGTACAACGAGCAATTCTATCTATGGTGATCCAGCTTACAATTATATGTACGTTATGTGGAATAATTTCAGCAGCCATATAACGACAACCTCTTTCAGGGGTAGCCGATTGATAGCATCGGACCATCGAGTGACAGGTACAGCCAAGCGCATGCTGGTCACGATGCAGCAACGTACCGATCGAAAAATGGAACAAAACTACAGCGTGTACACAACTGGTGGAAAATGTAGTTGGGGGAGGGAGGCACCCCTATTTCTTTACGCTCTTTCTTGCTTTTTTTTTCTCTTACTTCCTTTAGCTTACTTGTCATAGATCTTCCAAGACAAATGATTAGGCCCTAGGGCCCCGATCGATCTACTTCGATTATTTACTTCGAGAAATAAGGGCACCACTGCGTGCTCACCTCCAACTACAATTTACCCCACAACCGTACACGTGGGTACTACAGTAACTACTACAGTCATAACTACTAAAAAAACGTGTTGTAAAGTGGCGACGCGAAGTGTTCACGCCGAAGCCGTACATCGAGATCATTCTACAGTAACCCCACTCTCATATCCCAGGACCTCTCCTCTCCTTTGCGTTTTGATCCTTTAATCAGAACACTGCTCAATCACAATTTGAGTCCAACACTTCTCAGCGGCTATTGTTTCAAAGAATTCTTGATTTTTTGGAACTAATGGGTTTCTTACTGATATTACTATTATTTCCTTGTCCAAATGTAGCTAGTAGAAGTCGACTGGCGCTACAACATAGAAAAGCGCGCTGTCATCAATGAGTTAAGGTTTCCACTACTTTTTTACTACAACACTTCCACTATTTTTTTACTTTACTTTTTTTTTACTATAAAAGTGCCTTAATAGTATGGAATAGTCTTAGCAGAACACTTTTCTCTTGGTTTTATAGTTTGCTTTTCTCCTCGGAAGCCTCTAAGATCTTAGCTTAAAAAGGTTTAACTTCTGTCCCACTTTTTTTTGTGTAATTGTGTACGACCGGATTCTTCATGGTCGTTACTCCAGATTCTTTCCCTTTTTTTCTGGTTTAATACTTCCTGATTCCAGAGGATTTCCTCGAAGGTTCCATTTTGCAGGAATTGGACTTCTGCCCCGCTTTTTTTTTGTGAAATTGTGCGTAGTTAACCCTCTTCAAGGATGGATTTCGTGATCCAACTATAGCTGTGACTACAGCAAACCGTAATCATGTATAATAATACGAGAAATGAGGCAGGAATTGAATCCCTGCAAACTAATATCTTAAAGGCGGGCTCAGAAACAAAACAAACAAACAAACAACAACAACAAACATAGCAAAACAAACGATAAAAGTAAGAGAAAAGGACTTCACTAAGACTAATTAATAATATCTATGCATTACTACACGAAATGAAAGTGAAAATCATAAAACGGAGAAGGAAGAAGGTCTTGGTGAGCTTTCCGCATACTGTAGGGGGAGATTTGTGCACTTCTTCCCCGAGGACGTAGTTGCGTCGTCATGTTACAATACGCTACGTACGAATTTATGTACACTAAGTGGACAGAAAGGTGCTTTTAATGTGAAAGGTAAGTGCTAAGAGTTTGATGGAAGGTGTTTCAGTGTTATTCATAAAATGTCTCATTACAGATCTCTCCGAGAGATCATAACTCAGTACTTTACATTGTTGTTGTTTATTGTTATGCACTACTGGCTCATCTACCGTACAAGGATATGTCCCTTCACCCGCTATCAGCTTAAAGACAGCACACCACGAATCTGGGGTGGTGAGGATTTCAGGTGGAGTATCCGTATGGATTAATCCGTAACGGTCGTAGATTGTGGAGACTGGGGTGGGTCCGCTCATCTCGGCCTGAATCACTGCAAACAGCCGGCCCCTGAATAAAGTTTTTTTACGATGCCTTCTGTTGCGACGCTCCACCCATTGCGCCGCCTCCGCCCTGCTATTCGTCGAAAATCAATTCGGACAGCCCCGATAGCCAGTAAGGGACGCTACGCGTGCAAGGGTGGCGCGCTGGAATAGAAGGCATCGTACAAAACGGCATTCTTGGGCCGGCTGCTTCCAGTGATTCAGGGAGAGATGAGCGGAACCCCCCCTGTCTCCATAATCTACGACCCCGTATACGGATACTCCACCTGAAATCCGTACCATCCCAGATCCCGGTATGCTGCCTTTAAAGAGCAGAAGAGGTTTTTGTGTCCAACGTCTGGATTAGCTGTACGATGTAGCTTACTTCTCTGAACTCCTTGCTTGGAAATCGTTTTGTGTCGTAGTGAGACCGTCCATGGGACCGTCCCTAAGCAAATTATTTGAAATAGGTCGAATAGGCGAGCTGCGGCTACCCTGTAAGGCAAGAATCTGCAAAGCTTGTGAGAGCTCACAACAATATCCACCAACCATCTTTCCAACAAAATCTGCCCGATTAGTGGTGGTCCCGGAGAAATCACCGCTGGCAAGACTTGTCACGGGAGGACGGTATGCTTTGATTCGCTCGCCCTATTATCAAAAATCCTAGCAGTATCGTAGGAAGTGTTTGGGAAATTCCTACCTGTTTTCGATCGAAATCGGCCTTAGTGGTTGTAATCCCATCGAAGTCTCCCGAAGAAATTTTGGAAACAGGTGGACGGAAAGCTTTTTGGCGTTCCGCCTTGAAAACATTCGCAATTACAGGAAAAAGAAACATATGAGCTTGCCGCTTAGCATCCGACCTCCTTCCTATCGAAGTCCACTTTACTTGTTGTGCTTTCGGAAAATTCACCTCCACCGATAGCTGTTTCAGCTGGTCGAAACGCTGTAGGTCGTTCAGCCTGGAAAAGAAAAATGAACAAGCTTTGCTTCCCGTCAGAATGCACATGGAAATGTTTTTTTTTTCGGATAGGAGGTCGTTTTCTCAAAAGCGTAGACCTCACCCTTTTCATGTTGAAGTCTGTTTTGGTTGTAGTGCTTCCGGTGAATTCTCCACCTCCTATAGCTGTTTCTGCTGGCCGGAATGGTGTCTGCCGTTCGCTCTAAGCGAATATTCTATACATATCCACGAAACACAAAAAAAAAACACAAAAACCGTAACATAGCGAAAAAATTGTTTTTATTCACGTCATGCGGATATTTTTCCAAACACAGAAGAGAAGTTGTAATCGTTACGTAGCTTTAACTCATTTCTTCCGTGAAGAAATGAAACCTCTTCGAGTAGAGGCACTGATCACGTCGAAATTTTCATATAAAAACAATCTACCTTTTTTAAATCGAAATCCGTCTTATTTGTCGTGTTTCCTAAGAATTCTCCGCCACCGATTGTTGTTTCGGTTGGACGAAACGCTACTTGTTTGGCAGCCTATAAAGAATGGGGAAAATTTGAAGAAATTTCTTTAAAATTTTAAACTTTTACGCTTTATATTTGAGTTGTACTCAAGCTATGATGTATAAAACTTGAGTGAAAATCTAGTAAGCTTTGTTCCTTCTTTTTTCTCTGTTTTATGGCAAATCTATTGGTGTTTTCAAAAAAATAACTAAATAAATAAATAATTGCATGAAATACCTGCTTCACATTAAAGTCAGACTTGTGAGTTGTATCCCCATTGAATTCTCCAGATTGAATAGCAGACACAACCGGTTTATACGATCGATTTCTATCCACCCGAAAAAGTTTTTCCGTGTAAGATGAGAAAAAGACACGTTTTCCGAAGTTTCTACGGGAACACGGGTAAAATTCAGCCCATAAATAATTCGGACGGACAGAAAAACCCAACTCACATGTTTCTCATAAAAATCCGCTTTGTTCGTAGTTTCACCATTAAATTCTCCAGAATTAATCAGTGCTTCTGCTGGACGAATTTTTCGCACCCTACAAACATAAAAATCAACCGTATTCAAAAAAAAATGTCGCTTCGACTCGAATGCTGTGTTACCTGCCAGTTTCTTTTCCCGGATACTGTGCCGTATATTCAGTAGTGGCATCACCAAATTGTCCTCTCGCAATCCATCCATCGTCCACATGAGAGCATTTATGATTTCCGAATTTGTACGATTTTTTGAGTAGAATTTATTTAAGCTTCAAAAAGTAATCTTACCCGCATTCGCAAATTTGACAAATACAACGTTCTTCCTCCTCTGGCATAATGGTTTTTTTTTCAGAATGAGCACCGGTAAAGCTTTGCTATTCTGTAAGAAGTGACTTTAACTAGAAACGGTGGAGGAGGAGGAGGAAGAGGACGGGAAGGAGGAGTGGAAAATGATCAAGAGGGTGCGGAAAAGCAATCGGTGGTGTTAAAGATCAGCCTATAATTACGTATTTAGTTTTTCAATTAAAGTTTAATTTGAATTTTCTACCCAAAAAAAACCCTCACTGTCGTCCGTACCACATATTCAGGATTCATATTCAGGACATGTCATCCCGTAATTGTCAGCATTTATTTATTTATTTATTTATTTATTTATTTATTCACATAAATCAATGATGCACCAAAAAAAAAAGAAAAAAGAAAACACACTTATCTGAATTAGAATGTTTTGAAAAAAGAAATCGGCAACTATTTTATTGTAGTGAAACTTAACTAACTCTTTCCGTAACTGATGTCATTATTATCAGAAAGCTGTAATTGTCTCTTCCTCATCGTATTTCGTACTTTTCATGCATTCAGTGCATTTACCCATGCTTAACGCAAATTACTGCTATGCTCAAGTTTTCTTAATTAAATTCTCGCCACAACAAATTGCCTACGCATGCATAGTCTAAAATGAGGATTCTCCTTTTGAATTACGACGTCGGGTGTAGTTTTCAAATCTTCGGAAATATACCAAGAAATAAAAGGAGAACACGGAGAAATTTGTTAGTCAAGAAGGAAAATATTGAAATTAGAGCGGGAAATCTTGGAAATCTGGAAAGAAACTAATAGTATTGCGAGCGTTTGCTGGAAACTTTATTAGCTCTGAGCAATATTTCGCGGACTTTTTGAAATTCTAACGGTTAACTTTTTCAATCACAATAACCATGAAAACTGTGAGAATTCAAATTTAAATTCTGTATGTAGTAGTATTCTTTATACAGTATGAATCATCTAATTAGTATAGTGAAAAGTAATTAATATTATTAGAAATTAGTATTATAGTATTAGTAATTAGTATCGAAAGAATCCGGGAAAGGGTTTTGTCTGCAGATTGCATGGACGATATGCAAGTGCTATGCAAATGCTAACGAGAGCTACATATCTGTCGCTTTATATCCTCATTCCGTCAATTATATGAGTGAATAGGTCCTTCTTGGATAAACGGATGATTTTCGAGTGGTTTTAGAGGCTAGTCCAAGGAAACGCCAAAGAAAATACCAAATTTCTAGGAAAAAAAGCCTAAGCAAAGTTAGCGTGATCAAGTTAGCATTACATGATCATCGATAAACTTTCAGTGAGGGAGTATCTAAAGGAAAAATCCGTAGAAATCAAAATTGCATGGAAAATTTCGCGGACCTTGAAATTATGAGGAAATAATGCAAAAAAAAAGTCCAAGGCAGTGAATCAACCTTCTCCAGCACCGGACCACTGGATTTAGCATGAAATAGATGGGAGGGATAATGGCTTCCCTCACCGCGCCGCTGCGCTGCCAACGGCAACGGAACAAGGTTCCATAGGAACAAAAGAATATTACTACACATTTTCCACAATAGAATAAATAGCGGACAATTACACTTGCCTGACCATCTCTGAAATTGATGTTCCCCTAAGAAAAAAGAACAGTGCGTATATATCTATTTTTGAAGAAGAAACGATGAAATACTGAGAGTAAACAATTACGAGAGTGATCCGATGCATTTTTTTTTTTGCACGTTCGGAAGCGATAATCACGCTGAAAACGTAAAAAGACGAGAGTAGGGTGAAGTAAATTGTACATAAAACGAATATAGGTTGTAGTCTTTTTTCTGACTTTATTTTCTGGCTTGCACTTACGGAAGAAACAGGGAGGAGAGTGCCGATTGGATTTCTGTCCTCTTTTTTCAGTAATAAATATCTATAGTCGAACTGAATGTGCTTGGCCGGATGATTTTCATGCACCTTATAAATATGTAAATTATGTGAAAACTATGTAAGCTTGAGGAAAAATAGAATCTGATGCTCAGACAACCGTGCAGATGCTAATCTAATCGGTCAATTAGTTGCAGCAAATTGACGAAAGGAAAAAATACAATGAATAAAGAAAGATTCCGATTTAAGGGGTAGATACGGTAGAACACGTTAAAAGTCGATTATGCTTTCATTTCTTGCTATTGCTACGAGACATCGATGTCCAAAAAGAACAGAACATAAAACATTACGAGGAAAAAAGAAAACAAGATAAAACCTAGAAAGACTGTGACCGAAAACATAAATAAGCGATAGGAAGAAGATTTCAATTTTATTAACCGATGAGAAGAACGTTCTCATTTTATTTTCACACCATTTTGAGTAGATCTGTAAACGAGAAGAGAGGAAAAATAAAGTAAAATCTAAAAAGTTAGAATTTAAAATTAATTTAAAAATTAAAAATTCTTATCTTATGTATAAACAAAAAGATTCTAGACCAGTTGATCGAAAGAAACAGAGAAACAAGAAGGAAACATTGAAAAATATCGGTGCGTTGGCATTCTTAAATATAAGCCACAGCGTTTTCGAGCGATAAATACCAAGAAAAATTTTTAAGGAACAAAAATTTACTATCAGGGGACGCCCTAAAGCTAATTCATCT
This sequence comes from Necator americanus, assembly GCF_031761385.1. Taxonomy (NCBI): domain Eukaryota; kingdom Metazoa; phylum Nematoda; class Chromadorea; order Rhabditida; family Ancylostomatidae; genus Necator; species Necator americanus. The sequence continues at coordinate 36,663,804 of NC_087371.1, read as the reverse complement.
TTTTAAGCACACATTAAGTAAAAAAATGTACGCCGGCGTACTCCAAAATACGCCATTATAAAATTTTATGTCAAATATCATAATTATTAATTAAAATATTTCATAAATTGAGATGATATTTCATCAAATGTGTCGTTGTGAACGTTTGTAAAAGGTGTAAAGCATCAGAAATAGTCTCAACCCATACTTTCTAACAATTTTTTTGCCCTTTTATTGGTAATACTATATCATTTATGGCTAAAACGATGAGACGCAATTTTTACTAGACATGAATAATAGTGAGTGATAAACTCGCAACGTAGTATTGACATTAAAAATGGGTAGCCTAGGTAACCTTTATCATCTGTCAACTTTACTACTAATTACTTACTTTAGCTACTTTTAGAAAAGCGAGAAATTTGATCCCGCAGAGATACGAAATTTGGCTAGAAAAATCCGTCCAAGTCTTCATCATCGTCCGTCACGATCTTATCAGAAATCAGAAAACAGAAGAATTTTCTTTATTCTATTCGCTTTTCCCTGACAGTGTTCTCGGATCGAGCAACCTCAATGTATCCTCTACCCTTCTTCTCTTCTTCCATTGTGTTAAATTTGATTTTTCTCTTCAACTTGATGTAAAAATATTGGTTTCAGAAAGTCTACTGAGTCTAAAGCCATGCTTTTTGAAGTCTACACAAAAGAATCAAAAACAATTAATAACTTTTTTCAACTATTTGCAATTTTTCCAACACGTTTTCTTAGAGGACTTTCGCTATTGCTTGGAATGCTGCACCACGGGCAATCGAATAAGGGCAATTTCGTCTAACCGATTGTTGTTTGAGACTCAACCGGATGAGATCTTTGCTCCCTTCCTAGTTCTTTTCATAAACGGATGAATAGCGTGTGAATGCAACTATGATTAAACTGATCGTCGGAAATCTAACAACGGGAGGAAAATGACAGGAAACACTTTCACACACATTTCAAGCAGCACTAAGAGAAACAGAAGTTTTCGGTAACATAGCAAAGTGACGAATTGACGAAGAATTTCACATTAACCGCGCCACAGGTAGGAACGTAAGGAACCGCTGAGTCGATAAAATTGTGTTCTGTACGGTGGGGCACAAAAAAGAAGTAAAACACTTGAATAAAATGTTGAAGATAATATAATGAATAGATAATGAAAAATAATACATTATCCGTAATGTATTTATCATACAGTAGTGTAATGCATTTATTATTGATAATAATATATCCACTATTACATTACTTATAAAATATAATAAAAGCCATCAAGGTTTCCGGTTTTGGTAGCTGCCAGCTTCCGAGTGACTGAATTACACTCGCGAGTCATTGTTTAGGCCGAAACTCGTTCCAAAAACTCAACGATTACGAATCCCAGTAGAAACTCGTTGGCACATTCTGAGTGGATTCATTCGTCGGTGACTTTATTCTTTATCCTTTGATCCTTGAAATTAACATCCTTGAAATGTCATTACAACACATTTGTCTCTAGTTCTATCCAGACATCAATGACGCGACATCAGATTCAATTAAAGGCGCCTGAGGTGGTACGGATTTCAGGTGGAGTATTAGTATACGGGATCGTAGATTATGGAAAGAGGGGTGATCCCGTCCATTTCTTCCTAATTGCCGTAAAAAACGGCCCGGACGATACGGCTTCGAGCGATCCGGCGCGCTATTTTCTACAAGATGTTCGATTGGAGACCCCAGGCTCCTGATGAAGACTTTCCGAGTGGAATATTCCTAAGAGAAAGATAAAAAGGTTGTCGAAACGTCAGGCCATAAATAAAGTTCCACCAAACCTCGATGGCACAACAAGAAAACATAAATTCACCTCACGATCCCGAGATTCCAAGACCAGGGGACTTGGAAGCACATATGTTGTTTTTCGAATAGAGTTTACGTGCACCTTTAGCCCCATAGAAGCCAAATATTTGAAAAAAACAGGGTAATTAGCGAGATAATTAGCCTCAGCTGTTCTGCTTAGTGTGCCTGCTTGACGGAGTCCGCCTGCGCAGGAGAAAAAGTGCTAGAACATAGCTAATGAGCCGTTGTGCGTTCATCAAATGCCTCTTGCATCCACACAACAAAAATATTGATTTTTCTGCTAAAATTTAAAAAAAATATATCATCTATCAAAAATTAAAACATGTCTCTAAATTAACACCAACAATCAATAGTTCAATTCTATAACATTTCTTAAATAATTCCTCAGAGCACTTAGAAGTTTTTTCTTCTTTGAAAATCCACAAAACCGTTTTTCGGGCAATTTTTAATCCTATTATCCAATCTTAGGCTCCATTTTTTCCATCTACGAGTTCCAATCAGGTTTTGTCGGTGTTGAAACGCAGAAGTGGCAGAAATACTTGAAAATAATGCCTAATCTCCCTTTTCCCTGAAGTCATCGAAACAGAAGTGCAGCAAATCCAGGAAAATTAGGCCGAAGTGTGTTTGATGTGGTGCAGAAGTCCCTCCGGGAATATCCCCATACACCTGTTGGCTGTCTTTTTTAGAAGTCAGCTGGAATTCCTTCGAATAGAATCAATGCTAATGGGCTGACGGCCACCGCATGAATCATACAGATGATGATCGTTCATTGGTGCATCGGACTGTTTATTACGAACATATGCTGGCTTGTTATCCACAAAAGTGTTTTCCATTTCGTGTTTTTCTCTAGTCTATTTCATGCACATTCAATTTTCCTTTATTGACCATTCCATTTCTATGCTGAAACTCGATTTTCGATAATGTTCTGGATTTGAGAAGAGAATCTCGTATAGCTACTTCCCGAAAAGGAATCCAACTGCTAGGAGCAGGTCCCTGCTAATCCACCACAGAAGTTAGCATCGTACCCGTTCTTATCTTCCATAAATGTGCGAAATTACTCTACAACTAATTTTTATTTCCTTTTTTCTCAAGAACTTTCCGTGTATTGGAATTTATAACTACACCGGTACATATTGATGTAGGAAGTAAGTAATAGAAAGTAAGTGAATAAGTAAAACGCTCCTTATCGGTTATATCTTCCCTTTTTTTTGTTCTTCTATGCAGACTGCGTTTCTACTTCACTTGGGTTTAGAGTTAAATCTGCTTTAAACAAAAAAGTTTGAAAAGAATTTCCTACGAATTTACTTTTTCAAATTTATTTAATATACATATTATATACTGTCATCATTGCATCATTAAATGTATATTTTCTACTTATTATATAATTAATTTATTTTTATTATCCAGGTCGGATTTGAGTAGTAGTTTCTGTAGCTCCAATGTCTTAATTTCCGTTATTATTGAGCCTAAGAGTTTCGTTACGCTTGTTTTCAGGATAAATAGGCCGTGAAAATACAAAGCATGGATCCACTTTGAATTGTTATTGGCTGTTCTCTTATAGGATTCGATAATTGGATTCTCCGAGGAAAATCTCTAGCCCATGCATAGAAAGTTAATTATCGTATTGCAGCAAGATAAATAACATAGCTACCAATTTTATATTCCTGGGAGCAGCCATAAATCTTCTGGACAATGCTCATTTGTCGTGAAGTACCATATTTCAGATCGATGTTACTGCCGTTGATGTGTTTTGGTTGAAACGAGCTAGCACCTAGCCGTTCATTCGTAATCTTCTACTCGTTTTTCTTTTCGGCCTGCAGCCGCTGGCTGTATTGCAGTCGTTTTCTCTACAGATGTTGCCCACATTTTCCTCACTTCTCTCGGACTGCAATCGATTTTCAGAGAAATTTCGGACAATTGTTCTCTGTTTCGTGGCTTCCGCCTCGCTTTTGTGGAACTTTTCCAGATTGAATTTAGCTCATCATTGTCTACATCAGCTGATTAACCATGTGTCAAAGCTAGCTATGGAACATTTTACACCAGAAGTCGAGGGTTTGAGACCTTTTCTCGCCTTTCCTCTTTTTCTATGCTTTATTTTATGTTTAAAATTGAAATTTAAATGTATCTAACGTTCATGATAACTCACTCCACTATCGAAGGAACAGAGTCCTTCCCGTACCTCCATACGGAACCTCAACCTAAATGCTAACGTCGTTAACGTCGCCAACGCTCGACAGCGGCTCTCGTTCGTGTCAGCTCACCTAAAGTCGAGTCAAAACGACATGAAGCTCGGTGCAGTTCCGAAAATTGCTGTGCTCAAAGCGGAGCGGTGGATCGTAGCGGTTAGGATCCGGAGGGGAGCTTTGCCAGTAGCACTCACCGCTGCAGTTCGCGATGATCCTCTCCCGATACCAACCGCTACCACCACCGCACCGCTTCGTGCACAGCTGCTTACGCAACTACAGTAACTATTCGAGCTCCGGGTCGTTTTTACACGACGGTACGTAAATTTAAGAGAAAAAAAATCCCAGTCTCCATCCATGTGTTTCGTCGTCACGTTTTTGTACTAGGCATCGGCAGAACTCTGCCTCACTCAAATTTGCCCTCCTGCTTGAAGCTTGGTAGCCACAACGAAACGCTACAAAAAAAATCATAACATAATAACAATGAAATAATAATAATAATGATAAATAATAATAAAACAACAATAATAAACAACATAATACAGTCATGAAGAAATAACTTGACTTCTGCAAAAAAAAACCGAACTCAATTCAGGGAGCAATCTTGACACAAAGGTTCTTGTTTGAGTTGCTCCTGATTTTAAAGGTAAAATCCACTATATATAGTTTCAAGAGGAATCGCCCCTCTAAAACCATCGATGTATCTGCAGCTGTATAGGATCAGGAGATAAGTTTCCATGTTTTTTTTACTACTTGTCTACGAATTGGGCTGGAAGATAACCACCAGGATGGGAAACATATGCAAAGTACTTTTCTCCATCACTCAATTTTATTTCCAATTTTCATTATCGATTCCCAAAGACCTCGCCATTTTTTGTTGCGCTCTCCTTTTGAAGGCAATTACTGCGGCTGCCAGTCTCGCTTGAATGCCATCCTTCATTTTTTGAGAGGATTTAAGGAGCTTAGCTGTTGTTCGAAAGTATTTTTGTTGAAAAAAGACACCACACAAACGTAGTTCAAACTTCAACCTTAGCACAAAGTTCTTATGACGCAATTTGCGTTGAACTGCGAAGGAGGTCAGCAGCGTTGACTGTTCGTGAATCCATCCAGATGCTTTCTTATTTTAAACACTCAGTAGCCGTCTCGTTTTCTCTATATAACCATCACCACACCAACTGCGTTTGATACGGTAAACCTATACCGTGTCAAGCAATGATCCTCTCTGCAATAGAGGTAAACTATTAAAGGCATCACCACACGAATCTGGGGTGGTGCGGAGTTCAGGTGCGTTATGCCTATACGAGGTCGTAGATTATGGAGAGGAGGATAATTCCGTCCATTTCCATTCCTAATTTCCGTAAAAAAAGGCCCGGAAGATGCGGCGCGTGCACAAGGCTGGCGCGCTCCAATCGAACTCGTTGTAGGGTACCGCTCCCCGAAACGCTTGAAGCTGCATGTTCCGGGCCGTTTTTTTTAACGGCAATTAGGAAGAAATGGACGGAATTATCCTCCTCTCCGTAATCTACGACTCTGTGTAGGCATAATCGTTGCATAGCCATAACCATTGTTGGAACCTTTCAAAGAGGGTAAATCTGATTGACTGATTCCCAACCCTGGCTCAAACTGGAAAAAACATAGATCCAAACCATTTCACTGATGGTATTGCTCTTTTCGCAGAGGCTCCACTTTGTGCCCGTTGCAATCCATCACTTTCGGATTATAGGGTTCAGGACTGTCACTTTTTTTCGCCCTCATCTCAATCCAATCCCCATAACCCGAAAACGGATCAAAGATCCCTGTAAAGTTGTTTGAAGAAATGCAAATTACTTGCTTTCGATTTCCACGATTATCATCCTTAAAATATTGATTTTTGACAAATTAAATCTGTTTGTAGCCTTGCATATCGACTTTTCGAATGTTCAGTATTTCTGTTTCTGTAATGTGAGAACAAAAAGAAATTCTGGGGGAAAAATCCAGCCACCACAACTGTTGTTCCTCTTTTTGCCTTATGCATTGCCAAAACAAAAATTTATGCCAGTTTTTGTTAAATTTTGCGATTTTTGTAGGTTTTCCGCAAAAGGGACAATTAGGCCAATGGCATAGGAATTCGGTGGTGATTCTGTCTGTCTAACTCTTCCTGAATTTGCTTTTTAGTTCTTATTACTTACTTACTTTATTTTCGTTTTAAATCTAAATTTAAATCAGAAATACGACATCATTTGTATTATTTTGTCATTTTATTTTATATTTTATATTATTTATCTCTACGCAGAAATACGATATCATTTATATCATATATTATTTACGATATTTTACGATATCATTTGTCTGAAGCCTAGTAATTCAGTTTATTTATACAGTTTGCATCTTTTTGCAGCACTGATCGCTTGAAAAACAAAACCAAAACACCTTACTGTTCGAAAACATCCACATTTCCCCATGATTTCCCCGTGACGACTTTTTAGAATCCTATCGATTCATCGAAGCGAAGTGCACCGTCTTTTTTTTTCGGCGATTCTGACTCACCAACGGGCGTGTCGAAGAAAAATCGTTCAGCTGTTTTATTTCTTTGTATATACTGCTACCTCTGCCTTAATTCCCTTCAACTCAGAGGATTTGACGTTTTGCGTGGCAGTACTTGGACAACTTCTAGGGAAAAGTAGTCTTCTTTCTGGAAAATACAAGTTCTCGACAAGTATGAAACTAATTTTTTTAAAATTTTTTTTTAATAAGATAAGATATTAAATCTTTTTAATTATCTTTAAGTAATTATCAGGTAATTATCTTTTTTTGTACGCATCAAGTATACCACCATTCTCTATTCAAAATAGGTAATTAAGCAGAAGAAGTAATTATACTAAGAATAATTAGTGCTGATTCAGTTTCACGCATTAATTGCTGCCGTCTGTCTTCATTTCTTTGTTTATAAATAAAATTTACACACTGTAGTACAATACTGCTCGCGGAATTCGTAACAATACGTCCGTAGATATTATTCACCTTATTGTATTACTATTAATAACTAATAATTAATTTTTAATATTATTCACTCACTTTTTTTCAAATTCTTTTTGAATCCCTTAAACGAGTGAGTATTTGAGTAAGGAAAGAGCCTATCTGAATAGCTTTAATTGAGCTTTCTTTGAAAATCTTCTCCGCATTAGAATTCAATCCTGAAGAACGGGATTTAGCCAGCTTAAAAAGAAGCCCATGAGCAGCCGGATTCCCTTGTTCAGAGTAAATTTCCACTCAGAGTGATTTTTTTTGGATACGTGTAGTATGTAGGACTTAAAAATTAAGCGAATATTTTTGGAACAGAAGAAGATTTTTCACACTTGAAATAATCACATTTTAACATTTTTGAGCAGGGTTACACATAAAATAGGTCATATATAATATATAATTTCAGTCTAGTAAAAGTTTAATTTTATTGACTTGCTTTTATTTTATTTTCTGATTTTATATTTCTAATCTTTAACTTTATTTTTATGGCAAAGTGTTAGTAAAATTGTAACTAACTGTGTAAGTGTGTAAACTAGTAACTAGCTGTGATTCTAGATGGATTATCTCACTAGATTTGTTCTCAAAGTCTTTATTGTAAAATGCGATTTTTTTCTCTTCTCACGACTTTGGGTCACTGTAATTTTTGTTACCAAAAAAAAAACAAAAAAAAATTTGTCGAGAGTCCCTGCTCCTCATTGAGGCTATGAAAGGTCCGAAGACATGTCGGCTTTACAGCAGCTAGAATATGTTGGCTACAAAGAACACCATGCAAACAGACGAATGCAGAGCTAATTTAATCTAAAATTTTAATAAGAGAGGAAAAATGACATGATGTCTGATTAACATATTCTATATTAGATTTGTTTTCATTGTTCTCTCTTGCATCTCCTTCATTCGTCTCCTTTTTTTTCTATTCTTTTTGTTTTCAGGACATAATTTTGTTTCGTAGCAATTTTTCGCTCTGGAAATCATTACTGCACTTCTGGAGGTCAAGAACCGTGCAGAACGGACGTCATTGCCTGTTTAAATTAAATTAAATTAAATTAAATCAATTAAAACATAAAAACTTAAATTTTTAAATTCAAATAAATGGTCTCCTTCTAGCACGAAATCGCCTTACAGAGGTGTGCGCTGACTGGTGAAGATCGCCCGGGGCGTTAAGTGCTTGTCATACAGGTCAGGAGACAATTCAGGAACTTTACAAATGGGAAAAATTCCTACTTCAAAAAACACGAATAACACTTTAAGACGACACGGAACTGACGTTTCCGTAAAAACATTCGAAATTTCTTTTTCCAATCAGCCCACTTGAAGCCACGACCTGTTCTCATCCATTGGAAACTAGCTGGAAGCTGGAACAAATACCTTGTAAGGAAAAAAGGAGTTCTAAGCAAACACTGAGTCACGAAACTGCCACTTTCATTGTTGATCGTTGGCCATTCAAAAAATTCGAACACGCAGGCATTTAAAAATTCGAATAAGTAATGAAATAGGGCACGGTTGTAAATTTGAGCTTGAGAAAACTCAAAACAATTAATTAATTCTTATTAATTTTTAACAAAAAAGATCATACACCTACTTTTGATTATTTAAAGAAGAACACATAGTTTTGTGACAATTTGTTTGAGTGATTTTTCTGCATCTAAAAATCTATTAATTTCTGTTAACTTCTAATGTGGAACTTCGTCAATCTTCGAAAATTACAGAAATCTCTCCTTTCCAGACGAATGGAGTTTCGAAACTTTCGTAGAGATTTTTCAATTAAAGATTTGTTAGAGATTTTATTCACTTTTCCAAGAACAAACGCAGATCCTTGGAATGGCTTCTTCTTTCACGGCTTCGTCGTTGTTTTCATGACACAAATTTGAGATAATCAAATTTTAGAAACATTTTGGAAACCAGTAGTCTCACATATTTTCGAATGATGTTTCCAAAAATTAGTTTTGCCCACAGCCTCACACAGCCAAGAATTCTGACGATTCCCGACCAACACCTCACTCGTTTCAATACTTTGCTAATTTTATGTACAACAACTAGATCTCTATTTGAATAAAATAAAATAATAAAGCAAAATAAAGTAAAAAAAAAATTAAATAAGTAGCCACATCTCTTCCTTTCTTCTCCATCCATAAAATTTCAAATTAAACTAGCTCTAGAATTCTGTCCTTGTGTGTTCTTTGTTGCCAAATAGTTGTGATGAAGTCTTAATACCTATGATAGTCCCAATGAGGAGCAGTGACTCAAGGCAAACATGTTTACTTTTTAGTAACACAAATTACAGTAACTCGTAAGAGTCCTAAGAAGAAAAACGTCATATTTCGCAATAAAGACATACAGAACAAATCTAGTGAGGTATTTAACTTAAAAAAAAATACCTCACTAGATTTTAGAATAATTTAGAGTCACGACTGGTTAAATTTACTAACATTTTACCGTAAAATCCAACCTTTACGGAACTTAGATTCTATATGATCTATTTAATTAATTTAATCTATTTAATTTGTAATCCTGCTCAAAAAAACTACGAATGAGATTATTTCATGTGTTATTTATTGGAAAATTTTCTTTGTTCTCTTCTTTTTTTCCTAGGAAAAACCGCTTATTTAAAAAAGTCTAGGATTTACTTTAGGGGCAAATATATGTACTCTAAGCAAAGACTGTTCATGTGATTGCCCTTAGGTGGTAAATGCCATTCTTTAAAAATGAATTCTAATATGGAGGAAATTTTTGAAGAAAGCGCGATGAGAGCCACATATTTTATAGAAATTTTCCTCACTCAAATAGGCATCATTCGAGGATTTCAAGAAAAAAAAACTATTAATGAAAGCTACATCTCCGTATATACAGTGTAGTATTTATTATCATATTTATATCTTATCATTAGTTATTATCATTTATTTCGTAATTCATTATTTATCTTGTTATTATTTATTTATATCTTATGCATATTATATTTGCAGTATGAGCGCAGTACTGTAGTTAGGAAAATCCTTGCTTGGAACTGGTAGACACATGAAGAGACCACACAGGAAGGATACCATGTCTTGAAGCTAAGGCCTCCTGAAAAAGGTTAAAATTCAGTTAACGATCAAAGAAATCAAATATAATTTATATCAATTAAAAATAATCTATATCAATTAAATATATACATTTTCCCATTGGGCAATTGATCTATTAAAAGATCTTTCAGAATCAGATTTCAGATCTTCTTTCAGAAGAAAACAGGAAGAGATTATATAGGAAGAATAACATGTGTTCTGGAACTACCTCCAGAAAATCATAACTCTTCATTCCCCGGCTGTGATCTCTGCTGTTCTACCTGTCATAAAAGAGTTGTGATATGGATTTGAGCGCCGACGTCGAACCGCTGTATAACCGAGATCAGTCAATAACGGCGCCGGTGTTGTTGTTCCATCGCTGCCCGTCCGTTCGCTTTTTTCGTGCGTAGGTCGAGATGGCCGTCGGGGATTTTTGACGATCACGTACACGTATGTTGTTCCGGCCCTACGCTCATTCATTCCTCATCCTTCTTTCTCTTCGAACCCCGTTCATCATTCAGTCATCGCGTGTTCAGGCTATCGATGTTGATGTTTGTTGCTGCGAAACATTTCAGGGAACATTTACGATCACGTTTCTTTTAATGTTGTCATCTCAAGGTCAGCACAGCGAACCGACAACGAATGTATTGCCGGTGAAAACTTTGCGCGCTGTGAAATTAGAAACAGCCGCGTTTTATTTTAGCCCGCGAAGACTTCACCTCACAAAGAATTCCTTTACGAGTTCCTCTACGAGTTACGAGCTTATGAGAGAGATTCAGTCCTCTTTTTTATGTTTCCTACGTTTTTTTTTCAAAATTTTCTCCAATTATTGATTCGACTCGATCAATTATTTTTGAGTGTTCATATCAAAATCGTATATATCACATACACTTTTTTCTGAATTTTCGATTTTTTGAACTAAGAATGAATATAAATAAGAAGTGAGTACATTTTCTGAACTAAGAGTGAGTATAAAACTCACCGCTGAAATTGACGCTGATTTTCCAGGAATTTCCTCTTTTTTGATTTTATGTCTGTATTACACTAGGAGTTCCTCTACGAGTTAGAGTCTTACGAAAAAAAGTGCTTATTTGTGTCTTCTATATTTCTCAAAATTTCCTTTACTTCCCTTTATTTTTGCGTAGATTTTTCTATTTTTGGAAAACAGCCACATTATATTGTAGCCGTAAAAATTCCCCTACACTCGTAAAGACTTAGTTTCCCCTTGAGTTAGGATCCTACGAAAGAGGTTAAAGAAGTTAAGTGTCTTTTTATGTCTCTTCTTCTACTTTCCTCAAAATTTCCTTGATTTCCACTTATTTTTAAGTATTCATATAATAACTGCATATACCTATTCCGTGTTTCGATGTCTTCTAAAAATTTATACAAAAGTTATTTGAACTTGTGTGTTATTGTTATTGTGTATCTGTGTATTATTTGTGTTTGTATTTACGTCTATATGTATATTTTGTGTTGTTTTCGTGTATTATTTGTGTAATTCGAGTTATTTTGCTCTGTTAGAAAAGCATCATTGACGCATTGATGACACCATAGTAGTTCACGGAGGTGAAATTGACTCTTCCAGGAATTTCCTCTTTTATTTTGTTTTATATTAAAAAGATCATTAAAACTATGTTTTTTTTTCTCTGAGATGAAAATTAAGAGATCATATAAGATCAACGATCTGTTTCCTACACCGTTTCTGCGTATTTCATCGCCTACCACTACGTACGTCCATCGATTTTTAGTTTCACGCTGTCGCTATCTAATGTTCAAGAGCCGGATGCGCTTTCCTTAAAAAAAATCCTAATTTTATTTGAAATAATGTGATAATTTAATTATGGATTGAAAATTATGGATTTATTACTTATGGATTGTGACAATTTGAGAATGGTTAAGTACATAATTGACTTTGTCGTTTTATAGCCGGATATTTTATTCGCTTCTGTTTTCCTTGTATCAGACTTCAAAAAATTCGTTCTCGTCCCAGTGTGTTTGTCATTTTTCTCCCTCCGAGGTATCAGTAGATCAAAAGGAGCCGCCTGTCTGTTTTATTTTATTAGTTTTCTTCCATTGATATGTATATATGTTTGGTTTAATTTTATTAACTTTATCATTGATGTATTTGTTATCTTTATCCTTTATCTTATCATTATTCTTATTTTCTTTTTCATTATTTTTATTTTATTAGTCTGTAACCCAGAAAAAGCTGATAAGGTTTAATTTGAACATAAAAGGAACTACAGAGGAAAGAACAACAAGATTAAGAGACCATATAACCTCCGAGAAACTTAATTTTGTAGTTTATTCGGATGTCTCGTACTTTTTGCATGAAAAATAAAATATGTGGGACATTTAAAAAAAAAACCCGTTTAAAGTTCAAATATTAACATTTCCCAGTGGGAAATCTTCCAGTTTATCCAAAAAACGAATCTTCGGGATTGTGATCGGGCTAAGCTTTTACTCTTTTGGTAATTTTTTCATCTTCAACTTTCCATTGTCGCGAAAAAGATGTTGTGGGTAAACATTTACTTATGTAAAAAAATAAGAAGTGAGTTTTCCCCTTCTTTATCCTCAGTCGTCTTAAAATGGACTTTGGTTGTTTACCGATGGAAATTCAGGAATTCAGGGGATTCAGAAAAATTCAGGAAACTGGCTCTGGCGGGTCTTCAAAGTCATCCAGCAAAAATATGCTCAGAGCGTTCTGAGAAAAGCTGGCCGTATCGTCGGCGTCACTTGTTCTTGGATATTCTCTCATCATTCGAATAATTGTCACTTTTTTGCATGGAAAACAGCCGCCTTTATATCAATATCCTTTCTCCTGTGCTGCCTCTTTACTATAGCCGACTTTACGTAAGAAAGTTTTCTTATTTAATTTAATTTAATTAATTCCTTAGTCCTTTTTTACTTGGAAGTCAGTTGTGAGCAACTGAAGACTGTAATGACTGCCAAGGGCCTCTCCAATTTCCCTAAACTTGGAGCTAAATCCACTGAGCTGTACAGTAGTCACCTCAACATATCTAGTTCTGCTGAATGTGAACCTAATCCAGCATTCTTACGTGTTCTTACGTCAGATTTCTATTAAAGGCAGGATATATTTCCGTAATTAATGATGTTGTGATCTCTTAACGAATGGGGATACGGTAGAGGTGTAATTCCAAAGTAGGGGCGTGCGTACGAATTCGCTCAGTTCCCCGTTCGTAATCTGGAAATATTCGTGTAAAGCAGCCTTGCGCAACCCCATTTCACCAACGATGCAATTTATTACACGATAGATCGCGGGCAAATCCGTCTTCGTTCAACGTTCGCAATGCAACTAATAAAAATCAAATAACTGACAGGAATTATCCCGTTCGTACAATCGCGGACGAAATGCGTATCGCCATCGACCTAGTGCCCGTAATAAGTTGCGTCGTTGGAGCGATGGGGATCGTACCAGATTATTTCACACGCTTATTTCTAGATTAGAAGGAAAATGAGAGTGATCATTTTTATACGCTACGAAATGCACTCATAGTTTTATTTTTTATGGAGAGCTAAAAGCTAATAAAATACAAAATAAAAAATAATAAAAAATAGAATAAAGGACAAAGGATAGAGTCACTTGCGTATCAATCCACTTGGGATGCGCCAACACGTTTCACTGGAATTCGTAATCGATGAGGTTTTGAAACGCGTGTTGGCCTATAGAATGATTTTCTAGGCCCAACCGATGATCAAGTCAGTGTATTTATCCTCCCAGACTAGTCTGGTACCAATTTATCGACCGCGGAGGGATGAAAGGCTTGGTTTGCACTAGGGCGATTTTGAACCCTCGACCGTGTGGCTACAACGGACCTTTAACCGACTGCGCCACACTCGCCCAAAAAAAAATTTTGTTCGTTCATTCCTGAACATATACTAAAATTGGAACAATACAGAGAAGAATAGAAAAAATAGAATGATAGTAAAAAAAATACAGATAAAAGCTCTCCATGGCTATAACGGATCCTTCGAGGTTAGAATCAATGGATGTCAGGATTGTCTGCACCGCATGGACCCTCACAGCTCTGTATGTATAATATAGCACAATTAATTAAGTATAATTTTATTGAAAAGAATGATTAGCTTATTTATTTCTGAATGCTCATACTCGGCAAGTATCGAAGCACTGAAGCAGCACCCACTTTATTTGTATTTGCCCATTTCTTATCTTGTGTTTTAATCCTGTTATCTTTATAGCCAAGAAAATTTTGATGTTTAATCGATAAAACCAAGACCATCTTCCAATTAACGTGTTCTGCAATTACGATTGCGAAGAAATACTTGATTTGTTTTCGGAATTACTTTCCTTTTACAAAAAATATTTTTATTTCTCACAGAATTGGAGGAAGGTAGTTGATTTGATTAACACAGCTCTCATACATAAGTCTTTTTTTGCATTCACTTATAGAAATCTGGGAGAAGAGGCCAACTTAGGGACTGTATTTTCAATATTAACTATTTACAATATACAATACATGTATATGTAATAAATATACATAGAAGAATTTTCTTTTTCTTTCTAGAATTTAAATACGAAATGAATTTTCTTTCTAGGATTTTAAATATGCAATATTTCAATGTTTAACAAGTAATATTTCACGTCAAATAGCAACCATTTCTCTTAGGTGTAATCGTCTCTTCTCTTCCTTTTTCTCTTCTTCCTTTTCCTTCTTTTTTTTCGATATTGACGAGAAACACGTCAATCTCCCTTTCTTTCTTCCCCATATATATGGCCGATGACGAATGTATTCAGCCGGGGAAGCGCTAGCGCGCCTCCGATCACAGCAGTACGGTAGAGGGAGAAGGAGGAGAGAGTCCGTGTTTACCGTATTAGGTGGTAATCGACGATTTTAATTATATGTATTTAAACTCATGAGACAATGCAATAATATGCACAATAATTATGCATATAATCCTTTCGTGTACTATTTCTTATTTATTTATTTATTTATTCGATTTCAATTCGTTGCTATTATACGAAAAAATGATTAAAAACTACCAGGAAAAAAAACAAGAGAAAAAACAAAACAAGCAAAAAACATCAGGCGCACTGGATAGGGAACAGATCCTGAAGATATCTGTTTGCCAGAGCTTAAAAATGGTGCTCTGGTCGGACGCATCACAAAATTTAACAGAGGAAAAAAAGAACGCATAGCCTTGCGGATCATAACTCATCCCGCACGAAATTCTACTTTGAATTTCGAGTGCAGAACGAATAAAATGGCAATTTTGTGGTTTAAAATGGTTTCACAGCCACTATGAAGAGATTTATGAGGGCGGACGCGGTCCATATGGTCCCATTTCAATATTTTAAGCGGAAAAAGAGATTAGGTGCAGGCTGCCGAGTATTACAGTCACTTCACGCGTTGAACATCTCGAACATTCCGCACTGACTGCGGTTCGCGAAATCCAATTCTCCTTTATTGTATCAATTAACTAATT
This sequence comes from Necator americanus, assembly GCF_031761385.1. NCBI lineage: Eukaryota > Metazoa > Nematoda > Chromadorea > Rhabditida > Ancylostomatidae > Necator > Necator americanus. Next base: position 36,648,284 of record NC_087371.1, on the reverse strand, counting down.
TTATTCGTATTAATTAATTTCTGAACGCTCTGACATTTCGATAACATTTTCTTCGTAGCAAGAGAACAATGCAATTTTAATTGAAATTCACTTGACATATTACAAAATATTCCCCGAAATGATTTATTCGAGTCGCCATTTGTGAGCACAAAAAAAAGAAAAACTAATTAAATGCAGCTTCACAGCTGCAGAATACGAAATTTTGCCAACAAAAATATCCACGAAAATTTCAGTATGACTCATCATTTGTTTATGTTCAAATGTGATTCGATTTGATTAATAAGATTCGACATTTTATTCGAAATAGTCGTGCGTGTGCGAATACGAACACATTCGTGCTATGATCGTATGTATTGATCCAAATTCCGTTCTGTTGACTAATTCTGACTTGTATTATTGGGATTTTTGTCCCATTTGGTTCTTTATGCGAATCCCTACACTAACGTTATTTATTATTATCCTTTATTTTTTTGTCATTAGTTTTTTGTTATTTTCCAAGCAACTACGTAAGTATTTATTTACTATTTTAGTGAAGATGACAAAGATTTGATCGGCAATTGCTTCCTAACTTACCATATTTGACATTTCTGTTGTTTTGAAAAAAAAGATAGTACTTGGTTATTTCGTTGTAGCTAAAAATTACCTCTGTCATTCTTTTTTCAACGAAAATTGGGAAATTTCAAGAAATTTAAGAAATTTTAAAGGAATTTTAAGAAATTTAAGAAAGAAAACGAAAATTTATGAAAATTCTTGACATATATACAAATTTAGGAGAGTTTTTGACCCTTCGATTAATATATATTTCTCTGTAGTGAATGTATATTTTTTAGTACCACTATATTTTAAAAAATGGACAATAAAAATGTGGCGTGGGATCTTGTTAGCAGCACGACTTCAATGATAGAAAAGAAGGACGAATTCAATCGCGTTTTTTTTTTGCAATTCATTTCGACGTCGAGTCCAGATTGAAATGCCAAAAATTGTTCCAGCGCGATCTAAGAAATATGGATAAACGATAGAGTCTCTCACATATCCCAATCTGCTTGGGATGCACCAACGCGTTCGACCTCAATTCAGAATCGTTGTTGGGATGGTCTTCGAAATGAACGCATGTCTGGCCTACATAATGACTTACAGGGCCCAGCCGTTGTGCCAAGTCAGTGTCGATCCTGCTGTCCCCAAGAAAACATAGATGGGAGAAATAGATGGAGAAAAAACACGAGAGGTTTCTTTTGGGGAAGCAGGTAGTAAGGTAATGGAACCAGGAATAATCAAATAATGGAACCAAACTGGCCTAGGGCAACTAGACTTCTCGATTCCACCATCACAAAAAATCTCAGAACATTCTGAGAAAAAGAACCGGTTCGGGAAATGGGTTCTGCATCAGTGTAACGATAAAAACAGAACAACACAAATCGTCATTATTAGAATTTTCCCATCACCTACCTACACCAGAACAGCTAGGTTTTCCATTACGTCATTTGTGGAGTGGATTTTCTTGGATAACTCCTCCCTCCGTAATGCTTTTGTCCTATCAAATATATTTTGTCGCGGACAAAAATTACTTTTCTAAATTTCTAAATCTGAATTTTTCCTTATTGCTAAATTTTTCTATATGTAAATATATAAAAAAAACAGAAAATTTATCTATGAAGGTTTGATTATTAGTAAACAACCGAGCGGGACCTCATTAATGGATATCCACAAAAAAGGGTTCGCCACACTCTGTTTTTTTTGTGTCGCTCGATGGTTTTCAAATGTTCAATGCATATGGCTGCCTATACACAACCGCTGAGTCACATAAGCGAGCCTCTGCATTCCAGAAAAAAAATTGATCCGTCGAATAGAAAACTTCAGCAACAATTTCCTATCAAAATTCGCGATGGATGGATCATGGAATGAAAAAAAAGCCCAGAGAATTGGAAGCCACATAGTCATGAATTGGTGACAAAAAATACGAACTCAATTAGAAATTACAGGTATTAAAATTAAAAATTAAATTGGAGGAATCTTGAACTTGGTGATATTGGAACGATTCTTCTACTGGAGAAAAGACCATGTCAAACAAAGCGGACAAAAATTACTTTTCTAAATTTCTAAATCTGAATTTTTTCCAATTTCTAAATTTGAGTTGTATGTAAATATATGTTGAAAAATTTATCTACGATGAAGTTCAGAGTTTAGTGTTCAGCTTCTCCGAATCTCAGGCAACCTAATTCTTCAGTCATCCACTCCTCACCTGGAGAAGGTCATTGACGATAGTGGAGAATACTGCCCCTGTTGAAATATTTTGGTTTTATTTTCTTTTTCAACTTTTTTTTTCTGCTTTTCCTTTGTTTTTGTTCGAAACAAACTTCCCCGACAACCTGTAGCTTGTTTCGTTTAGATTAAATCTTTAGATGCGAAGTAAAATGTAATAGAAAAAACAGTAAAAAAAAATAGAATTATTGAAGAAAACTATGAATTAATTGTTATAGAAATAGAATCATTAGATTAAAGTTATTAATTGGTCAGTAAATCGTAAAAAATATTACATTAAAAAAGAATTAATCAATTGTTATAGACATGAAATTTTTTACGTTTAAATTATTAACTGGTCAGTATATCGTGAGTAAAGTGTTATATTAAAAACACTATAAAATTCAAAATTAAATGTAGGGTATAATGAATAAATAACCAAATATATAACTAAATAGATAAATAAGAAATAGACAGTCGCCAAGGGTGTAACTCTTTCATTGACCGAGTCACTGCCGGCATTTTCCATTCTGTTTAGCACAACCATCAAAGAGAAAAAAAAAGAAATTTCAAAGAAAAAAAAGCTAAATGTTATCGCGGGCGTATTTTAGTGTCAGTTCTTCTGTATACACCATAGCACTACCAGGATTGATGGATTTGGTGGATTCGTTTTCCCTTCGCCAAGTACAACTATTCATTCTGTGTAATTAAAGGCATCACTCCACGAATCTGAGGTGGTACAGATTTCAGGTGGAGTATTCTTATAAGGGATAGTAGATTATGGAGAGGAGGATGATCCCGTCCATTTCTTCCTAATCACCGTAAAAAACGGCCCGGAAGATAGCCAGCCTTGTGCGGCGCCGCATCTTCCGGGCCGTTTTTACGGCAATTAGGAAGAAACGGACGGAATCACCCCCTCCCCATAATCCACGATCCCGTATACGAATACTCCACCTGAAATCCGTACCATCTCAGATCCGTTCGTGGGGTGATGCCTTTAACCACTGCACATGGTCCCATGGACCTATTCATAATGAGTCAGTGTTGAAGCTGACGGCATTTTGTTAGCGTGCCCTGCTGCTGCTGCTGCTGCAGCAACCATCGCTGATTCATCGTCGTTTATCGGAAACAATTTCGCCGTCGCTTTTTGGTTTCCTCCGGAATATTCGATGAGCATTTCCAGCTTATTTTCACCTGTAGTTCAATCAATCATTTATATATTTATTTATTTATCTATTACACTCAAAATCGTGCCGAAATGAATGTGGCAAGGACAAGTAGCAAACAAACAGATAAAAAATTAAAATAAAATATAAATAAACAACTACATAGAAAAAGAGGTTAAAAAGAATACGACGAGCATGGATCATGTCCGTGTACGATTCCACCTTATATACTTTAATTCTCTGATAGTTATAACAACTAAAACCCTTTTTAAATTAATTTTTATCAATGATTTTATGTATTTTTTTTGTTTTTTTTTTCATTATGATTAATCTCTAGGTGCGATCCTATTGGTCACTGCTATTCTATCGCATCACTGAATACCGAAAAGCACCGAATACGATTCGGAATATGAACGAGAATAGAAATAAAATCAAAAATGAATACACTGCATAATCGCTGCGATTTCATCGCGATATGTTTGCATTGGTTGAAACTCGTTTATCGTTCATTTAGTAATCACATAATTTATTATTATGTCGCATTTATACGACCAATGGTGATATGTGGTCAGTATCATTTTTTTCGAATTTGTGGGTATGTAATATATTTATTTAGTATATATTTAGTAGTTAGTATGTTTATTTATTTATTTATTTACTTGCTTACTTGTTTATTCACTCACATGCATCAATTGTGCGCCAGAAAGAAAAGAGTAAAAAAGAAATAGACTTCCTCTGATTCGGGAAACTTCAAAAAAAATCACATATGTCGAGTAAATAAACAAGAAAATAATAAATAATATGTATACTGATGATGGATTATTGATCGCATGCGATGTGAGCGTGAAAGACTTCCACTTGCACGTATGATGAGGAAGGCAAATTGTTGGATGAATGTTAGGGATTCTTGGAAATTTGATAGTTAAATTGGAGAAAATCGGAATTAGAATCGAAATTAGTGTCCTTTAAACAAAGTAGCTAGTTTTTTTTAATTTAAAAATCCATTTTTTCCTATCCCTTCTTTAAAAAAATAAGAGGGTTTCCAGTTCACATTTTACTGAGAAAATTTGTTGATTCGAAACTTGTGCAGTCGTAATCATCCTTCTATTCATTGTAACTACTTGGGGCTTTTTTTTTCAAGATTGGAAACTTCATCGACACTTTCTTTCCCTTTTTCTTACATGTTCTCGTATGTTTCCCAGTAAATAATTCACCAGACATTTTTTTTTGTTTTTCTTCATCTTCCATCTTTTCGTTTAACTGAGAAATATTATAGATCTTAGAATAAAAACAAAAGAAAGGTGGAGGAATCAAGTAAGCGGCACATTTATGTACATACAAGAAGAATTTTACAGCTTTTCTCAGAATCCTATTTCATATCTTTTAACCCCAAAACGTAAGTAACATAATTTCTTGTGTTTTTTTTAATAGCTTCAGGTTCAGCAGTAAAGAAATTTTGTTGCCTCCTGTTTTGTTGTTATTTACTTATCTGCAAATTCTCAGTTTACCACCAAATGACATTTTACATTTCTGGACATTTTACACAGTTTTCTGTCCGGTGTTGTGTTGTGTTGAAAAGTGCACTTATTGTTATCGACACTGTCGATCCTGTTTCATTTCAACACCCAGATTTTTACTGTCATGCGGCTGTGGTAAAAATTAATCGCTATCGCAGTAATATAACAATCGCAGTGCATGGAATTTTGTAACATCCAAAACTTCCAACATTTTGAATCCATTTTTGCTCATCTTTAAAGTGAAGTATAATTTTCGTAAGAGAATGATGAGAATATTTTTTTTTGAAACCCTTCGATCTTCATGTAGAAGAAATGGAACATCACGTAAAAGGAGCTCGACGCTTTTTCATTTCATTCAGTTGAAGTTCATTCAAAATCAACATATCATGGAACTGACGTAATTGGGAAACGTATGAGAAAATCTGTCAACTTCGAGCGTTCCGGTGCGCTATTTTCTCCGAGGAGTTCGATTGGAGCGCGCCAGCCTTGTGCACGCGCCGCATCTTCCGGGCCGTTTTTTTACGGCAGTTGGGAAGAAATGGATGGAATCGCCCTCCTCTCCATAATCTACGATATCCGTATACGGATACTCCACCTGAAATCCGGGAACCACCTCTGATTCGTGGGGTGATGCCTTCAAGCCCATATGGTGGAGTACCACAAACGCACGAATTCGCGACGAATCACGTCGTACTCGTGCATTCCTCCTTCCTTTCTATTCCTAGAAATAACCGTCGGAAAATTTTGATCAGGTAGAAATTTTTCGTACACAAGGGATTTTCCGGTAAAAGGTAGTTGGGGAAAGGAGGAAGGGGGAAGGGCACTCAGTGGCGCTCTTATTTCTCGAAGTAAATAATCAAATCAATCAAGCCTCTAAGGCCTAAACATTAGTTTTAGAGGATCTATTACATGTAAACCGTCGGGAAATGTAGTGGCGTCTGGACGACATGGAGATCGTACGTAATTGCGTACGCGACTTCTCTTGAGGCGCTTCGGTGAAGCGTGGTGAAATCCTTACTGCTACCATCCATCGCTGCAGTTTGCGACGGTCCCACTCGGTCCCCATCTGCGGCCTGTACTGCGGCATTTCGAGCGCGCACGCAAATGCACCGCAACTATAGTCGTGTCGATACGACATGAAACACGAGTGCAGTTGATGTGCATTTGCGTACGCGCTCGAAACGGCGTTGTGGAGGCAGCAGTTGGAACCGAGGTGGGCCCGTCGCCAACTGCAGCGATGGGTGATGCCAGCAAGAATTTCACCACGCTCCTAGCCACTACGTTCCACCGAAGCGCCTCGAAAGAAGCCGCGTACGCAATTGCGTACGTGTTTCATGTCGTTTTGACCCTACTATACACTCGTTATTGATGTCGTTTTGATCCAACTGTAGGGGCGCCACTGAGTGCCTCCCCCGTTCTCCCCAACCACATTTTTCCGGGGTTTTCTTGTTTTTTTTTTCTCAGTATAGGTGTTTGTTTACGACAGCTGACAAATTTTGAAATTCAACTAATGAAACAACGAAGTGCAGTCATGGCTGCTGTTCAACTGTCATTTGTTTAAAATTCAAACGTTTGTTAGCTTTGTAAAGAAGAATTTCTAGGATGAAAACAATCACCCGAGGCTCTTTCGTATTTATTTTCGTATTCGCACGTATGGTCGGGTCAAAATGACTTGAAGCACGGCGTAGTTACGTAAGCGGCTCGAAGTGACGCGGTGGAGATGGCAGTTGGAATCCGGGTGTGATCATTGCGATCATCGAGCTGCAGCGCTGAGTGGAGGCAGTAGGGGTCCCACTCGATTCCAACCGTTACGCTCCACCGCGTCGCTTCTAGCGCACACACAGCGCTTCGCTTACACAACTGCACCGTGCTTCTTGTTGTTTTGACCCTACTATATTTATGTATGTATCGTAAGTCACTTCTACAATTTATATGTGTGCATTTTCTTTTAAATTTATCTCATTGTTAGTAGGGAATCGACGTTAATTGTCTGTTTTTAGATATCAATATTTTAAAATCTCTTTTCCCCTACGGAAATTTCAATATTATTTGCATCCTGTTGAATATACTCCAATTCCAGAAGAAACACTGGTTTCCGAAAGATCGAGAATTTAGCACGTTGAGCTCTTTCTCTTAAACGAGAAGGACATTGCATTTTCATTTTTGATTCTGAAAATGACACTGCTGAGCTTTTGCGGTGTTCTGCATTCACGGATTTGTTGTAAATTTGGAAAATATCAGCTTCCAATTGTTTATTCAGTTGCATACTGGCCTATATTTACACAATAACTTGTTTGTTATGTATGCTTTGCTTCTATCCATAATCCTACCTTTGGATTGATTTCAACGTGAAAACAATTACCTAGATTTTTTTTTTCTGGTCACATGTTCCTACTCTTTGTGTTGCTTCTGGAGGATTTCAGTAATGTCATTGATCCTAACATTCCCCTTATATTATAGTGTGTTAGTGGACTTTTCTTGTTTCCGTTGTCTTTTGGTTTCTTTCTGTTCTTTCTCTCTGTTAGGATTCATCGATGATGTTTTTAACGTCGCAGTAAAATCGATACGATGGGCTTAGTCACAGCTGTGAGTTGTTGCAGACTCGTACTGAAGGGACTTGACCACAATGGTGTTCGAGTCCCTTGTGGCAGACCTTCTCAATCGTTTTCTTGGCGACTTTGTTGACAATTTAGATGCTTCACAGCTCAACATCGGCATCTGGGGAGGTTAGTGACAGTTTTTAATTTTTCTTTGTGCGGATTGATACCGAGTATAGTTTTGTTGGTGATTTTTACATGAAGCTTAACTTCGCCACTCATCCCCATAACGTTTGAAGACCAGGAAAAATCTTACAAGAACAAAATTTTTCCTGACATAGCTGGAATGGGAGGAGCCCATCACCATCGCTGAATGTTCATCAGCTACAGCCCTCTAATCCCAGAATCCTGAAGAAATAAAACATTTTTGCCTGGATAACCTTTTCACAGGGGATAGCGTTCCTTTAAACTAGCTGGTTTGTCCGAGATTTTGTCACAAACTGCACATGACGATGCGATGTTTAACAAAACAATGAATAAGCGAACATTTCTGCACAATGATTCATTCTTTTGAGACATATAGACATTGTTGCTTAGTACAGACACGGACAGATCGGGGTGAATTAAAATTTATAGTGATTACACAAAAAGGAGCAAGAAATTTCTATTTGAATTTAGACAGTATCCACTTTCTTTCGCGACAAACTTTGTTCCTTCGAGGATGATTTGATGCATACGATCGATATAATTTGTCAAATACAACAAGAATTGTTATAATTGGATTGAAATCATTTGAGCGTTGTTGTTTTTCATGTTGTAAGTTGTTGTCGGTTTGTCAACCGCTTTGTTTTTCTAGGTGATGTGAAATTGGAAAATCTCGAAGTCAAGGAAACGGCATTAGATGATCTTGATCTTCCGGTCAAATTAAAATTTGGGTACTTATCGTCACTAGTGCTCAAAATACCATGGAAGAATTTGTACAATGAACCAGTGATAGCAACTATTGACGGGCTCTACCTCATCGTTGTACCTAACAAGGGTGTTGTCTACAATGAAGAGAAGGTGCGGTTCTTTTGCTGGATTGCTTTATTTTCTTTTTTTTTTTGCTTAAATTTAAGCTTTTATTTTTTACGAACTAAGGTGTGCAAGAATTACCCAATATGAATCTTTTAGCTATACTCTGTTTACGTTCGGTCTGTATTGTTTTGCTTACTTTAGGCCAAGAAAAATGCGGCTGAAATCAAGCAGAAAACGCTTGCTCGACTTGAGGAAGCACGTAAAAATCGTCGAAAGCCGCCAGACCCGGCTCAGGACTCTTTTGTTGAGAAAATGGTCACACAAGTGATCAAAAATCTCCAGGTTTGTTCGGTGTATCCTATTTCTTTCACTTTTTTAACTTATTCTTTACCTTTCTTGATCGCGTTCTCTGGAATACTTACGTGTTCAGGTGTCCGTGAGCAGTATTCACATTCGCTTTGAGGATAAATACACAAATAGACACCGCCCTTTTGTGGCTGGTGTCACCCTTGAGAAGTTGGACTTCCAGGTATGGTAATGAGCTTTAGTCTTTATGTAATACGATGGTATTAAAAAATGTTATTCAGCATTTAAAGCAGACGTACCTGGCTATATCCAGATGATCATAGAACCTGAAGTTTCTGTTTAGTAAATAAGTGATAAACTGGGTGAAAAACGGATAACTGGGATTTTTGTTATAACTGCAAGATATGCTAGAAGAACTAGTAATTAGTAAGGTCGTAGATTGTGCAAGATCGTTCTTTGTCTGTTTATTTTTAGTGGTTCAATCGCTGTTATATGGTGCATCTCATATGTTTTACTTTCCAGACTACCAACGAAAATCCTACAATCCATCGAGACGTAGTGAAAATTTTCCACAAACTTGTGCTGCTGGATAATTTATCGTTGTACTGGAATTCTGACTCTGAATTATTTTCGGATTTACATGATAAAATGGAGATTCGAAGGAAACTCAAAGCCACTATTCACACCGGGAAAAGCCCTCCGGCAGGCTACAAGTATAGTGAGTTTTGCTTGCTGTTATTAGCTGTTACTCCTGCTCGCTCTAGTTTTGCGACATATTTTTGTATATCTTGTGAATAATCAATTGAATTTTCCCCTTTTCAGTTCTTGAACCAATCACTATGGAAGCCAAACTGAAACTCAACCAAAAGCCTGAAACTGATGGAACAAATTGGCAAACTCCAAAGGTTTGTGAAAGCACTTTTATTTGATTTCATCCTTTATCGCATATATTCTCGGTTTTAGATAGATCTCTCCGTTGATATGAAAACTCTCGCATTAGCTATTGGTAAATTCCAATACCAGGATATTTTGTTATTCCTCGAGGCGCAAGAGAGGTTTATTCTCACCATTGTTAACATTTCACAGTTGTCAACATTGTCTTTTATTTTGTTCAGATTCAATCTCGCAACACAATATTTGAAGTATCGACCGAACTTGAACGAGTTTAAAGGTCATTATAAAGAATGGTGAGCTTTTGTAGCTGTTAAATGCTATTTATAAATAAGCATATCGTGCACAGGTGGCATTTTGCATACAAGGCAATACTAGAAGAGAAAGTGCGCCGAAGGCGTAATAATTGGTCGTGGCCAAGAATGCGGGAACATCGTAAGCTCGTCAGGGATTATCGAGATGCTTGGGTGAAGGTTTTGACAGAAAAAAGTCCTGGAGCTGCAGTGGAAGAAATAGTTAAGGTAGTGTACGTTTGGAATTGTACAATAAATGACCGTTTAATTAGATCCATCTAGCATACCCAAACTTTTATTAAAATAGAATTATTAAATCATGACTTTATTTATTCGTTTCAGAAAGCTGAGGAACAACTGGATGTGTTTAACGTTAATGTTGCTCGACAACAAGCCGAAATGGATATTGATCGAAAAGGATTGAAAAGGGTGGAGGATCAGCCTCAAGGTTGGCTTGCTTGGGGAAAGAGCTGGTAAGCATTACCTGAAATGCGACTATCCATTTTATGATCTTCGGGTGGTTCCAAACGTAAAATTTTATCAGGTTCGGTGGTGGTGAAGAGTCAACAACTCCGACAGGAAAGAAAAAAGATTTCGCTGATCAATTTAATGAGGCAATGACACCGGAGGAAAAAGCAAAACTGTTCGAAGCGATCGACTATCAAGTGCTTATTATCTTCTTTTTTGGAAGTTCATGGAGTTTCCAAGCTTTTCTCATTTTGCTTTTCTGATAATTTCATGTGGACTATATCTTTTCAATTATTATTGTTTATTTTCATTTTTTATCTAGGAGAACATCCCGCCCACAAACTATCCGAAGGAATTCGTAGAAAACAAGTTCGATTTCCGTCTGGGACAGGTTCTTTTGTTATCCGTATTTTTGGATTTCGTTTTCAGAAATGTACAACCGTACTATTATTGTATTTCATTTTAGGTTGCTGTAATAGTAGATGGAGCCGTATCACTATTTTTGCTGGACCTACGGGCTTACGTTGAACAGCGACCCAGCGCTAATGCTATGAAGTGGGTATACTCAACGCTTATCACGCATTATCCAAATGAAACTTTTTTTCTGCAGTTTGAAATCCATAATCCAAGAACTACGTATGGATGGTTGTGGAGCGGAAATGCTTCGCGTACGCGATCCTTCGAAGCCGTGGCTCAATTTGTGTGTGGACACAAATCCTTTGAATGGGGAATATGACCAATTCGTGCAGCTCGCGATTGCTCCTATTAATCTCAAGTATCATGCTCCTGCAGTGAATAATGCAGCAGACGTATGTCATTTTTCCACCTTGTCAGAGTTAGTTGTAAATTATTTGGTGCTTTTTTTTGCAGGTTTTCAAACCACCGGAATCAGTCAAATTGAATCAGTTGACTGCAGCTGCGATGTCACGATACGAAGAGGTACCAGATTTAAAAACTGTCTCATGAATTGCTCTTCTTGATTAGCATTGTTTTACGGATCTTCGGTAGTGCTGAGTAGTCATTGTAATAAAACATCGTCGCCCTCCTTAATGCACATTTTTCGTTTTTTTTTTCATGAAAAATACTTTAGGTCAAAGCAAGATCGGCTACTGGCTTAGCTCATGCTGTTGAAAACAGATCTCGTCTTGTACTGGACATACAAATACAACCTGCCACAATTTACATTTCCGAAGGTGGCATATACAACGCGAACAAACCAACAATCCTTGCCGATCTTGGTCTTCTCAGCATCACAACAATAGAAAGTGACCCTGTAGGTTGTTGTATTCTGCATTATTTTATCTTTTATTCGTTTTCTTGTACAAAAACCATTTCTTTTCAGAACGCATTAGCCCATCAAGATAAATTACATCAACTCATGGATAAAGCTTATGATAAATTCCGTGTCAAACTCAGCAATGTTGTTGTTTCTATGGCTGAGGTTTGTGTTTAACTAATTTTCTCTTGTCTCCTATGTTTTCTGTATTTTATGCCTGGTTAAGAATGTGGCAAAAGGTCGAGCATCACTAGGAGATAAGGAAAGTCCACTACATATCTTGAAGCCTACTGGTTTGGATATACAAATCCATAAATGTTCTATAGACGATTTGAGGTTGCCCAGGTGGGTACTATTGTTTTCTTGGACGCCCTTTAACACACTGTCGAAATCTACCGATGAATCTTTTAAAACGTTGTATTCCATATAGGTTTTTCTGCTAGATGAAGAAAATAATAAATGTCGCCATAGATTTGATTTGTTTCGATACATATCCATCGTTTATAGTTTGATTTGCGCTATCCATAATCAGCTGGGAATCTTTGTTTCTGGGGCATTTCTTGAAGTTTCGCTACAAGTACAAATGAGCTTGATTTGCGGAGTAGGATGTACCTTTCTAACTGTAAGTATTGAGATAGCACTTGTTCTTATTAGCGAACAGTGCAGTGCATAACACGGCAGCCTTTCCTTACAGACTTTTGTATGTGAAGAACGAGAATTCTTTTTTGAAGCAAAAACAGTGGGTTTTGCCCACATATTCCTTTATTTAATTGGCGACATGAAGTGAGAAGAAATAGTATCTGTGCTAGACATGAAAATAATACTCACACGCGTTTTTCTTCTGAAGGAAGGACTGATGGCGCCAGTAATGCTGCAGTAATGTTCCACTGTTCGTAATGAACTATATCAATATGCATTATAGGTTGTGAATATTGCTTCACATTTAAGAAAAAAAGTAAGAAGGTAATTTGAGTTAAAAGTGCCTGTTATTTCTTTCAGGATGCGTGTGATCGGAGCATTGCCTGACATCGTTATCGGCATCTCGGATGTACGTCTATTGGAGCTCACTAGGTTGCTCCTCTCTATACCGAAGCCAGAGCCAGATTTAGAGGCTGCTGCTATCGAAGAAAAAATCCTGGAATCAACAGAAGTAAAAGTCAAGGACCGAGCTAAAATGAAAACTATTATGGAGGTTCAAGAGGTTAGGATAATACAATTAATGTTTTTAGTTACTTCTTATATTATTATTTATTTTCAAGATTGAATCCGATGAGCAGCCTAATCAAGAAGCTGCTGAAGCTGAGAAATCGAAAACTAGCGAACAACAAGTGCAAGTCGAACTTGACCTCCATCTTAATCAAGTTAGTATTTTTTTTCCTTTTCTTTTTACGTCACTTTTTTCTACTGCCAGTTAACAGCAAGCAGGAGCAGATCAGTCTTAGACGTTGAATACTGGGTCTCATGTATATTTTCAGATTGGTGTCATTGTGTTACGGAGAGATGAAGTGCTATGCGAAGTTTCAATTCTTCGAATGGGTTGCAAACTTCAAATGCGAACGTTTGATATGGTTGTAACAGCTGAGGTACTGTCCTGTTCCTATCTGTCTTTTCAACCAAATAATGGGCTGCCAGCGATTTGTTGAGTGAATTTTCTGCACACCTGTTCTATGCAGTTTACTTTTGGATAGAAAAGCCGTGCTGAAGAACTGAAAACTATCATAGTGTCGTTTTTTTTTGTGCTTTTGTGTTTTTTTTTCCTTTTGCTACTATGAATGAGTTGTTGCTGGCAATCTAATGTGAGTTCTTTTCAGTTAGGCGCCGTCCGTGTCTCGATGCCAATGTTCAAATCCATTGATCCTAAGAGAAAATGTTTGTACTTCATTGACAACGATGAAGAAGAAGGATCGCTCATGACGCTTAAGTTTGTGCAGGTAAGCTGAATTGTTGCTTTTCTAATTAATTCAAATTAATTCTTGTTAGCGACAATTTTGCCCCTAACAGAACCTAACATTCACATATTTTCTTTATTGAAGTGCATAACCTTCATGAAAGTTCTGGAAAGGTTGTTTCAAGAGATTTTTTAATTTATCGTGTACTCTGCACTAGTTCGGTATGCAAAAAGTTTCATGCCTTTTGCTTCATTATTATGGCAATTTTAGCAGAGGCGTTTTAGTACATTTGTAAACGACATAAACATTTTGACGAAGTGAAGGTCATTTTTTTTTTGTTTGTAGCATGATTAATTCCAGGCTAATCCAGAATCACCATTCTTCGCTACAGAATATCATTCTACAGAGCAATTCATAGAGTTCAAGTTCAGAAAGCTGAGTGTTTCCCTCCATCAGGTAAATGTTTGATTAAAACTAAGTAGTATAGCAGTTCTGAGTGTGTTTTTTGAAGGAAGGACTCATGGAGCTAAAGCAGTTTGGTGAAAAGATGCAGAAAGAAATCAATGACCTACAGAAAGATTCGGAAAAACCAGTACAACAGGCTATTGAACAAGGCGCTCGAAAATTAAGTCGCCAAGTTAGTGAAAGGTGGGCATTTTCGAGGTTCTCTTGGATAAAATCAAACCTGATCTTCGGGAACATTTCACCTGGAACTATAGAACACTTCCGCTCATGTCCAGAAATTTTTCTACATCAACATTGGTATCATAAAACAAATTTTAGTGTCGAATCTCTCGCAGCGGTGTCGCGCGAAGCTCAAACTCAGGCGGCTGCAGGAAAGAAACGCCGAACCAAAAGATCTCAATCCGTTGAAGAAGAGGATGCAGCTCGTGTTATAAAAATGCGATTGGAAGCGACAATTGGCAGTTTAGCTGTCGCCATTGGAACAGAAAATTCCTTGGATACTTGGGTTGCTATAGAAAATGTATGTTTGTCATCATTTTTCAGAAAATAGGATATGCTTATTTCTTTGTTTTTTTTTATAGATCCGCGCAGATGTCAAGATGACAGTGAAGGTCATGAATGTTACTGCAACTCTCAAAACTGTGAGGATGGAGGATATGACGGAAGGATCTCTTTATAAGTAGAGCTACGATTATGTTTGAGACTAACACCGAATTACTTTCCGATTTTTGACAAATTTAGGAAGTTGTTGTCGGTCGCGGGAGACAAAGAGATGCTACGTTTCGAGATGGTTCAGTATCAACGTACGGATGAGCAAAAGCGAGCGATGCAGCCGACAGATATTGACATGAGTGTGAAGGTGAATTAGGCAGTTAGTTTAGTTTTCACCAAATGTTTCTAATGACACTGCAGGTGAGGTTGGCGCAAATGCGGTTTGTATTCCTAAATCTATGGCTTTGTCGTCTTATGGCCTGGATGGCACCGTTCCAAGCAGAAGCAGCTCGAGCTGCTGCTGCAGCACAAGCGGTGAGCTGGATAGAATACCATGTTTCACCTCGCAAATATTTCGAAATTAAACATATCGGCTCGAATCCTTCCACACGTTAAATGTTGCTGTCATTGGTGAATTGTTCACAATTAATATCGGGTTTTAGGCTGCTTCTGAGAAGGCTGCTGAGGCCGCTCAGAATGTAAAACAAATGTTGGCAGAATCTCCACCGCGAATCCAGCTTGATGTGCAACTCGAAGCGCCTGTAATCGTACTGCCGCAACTTTCCACGAGCCACAATGTTGTTGTGCTTATTCTAGGTTTGGTTTCCTATAGTTGTGTATTAGTTTAGTTCATTTTTAGTTGGTAGTTGACAGCACTTTTACAGCGGGAATACCTGAGCTGCTAATTGTTTTCTTATTAGAATAACTGTTCTCATTTGGTAGCTACAAATACCGAAAATTTTATAGTGAAGACATTGCTACGATTGATTACGCTGCTCCACCCTTGTTCTTTTTTTTTACATGAGCACTGAGCGCTGTTAGTGGAAGGGGATACTAGGCATCGCTTTTGTTTTATTTCATGTTTTTTTTTTTCTCTAGACAGTTTTGCTGCTCTTTCTTCATCCCTCTCCCCAAAGATCTTGTCCCCAAAAGAAAAATCTTTAAGGTTTCATTCAGATTCTTCCACAGATTTATACAACATCTACCGCGTCTGAACTTGCGGAAACTTTCATGTAGCTAACCGAGCTAGATTAACCAATCCTAGCAATTTTTAAGGTTTCCCACTTTTTTCAGGTAAACTAGTGGTCGCCAACCACATCACGGGTGATAGGCAAAATCAAAAGCTAATTATGGATCGAATGGAGGTCAAACTTATGAATATGACATTTGGAATGTTCGTAACTCATATTTTCAGTTGTATTTAGTTTAAGTTTGGTCAAAGTCAACATTTTAGAGGTCGCATGAGTGACGATGCATCAGCGGTAGAGACTTCATGTGACATTCTGGAACCACTTTCCTTCAATATCGCCGTTCACAGGTGTGTTACCGAGGAAAGCGATTGGAAATAAGCTTAGACACGATCATCAATTACATTATGAAATCTACGTTTTTGTCATATTTAGTTGCATTTTGCTGAAGTTAATCGAACTCGTTACAGAAATCTCGTTTTTGCTGCCGTGAAAGATCTCCCAGAACTCACAGTTGATGCACAAATTCCTTCATTAGTTGTGAATATGTCTGAACATGATTACAACACCCTAATGCAGGTCTCTTAAAACTGTTACACCCAGCTAATATATTTTTCGATTTTTTTTTCTGCTTCAGACATTAAGCGGAAACCTGGCTGAAGGCACTGAACTAACTGCAGTTCCTCCACCTTTGCCTGTTTGTTCAGACACTGTGGACTCGTCAGAGGGTGAAACAACTGGAGATAAAGGAGAGGAAGATAAGGTTGCCGCTTTCATATTTCAAGAATTTTGACCTTTTTAAGTACTATTAATGTTCGACTTTTGATGAACTTCTTCATAATCAGATGTATTGATTCTTAAAGCATTCATTTTGCCATTTTCAGCTTCAATTAGAGAAGAAAAAAGTGGCTGGAAAGTCGTCAAGTGCACCAAAAGCAGTCACTCCTCCACCAACACCAGTGGAAACCCCAAAGCCGAAAATTGTCTTCCAGTTTACTTTGGATAACATTGTGGCAGTGCTTTACACGGGTGGGTGCTTTTTAAAATAATTTCTTCAACCTCTTTCCACCCAAAGTCTTATAAGTTACCAGTTATAGTTTAAAGGTCTTGTTTTTCCTTAAAATACTAGAAGAGTCATCAAGTTTTCTAGTTTTTTACAGTTTCTAGTTTTTCCAAAAGTTAGTATCTGCTTCGGGAAATAATGGAAATTTGAAAGAAGATTGAAAGTTCATTGGCTAGATATTGACCAAGTTTAGTACTCACTCTAGCTTGAAACTATGTGAATCTTTTATTGTTAGCGTCGCTTTAATCAGAATTTGAAGTAGCTGCTTCTTATATCATTCTTCAAAAAAAAAAAAAAAAAGAAAAGTAGGTTGCGTATGCAATTAACACGTCTTTGAATACATCAATTTTGGTGTTGTCTCATTTTTCCTTATTTTTTAAATCACATAGTACGAAAAAATCAAAACAGGACACTATCGTTCCGCGGCACCACCTACCAAAGATCTGTTTAGAATCTTGCTGATTTTGGAGTTTTTATTTCGTTTTACGGAAGTAGTTTTATTTTAAAATAGTAGTGTTACATTTAGGTGGTGCTGATCAAGGATCTACACGAGCAGCTACCGACGCCTTCGCTGCTATGAGATTACATGGTCTGAAACTCAGTGGAACTATAAAGGTCCGCTTGGTTCTACATAATTCTATCATGCTAAATCTGTTTTACTTCATCATTTTTCGTATTTTCAAATTGGAAAATTAAATATTTATAACTTTAAGGAGGACAATTCTATGAATGTAGCAATATCACTGAACACTTTTACCATGGCTGATGAACGTCGTGAAAAGACCAAAATTCACCAGCTGCTCGACAAGAAAAGCACTAATCAAGGCGATCGTTTCTTAGCACTTGCTTTCAGCCAGGATGCCAAACAAAACAAAAATGGTACGAGAGAAAAAAAACATGTGTTTACAAAAAAGTCATTACCCTCTTTATTTCAGTAAAGCTGAAGATGTCTGCGTTCTTCATCTGTCTGTGTCCTGAATTCTTGGGATGTCTAACGAGGTTCTTCACCGTTGACAAATCGCCGGAAGATCTGGAAAATGAAATGGAGGCAATAAAAGCTGTGGGAACACAAACAAAAGCAACGGCTGCCCAATCCACTGGATCCGCTGAGAAAGATTCCGCGGATACTCCTCCACCAAGTATTGTCTTAGACTGCAACATGCAGGTGAAGATTTCTATTCAGATTTTGTTGGGCCTGTATTTTTCATGTGCTTCTTCTCTGCCGTGTGTTTGTTTTGTTTATCAAAGGCTACAGTTAAAACAGTCTTACACACAATTTCTCAACTACGGAAACGTAGCGTTCTTTTGTCTTATTTTTGCATATGATGTTCTATTTTTCGCCACAAACGGTTAGAAACTAAAAAGAAATTGGTTTGTAATTGGCGATGTCATCATTTCAGGGAGTAGAAGTAATACTAGTTGAAAACTCAATGAAGCCCGACACTACACAGGCCCTGATCCTGTCCTTCAACATGAAGATGGTTGCTAATCCAGTAAGTTTCCTAACTCGACATTTTCGGGTGTTAGCTGTAATTTACATGTTGTGTGATTGATAACTGAATAATTCTTATCTATTCGCATATACCCGTCCAAGTATCCGCTAACGTTTTGTTAAATTTATTACGGTAATGAATTTTCAGTCGGAAACTGAGCAAGTTATGAGTGGAGGTATAGAAAAGCTATCAATGTACAGCTCTTATTATGCACCATCGAGAAGAAATGAAGTAACATATGAGGTGGAGAAATTTTGTGTTTCTCAATCATTTTCATATTATTCGTCTCATGGAACCCTTTCCTATTCGATTTTTTTTTTGCTATGAACGTACTTATAGGTTCTAAAACCTATGAACATCGGAATAGAAGTGCGTATTGATACACCAACAAAAGCTACGGATGTGATTCTAAAAATGTCTCCGATGGAAGTACGTATGGCACCATCGATTATTCGTCTTCTCTCGGCTGTGAACACTGAATTTGCGAAGAGTAGTGCAGTGGTTAGTCTGAATTATATTATATATGAGTCCTCACTCTCGCCCTCGCTGATGCGATGTTTGTTTAGGATGAAAAATCCACGACTGTATCGTCTCCAAAACTTCGATCATTCCCTAACTACTGGAAGCCGAAACGTATCGATCAGAAAAAGTTAGTTTATGCAAAGGATTTTTAGTTATACGTCCAAGAAACATTTATAAAAGCGTTATTCTGCGCTTCTAAGCACCTTCTTATTCAGTGCTTGTGATCGACATTAGCTTTTGTCCACTTTCATCAGCAAAATAATTCAAATACGAATAGATCAATTCGATATAATATAACAACAGCATTCTCAACTTTCAACATTTCCTCAACTCGAATATCGAATATTGGAGTCTGCCACGTCTAAGATGCTACCGCCTTACAGAGCTCTGTAGAGATGTTTTCTGAAGTGTAATCGGGACACGTCACAGAAACTTTATGAGAGGGAGCGTGCGCTTTACATCAGCATGATCGTCTTGAAGCCAATTTTAGACAACATTTGAGCGAATTTTTAGGGGAAGGATCGCTTGTAGCAAAGATTGCTTACATTTGACTGTTCACAGCCATATTGTTAATAAGATCCGTTTTCGAACAGTGCTCCTTGGATGTGTGTGTCTTTTTTGAAAAACTAAAGGTTGCGAGAAAAGAACGTACAGAGAAAAGCTCGTATTTTTCTCATCAATTTCTTCACCTTTTTTGCACTAGTTTCATTTGAAGCATTGAATAAACTGGTAGGATTTCAGGTTCTTTTTCTTCTTGGCACCTACAGCGGAAGAAGCGTGCGAGGAAGACGAAAATGAGGCTAAAGATGCCTCTACTCGTGCTCCAATAGAGCATGCTCATGTCGAGATGGAGCGAATTAATTTTACTCTTGAGTCCGGAGATAGTTCTGTAAGTTTCTACGATTAGCAAATTAATTAAAATCTTAAACAAGTGGGACATTTTTTTTAAAATAGAAATTCGCTTCAACCTTGCAAACATAAAATATCGTGTTACAGGTACCTGTTCCGTTGGTCTTTATGCAGATACTTTTGAATGCGGAGGCATCTGGGTGGTCCTCCGCTTTGCAGGCTTCTGCGGATCTTTCACTTCAGATGTCGTACTACAACGAAGCTCTGAGGTAATCAGTGAAGCAATTCAAAAAGTTCTTAGTCTTATCGGAGTGTTAATTTTTAGTGTGTGGGAGCCTGTCATAGAACCTGTGGAGGTGAGCACTGATAACTGGGCTCCATGGAATCTAAAAATGACCGTTAGTTTCCTTTATCTATTGCTATCCTAGTGATGTTTTCAGAAAATGAGCCATTCAGGTAAAAGGTCGTAATAAACTGGATCCATCGGACACTAGACCTGGAATGGACGTAAAAATTGATGCTGACGACATATTGAACATTACAGTGACTAAGTCGTTGCTCAGTTTACTCAACAAGGTGTCCGAGGTGAGATTAATCTCCATATCTCTGTGGATTATACAGTTTTTCTTATAAAAACACGTCCTTCATTGATGTTTTTGCCGAAGGACTTTTTGGAAACATGAACTCATGTTTAAAAGAGCTGATTGCATTGACACTATTTCGATTTTATGATTCTGAATGGTTGTCATTGTATTCTGAGAACCCTGAGAGCTGGAGATGTTTCTTTCACTTTCTTCACATTAGTGAATATTGCAGATGGTTTAAATATGTTATTGTAGTCAATATGTAAACTACCACATGCAGTAGACACAACGGTTTACGTAAGCTGCGTTTTTGTGTAGCATCTACTATGTTCAGACATTTGCTCACGCAGCGAAACAAATAAGTCCACCAAGCAGTCGTCAACTTCCTGGAAGCTCACCATTCCTCGTTCTCAACGAGACCGGGATCATCATCAAATTGGCTGACTCGGAAACCCTGCAGGTATTTCGAATCCTGCTTCTTACCGTTTTCTGCCGTTTTCTGCAAAGGTTTTTAAAGGTTAGCGAAAGTGGGGGTGAAATAGAAGCACCACATGGCCGATTTGTTGATTTGCGAATGAACAAGGAGACTGCTGCAGTTGCGGAGGAGTCGGTATGTCTTTCCTGTAGTTTTAAAGGACTAAAGTTGAAGATTAAGATTAAAATTTTGCTGCAATTACATTTTCAGCAAGATAAGGAACGTCTTAGCACAAACCAAGTAGAGCTGAGCGCTGATTTGCGCATCAATCTCTTGGATACCGTCAGACAGCTGAAGATTGGCCGTGCTGGGAAAGTTGCGATTCCACTGCCTAAAAAGAGCGATGGTGGAAAGCAGTGGAAGGTAACAATATTTCGCCAACCACAATGCACATGTTCCAAAGTTTATGTGGTATAAAATCTTTGCATGTAAACAAAGTTTATAGATCATTGCTGAGACAAGCATAGAGAATGGACGTCGACTTGTGACCCTTACATCACATGTAGAGGTGACGAACCATTTGGATGTACCTATGGAACTATACTCCAAGAATAGTACAAATCTGGATGTGTTCGGAATCGTCGGACCCGGAGAAACATTGAAATTAGTGGTTCCGCTGCTTTTTTCACCAACAGGAGAGATTTACTTCAGGCCTGCAAATGATAAGTACGTTATAGCAAAATTACACTTTTTCGTTGTCAGACTCCACATAGTCATCAGAAAGACGCGAAGATTCTTCGCGTCATCTTTGCAAAAGTTTCCTTTTTTTACGTTAGTAGACCAAACGATGCGAAGGGTAACTTTGAGTACTTACGATTATGCGAATCTTCGCTTTATGATTTCCCATTCTATTATGATTTACAGCAATTTTTTCTCATGTGATGCTTTAGTGCGTCGCTCACTTCTAGATGCGAAGTTAGCTTCGAATCGGTGACTTGGCATCAGTTCACCCACCAAAAACGACAAGTGATTCGTTGCGATTTAAGTGAAGACACCACCCAGGGCTTCTTCTTTGAAACGGTTGTTCTTGAAGAGAAAGTTCGAGAAGGTGTTTTTTTCTACCTTTATTGCTCTGTATACATTTTTCCCTTTCTTGCTTTGTATACAATAATTTTTTGCTATCTTTGGATAGTCTTCGCAGACTTGTGGTTTTAGGCGTAGATCAGAGCACCGAAGTGTATTCGTTGCATCTCTATCCTCCCCTGCAATTCCACAACATTCTTCCTTTCCCCATCACTTTCGAAATTCCTGTTGCAATGGATCTTGCTCCAGGCGAGAATGTACAGCTGAATTTGGTACCAGGACTTCGCATGCGACTTTGGGTGAGTCGTTATCCAGCTTTCATCGCCGCATCTACGACCGTGTGTACAATCCGCTGACGCTGTCTATTTCACCCGCTTTTCGTAGATTTCGTAGAATGCTACTTCTGATGCTCATGATTTTCTAGGCTCCATATTTGGGCGAGATGTATTCCTTG
Organism: Necator americanus; assembly: GCF_031761385.1. Classification (NCBI taxonomy): domain Eukaryota; kingdom Metazoa; phylum Nematoda; class Chromadorea; order Rhabditida; family Ancylostomatidae; genus Necator; species Necator americanus. The sequence continues at coordinate 36,626,079 of NC_087371.1, read as the reverse complement.
GATATGACAATCCCGGAAGAAAAGCATGATCTTGAAGTGGTTGCTTTGAACACGGAAACTGGATCATCAGAGTTGGTGAGTCCGCGTAATCTGTTTTTAAAATGCCTTGTCATGGAATCCGTGCGCTCCCACTTTTACCTTTATTCGGTTGTCAACTTTTCAACTTTACTTTTACTTTGTGCTTATAAGCAGTTTTCCTCTGATGATCTCTGCTGCAAATACTTCTTCATTTCATTCGTATAAGCATTGATTTTCTCATTTTTATACTTCTTTTTTCTTCTCTGAGAATTATTGAATCTGTTGTAAACCACATATTTTCAGCTTCTCGGTATTCATTGGAGCACGGAACACGGAGACCTGAAAGCGTATCTGTACGCACCATTTTGGCTAGTTAACAACACTTCGATGACTTTGAAACACATGGTGGGCGCTTTGCATGTCAATTTTTCCTCTAATGTTTTTTTTAACACCTAAAGTTCCCCAACTTTGGAGCACTCATTTTCACTACTTTTTTGTCCTGAGCTTCTAGGAAAGCGGAGGGAACTTGCTGCGAAATACGACTCAATGTATGCCCTGCAGAAAGGCCCAGCCTTCGCAACAGGTGAACAAAGAGTAGTGTGGTCACTGTGATGATTTCAATAGTTTCTAACACTTCGACATTTCCATTCTTGATCACGTACTACCCTTGTCCAATACCTGGTCGATATATTGCTTCGCGTTGCACAGGAGTCGGGGCCTTCTGCGGGCGTGTTAGTTTCGTAAATTTTTTTATCCATTAATTCCTGTTTGCTTCTAGCGCCCACATCATGTTGACCCCGACCCCGAAGTGGAGTTGAGTTGGTGGCGTGAGAGTAGTCACAGAATGCATGCAATAGTTTGCTTCTTATATTGTCTTTAACATCACTGCTGCTTGCGTCACACTCTTGCATCTCTGACACTTTCTATAGCACTCCTATATAGAATCCGCTGTTGGTGTTGCTCTTATTCGGGCTTCCACACACTCAATGCTTATCCTTGCTGCTGTTTCTAGCTCTAGCATTTCAGGAGTTAGAGTATGCTGTGAAACATCTTCCTGACGAGAATCCCTTAATCTTACCGTTCCCATCTACGGACTTCACGAAGAAGAAAAAGGTATGAATATTTGATGTTTCCATGGTTATTATCAGTGATCTGAGAATAACGTCCCTCAGAACACTTGCCTTATTTATTTTCTTAGTGTTATTTCTTTCAAATTATGTTGTTCTTATCCTCTTCGGCCATAAGCGTAAAGACAGAAATGTGAGTAATTTCCACCAGACGTGTTCAGTAGTTCTAATCTGCTTCAGGACTTCTGGTGAAGTATTCTCTGAAAGTGTACAGAGAGTGCTATGAAGGTAGTACAAAAATGTCTATGTTTAGTCTCGAGTGCTGGTAGATGAAGCTGGATCATGGTCACAAGAGTTCCCTCTGGACACTGTTGGAAATCCAGCTCGAGTCACTTGTAAAGGAAAAGACAGAGATTACGAGGTGTCTATTAGTGTTGTAATTTTTTAGAGACCTCCATGTCTTTTTCACTGCTCAAAGATTCCTTTTTGCAGCTCACTGTGGATATCAAACTCTGCCAGTCCGGTCTAACGAAAATAGTCACATTCTGTCCATTTTATTTGGTGTCGAATCTGGGCAAATGGAATATGCAAGTCAGAGAAGAAGGACAATCGACATGGGTGGATGTGCCGGCTGAAAAGGTGTCTCCTCATCGAAATCTATTATAATTGATACTTATTTTTCTAGTATTCATGATTGAAATTTGTAGTGTGTTGGAATTTGGCCACAACAACGATCGAAACGCAAGTTCCTTTGTGCTAGATATGTTGGACAACAGGAAGAGTCTCTTCTCTTCCCCATAACGGAGAATTTCGAAACTCTTTGTCATGTTAGTTCTATTGCTCACTATGAGTCCATTTTTTTCGTTGGTCTTGTTGTTGTGTTGTAGCTTGGTCTTTTTCGGACGATTTTTTTTTAAATAGAGTTATTTTTTCCCTTTTTATGCTAACAATTGTTGACATTCAGATTGACAACGACAATATCGGTGTTGAAGTTTGCGTCTCTACCTCCGAATCTTCTGTAGCCATCCACTTGACTCCATTCCAGCCTGGTATGGCTCCTGTCTGCATTATGAACCACCTCAATGTACGTTATAATCTGTTCGGATCTTCTGTATTATTTTAGATTTTAGTGTTCTTGGTAAGTAAATAAAATACTTAACTATAACTTCTTATGTTTAAGATGCCGGTGAATTTCGGACAGAAGGGTCATACGATGAAGACGGTTGGAACCAACGAAATGGCCTTCTTCACTTGGGATAACGTCACTGAGAACAGAATTTTTGAGGTTAGATTTTGCCTGATTGAGGGTCTCCTGTTCAACGTTAACTGCCAAATCCCAGACTGGTTTTACTAAACTTCACTATGGTACTGCTTCTACATCTTAATTTCTTCTTTCCCTAATCTCCCTTCTTTTTTTTAGTTATTTCAGTTTTGATTTTAGTGAGTTCACTAGTTTCACTTGTTCCTGGAAGAGTTGAGTTTACGTTTCAGTTCTCAGTTGGGGATCACAACGGCGAAGACAAACTAGATCAGAACCGCTTATTGGATATTCAACTAGACAGCAAAGTTAGAAAGTGAGCTACATCCAAATTTTATTTTTTAAATTCAAGTTTTTAAATTAAGTCTTCACAGAAGAGTACTTAAAATGTTCTAGGTTTGCTTACCTTGCCAACTTCCTTATTGGTAGTCAACGGTTCATACTGTTTACGCGTGATTTGGATATTGCGAGATCTGCATATGGTTCGTGGGAAACGGACAATGTGGATCTACAAGCGGAAGTTGCTCTGCAAGGTGTAGGACTTTCAATTGTGGACAACAGCGTTGGCAAAGAGGTACTGGTCGTTCACGGTCTCATTTGGTCACATTTCGGTTTTCACGCGGATTTTGAAATCTTGTCGAGTTCACCTGAGTTCAGTTGAAGCATTCTGTATAGCTGAAACAATACTTCATCTTTTTAGTTGTTGTATATTGGGATTTCGTCGTCGGACATTCTTTGGGAAGAAGAAGTGAAGAAGGGGCGATTCAAGCCATTTGCTGTGAAAATTATGCAGGGATTGGAGGAGAAGTACCAAGAGCACCTTTTAGAACCAAAAAATGGCTTCCAGGTAATCTATTCCATTTTAGTTGCAGAGTGGCGACGTTCTGACATTCTAATTTTATTTCCAGCCTATTGATCAGTTCGAGGTGTGTTTGGAAACGATGATTATGAAAAAGAAGAAGGGCAAGGAGGTGAAAATACGACGGATATTCGAGAAAGGTATTTTTTAAAAAGCGAATTAAAATAAGCGTGTAACACGTAGAGGAGGAAGCATTTTTCTTTAGTAAGGGAGAGTACAATAAATGTGGTGGTGGATTTTTTGCAGAATTTTCAGAGTAAACATCAGTGTTAGTCCGGGTTGCTTATGCATTTCTTGCAGTTTCTATGGTTCACGGGATGTGCATATTCGGTATCGTTAAAATTCCTCATAAATTTGCTACGAAACGTTCTGCTAAAGAAGTTTTTGGATGAAACAGTTCGTGTTGGTGAGGTGTGCGGTCGCGATGTAAAGAACTGCCACTAAAAAACTGACGAAGGCAATAACGCCGAAACGTTAGTTGTTGTTTAATAAAGAAGATCGATACCAAACAATTAGAAATCAAAAGAGTTTTGTATCTCAAAGAATTGGTAAGCATCAAACACTTTATCCTTTAACGTCTAAGTTTTCTATTCAAGTAGTACAACGTTAATAGTCCAATCACAAGAAGAAAGACGATGATATGTGGCGAAGATAGGGCCGTAGCCCGTGTAGTTTCTTCCTCGCTGCCGGTCGCGGAATTTTTCCACCTATTATGTAATGATTAACTTCTAATACCCCTGCTTTGCTCTGAATCTGACTATTGGAAGTGTTTTCATAACATCCAATGAAGAACATCTAAACGTACTTGAGTTTACGGTTGCGTAAATGAGCAGCAGCTGGACGAGCATTCGGCACGTCCTCAAATTTTTCTAACTCCTGACTATTAAGTTCCTGAAAAAAGGACAAATTCTATTATGAGGAAAAAGCATAGAAGTATCTGGTCATACCCTCTCTTCAGTAATTATTCTTTTAACACCTGGAAATTACGTGATTCGATTTAAAAACACTATCATCGTCAAATATATGACTCACCATATTTTTCACCAGACATATCGCCCTTTTTTGCGCCCTTTCGATCCTTTGACTTGCCCTGCAAACAGAATGGAGACAAATAAGTTAATTTTGGGAAACTCAAAAGCGACCTTGCCCTTTTTGTTGCACGTTTGAGAAACGCTTAATCTACAACTGTGAAATGTGGCCATATACATACCTTTTTATTGTTATTTTTCTCCATTCTGTGCACAGCTGCTTAAATATGTGGATTTTTTTGTGTTAGCAAAATCTGGAAAACACTATCTTTATCGCAGAAACGACGAATTTTTAAAAATCAATCTCACTCAGAGTCTTTGTTGCATACCTGCTCAATGCAGCGACCAATACTAAATGAATGTGCAACGTTACTAAGTCAGGAGTTGATGTTTCCTTAATATTTGTGTTTTTTTTTTTCATTTTTCACTTCATTCCGTGTATATCCTACCAGGTTCGGTTGTAGTGTGATGTGGAATGAGAGCACAAGTATATTTCTCTCCCGTTAGGATTTTTTTGTTTTCTAAACACTTCCTTCGATCCAATTTTTGCGTGAGCAAAACCACTTGGTTAGGAGAGATTTTCCAGGATTGCAGATAGCTATTTCTGGAGAAAATATCTGGAAATTTTGATGTAGAAAGAAATCATGGTAAAGATGACTCGACCCTCGCACCGTCGATGCTATAGTCGGAGCAGGTGCTCCGACCCCTTTCACTTTTGGAACGGATCCTCATCACCTGAGCTGAACCCCCCTCACTTTAGTATGGTCCGGCTCTTCCCTATCGAACTTATGCTCACACTTTTTCTCGATTCAGGGCACTTTCTGTTGCTGATTGATGATGATTACTCCACATTGGTTTGATTATAGAAAGCGGCAATTGTTTTCCAGAGGCTATTCATGATTCAGAAATTGAAATTAGATAGTGATATTCTGCTGTTTCTTGTGGTTTTGGACAGCCAACAGGTTTTTACACCTCAGGAAGCAGCAAATTACCAGGTGGGGGGGGGGGGGGATTTTTAGGCAACTTTGCAGTTGGGACGATTCGTCCGGAACAGATTGCCTTCGAAAAGTTATTTTTATTCGGTTACGGTGGCTGATTACAGCTGCCTTCCACTGCACGTTATGAAGACAAGCACATAAGGAGAAACAATGAAAGACTTTCATCACGCTTTTTTTTCGATTTCCTCGTAATTAAAGGTAGTCTATCACAAAACTGCGCGTACTTGGGAAACCTAAGGAAAATTAAAAGAAATCAAAAATCAAATCCAAAGAGATCGCTCGAGACACATCCTTATTTCTATTTGTTTTATTGCCGCTTCACTAGCTAATTTTTAACTTACAAAGAACAAGAAGCAAACATACACATCGAAATACAAATAGGTTTTGTTGCATCTTTTGTTTATCTCGTTTTTCTTAGTCATTATTTCCTTTTTTCTAGTTTCCTTTCCACTTTATTATGCTACTTTAGGAATATGGGCCAACTACGGTAAAAGCACCGAACGTACACGTATGCACCTGAAGGTGAATCACCTACAAGTTGACAACCAGGTTCGTAGCACGCTTTTTCTAGTTTGGTTTTGACGAGGATGTATGCTCCAGGCAAAATAAATTTCTCTTTTTGTTGATCCTTTATTTTTAATACTTTTAGCTGGAGACATGCGTGTTCCCACGAGTACTAGCGGTTGTACCGCCACCTAAGAGTGTCGTAGCTGATAACGGTGCGAATTTGTATTCTTTTTATTCTCATATTTTTTTCATTTCTACGAGTTTCTCCTATTTCAGTTTATCTAAAATAGCTTTTTTTATCTTCATTGTAGATTATTTCAGCTCCGAAACCTTTCATTGAAATTTCGCTATTGCAAAGGCAGTCAGAGTTTTCGACAGTCCCTGAGATTGAATATGCTCGCGTTCTTGTCCAAGAATTTGCTGTACAAGTTGACCAAGGACTTATTAATGCTTTACTGGCACTGATAGCATCTGAAGTCAACAAACAAGCATATGGAGTATGTCTTTTCTTTATGGAAATGTTTCCAGTGTTTTAATTGCACTACGCATATTACAGAAAGAAATGTTTGAGACGGATATGAACACAACTAGTGTACGTCTGGAGGACACCGCAAAACAATACCGTTCAAATCAACCGAGATCATTCTACAATGATCTGCACATTTCACCTCTCATGGTGTGTCTTTTTTTTGATGTTTTTAGATTATCCCTCAAAGATTTGTTATTGTAGATCCACTTGTCATTCTCACAAGGCGGTACTACTGGAGGAGGATCTTCGCCTGCGATGCCTATCCAATCGGAGTTCTTCAAAGTTCTGTTCCAAAGTGTCGGAGTGTCTGTCACAGAACTTCAGGACGTAGTTTTCAAGTATGACCTCCCCCTCACAGGTTTTTTTTCCAGACAACTTAGAGAAACGATCCTGTAATTGTTCTAGACTTGCGTACTTCGAACGAAAATGTGTTTTCTATCGATCAGATCAGTTGAACAGTGAGATAATTTCGCACTATACAATGCAAGCCCTGCGGCAGGTATCCTACAGTATCGGGTCACATTGAACCTATTGTTTGGATGATCGAGGTGCTCCTTTAAGATGTACGTGCTTGTGTTGGGTTTGGATATCATCGGAAATCCATTTGGACTTGTTCGCGATTTGTCAGCTGGTGTGGAGGACCTTTTCTATCAACCATTCCAAGGACTTATTCAAGGACCAGAGGTTAGCTTGATGTTTTTTTTATTCTGGAGCTATTTTTTTTTCAAACGCAATGTTTACACATCAATTATGAAGATGTATCAAGTCTTGTTTCAATTTTTTTGACTCAATTGATAGCTCTAAGCTGTAAAATTTCAAATATATATTAATTTAAGCAATCGTTACTGAAAACATTCACATTATACTGTATTTGTTTAAAGGAATTTGCCAGCGGTGTCGCGTTGGGTGTACAATCAATGTTCGGTCATGCCGTAGGTGGAGCAGCAGGTGCCGTTGGACGAATTACAGGCACAGTCGGCAAAGGTGTTGCTGCGTTGACTTTTGATGCGGAGTATCAGCGGAAAAGACAGGTTTCTAACAATTTGTCGTGTTTTTGCGTTTTTTTTTTGTCGTCCGTTTATGCATGATTTTCATATTCCCAGGAAGACTTAAATCGTCGACCGCAATCGTTTGGAGAGGGAATGGCGAGAGGTGTTAAAGGTCTTGGTATGGGTGTTGTGGAAGGAATTACAGGAGTAGTTACGAAACCCATCGAAGGAGCTAAGCATGAAGGTGGATTGGGATTTGTGAAAGGTGTTGGAAAGGTTCGTTGCTTTTATTTTGGATTCATTCCATGTTAAGCAGAGTACAGTTGTGATCGATTCAGGGTTTGATTGGTGTAGTTACACGTCCGGTGTCTGGTGTGGTCGATTTTGCAAGCAGTACTATGCATTCAGTTCGTACTGTAGCAGGAGCAGGCAAAGAAGCTGGAGCACTAAGACCACCAAGAGTCATACGACCTGATCATATCATTCGACCTTATAGTCAACATGAGGCGTTAGGGTTTAAGATTTTCAATGTGAGTGAGGTTTTAAATTTCATGGGGTTCTTTTTTAAGCAACAGCAATAACAATATAACTTTCCTTCTTTTCTTACTACTTACCTTCTTTTTAGGACACTGAACGTGGTGAACTAGCCGAAACCGACGAATTTATTACGTACGCCCCTATCACCGACAGAATTGTGTTACTTGTCACAAATGAGCAGCTGGTAAGCCTCTATTGACACCTGAGTAAACCACAAACGCTGTACTCATTGAGCGCAAGTCTATTTGATTACTGAGGTTGAGTAGATGACAGTTGAAGCTGCACAACACATTTCATATCCGCTGGTTTGCCAGTAATAAATAGTTATTCGTATCCAAGTAGGCAAATAACTTCTTTGTGACAGGCCGCACCCTCATTCCGTTGTCACGAAGTGGTTTTCTTTCAACTCAGTGATGTAGATGTTGGATTCGATGTGTGGTTATGAAAGATCCTCAAAAGAACCAATAACTCACTTGAAAAAAAAATTGAAATGCGCTTTTTTGCAACGCAACAAAATAAGCAAAAAATAACACAAACAAAAAATGAAAATTAGCGGCTGTCAAAATTCCTTGGTGTAAAAACTCCTATTGTTTGTTAATAGAATTCAAGAAATAGTAAGAAAGTACTAAAAATAGAAATGGAAAATTTAAGAATTAGAAATAGCGAGAAATATTTGTGCTAATCCTTATTCCTGCCGACTCTTGATTGCGTTTCTTGTTCTGTGCAGATCCATTAGTGGAGAAAAAATATGCAATTATATATTACTCGGATTCCTCAATTATGATATTGTGTTTGAGTATTTGTTCCGATTAAAAGAACGAACACTGTGAACACTGCAGTATCACTTATTTGATCCTAAAAATAATCGTAAGTTTTTGGCTGTAAATATTCTGGCTGATTGTGTCATCTAAATTGAATGTTGGCTCGTTAAGATCCTTAATTTTAGGCGACCTCATATTTTTTTATAGGTACTTACGAAACGAACGGATATAATGGGAACGTGGGCAGTGGACTGGCAGACCGAATACGATAAAATTAAGGAACCTATCTTTGTCGAGAATGGCATCAAACTTGTCTTAAAGGTGCGATTGAATTTGAATTGAAAGTGATGAAATATCCATGTATTTTGATGAGTCATCAGGGCGTGTCGGATCTGCGATTCTCTTTGAATAACAGGATACATAGGAAATACAATTTGTTCTTTTCCTTAGTTCTAATCGCAATTTTTAGGAGAAGAAACGTGGATTCCTTGGAATTGGCTCAACAGAAGGAAAGATAATAACTTTCGAAAATGCCGATGTGAGTGAAGTGGAAGATTTCCGTCTTTTTTCCTCAGTTTTCACTATATCTTTGTTTTTTTCTACGGGTTCGTTACTTTGGTTTTTAGATGTTTATTGTTAATCGAATATTACAACACTCTTTCTTAATTCCTACTTTTCAGGCTATTCAACAAAAAGTGCTTGCTGCGTATAAAGCTGCAACTGAGCTTCCTCCTTGAGTGTGATAAGTATCCAAGCTTTTTTTTCTTAGTATTGTAATGCTTGCCTGTTGATTTCCTAACGTATGTATGTGTTTTTGAATTTAAAATGGGAGGACCGGTTTTTTTTTCTTGTGCAGATCATATTGGGTGTTTATGCAACTCTTGTCGAATGCTTCCGCGTTAAGATTTCAAAATGTGCATTGTTGCTGTTGATATTTTTTTTCGGTTTGACTCTGTTTGCATTTTATGAGCCTTTCTACCTGAGTCGGTTTGATTACTCCTGTTATGCGAAGATCCTGAAGCGACTTCGATTTTCCCCCCTCTGTCTCGTCAAAACAACAATTCCGCTCGCACCATCCATCAGTCAACATCAATTTACAGGATATTTTAACCGACTATAATAAGCATATTTGTTCCGCATGGATGTTTAGAATCACCCTTGATTTTCTTTTCTTTTATCTTCGATGTACTTACGAGGTTCTATATCTGCCGTCATTTTGTACAGGGATGTAACCTTGATAAATTTGACCTTGATTGTTGTCCTTTTTGCGCTATTTTGATCAATATGAAATAATTAAAGTGAATCAGTCCCCGAAAGATCTCATCGAAATATCCAGGAGGCGGTAGAATTCCGCATTTAGTAAGATGTTCTTTTTACACGTGCATCAGTGCGTGAAAAGTGACTTGCCGTTTCTCGCGTTAGGATGTGTTCTCATGCCTCATCAACTCAATTTGCCCACCCCTGCATGACGTCTCAGTTTTTGTTGTTGATGAATGAGGTATGTTCGAAACCTGTGTATCATGAATCATAGAGGTTTCTCGGGAGAAAAAAATCTGACTCCAATAAATAGCCGCAAATATGTTGTCCGATAATTCTGAAAGACTACTTATGTCTGAAAGCGGTTGATCGGTTGACCACCACGAATACGAATCCTTGCCTATCTATCTTCCATGTCTAGTTTCCATTTTTTCTATTTTTCACGAATTTCGGAAACTTTCGATATTCGTGATCAACAATATGCCTGCCTTGCACAGTTTTTGCATATTCGGGATGTTTCGTTCCGATATCCTCTCGAGTTTTGAAACTTAAGGCGGGAAAGAAGATGTGAGAAGATTTTGAGGTGGCATTAAAAATGAGATGGAGTCAATTTTTATTTTGGTGGTTTCTTTTTAGGGTTAGTTTCAATTTTATTATTTTATTTTCTATTTCAGTATAACTGGGCTTTAATTTTATCGAGAAAGATTTTCGAAAATGGTAAATCTTCAAATATAGATTGATTTGATTTACAAATGATAAGGATAAAGTTTCTGGTGTTAACCAATCCGCTTGGGACCCGCGCCCCACGTTCACTTCAATTCAGAACCGTTTGAAGTTTACGAACGTGTAACTGGCCCGTACAATGACTTGCGGGGGGCAGCCGATGTGTCAACTCAGTGTTTTTGTCCCCCCAGACAAGCCTGGCACAATTTATCAGAAAAAAACGGATGGATGAAAGGCTTGGTGAGTATTAGGGTGGATTCGAACTTGCGACCGATCCTGCAGGAAGAGGAACCTCTTACCGTTAAACTACACCCGCCCCACCTTACAAAGGATGCAGATAGGATTTTTTTTTTTGAAAGACGAAATTGCTCGAAACGAAGAGGGTCCCGTTAAAGAGACTAGATTCACAAGCTGTATGTAAGAAAAAAAAGGCACTGTGGGCAGTACGGTTGGATTGTGATTTGTGGCGCAAAGAGGGAAGCGGTAGAGCTAGAAGTTCAGGCGATGGGACCCCGGCTCAGCACTGCAGCCAATTGGAGCAAGATTGAGGACACCGACCTTGAGCGTAACCGCATACGTACCACCGAATATCAGATTGTTTTGACCATACTGTAGGTCCTGCGTCGTTAATGACAAATTTTGCGACTGATCTACGGTATAATTCATCCACTGTTCATTTTTTTAATTCTCAATAGATATTCGTAGTTTTCTTTTTCTCACAATATCCGAGAAAATTAAAGTCGGAGAGAAATTTGAATGGGCTGCTAGTATGCCTGCATTCTGGTGAGCCTATAAATTTTATGCAAGTCTTATTTCTACTGAATGAAAAAATGAATGAATTTCTTATGAAATGACTATTATTTAAAACGTATCTAAATATGAAAACAAACAATACTTTTAGTGTATTTGTGTCACGACATACTTTTTATTCATTTATTTATCTTTATTTTATTCCCCTTCAAATTTTCTAAATGATTTAAGATTGGGGAGGTGTAGCCCAGTGGGTAAAAAGCTCTGCAGTCTGCAAGATCAATCGGAGGTTCGAATCCTCCTAGTGCTCACCAAGCCTTTCATTCCTCCGGGATCGATAAATTGGTGCCAAAATTGTACGGTAGGAATAAAACACCGACTTTGATAGAACGGCTAGCCTCGGAATTCATTGTATAGGCCCAACCTCAAACGATTCTGAATTGGAGCGAACGTGTTGGCGCATCCGGGGCGGACTAATTGACGCCAGACACTTTCTCCTTTAACCGGTAGGAAACAATACTACAGTATTATCTAGACTTTTTTTTTAGCAAGCAACTATTTTGTTTAACATTTAAAATTCTTTCTAATTCTATAAGTACAACTCTATTTCTCATTCTATAAGCTGTAACGGAAGCATTCACGTTTAATTCCTTGTGAGGTTATAATTAAAGTGGGTCCCACGATCAAGATCTTTACTTCTAAGACTATTATCTCCATTGAAATGTACTCAAATTTAAAGTACCAAAGTAACAGTTTGGAAAGATTTTTAGGAAAATTCATAGTGGCTCGTTGGTTATCTCTTAGAAGTCCCAGGATGATTCCTTCACGAGCAGTTCGATCGCTACTGACTGCTCTCTTCAACGAAATGTCTTTTCATTTCTCGAATTGGTTGCCGTATTGTCGAGCAACGAACTGTTTTGGGCAGGCGACGAACGTTTTTGTGGTTGAGAATTTCATCGACAAAGCGTGAGTTCAATTCAGTTAAATAGATGAAGCGAGAGGTAAGGTCTCTTTTCTGCTCGATGGTAAGCGGATGAAATGGGGCGTATGATTCGAATACAGTAACATTCGTTGCCCTCCCTCGTCCTCCCCTCACTGTTCATCCGAACGTCATCGTCATCGTCTTGAAATACAACCATTATCACGCATGTTTCAGGTTGGTTTCAGAATTATTTGAAAAATGATATTTACACGGGATATGTTAGCCATTCGGAAATCGGCCAATCGCATTTTAACCCTCAGGTCCTAACTGGAAAAGGATGATTTGTAATTGGTTGTCTACCTTTATTCCTGTCAACAAAAATGTATTTGTTAAATTCATAGGTGGGTAATGTTTTCAGCTTCCAGCTTCCACTATTTCGGGTGCAATAAAGTTAGAATTCTGCGAAAAAACAGCAACATAGAATATTTAGTAGGAGTTCCACTGCATTTATTCTACGGGAATTAATGAAGGAGGCTCGAATTCGCTTCAGGGGTTCAAGTCTAGATTTGGTGAAGTTAAAAGATTGAAGTCCTCTTGCAGAATCCAAAGAGATCTACTTTTGAAAGACGTATTTTTCGCATCAAGACATGAAAAAAAACGGAAATCCATATTTTTGATACATGACTGCAGGACTAGACGGATTACGTTGGAAAAATTTTGCTATGATTTGATTTTCGATCCTATTTTCCAGAAAACTCAGTTGAGGTGTTTTCTGTTCACTTGAGAAGAATACGGATTTTACTGTCGAATTAATGAGTGATTCTGTAGGTGAATTCTCTATCACCTCGGAATTGACGAATTTTTAAAATTTGTGTACGGAAAGAAATGGCATGAGGTGAGTTTGGTGGCCGAGGAATCGAGGAGAGTAGGAAATGAACTGGAAACACATTTTGAGGAATTTTATTGTGACGTTAAATTAAGGCGCCGTCTTGTTGGACCCGTTAAAAGGGTATCATTTGAAAATTTCCAGTAAAAAGTACATCTAGGTACCATGTCTGACCAACTTTAACTAGAAAAAGGGGACATTTTTTGAACCTGGCTAAGATTTTGTTGCAAATTAAAATTTTTCTTGAAGTATGGTAGTTGCGCTAATGGTAGCTTTTCAAATTTGCCACGCTTTTGGAGATGCCCCTTTAGGGTTGAGTGAGGGGCGAGGCAAGAAAGAAATAATAAGTCATAATAATGATAATAATAATAATAATAATAATAATAATAATAATAATAATAATAATAATAATAATAGTAATAATAATAGTAGCAATAATAATAATAACAATAATAACAATAATAATAGTAAGAGAATAGAACAAAAATAAGAAATGGCAGGTTTCCAGTGTGTTTATAATTGTATGAGAAGCAATGAATAAGATTTCTGGAAAGTGCGGCGTCTCCTTCCGAATGAGACTTTCAGAGAAAGTTATTCGTTATCATCCATTATCCATGTCATCAATCAAACAGGCAATCGATTCGATAGAATTACCGTATTCACTTTCCATGCTCCGTCGAGTAGGTGACGGCGTTGAAACGTTAGCCGTACTCAAAAGAATATGTGAGCAATCTTGGTGTTTACATAAGTCGTCAACAGGTTAAATCTTCAAAGATCAAATTTTGATGCTTCTGTACTCCCCGAAGATTCACCACTGGAAACAGCTTGGGTTACATCTTTTAATTAATTTTTTTTTTCAAATAAATTTTTAATAATGTGGATGTTGAAGATTTAAGATACATATTCGTAATTTTCCGGATCCTTGAATGCACATGGATAATATAAGGAGACGAGAAATGAGGTTTTTTTTTAAATTGAAGAACGAATCCATCCTTAACTCATGACATAGCACCAATGTTTGGAGGGTTTTTTTGTAATAATCTTATGCAGTAAGGAAAAATGAAATGATAATTCGGAAAGAAGAATGAGCTGGATTTGTGGAGATTACAAATAATTTTCTAATAGCATAGCATAAAAAACACTTTTTACTAGAATAGTAGTACCAAAGAGAGCGAAATACTCGTTTTACTAGTATCGTAGAACAGTAATAAAGCAGTTTTCCTAATATTCTTAAACAAGCTTTAATAAGCCGTAATAAAGTTTGTTAACAATCTTGGCTGTTGCTAAATTGGACCATGGGCAAGCTATATTCTCAAATAGATAAATAAATAGATAAAATAATTCTTTCAGAAATTTAGTAACTCTATGCGACTCGGCGATAAGCGGATGATATCCGGTCCTAGAACCTTACTCTACCGGTTTAATGTAGTGATCTCTCTAGCACGGTTCATCTCTGGAAACACTCCTGTAAGACCTGCTATCTCATGGACGCAAAGCTCAAAATCCTAGTGTCCCTAGCAAATCGACGTAGAAAACGTTTTGCTCATGTCCACTCTTGAGTGTAGCACAAATAAAGGGGCGGTAAGGCGAGAGAAGATTACATATGCTGGAGGTTCAGGAGGACAACGCTCGAGCAAACACAACCGAGAAAGCCGGAAGCGGTCCTGTCAACGCAAAGTGCGAGCTGACGCCGGCCGCCGCCATCACCGTCGCCGCCGCAGCCGCTCGGCCAAAGCCGGATTTTCTGCGAATTTTTGAGGTGCTCGTTGTGATTAGTGGGATTAGATGTGATCTTCGGTGAACGGATTAGGTTCACTTGTTGTTTAGGAAGAAAAAAATTCGGCTACATCTCAGGAGATTTATGTTTGTGCTGTTTGCGAGGAACCAGCACGTGGATTTCATTTCGGTGCTTTCACCTGTGAAGGATGTAAGGTGAGCAATTTCTATTATTATTTATTTATTTTAGCAAATCATAGACGAGTGCTAGCGAGGAAAACGTAGGAATGAAAATAATGATGTGCCACTGCCAAGCAACAACCTCGACGAAACATGGGACATACATAGAAAAACTGCTACAGTACAGCACAAAAAGTGACGGAAAGAAAAGCAATGAAACGAACAAAAATTACGTTTTTGTTCAAAGACAATAATTATACTGAAGTTTTCGCGATGACGATCCCCTGGATATTACAAAAGGTGGGACATGGATCTTCATAGGATTCATGTTATTACCATGAACCTCAAAAAATCCTCCGCAACGTGCTTCCATGGTGACCACAAGGTTGTTAAAGACATCACTCCACGAATCTGAGGTGGTACGAATTTTAGGTGGAGTATTCGTATACGGGATAGTAGATTATGTAGAGGTGGGTGATTCCGTCCATTTCTTCCTAATTCCCCGTAAAAACGGCCCGGAAGATCCGGCGCGTGCACAAGGCTGGCGCGCTCCAATCGAACTCGTTGTAGAAAATAGCGCGCCGGAATGCTCGAAGCCGTCTCTTCCGAGCCGTTTTTTACGGCAATTAGGAAGAAATGGGCGGAATCACCCCCCTCTCCCTAGTCTACGACCCCGTATTCGAATACTCCACCGGAAATCCGTACCACGTCAGATTCGTGGTGTGATGCCTTTAAGCGAGGGTCCCACTATGTCGATGTTTACTGTAAACGGTCGCATAGCGCGCAGCACAGAGGAGCGGATGGGACCGGACAGCTTGAGACATAGGAATGATAGTATTAATCAGTGCCCCGTTCTCCGGATACTGGCAGACAGGGAGCTATCACCGGAGACTAATTATGGGCGGGGCGTAGGAAGCTTCAGCCAATAGGAGTTGCTGGGTCCTTTTCCGAGCACCGCCTACCTCTACACATTTCATAGTTAGTCGAATAGTGAAATGTAAGCGCAGAAAAAAAACTTTGGCTGAATTTCTACAATCGACTCTAATATTGAGAGGATTTCGGCTCGTTTCCGAAGTAATTGAGGACTCAATGCTGAACCTATGTTTTCGTCAGTAGAAAAATATTTGTTTTCCCCTCCTCACGGAAATTCTCCAAGAGCACATTTACGTGCAAGGAATCGTCTCAACGGTGAAATCTCAATGATACACGCTCAAAAAGCTTTCGCATACCTCTTCAAAGGTTTCGGGAAGCGAACACTCTCTTGAAACTCATCTCTCACGATACCTAACCACAAAAACTAAACGTAAACCACTCGGTCACGTGTTTCTCGAGCAGAACATCTCGTAATCGTTGCTTGAGTGTGTCTATTATAACGATTTTTATGGATTTCTTCAATCAAGAGCTTGCCTTGCTCTCTTTCGCCGGCAAAAACTCCGGAGATGCTTGAGAAAAATCCGGTAGTCGGTCTGGCTCAGCCCACTTTCTGTCGGTTTTTCGCCACAGAGAAGCGTAGCGGTTAAGAACTGTAAAGTGAAGATCTTTTCACGCTGTATGCGAATCCTTGAAATCTTTCTATACGTAGTAAAAGTCCTTCGCAAATGGTTGTGAGAGAAATTTTCGTAATTTTTCATTGTAAAAATTGCTTCAAATCCAATTTTGTCAATTACAAACAGTGTTTTTGAAAGTTCCGTCTTTTACAATCTTTTCGTTTCGAGGTGGAGTCTTATTTAAACGAGAAATCTTTTCGGTTCTTCATAGAATTTCGGAAACTAATTGGAATAATCCCAGTAAGTAAGCTGTATCGATTACTCAGGATCTTCAGTAGATCAAATGTTGGCGAAGAAGCTACTACAAATAATGACAACATTATTAGCAATAACCATCTCCAGAAGAAAAGCCGCGAACATTCGATCCATAATGACAAAAATAACAACAATAAATAAAATAATAATAATAAAAACGTGAAATATCCTCTTTTTTTTCTATTCATACCCCCAGGTTTTCTGCTTGAGCTCCGTATTGTTCACGGAAAATCTCTTTCGCTTCCAGAATATTCACTTGCTGTCATAGCGACGATACCACATTCATTTGATGGAAAGGTGAAGACACGGCGCATTTCATTTGATCTAGAAAAATCCACAAAAAATTGAGAATCTCTATACTACCTTTGCAACGATAACACACCAACTATATGAAAATATTTATACAAACTAACGGAGAAAATCCAAGAATTTAGGGTTTCAAAGTTTTCCAGAAAGCACTGGCGCCTGCATTCGGAAATATCGAGAAAAAAATCTACATATCTATATCAACTGAGCTACAGAACTAATAAGCGGAAATCCAATGAACACCCCATACTTCCATGGAGACGTATCCGCGTGATATGCCGGGAATGGCAGGATTGCAGAGGTGTGGAAGTAATTAACGGTGCCTGAGGGGACTTTGCCCGTTTTCAGGCCACGCATTTGTCAAAAGTATATTTGAAATCAGCAGCTCATTTGCTTTCGAATGGTATTTTCAAAATTTAATTTTGCCCACTTCCAAGAATTCCGACGGTTTGCGACGGATTTTGGGACATAAGTTAGTAGTTGTATGTGTGGCTAACCATAAGTTCGGCAGGTGTAGCGCAGTCAGCAAGAGGTTCCGCTTTGTCTACGAGGAGGTTCGAATCCACCGTAGCGCTCACCAAACCCTTCATTCTTCTGGGGTCGATAAATTGGTACCAGGCATGTCTGGGATGTTAAAATCCTGAACTGTCATATCGGCTAGCTCCGGAAGTCGTTGTATAGGCCAGCCAGCACGTTCCTGAACCTCAAACGATTCTGAGTTGAAGTGAATGCGTTTGGGGGTCCCAAGTGGATTGATCAACGCCAGAGCCACGACTTGGCACCACGCATGCTTTTTCCCTGCTTCCCTGACAGGCATATATCCGCTTGGGGGTTTCCCAGGATTCCAGGCGCAACCGCGGTCACCATGATGAACATATTCGGCGACGAGTATAAGTATGATTTCTCTTTAACAATTCATTGAAGAAGGTTGTTTAAATTTTTTTCCGTTTTGAAATTGTATTACGTTAGAAAACCTTGCACTTAAAACTTCACTTTACATTTACAATGTAACTATTTTAATAGGAATAACGTTTGTCCAGAGATACATAGTCTTGAGACTGTACATAATGTGCGAAATTCACAGTATTCTTGAAAAAATACCAGAAATAGTGGTCGGTATTGTGGAATGTGCTAGGAAATTTATTAGAAAATTGAATTAGAAATTACAAACATAGGCTAAAATATGTTTTTTTAAGTAATATTTTCGGATGAGTAAAGAGAAATTAAATTATAGCGTGAAAAATTCCGATTGAAATGTATTCACTGTTTGATGGATGCAATTTCCAGAATTCAAATTGTCGCGTTTTTTTAAAGGATTCTCTTATTATCCACTTTAGACAACTATTTTGTGATCTTCAATCTTTAATCTTTAGCTAACTTCATCTGGTGATTTGATATGACTTTATATCTTTCTGTCAAAAGCTGCTCCTGGTGGATTAGTGATACTGTATATTTAATAACGGTGAATAAAGATGCAAGCTCACCCCACCTTTTTTTCATCCAAACGAAATCCGGAATTTCGAGTTTTGTGAAGTGGTTACGCGTACATACGCGAAGTATCCTGAACATTACGTACCTTAAAGTACGCGGCAAAGATATCGATAGAGCCGATTCGAACCGAAGTGCTACTGTTTTTTCCCCCTTATACAAATAGATCACAGCGCTTTTCAGCGTGTCAGGAAAGCGTAGCAGTTCTAACGCCGCTTTTTCCATCAAACTTCAACAATACCAGCCAACAATCCGTGTTTACGGACTCACTATTTAAAGGCATCACCCCATTAATCTGAGGTGGTACGGATTTCAGGTGGAGAATTCGTATACAGGATGGGAGACTACAGAGAGGGGGGAGATTCCGTCCATTTCTTCCTAATTGCCGTAAAAAACGGCCCGGAAGATACGGCTTCATTCGTTTTGGCGCACCATTTTCTACAAGGAGTTCGATTGGAGCGCGCCAGTCTTGTGCGGCGCCCCATCTTCCGGGCCGTTTTTTACGGCAATTGGCAAGAAACGGACGCAATCACCTCCCTCTCCGTAGTCTCCCATCCTGTATACGAATACTCCACCTGTAATCTGCACCACCTCAGATTCGCACGGTGATGCCTTTAAAATAATCAAAAATAGTAAACTAAGCGTAAACATGACTATTGCTCCTCTACGTAGAGGAGAAATATTCAAATGAATTACTAGAACTAAGAAATAACGCTGATAATTTACAGTAAGATGAAGTTAAGTAAAATTTTAAATAGTAGAAAAGATAATTAATAATTGTTATACGTACTGAAATCAACCGTTTTGAGTGAAACGATTGGCTGAAATCCGAAATCCTTCGTCAAAAATGTTCCAGAATTACGTCTTGATGCATCCGACCAAAAAATCCCCTTGATATATTCTATTGACACTTTCCATTTCAAAGATTGTGAGATGTACATAGTGCTGGAATTTTTTTCCTCTAAAAACAATAATTTTCGTTAAAAAAAAATGATTTCCAGATATTTGTAGGATCTGACGAACGTTATCTGTTGTATTGCCCTTAAACTAGGACTTTGCGAACATAGTTTTCCCGGCAAAGGAGGTTATTCAACTTAAGAAAAGAAGAAATGAGAAATAAGAGTGGAAAATTGTGTAATTAGACGGATTTTCAACATTCTTTAGAAAAAACTTGGATATTGCGCAGCACAAAGTTTCCATGCAATTTATTTTTTCGTTCACATATAAATTTGCTTGGACATGACTTTTCTTCGACAGTCGTTGTAGAAAGGAAATAAAAATAAATAAATAAAAATATGAGGAAAAAATCTGAAAATATGATTTAAAAACTAGAGCATAAATATCGCTAAAAATAGTGTAATAAAATAATATAATAAAAAAATAAAATATGATGAAATATAATTAATTTAGATATTTTCAGATCCAATCAATAATTTTAGCATAGTATCGTAAGATGTTTTTGATTGTTAATTGTTTCACATTAGTCGCTCAATTTTTTTTTCGATAATTTAAACGTTGTAGAAAATTCCCAGCAAAGAAAAAAAACTTTTCTCCAGTCAGGTGAACTGCGCACTTAGTGATGCTCTTAACGTTCCGACATGTGTTGTTTGCAGAAAAATACAACACGATTAGCTACCGTTTCAAAGTCCGCTACGCTCCTATTAAAATAATCGTTTCAGTCGTTCTTCGGACGGACTTGTCTCCGGAAGAATCACGAACGTTTCGAATGCAAAAATGCAGGCCGGTGTGATGTTGTCGTGAGAGCTTAAATTCTACGTTTTTGTGTTCTTTTGAACTGAAGCCTTAAGGAGGACATGTTTTAGGGATCGAATAGGACCTCTTGTAAAGCTTGCCGCTATAAGCGATGTGTAAGCGTTGGTATGTCTCCATTAAGTGAGTTCTATTCGAGTACTGTATAAATCCAAGAGATTTGAAGTCAATGGTCAAGTTTTTCCACGAATTCAGGAGATTCGAAGTCAGTGGTTGTCCAAAAACAACTTTTAAAAAAATTTTGTTCAAGCTTTTCTGACATTTAGTTTGGTTTCATTTGGTTTGACATTTGGTGTAATTGCGTACTACAGTAGTCGCACACGAAATGAGAAGGCCAAAACCGTGTTTCTACTTGAATATACCTGTTTTTTCATCATCTAACAGGTTTGCAACCGTTTTCACCGCCGCGACTAACAAGTTAGGACGGTTTTCCATCGCGTGTCTTACGTGGACACGCGACAATGGAACGCAACGCGGCGGCAGAGATCCACATATTTTTTCCGAGTTATAGTGAACGATGTTCGTTGTTTCGTATATGTGTGTGACTGCAAATTCCTTCATTTTTTTGTGAATTTATAGAAATTATTCTTTTCACATGAAAATTCGATATCAAGAGAAAAATATCATACTGTGGATATGAGATACTGTAGGATGTGCAGCGTCAGCTCGATGTGTAACCGTATCAGCCCATTTTTCAAAATAGTCGACATTTCGAAGGAATATATTGCTTTTCTCCGCGTGCAGGTCGTATTTCAACTCTAAATTTGATTTTTTTTTTTCGAATACAGAGTTAAAAATGTTACTAGCAATCAATTATAATAATTTTTGTTTGTATTGTACGCTTTTTTTCTTTGTGGAAAATGCAAAGTCTCTTCATTAGTTTCTACGGATTGGGGTTTTCTGAAGGCGCGTTAATTTATTCGGACTCACAAGATTAAATCCGCTATCAATTAGGATTTAATTATTCGTAGGATTCGCAAATAAACGAAACGGAGCTTTTGCACATTTCCTATCTGATTCCCGGATTTCTTTCCAACCTAATTTTTCATTGCACTTTTGTGCCCATTCATCGCACGGGCACGGATGTCAGGATGAAGTCAGGATCAAGAAAGGGAAATTGCGAGAAATTTTTTCGATGCTTTAGAAAAAAATTTCTCGCAAAACCTGCGTCTACATTTTTAATTCAGTGAACAAAATTGAAATTAATCGCGATGTTTTTTGAAGCGGTTTCAAAATGTTGGCGCCATATATGTACCGTACAGTTTTTCATGCACCTGTCATTAGCGCGTCACCAAATTTGACCCCATTACCGTGGGAACGAAGGGGGTAATTCTCCAGCCCTAATCAGTGGTGGGGTGCTGTTTTTGCAATAATCCTTTGCTTCAATGATTTTACATCTGCCTCTTTTCATCTGAATTTATTTATTTTCTTATTTTTTATGTGGTAACCAGTACAGGAATGAACAAAACATCTAAGGAAACAATACAAAGGTAACCAATAAAGAGATAATTCATAGTTTATCATTAAAAACTAAAATACATGAATAATTTATAGTACAATACAAATAAAATACGTAAAGATAAATACAAACAGAACACGTACACGTACGTAAATACACGTACGTAAACAGAAAAGACAAGACAAGTACTAGAAAAGTAAATAGATAATGAATAACAAATAAATGAATAAATAATGAGTACAAAATACCATAAGTAAATAAATACAAAGCATAAATATATACAAAAATCAAATACATACTAAATACAAATATATACAAAATATGAATACTAAATACATAAAATACTTGCTTGAAGAGTAACCTCTAACTGCTTGTTTGCAACAATTTTTGCTACAGCTCAAAAAAATCAATAATAAAAAATTAAAATTGACATATACATTATATTTTCTTCTCAGCTTATGGAACTTTAGCGGTAGTTGAACGCTTTTCTCTCAAGATCAAAAAGTTGGAGCGCATTCTGACAACGTAATATTTTTACCTTGTACCGTAACCATTGTACGTAGAGATGATAAGGGGGGATTTCAAATGGTACTGCGTCCATATATGTCATCGATTTCGAACAGAAATGAAATCAGCGAGGTTTAGAATAGTATAACTAGTATAATAGTAACTATGAAGGGAATTTCCTGGGAAATATTGATTTTTTTTTCCAGATTCTCGTTTCGGTCGACGCTCGAAGTACTTCAAAGTATCGATGTCAGTCTCACAGAAACCTGTGTATCCTGTGCTACCGATACTACCGCCTACCAGCCTTTCATTCAACTTCCCTCCGCCCATTATTTATCCGTTATTTCTCTCGAATCTGCTTCATTTCTATGCAATTTATCGTCATGACAATCCTTCAAATATTCCTTAGTGTTCTATGTCCACTAAAAAAATTGTATGTGCTCTCTTGTTCGGGTTAATAAATTTTTGTAAGATTTTCATTTCAGAATTTTTCTTTTTTTTCTGTTAGAAAGACGAAGGAAGCAGAAAGGTTTCTTCTGGAGACTCAGGAGCCATGAGAAAATCAATCTATATCCACTGAGGTACAGGAATAAGTATGGTTGACCATATATAACGGCGGGTAGAGCCCAGTTAGTAAAAGGTTGCGCTCTGTCTGCGAAGAGGTTCGAATCCACCTCAATGCTCACCAAGCCTTTCATCCCCCTGGGGTCGATAAATTGGCACCAGACTTGCCGGGAGGATAAAAACACTGAATTGACCCGTCGGCTAGCCCCCGCAAGTCATTCTATGGAACAGTGACACGTTCGTAAACCTCAAACGATTCTGAATTGAAGTGAACATGGGGACGGATCCTAAGCGGATTGATTAACTCCGGACACTTTATCGCTTTATCCTTAACAATTTTTTTGACCTCAAAACTCACGAGACTCGGGGAATGTCCGGCTGGCGGACGGGTCGACGGGGCGCACGGGCGGGCCGGGCGGGCCAGCTGCGACGACAGAACTGGGCGTGTCCGCCTTCGGGCAGTCGTCGTCGTGTCGGTTGCCGAACTCCACCTCTTCACCCGAGCGCGGACCTCAGCCACTCATTGATCACCTGCCATATTGTGCGTGTGTGAGAGAGAACTGCCGATTTGGTGGTCCCGTATGACCTAACCGGTACGAGCACCATGTTTGTGTATTTTTGCGTATTGCTACTATTGCGGTTAGCCGCTTCTCTGGATGTATTCTGTGGAAGTTTGACAATTTTCGAACAACAACGATTCGGAACAAATTCGCTGGCCTTATCCTCACAAGAGA
This sequence comes from Necator americanus, assembly GCF_031761385.1. Taxonomy (NCBI): domain Eukaryota; kingdom Metazoa; phylum Nematoda; class Chromadorea; order Rhabditida; family Ancylostomatidae; genus Necator; species Necator americanus. The sequence continues at coordinate 36,602,464 of NC_087371.1, read as the reverse complement.
CCAACGATTTGAAACAATGCCTTGAACTTTGTTGTTCTGTTATGAGTGAGTTTTTTTTTTCGAAACTAAAATTTTTTTCATTTTCTCTTAATTTGAATTCCCTTCTCTTTCTTCACCGTTGATGTATCCTTTCTTTCCATATCCTTCCCCAGGATGTTATAATATAGTCTAATTGGCGTAATGGATAGGCATTTATGAAGGTAACATCGGCTCTGGCTAAGTAAATAAGCGCTTTCCCGGCCACTAAGCCCGATGTCGTCAAGGAAACCACCGCCAGCGAACACAAAGCAAATTACACCAGTAGCTTTGTGGTTGTCATGATACCACTTAGAGTGATCCATGGGGCAAATTTCTAGAGGTTTCCACGATGGAAAAGAGAAAAATCCAGAAAATTAGCTGCAATTATATACCAGATAAATACAGTCAATCGTTGACTTGCAAGTGCCAGTAGTTTTTTGAGGCACACCTTCTCCTTCTTTTTTCTTCGACCATTTCTTTCTTTTTTTTTTCTTGGACCCCCGTTTAGAAGGTCATTTCCCGTTTTGTGACAGTAATTAGACTTTTTTTCTGATTTTGCAATGTTGTTTTTAATCCTTATCTCTTTTTGTGAAATTGAGCACTTATTAGATTTTTGTAGAAAAAAATTTCCCAAGTTTTGATTCTAAACTTTATTCTGTTTTGTTTTGAGGAATTTCTGGAACGGTGTAGAACGTTCAAAGCTTTCTTCAAAGGCGTTTAAGGACATCAGGACAGAGCCAGAAACCTTAGCGTTTCTTCTGATCCGTAGTTTGCTATTTACTGTTCTCTTTTTGTGATTTCGGCTATTTCTTAATTATTATTATTTAAACAGCAACATACTCTGCTCAAACTGTGTCTTCTACAAATTTACTACACAATTTCGGAACTAAAACAATAATTTTGTGGAAAATGGCTTTTGCCCCTGAATTTACTAATGTTTCTTATGGGAGGTAAGAAGGAAAATAAGGGGCTGAGTGCTTTTCTGTCTTTTTTTACCACTTCTACAAGCAAAAATCCAGTTTTCATTTTACAGAACAACCTTTATTTATTTATTTATTTATTTGTTTATTTATTCGTTTATTTATTACGCTTAATGGCGTTTCGAAAATGATGGGGCAAGGACAAAAACAACACAGAAACTGTACGACGAAGTAATATTAAAAAAAACAGGAAAAAGAATACAGTTAGCAGGAATAGGATGTTGTTTTTTTCTGTTTATGTCGTTATTTTAAAATTTCCTTCTTCTTCCAAAATGACTTTTTCGATACGGTCAATTTTGATCGTTACGATTAGATTTGTTGGTTGAAAATAATTGAATTTGACAGATGAATATAGTGCTTATTTCTTTATCTGAATTATCTGAATATCTATCTACACCTATACATATTCCTTCTTTTTTTCCTTAATTTCCTTTTCTAACTGGATTAAAATGGGTTCACGATTTGTTTCCTTTTTTCTTGCGAGAAGAAACTAGTTTCGAGTTACGATAACGTTTTTACGAGATCAATCTTCAGTGAGAGGAAAAAAGAAGGAGGTTTTTTTTTTATTTATGACGCTAATTTCAACCTCCTTACTGCCGCACGCTTATTGTCCTGCAATGAAACCGCTCGTTCTACGGAAATTACAATTGCGATCTTACAAGGTCGACTGTTATGGCGAGAAATGATTGTTTGTTTACATGAGAAAAAAAAGAATTCTTTCACCTTTCAAAATTTCTAAGAATTTTTCCCCCATAATAAACGCAGAAGAACAGAACAAACAGAGAACATTGGAAACAAATATGTATAATATTTGTAGATTTTTTCAAAATTCCTTCAAAAATCCAAAATTTTTTCTTTTCAAAATTTCAAAACTAGAAATTTTTCGGTGTATTTTTTCTTCAGAGTTTTAAGGACGAAAAAAAAACCTTTAAAACAAACTTCAAACAGATGATGATTATCGAAGAGAAGAAATTAATATCCGTATTCATGTCGGAAAAAAAAACATATTATTAATTTTCTCACTATTAATATCAAAACTTCTATTTCTAAGATGTATTTCCTCTTAACTATTTAATGTCAATATTTGCGCATCGTAGGTGATCTTTGAGCCCAGTAAGTAAATCAGTTTTTTTCGAAAATAGAAAATTCTTATTTCCGGAATTCCCTGCCCTATATACCTTCCATATGTTTTTATAGAACCGTGATTTAGGGTAAAGGCTTCTCCAAATTTGTCCCATAAAAACTGGAATAAAGCAAATGGACGAGTTCTCCGTCAAATTATACATGATTTAAAATTGTAAGTTAGGGGATTTGGCTACGTCTGCACTTTTTCCCCTATTCAAAACCCCTCTATTAAAATACGCACACATTTGAATGACGAGACTTTAAAAGAAGTTATGTGAACGTCTCCAGAAAACGTCAATATGTCAGGATATTTCGAGATCGGAGTGGTTCAGAAGAGTAAAAACGCGATTGATTAACATTTACTGTTATTACTTTAATTACATTTAATTTATTACTTTAATTTTATTACTCTACATAATTCAACTTATAAAATTTACATTAATGGCTTTATATAATTGGATTCGTTTTGCTTCTTATGGAACCATTACCCTTTACTGTTTTTTTTTTACATTATTACACCGTAGTTAACAGTTTTTTTTAATACCGGCTGAAAAGAAACAGATATCGTAGAAGGAAGGAATCGTAGAAGAATTTTTTTGAATTGGTGTTAAATCTATGAAAAATCAATTTTCCTGAAAAGGTTCTTCTTCAAAAAAGAAATAACACTAACCGTATGCAATTTCGATCAAATTCCCCTAAAATTGTTTTCTTGTTGTCGAAAAAAAAAAGCGGTTGGGTTAGAATTGGTACGGAAAAACGTGAAGTTTCTATTTTCTCAGACCTCCCCGATGGATTGTCTCCGTTTGTCGCGCAAACAATTTTCTTTATCCTCTATTTGATGGAATTATTAAAATTGTCTAAGTTTCATAGCTGAGGAAAAAATTCTAAGGATGTAAACGTTTCCTATGCAGCTGGGACTGGAAGATTCCTGAAATTTGATCCCTTTATTTCTTTTCCAGTCTAATTGTATGTTATTTGATGAAGGAGAGGCGCCTAAATGATTGATTCGCCCCGGTTCAGACGCTTTAACGCTGAAAAGGGATAAATTTGCATTTGTGATCCTCTTTGCCGCAGAGTCGACTTGTCGTCGTCGTCCGTCGTCGTCCGTCCGTCGTTCCTATTGGAAACCAGCCACATCCACATCGTAGTCGCGTTTCACGGTTATATCACTGTTCCGAATGGGATGTGCGCCCGGATTTCGAACATTCCGAAAAAGCCGATCCGTTTCTCGAAGTCGATCCCTTTCTTTCTGGAAGAAGAATTTTGGTGGTGCTCATGCTAGGGTAGCAGTACTCCCGGAGCACTCAGGGACTCCCAACGAACGCAGCCCAGCCATACCAGGTCGTCGACCTCCAACCACTTCTTCAACGCACAACGACGTCAAACGGAAAGAGTGAATGTGTGCATTTTTGTGCGAGATTTTTTCCCGCCATTCGCCGCAAGGTCATCCGCACTTACAACCTCGCTCCTCTCGTGTCTTTGACTGCTCGACGCGACGCGACGCGAACATCGATGCCGTCGATTCGCTGAGGAATCGTCACGGACAGATGTTCCAAACTGACGTTGACGCTGTACCACACCACTCAGCCGGAACACTTATTAGTGTCGGCCGTTTCACTCCCTTTTATGATACGATAGGGTCTGTACGAATCCGATCTGTGAGCGCCGAGCGGACCGCGCTTTAACCACGATCGTTATCGTTACGTAAATGGCTACTATGAACGGGTTTATAATCTCAGGATCTCCTATAAAACTTTTTTATAGGAGTGGTTTTTTTATACAAATTGAAAGTTATGCCCATGTTCGAGCGTCTTTGAACCTCGGCATGTTGAAACGTTGTTGTTGTAGTTTTTAATTGATTTTTTTAAAATGAAAGTTATGCACCTTAAAAAGATTACTAGTAATATTTAGTACAATGTTTATTTATTTATGCTTATTTTTTCGAATCTATTTATTATTTATATTCATTCATTATTTTTACTTTTATTTATTCTCTGTTTATTATCTGTAATACGAAAAAAAACAACGGAAAAATGCTCGTTATACTATGCACCATAGAAACGAAGATGGAGTTGTGCTCTTTCGAGTACTAAGATCCAAAAAAATCAGTGATAAACGGACGAAATTCTGGATCTCGTAATGCAAATCTGCCCTCTTTAAACGCTGCAGGAAATTTGCAACTTGAAAAAATTAGATCCTCATAGACGAAAAAAAAAACAATTGCTTTAACAAATAATCCTCGTCCCCTGAGAGAAATCAAAGGCTACTAAACAAGTTTTCAGCAAACAGCAATATTATTATTATTGTTATTATTATTATTATTATTATTATTATTATTATTATTATTATTATTATTATTATTATTATTATTATTTAGCAATAATAGCAAACAGTTATATGGAGATATAAACCTCACACTTTTCCAGTAGCAATTCTAACCCATACGCTTTTTTTCGACAACGGGAAAACAATTTTAGCGGAATTTGATCGAAATTTCGTACATATGAACATAACTACGGTGTAATAATGTAAAAAAAAAACAGTAAAAGGTAATGGTTCCATAAGACGTAATACGAATCCAGCTATATAAAGCCATAAATGTAAATTTTGTAAGTTGAATTATGTAGAGTAATAAAATTAAAGTTATAAATTAAATATAATTAAAGTAATAACAGTAAATGTTAATCAATCGCGTTTTTACTCTTCTGAACCACACCGATCTCGAAATATCCTGACGTATTGACTTTTTCTGGCGACGTTCGCATAGCTTCTTTTCTTAAAGATGAAAAGTAGAATATTAGGATTTTTTATATTAGTGACGGTCATAAATAATAATAAGTGCGACTGTGGTGTCGCATGTTGTATCAGGAATATACATATACAAAATACAGTAAACAAAAAAAAACACCCGCAGCGATAAACTTCGTTCCTCGTTGCTAAGGTTTACTACGTCTTTTCTTTTTTTCCCCTCAAAAACCTCTTAGGACGTAAGAATCTTTGCCCGGACGCCCTATCCTAGTACTTGTCAATATTGACGGTTTTTACAGGAGGACACGTACGTAGAGGATTTTACGAGCTTATCTTCCGGTAATCCGCGCACACACGCACACACCTCAGCTCATCTTTTCCAGGAGAAAAATACGGATAAAGTGTTCAGTAAGAGATCCGTAAAGTAAAGAAATGGCCAATCACGATTGATCCAAGTTGATCCTTTAATTTTCGTGGTCAAGAGGTCTGTGAAGAGGAAATGGAACACGTTGTAGTTCTGCGGAACAAAGTAACGTTGTTTATTTTTTTAAATGAAATCAAAACAGTTCAACAAAATATAGAACATCATAATGATTTCTTGTTTTAGTACAAAATTCATTTTTTTAGAAAGAAGGATTAAAAGAAGCTCAAAGGGTGGCGATTGGATCTATCTGAAATTTTTTAAATGAAATTTTCGAGGAAATGAGATTGAGTGGAGGAGATTATGAGAAGGAGAATGAGGAGGAAGAAGGGGAATGAGGAAAGGAGAAGAGAGATAACTTCTTGCCAAAAATTACTAATTACATAATCTAGTAGAAAAAGTCTTTTTTTAGAGAGTTTATAGTTCCTCAGATCACAAGCGGATCCATAAGAAAATCGACACGTAATTCGTGCAAGGAAAATCCTCGGAAATAAAATATTATATGAGGTGCTTGGAGAAATTTTTTCTTTTTTTTGCAAGACAAAAACCTCTTTTCTTTTTTATATTATTATATGCTGGTTCTGTGAGAATCGCTTGAATTCCTCCTTTAGAGTGATGGTTGAAGAATTTTACAATAACAACTATATAATATTTCGTAGTTATATGCATAGAATTTTGTATAGTTATGTTTATATTAAAATATAACTTTATAAATAGTTGAAAATATTGAAAAATGAAAAGAGATAAAATTTAAAAAAATGAAATTAAAACAACTTATATAATAACTAGAACAAACCATTGCGCACGTGGATATAAGTGTGATCCGTAAGGCTTAGGAATCACTGATTGTACGATTTTGAGAAAAAAAAACTCTTTCCGCTCGAAGTAGATTTTTCTGTGGTCTTGATTTTAATCAGAAACTCTCACTTCGACGATTTTCCGGTTTTTCAGGAGTGAAAAAGAATGTAGTAGATAAGAAAAAAGGACTGTGAAAAAAGCCTCTATTTTTTCGATCCTCTCTGGATGAGAGTGATGATGGATCAACCTAGTTCATCGTGTTTGAAGCGCTCTCATTATTTTTCCAAATACGAAATTTAGTTTTCATAAAAGAATACAAAAATACTGTAGTTTTTCAGATTGTCGTGGAGTGACATTCACCGGTGTGATCGTACCGCATGAAGGACAACCAAATTGTCTTCTTGTTGGATGCCGAGGCGATTCGTGTGATATGAATCAACGAGCTGAGTATGCGGATGGACTTATCTCAGTGCTCATCAACAGGACAATGGTATTACTTGGATTTTTTCTATTACTAGTGTGTCTACGAGGTCTTTAGATGGGACCCTTATGAGTCTGACATTTCTTGCCTTCTTCCGAGGCGTAGTGTCCCACCACAGGTATGCCCGGTGATAGCCACACATTTGTCGTTGCCCAGTGTATCCATCAAAAATATAAGAAAGAAGTAATAAAGGTAATAAATAAATAAAAGTAATAAATAAATAAGCAGTAATATGTAGTAATAATAAAAATATGAAGTAATAAATAAATAATGAAGTAATAAAATGATAAAAGTAAGGAAATAAATAGTAAAAAAAACGTGGACAAAGGTACTCCAAAGTCCCAATACACGAGAACGCTTGAAATCTTACTTAGATTTTTTTCCTGACTAGTTATGGTTAGCAAAGAATTCAGGAGCATTCCAGAATAAGCATATCATCAGATTTCCTCTTGTCAAAACTAACTCACTCTTTTTTAAATTGAATTCTTTCACTTTCAATCTCTAATTTTTCCAACTTCTTTCTACTAATTTATTCAATTTTCAATTTTTTTTGATTTTTTCTTAAATATGGGCGGGTGTGGCGCAGTCGGTTAGAGATTCCTTGTAGCCACACGGTCGAGGGTTTGAAACCGCCCTAGTGCAAACCAAGCCTTTCATCCCTCCGGGGTCGATAAATTGGTATCAGACTTGTCTGGGAGGATAAAAAAACACTGTCTTGACCATCGGCTGGCCCCCGCAAGTCATTGTGTAGGCCAACACGCGTTCCAAAACTCATCGATTACGAATTCCAGTAAAAAAAAAACGCGTTGGCGCATCCCAAGTGGATTGATACGCCAGTGACTTTATCCTTCTTATCTTAAATATGACCTTATAAGTGATCGCTAATCGATCCTTCAAAAATAATCGTCAAATAATAATAATAATAAAATAATAATAAAAAATTCGATAATCGTCCTATTAGTTTCCTGATCATTTCACACATATCAGGTGGTTTTCTTTTTGAAATGGACACACTTTTCGGACAATAATGGAATCACGAATGACGACGTTGACCTCATTGTTTAGTCCTGAAAATCCTCGGAATCGTTTCTTTCTGGTTAGTGACAGTTCCCGTAACTGGTGGTGTAGATATAATTGTGTGAAACACACACAACCAACTAGTTACCTGTTCCTCCCGTAATGGACTCACCACCCGCTACCGTTACCGAAAACTGCCGCCGTGCATCGCGCTTGCGCGCGCTCCAGTACTCCAGTTTCTTAGCGAATCGTTTCTGGATCGGCTATCCTAATACGCGTAGAGACGGAGGGATTCGAGAGCTCGGTTCCCGTGAAACAATTCTTCGGCACTCGATTACCGTAGTGCTTATTAATGTTTTATTGACATAGCCCTCCCCTCCCCCTATAGGTGAAGAGGTCCTTGTAAGGGGAAGCGAATCGTATTAAGCCTGGGATTAATACACTTCTCAGGTAGTGCCGTAGTGTCAACATTGCTCCCTAAGGTAGCTTAAGAGGGTAGGTCCTAGAGCGATGTAAAGATATTTCTGTGAATTTTGATAAAGAAAAATAAACACCTCACTACACATACATATGTATGTGTCAGCTTAAAGGCACCCCATGAATCCGGAGTGGTACGGATTTCAGGTGGAGAGTTCGTATACGGGATTATGATTTAGTAGATTATGGAGATGAGGGTGATTCCGTCCATTTCTTCTTATTTGCCTTAAAGAACGGGCCGGAAGATCCGGCGCGTGCACAAGGCTGGCGCGCTCCAATCGAACTCGGTTGTAGAAAATAGCGCGCTGGGAAGCTCGAAGCCGTATCTTCCGGGTCGTTTTTTACGGCAATTAGGAAGGAATGGACGGAATCACCTCCTCTCCATAATCTACGATCCCGTATACGAATGCTCCACCTGAAATCCGTACCACCTCAGATTCGTCGGGTGATGCCTTCAAGATTTTTTTGTGTCCACCGCCTAAGCATTTGTTCGCGATGTTCGTGACTGTGAGCTTCAGCCACAATCCATCGTGTATTTTTCGTGCGTTGACAGTTTCTGCTTGCGGACAAACATTGTTCTACGTTGAGCTGCTCGTTGAGCTCATCTCGTTCCGGCCACAAAGAACCCCATATCTGAAATCTGTGGTCGTTGACCTTTGTTTGCAATGAACCGGCGAAAAGAGGAGTTAGGAGAAAAGAGGAGTTACTGAGAGATAGAGTGAGTGAGGGGAAAAAAAGATGTCCTCCTCACTCTTTTACTCACGGTTTTTCCTCCGCCCAAACATGATACACATGTTACTTCACCTTCTCATCAAATAATCGTAGCAAGGCACGAAGTAACCTGACCCTGTTTTGGTTCATGTCCGTTCATACAAAATGCTAGAGTAAACATTGCCACAGCGTCGTCCACATACCGCCTTTTCTTGGCTGGCTGGCCGCTGTCTAAACATACATACATCGTGGAATATTCGAGAGTGTAATCCTGAATAGAAAGTGTGGAAAGGGATCTCTTGACTAATTACTAAAAATTCTGACCGCTATTAAGCTATGGAGATCTTGAAAAAGTCACTAATTAGTGATTGCTATTGAGTATTGATTAATTAGCGTAGAGGACTTTATTTATTTATTTATTCATTATTCATTTTATTTATTCATTATTTATTCTATTTATTCAATATTTTATTTATTTTTCCCAGTATCTTGGAGGAAATTTAAAAACCATGTCTTCAAGTCTAACAATTCCCACAACAACACACAACAAAAACACAGACCATAGAAAAATCCACAAACAACTTCGAATTTTGACAAGAAAATCTCTGGAAGCTAGGAAGCTCAGGTTAGATGGGGAAATTCTGGAATTACTCTCTGGATTAGTTGCTCAAACGAGCACTTTTTTCTTTTATGTTTTTTTATGCCAGCTGTTTCTGCCAACTACAAGACCATAAGATCTACAAATTTCACTCTTCTGCTACTGGACTCGCTTATCCTTATTTAAACTGTTTATTAGTCACCATATGGTCTCTAATTGTATCTACAGCATCCGCCACAACGTTTAGTAACTCTTGAACTAAATTACGAAACAGAGTAACTCTCAAAAAATTACAGATTGTACGTAAAAACTTCTTCACTCCTTCTATACTTTCTTGAATCCTTGTTTTTCACGGAACCTTTTCCTCTTTCCTTTCTCAAATATCGAAACGGGGTCGGTGATCTCTTCCGAAGCTCGTCCATGGGGGAATTCAATACGTTGTCAACATTGGCGTTAAATAGTACTTTCTATTTGTTAAAGTTAAACGACAACTGAGATGGCGAGGAAGGGTGGAATTATTTGAAGTCGCGGTGTGGGGCGGGAGGGGAGGGCTATAAGAGGAACAATTTTTTGGGCTCTTAAAAGGATTGTAAAGCATAACATTGAATATTCCGTATTATTACTCCTTCCTTCACATAATATCGTTATTATTATTATTATTATTATTATTATTATTATTATTATTATTATTATTATGGCAAAGAAAGGAGTTTTCTTAGAAATATTGATTCAAGACAGCAAGAAAACATTGAAATTAACATGTCGAGGACAATTGCATCTTGGGAAAAACTGCCCATGAGGCACCGGTGCCTTTTTTCTTCGTCCGTGACTGCAGCCCAAATGCTATTGTTATCATCATTAGAAATCAAAAAATAAAAGATTTCCCAGAATCACGAAAAAATAAAAGATTTCCCGGAATCACGCAGCGTATAGTTTCACAATAGGTTCGATTATGTTAATTTTTTTTTGTTTTTTTTTAAAGTTAGATTTTTCTCATTTAGTTAATTGATAAGAAAAACAAGTGACATAAAAGTGAAAATATAGCGAAATCAAATGAAAAAAATTAAAATTAAAACCAAAATTAAAATTAAAACCACTGTAACTCAGATGCCGACTAGGTGGCCCCACGCGGCCAAAAATGTTTACACCACATGTGGACTACATTATCGTCGAAACCGTTTTAAAATTAAAAGTCGCTTCTGAACCTTAACGTCCTGAGCTTCCTTGGAAAGCATAGGTAGCACCTCTACTAGCGTTATTGAAACCAGCATCTGGAAAAAAAAACTTCCACAAACCGGTTGAACTGGTCCAATCCTATTAGTATCATGCATATGACCCGCCTAACGTAATTGAAACGAACTTTGTAAGCGGCAACACATAAAAATATGGAAAGGAGGAAGGAATAAAAATTAGGTTGAAATGGCGGATATTTCGCAGGAGAATGGAGCGTGTACCAGACATCAGAAGAATTTTTAATGGATTTTTCGCAAGAAAAACATCCATGCTCTATAATTTCTAGTGATTTTTAGTGTCTATGTACAAGACTCAGCGTTTTCAATGACCTAAATAAAAGACTCCGAGAATTTGAGAGGAGGAAACGTAGGTCCATCAAGCACTTTAAAAAATTTTCACCTACAAATCTCGTAGGTGCACTAATTGAAGACCCACCAGTACAAAATCAGCCAGGGTCCCAAGAGAAGTGCATATTTGTTTGAATCAGCTAATTCTGCATTTTTTCTCACTATTTCAGTACAGTTATTGATTTAGGATCAAGTTTATGGGTTTTTTTGCAGGATATCTCACATTATGGAGCTTGTGACTCACTTTTTTCTGTAATTTTCTCTTCATAATAATAGAATAATAACCTTTTTCAAGAAAATGGCAATTGGAGAGTAAAATAAACAAAAGTTTCAAATAAATTTCCACAATTTGATTTGGAATTTGCTAGTTCAGGAGACATTCTTAAAAAAGTTAAATAATTGAGGACGTGAAAATTCGTTGCAATCCTGAATCGGCTTAGTTTACGTCACGTCACCCTGACTCATATTTGTTCTCATTGAAATTAACACAAATAAATATGTAAAGGAGAATATGGCCTCGTAATTTTAACCATTTTTATCATTTTTACACTCTAGATCAGTAATGTAGCAAAATATTTGAGGTTAACTTTCCTTGTACAACAGGGGAAGGTAAAATGTTCCTTACTAATATTTTTCCATTCAGAAATTAGGTCACTCCTAAGTTTCTCAGCTCAGAAATCAGAATTATCCCTGAGTTGCTTTTTAGTTTGACTTGTCAATACGCTAAAAAAATTGAGAGCAAATAAAAAAAAAGAAAAAAAAAGAAGACAGAGCAGTAAAAGAAAACTGAGCGGAGCGACTAACTTGTTAACAATTCACCTAGAAATGCATCGTATAGGAAAATTCGGGGAATCTTTCGGATTTCGCTGCGGAGTCTGCTAATTTCGAAGATATACTTAAGTTTTTTTCGCGAACTCGCTGTCATATCTTATCCAAGGAGAAGTCCTAAATGCACGGGCAACAAAAGGTTAATTCAATAAACGATCGGCGTACGATTGTGTGAGAAATGTGGAGGAATTCTTTCAAAGGTGAAGGTTTAATGTCATTTGTTTCATTTTCCAGAAATAGTGCTCAGACGCTTATTTTTGGTTTTGGTGGAAGAAGTGAACAAATAAATGAGAAAATAAAACTCGTGTGTTTAGAATGTTTTTTTTATTTAAAAAAAATTACGTTCTTGTCCATAGGATTAAGAATCTCCTCCAATTTTCTTACTGGATTAAGAATATACGGAACAAATTGTCCTTACAAAATACCAGTAAAAAAAATTTCCTTCCGTTATGGCGGTTAAGTGCGTTTATTCTGAAAATTTTGTCTAAAAAATTTCTTATTGGCGTCCCGCAGCGATTGGACTTTTCCATAGAAAACTATTAAAATATATAGATTTTCTTGTGGTTTATGCGAAAATAAAAACTCAATTGAAGTGGAAAATAATTTAGAAGAGGAATAATTTGAAAAAAAATCAGGTTAACTTGAAACTAAAAATTAAAACAGATAAAAATAACAAATATATAACAAATCGCTGATAAATAAAATAAAAACTAATATAAAGTTATTAAAATGCTTTCACGATGACTCAGTATTCTCAGGTGGTCAAATTTATAAATTTTCATGTGGTTTAGGTGAAAAAAGTTAAAAATAATAAAGAGTTCAGAAAAGGAATAGTTTAAAAAATCGAGCTAAATTAAATTAAAAATTAAAAGAGCTAAAATGATAAATAAATAATAAATAGGTGATAAATAAAATAAAAGCTAGCACAAATTTACTAAAAATGCTTCTAAAGTGACTGCTTGTTTTTCAGGTGGAATCAGCCGTGTTCACAAATTTCTCAGTGCTCGAAAACAGTACACCCAATTCACCATCAGGTACCAATCTGGGCTACACCACCACCGCCGCCACCAACACCGCCACCAACACCATCGCCACCACCGCCACCACCGCCACCACGACGTATCCGGACCCAACTACTACTACTACGGTAGCGGTGGAGACAAGCAGTAACACGATCAAAACACATGATAGATCCATAACGCATACGCTGGCTCCCGTATGGGCCGTGGGGCTTGCCATAGTGATTGCTGTGGTATGTGTTGGATTAAATTTGGGTCTACTTTCCGCCTATATCTGCTATCGACGGCAGAGATCACGAAAACAAACGGCACAAATTTCCGCCAACAAGGGTCCCACGTTACACGCTTACAATCCAACACTTTAATTCGTGTTCTTCTACTGATTGACTTCTTGTGACTGTGATATTTTCGTCGATTCCTCGTGTTTATTAATATCAACTGAAATTCTTTATTTATATACACAATATGAATGTGTAAATAATGTCGCCTCATTATTTGTATAGGCGACTATTTTTGTCTGTCTCTGTTTGTGTGTGTGTGTGAGTCTATGTGAATTTTGTTTGTCAGTTCAGATCTTTCTGCTTGTTTTTTCCCCCAAAATGTTAAGTATTTGTGTGTGTGCGGCCGACAAGGTCGATTTGCTGTTATTTTTAGTTGTGCAAAGCTTTAGCGTAATGTTTAGTTGAGTTGTGTATACAATTTTTCTCATAATATACGGGTATTATGGCACTGAGTGATCAGTGCGCTACGTCTCGTTCTTGCCTTCAGTGAAGAAATGATTTTCTTAATGGAATAAATATTTCTACCTTAAAAAAAGAAATTCTATACCTCAGATCTGTACAATGGGTGGGTGTGGCGCAGTCGGTAAGAGGTCCGTTGTAGGAACACACGGTCGAGGGTTCGAATCCGCCCTAGTGCTCATCAAGCCTTTTATCCCTCCGGGATCGATAAATTGGTACCAGGCATGTCTGGGAGGATAAAAACACTGACTTGACCCATCGGCTAACCCCCGCAAGTCATTGTATAGGCCAACACGCGTTCCAAAACCCGAACGATTACGAATTCCAGTAAAACGCGTTGGCGGATCCCAAGTGGATTGATATGCCAGTGACTTTATCCTTTATCTCTACAATGAAGTAAGGATTCATGCAATCTGTTGTAATTTTTTTTTTCATTCTGAGGTCAAATCTAAGATTGTAAGGATGAAGAATAAAATGTCTGACCTTAATCAGTCCGTTTGGGATCCACCAACGCGTTCACATCGATTCAGAATCGTTAAAGGATTGCGAACGTGTGTCTAGCCTAGGCAATGACTACCAGGCTCTGCCGATGTCCCGGCTCGAGTCAAGTCAGAGTTTTTATCTTCTCGGACAAGTCTATTATCAATTTATCAAGCTAGGATGCAGGAGACAGGAGGGATAAGAGTTCCGGTTGGGACTTCGCCGGTTTCGACCCATCGATCGATCATGCAGTCACAGCGGAACCTCTTAGTAACTGCGCACATCCGCTGCTCTTTCACCACCGAAGGGTACAGCCCCCAGTACTGTTGTCTTAATAATTGAAAGACGGATTTGAGTTCTGACGAAGTCCAAGGACGTGTTAGTTTGGGCAACGCAGTGCGCATCTACATTAAATGGACCTTTCCTGATCATCTACCTTCCGCATACTTTGTAATAAGTCGAAGAAGAGACGTGATAACAAATTGCAACATAAATAAATAAATAAATAAATAAATAACTGCATGACGATATAATCACTAGTATATGTGCTCGAAACCAAAGAACAAAATCACCAAAGAAAAAAAAAAGAATAAACAGCGAAAGAAAAAAGGGCAAAAAACGCACCAACGATGATGATTGAGGAAGTGCTGGCGGAAACGAAAGCAGAAACGAAGTCAAAAATAAGCGAGCACTTGAAAAGATGCACATATTTGCAGTAGTAGTACAGTACTTGTGCAGTATCACAGCAAAACAAAAGCGAACAGAAACAAATTAGATAATGTCGATGCAAATTTAAACTAAACGCATCACCCCACGAATTTGAGGTGGTACGGATTTCAGGTGGATTATTCGTATGCGGGATCGTAGATTAAGGAGAGGGGAGGGGGGCTCTGTCCATTTCTTCCTAATGCCGTAAAAAACGGTCCGGAGGATACGACTTCGAGCGTTCAGGCGCGCTATTTTCTACGAGGTGTTTGACTGGAGCGCGCCAGCCTTGTGCGGCGCCGCATTTTCCGGGCCGTTCTTGACGGCAATTAGGAAGAAATGGACGGAATCACCTCCCTCTCCATAATCTATGATCCTGTATACGAATACTCCACCTGAAATCCATACCACCTAAAATTCGTGGGGTGATGCCTTTAATTTGAATAGATCTAGGTGCACATTCATGGTTGAACACATAACCAATGAATGTCATGTCAAATAATCCAGATTCCACTAACGCTATATGTTCCCAAAACCAAACAAAAATCTAGGCAGACAAAAAAAAACAACGAATGAATTACGAAAGAGAAAAAACAGCGACGCGTGAACAATGATATTGGAAGAAGTGCTGTAGGAAATGAAAGGAGAAAGGAAGTCAGAAATAAACGAATAATCAAAAAGATGAATTTCCGGTAGCAGAATGCACGTGAGTAAGCGGAAAGCAAACATAAAAATAGCGAAATATTATTTATAAATATATAATAAATAAATACTAATATGTAATATATATAATATATTATATAATAAATACTAATATATGATATAAATAGATAGCGGAAAAGCGAACAGAAGCATATTAAATAATTTCGATCCAAACTTTGAATAGATGTAGGTGTACGTCCATGGTTGAACACAAAACCACTGAAAGTGATCTCAAATAATCCTAATTTTCAATTCCTAAACGTTTATTTTGGTGAATCACATCAAAAATTAGCAATTTTCAGGAGTTAAGCTCGGTTTATTTCCCTAAACGAATAAATAATACGAGCTAAATTCCTAGAAACAGCAAAAAGAAATAAACGAATAATCGAAAAGATGTATTTACAATGGTAAAAATGCAAGTATTATAGCAGAACAAGAGCGAACAGAAACAGATTAAGTGATGTCGATCAAACTTAAAATATGGGAGGTGCACGTCTATGGTTGAACACAAAACCAATGAAACTCATGTCAATAATCCCAATTTTCAATTCCTAAGCGTTTATCTCAGTGAATCACATCAAACGCTAGCAATTTTTAAGAGTTTAGCTCAGTTTATTTCCCTAAACGAATAAATAATACGAGCTAAATTCCTAGAAACAGCAAAAATTAGATGACCTCAATTATTTGTAGAATCAATTCAATGCATGACACTTATGAGGTCGTCGAGAAGGTTCGCTCTATCCCTTCAATGATCTACGATAAAATCACATGATCAACAATGCACCGTTCGTTTCAAAATGTCCGTGGTGAATTAGAAATCCTGAACGAACACCAATCATTCAATCAATAAAGATTCGAAAGTATCGCTATCCTGAACTCATTTGTTCCCTTCCTTTCCTTATGATGATTAGTCTGATCCTAGTTCTGGTATTTTTTTTTCAAATCTTAAAAATTAATTGGTGCATCTGAAATTGAAAAGAATAATTGGACTGTTTATTGTCCAACAATTTCAAATTCTTACTCTTTTACTATAATCTGTACACAAAGGTAATGTCGTACATCCTTTTTCTTTTACTGGTACATTCGTAATTAAGCGTAAAAATCGCAATAATTTCCACCAGAGTTTTGTCCTCCTCTTTCATGGATTTTCGTTCTCGTCAGCTTTACTGCTGGATAAAAACGATCAAGAGCAGTTAATGTTAAAAGTTTAAAAAAGCTTAAAAAGTTATGAGAGGATAAAGTGTAATGAAATAGAGAAATGTAATGAAATAATAAATAAAGATAAATGTAATGAAATAATCAACTTCAATTAAACTTCAATTAAACCACCACAGTTCAGTGTGTTCTTGTTCGAAGTCGATGTTGGTCACACACACCTCTTAGTACGGGGCAATTACTCATCCAAAAAGGTTCTAATCCTTTCTTCGTTTGCACATTGATGAAATGAGGTGATCTTTGTCGTATATTTATGTTGAAAACGACCCATTTCCAATAATTGATTGAAGTGATTTATTTATTTATGGCCTCGCCGTTCTATCCCAGCTTGCGATTCTGCCCAGCAAAGTTTGCTTCATGACCACATCCATGACATTCGGCTCACAGGGTAGGAAAGGTTGCCTTACCCAAGTCCAACTTTTCAAATCTTCTCAATGATCGCTAATTTTCTGTTCTCTTCTCTAACATCTCTAAGTTTTTCGTTCAATTTCGCAGCTCTGAAGTCGAAGTCAGAGACATGAGATAAATTAAATATTTCTGCCACTGATGGAAATGACCTCTGCCAGTCTAAATTCATAACGAAAGATGCTTGTCAAGGAATGACTAGATAAAGAGATTTATTAGTCCTCTACGTAGGGAATGATAAATCTGATTACGCTGTTCCACATAATCCATTATTGCACATTGCTGGACAATCTCCACACAAAGTTCCTCGCTTATAGACGTAGCCGTCCACAATATTTCCGCTGCAATAGCACTTGCTGATTATTTGAAAATGGTTGTTGAAAACTCCAAGAAATTTCGGCTGAATAACTTCAACTATAAAATTCTTCCACTTATTTTAAAACGATTTTATAACTATGTCAAAAAGAAAAAGACTAACGCTGGGCTGTAGCGACAAACGGTGTAGGTGTTCGCCGGACATTTGATAACTGCGCATCCGACCTTTGTTGAGGTACCCCAAACCATCTGGAATCAAATCACTGCTGTTCGAGCGCTGCCAATGCATAACGTTACGGTGTGCACGTCAGGATTTTGTTGTTAAAGGCATCACCCCACGAGTCCGAGGTGGTACGGATTTCCAGTGGAGTATTTTTATAATGGATAGTAGATGATGGAGTGGGGGTGATTCCGTCCATTTCTTCCTAATCGCCGTAAAAAAACGGTCCGGAAGATACGGCCTTGAGCGTTCCGGAGCGCTATTTTCTACAACGAGTTCAATTGGAGCACGCCAGCCGTGTGCGCTCACCACATCTTCAGGGCCGTTTTTTTACGGCAATTAGCAAGAAATGGACGGAATCACCCACCTCTCCATAATCTACGGTACCGTATACTAATACTCCACCTGAAATCCGTACCACCTCAGATTCGTGGAGTGATGCCTTTAAGATCAGAACATAAATGTATTATCCTAAGAGTATTATCAAAAGATATTTAATGTTCCTAGTCTCAGTGGAAAACTATCCTAAAATTCCTATCTTTAAGGTTTCTAAACTTTCCAACGTTCTAATTTAGTCTTACTTGAGTGAATGCGACAGGAGCATTTGGCTTGTCCCTCACTCTGGCACGGAACTGCATAGCTGGATTAACTCCACTAATGGTGATTTGATTAAACCATTGTTGCATTGCCTTAATTTAATGTGATCTATTTCATATTTCGATTATTCTAGTGTAAATCGACACTTACGGTTCTAACGGCTTGTTCTAAATCGTTCACAAGGGCGCCGGAATAATAATTTTCACCTTGACCCCCTCGCGACGAAACAGCTGACGCCGTCAACGTGCATGTTTTCGCTTGAACAAGTGCGCTTGATTCAAGACTACAGTCATACTCCTTGAAATAAGCTGTTACAAGTATATAAAAGCAAGGTGTACATAGAAAAACGATATGTATAAACTGAATGCTAACCATTTTATACATATTAGCAGCAGTGGGACAATTCTGTCCACTTCTTCCGTTTATGATTAGCCCTCGTGCTACCTGAGACCTGCAAATTTGATAAACTTATCAATTAGAAATTAATTTCAAGGTTTTTCCGTCAATTAAATATCCGAAAAATCTAACAGATATGCCTAGTACACAAACTAGCAATAAAAATGGATAAATCATTTACTCGAGGTTAGTCTGAAGCTGTGAAATCACACGCGATCAGGGTGGTGATTCTACTTTTTTTTCAGGGTTTTTTTTGCCCATTTTGGTGATGTCGCATTCACAAACCTGTATGAGTTGTGCACGTCGATGACAGCATTTCGTACGGCGTCCGTCACTTCAGCATTCGCACACTTCGCTGCTCCTGGTGCTGCTAAAAAAAGGAGAGAAATTGTTATTGGCAAGGAGGACGTAAGTGCTAACTGACAGTAGAATTACATATTTGGCGGACTTCACACACGATAAGGCTGATTTTGTCTTGAATTTGTCAATAGAGAGGTCTCTTCATGTTTAGAGCACAGGACAATTGTTGAGCAACAAATTGCATTCCACAAAAAAACGGGAAAGACTAATAGACTGTGGATAAAAGTTTAAAAGTCTCAGAGAATTGTTGTAAGAAAAGTCGTTGTAGGCAGCAAAATAGAGATAAAACTATCTAAAATACCCCTAATCTGTAACTAATAGTTCTGATGAAAAAAGACAAACAATTTCTCAGTTTTATGAAAATAACTATACTTATGAGTGGACTTGAAGGACTTAAAGACATTTCCAAAGAGATTATGCAGAATAAAAATAAAATCCAACACTTTTAAGATGGATTTCCTGCAAATCTTGTTTGTATTATCCAGCAGAAATAAACACAGCAGGTATTAACTACTGGACAGGCAGTAAATTTTTGATGTTGGTTTATTTTCCATCAAGTATAATTTAATTTAACGAACCAGTGGTGGTTCCTTGTGGGTTGGGGTTTGGAATCACTGCTTTAGCTTTGCAAAGACCATTATTGCAGACGGCGGGAGAGTAGAGCGTACAATCGGTGTCCTTTGTGCATGGAGTGCCTCGTTCATACAAGACAGCGTTATCAGGAACGCTAAATTTAGGGGTAAAGAGTGCTCTTTTACCTTAGAATATGAATGCTGGAAAGCTAATAAAACTCACATGTTGCTGTACATACAAGTAATAACTACCTTGTCCGTACACTTTTTATATTGACATCCCAATGCTACATTTCTGTCATAAGCGAGCTGAAAAGGCTTTGATTATTAGAATGAAGAGCAGCTAAATGGTAGCTGGTATTACTTTAAACGGATGTGTTTTCACCACACAATTAAAACTCGATAATACTGCTATTTTACCAGAACTGCCAAGTGCTTTTCTCTTTTTTTCTTTTCTAGAGGGTAGCGCAATGACAGCATCCTATGTTAGCAACATCCAGAGCACTATCAGGCTCTAGATGTAAGAAAGTGATAAGTACGTCATTCCTTCAGTCTTACCCGAATTCTGACCCTGCTTAAGCCTTACCTCAAACTGGAGTGACCAAGCAGGATCACACGACAGTCAAACCTACGACATGAAGTGTGCAATAAAAGCAGCAAAACAATATTTAAGCATCTTGGACTCTCACACTTGTGTTATTCACAAACAATTCACTGATCCACGTTACAGGACAATCAGTGAGAGATGTTTTACCATAATCCTAGAAAATGAGCATCTCAGATCCGAATAATCCAATATTCTCCCCTCGGACAACTATGACCTGTTGCCAAGTGCAGCAGAAAGGAGTTGAAGTGCAGGGTCCAGATGATAATGGAGTACACGTCAAGTTTTAAGACGGAATGTCAAGAACTCAAAAATTTTCTAAGTTAATTCACTATGTAATCGACTTCGTTTCGAATTTGATAGTGTCCAGTATTATTGCCTGAAATTTGCATTTCTGCTCCATTTGTTTGCTCCTAGGCACTGCAGGTTAGTTATTCATATTCGTATATCAGCTGAGCTCATTCCCCGACATCGATGATGGCTAACTGATTTTGAGATTTCAAAAGGAAAAACCCACATTAGCAAATGTGTACAGTCGTTTGTCATTGTATTTATTTTGATCGTTTCGCAAACCATAGTACTGAACCGGTTGGTACCATTGCTTCACCGCATCCGGAATAAGATTCTTTTCAAGGGCACTGATCTGTTGTGTATCATATCTGAAGGTAGAGATGTGATAAATCAAGAAAGCAGTCCTAGTTTTCTGAAAATTGAAATGGTTTCCAATAGAAGTAGTAGCACCAAAAACGATGGAAAGATTTGCTCAGTAGTTTGGGTGTAAAGGCTAAGTTTCCATCATTTACCAATTTTAGCTACTATTCAATAAGATAGTAATGATTCTCACACTTGAACGTTTTGTCCATATTTTGCAGGGTTTACTAATGCTTCTGAACACGAAGCTCCTACAGCATCAATTGCTGCCTGTTCCAGATCGCAGTCATATTGCTGAAAAAAATGCGTCATGATCTCAACAGCAACACCACCATCCGCTTGCAGAAAATTCTCCGAAAAAAAGGCGGAACATATTTGTATTTGTAATTTTGCCTATTTGCAAGGGTTCTTGCCCTATTTAGTTTTTCGGCTTTTATTTACCACATTTTCGGCACAAATGGTTGTAAAATTTGACTGCTTTCAAGCTTACATATTACTCTGACCAAAAATTAGTAAGACGTTTCCAATAAAAAGACATATTATACATAAAAATTCATTACATCTTCCTTGAAGTACTCCCTCTTAGCAGCAACACATTTATACCAACGCTTCTTCCAATGTTTGAAACACTTTTTATTCTCGATTTTAGGAAATGTTAGTTTCAGCTATCATTCGATGAAGCCCATGTGTTTTCCACTGAAGTTCTACTAAACATTTCTAGAATTTTGCTCCAGATTCAATTATAAAGTTTAACACTTTGGAAAGTAATGACGCAACCTGACTTAGAGAAGTATACTAGCTTTATCTGGAGACTTTTACGTCCTTGTATAACCTCTATGAGATAGATGGAGAGAATAAATAGAGAGCGAACTCTCTCTACTTACCAAACTGTACATATTCTTTCCTGCATTTAAATTTCCAGCGTAATTCTTGGCCGATCCTTTTACTATTTTTCGTCGAAGATCATTATGGGCCTTACGAAGTGTAGTGCGGTCGTTATCGTCAAGATCGTTCCCAGGACACATTCCTTAAAAACCAAAGCTTATTATGCTTATTGTCGAATCGTGTTCATCGCTGATTACGGGTACACTAGCACTAGCTTTCAAACTACCATTTCTCATAAATGTTTCTCAAACTTCCGTATAGGCTCAACAGTACTCCGCACTTACCCGCATGTGTTGCCACTGCGAGGGAAAGGAGGAGAATCTGAATTCAATTGATAGAAAACCATTGCAGAGGCTCTGTCTGGAATATGGAATACTTACCACCAGCATCCTTATTTGGTGACACTTGCTGACTATCTGAATAAACGCTGTCTTTTATACGCTGACATTTGCAAGAGAACAGAACTGTACTTCAATTGTGACGTTTCGAAACTGTACATTTACTTTGTTCAGAAATGTTGATACAGCTAATAGGATAAGCCGTGAAGAGTTTCTGGCCGTCGCTGCAAATTGGCGGATATTGATTTATTCATTATTCCACACGACTAATCTGCACAGAAAACGGACAAGTCATTTCGATATGATTTCAATGTAATGATGATTCTGATTTGAGTATAATAAGAATGGTTGCAGTTTTGTGTAGATGAGTGTCCTGAATTTAAAGGCATGAGCCCACGAATCTGGGGTGGAACGGATTTCAGGTGGGTTATGCCTATCCAGGGTTGCAGATTATGGTGAGACAGTTGATTCCGTTCATTTCTTCCTAATTGCCACACTGTCGCGCTCCAACACAACTTCTCGTAGACAACAGCGCCCCGGAACGCACGAAGCTCATCTTTCGGGCCGTTTTTTACGGCGATAAGAAAGATTTGAACGGAATTACAATCTCCTCCGCAATCTACCACCCCATATAGCCGTTACTCGCCTGAAACCCGTACCACCCCAGATTCGTGAAGTGATGCTTTTAAGTGTATAAATAGATCCAGATGCAATGTCAAAACAGACGGTTTTGCTCTAACTGCTTCAGCTCGATCTCTGCAACTTCAACCAAATTGACTGTCGGGAACGCATTCTGTTGATACAGAACTCCATGACGTAAGGTGCGCAGCACAAATCCGCGGCTAGTTATGGTTCCGCTCGCTTTCAGAGCATCGCTTGTTATTTAGATCAAGAATAAAATTGAATTTCCTCTTGTTATTCATAAAAACCACATATTTAGATATCACTGGAGTTATTGATGAGCCCTCCTTGATAACATTTCAAGGCATGTGAAGCGAAAACGTATGGAATATTAATGTCTGGAAGCTGCTGAGACCCTCTGCAGTCAAACATCGTTCCAGATCAACGTATGCAGAGTGCTGTAAAAGTAGGTTCTGAAGCTTCCACGCTGTTAGTGTGTCAACAAATCTTTGTAGTCTTCAAGTACTAATGTTCGCATCTCACTTCAAACGAATATTATTGTTATTATTATCATCGTTATTATTATTACTAGTCGAAATGGGGTGTGTGTAGCACAGTCGGTGAGAGGTTTGGCTGAGATCAACGATCGATCGCTGCTTCGAAACCGCTCTAACCAGCCAGCTAGACCTTTCATCCTTCCGGGATCGATAAACTAGCACCAATTTTGTCTTGGAGGATAAAATTACTGGTTCGTTCATCGGCTCAACCCGTAAAGTAAGTCATCGAGTTCAAGTTACGCGTGATATTCTTTGATTTCAAGCGCTTCTTTTTAAATGTTGACTCTAGAGCACATCGCTGTATGCCTATCTCTAAACTTGCACATATTTCTTATTCATTTGGACATTTCTACATCTTCTTATACTTAAATTCAGGACGCACATCTGCACAAAACTCTTATTATACTTAAATCAAGATCATTATCACTCCAAAACCGTACTGTTGTGCATATTGGTCATGTGGAATCACTATACAAATTAATATCTGCCGATTTGCAGCGGCGAGCTGTAGCTGGCTGTATCAACATTTTTGAACAAAGTAAGTATACAGTTTAGAAACGTATCGTTTGAAGAACAGTTTTGTTTTCTTGCAAATATGAGCGCATAAAAAACTACGTTTACTCACATGACCACAAAGTGCTAGCAAATAAAGATGCTGGTGATGAACATTCTATACAATGGTGTAGGAACGATTTTGATTATAAGTGAATCTGGAACGAGAATGGAAACTGAAAAATTCCGAAGAAGTTTCCGTAGGCCTTCGTAGTAAGAGCGGGCGTCGGTGAGAGGTCTTGCTGTGACTGCACGATTGATTGTTGGTTAGAAACTGATCTACTGCCAACCAAGTCCTTCATCCGTCCGGAATCGATAAACTGATATAAGACTCATCTGGTAGGATGAGACATTGACTTGACACATTGGTTAGCTCCGCAATTGATTGTCAGGCCGCTCGCATAGACCTATAACGATTCTCAATTAAATTGGAGCGTGAAAGCGCATCCACATAGGGTTGATCAGCGACATGGACTTTACCATTTATGGTGGATAAACGCATAGGTTTTCCTGGATGAGCGCGAAAAATAAACCCCCTTAGATGATGAGAAATGTTCCGCAACAATGTTGATGCACCTAACCTTATCGGAAGGAGGGTTCTCGCTTTCCCAATTGAAGCTATGATGGGAAAATGACCGCAGGTACCGTTCCAAGTGAGACGCGTGGGACTCAGATTCAATCCTGCACACTGCATTTGTGAGTCTTGAAAGCAACCAATCTTTTTGTCGCTTATGTCAAGCAAGTGGTAAAGACAGAAGTATGTTTCTGTTTTCTTTTTCTGGTAAGTTTGTGCAAGTAGATGTTTTTGTTGTAGAGATCATTTTTTTGGTGATCTTTTTTTTAGGATAAGATTTCCAGCAATATAACGGCACTTTGTCTGAACCACTAGTGAACCCTGCGGGAGAAACGTTCAAGTGTGAGAATCCTTACCATCTTATTGAATAATAGCTAAAATTGGTAAATTATGGAAAGCTTGCCTTTATACCCAAACTGCTGAGCAAGTCTTTCCATCGTTTTTATCGCTACTACTTCTATTGGAGAGCATTTCAAGTTTCAGAAAACTAGAACTCCTTTCTTGATTTATCACATCCCTCTCTTCAGATATGATACACAACAAATCAGTAATCTGCAAAAAGATCTTCTTCCGGATGCTGTGAGACAATGGTGTCAGCCGGTTCAGTACTATGGTTTGCGAAACGATCAAAATAAATGCAATGACAAACGACTGTACACATTTGCTTCTTATTAGTGTGTCGGAACCGTGCTGCTCATTTCCCAAGGCTAAGGTTACCCGTCTCTCGCTTGTTGTTCTGCAACGTGGATTAACGTGTTGCTATTGAATAACACAAGTTTGGGAGAACAAGATACTCAGGTGTTGTCTTGCGGTTTTTATTGCACATTTAATCTCTTGGGTTTGCCTGTCGCGTGAGTTTGTTTGACTACTCTGGTTTTAGGTGAAGGCTTAAAAATCGTCTCAGTTCGAGTGGAACTGAAGAAAAGACAGAGGAACCACTTTTTTTTTAAAAGCATCTTTAAAACGCGAATCTGGAGTGGTTTCAGGTGGGTTGTGACTACAAGGGTCGTATAATGTGGGGAAGAATGTGATTCCGTCCATTTCTTCCTAATTGCCATAAAAAAAAAGCCTGGAAGGTCTGACGCGCTCCAATAGCACTCGTTGTGGAAAATGGTGCCCCGGAACGCTCGAAGCCGAGCCATTTTTTGCAGCATTTAGGAAAAAATGGACGAAATCACTCTCCTCCAAATAATCTACAACCCTGTATAGGCCCAACCCATCCGAAACCACCTCAGATTCGCGAGGGGTGATGCCTTTAAGTTATTCATGATTTCTATTGTTTCTTTTCAAATCTTCTTAAATTTTGATTCTGGATGCTACATACCTCAAACATGTCCACGATATACTGCTCATTCTGATAATAGGCTCAAATTATTTGCAATATTTGAAGAGTATGAGTGCATGGAAAGTCTAGAAACGTCAAATGTTCGAATTGAACTTTTTTGATTGTCGGTTCCAAGTGTAATATCTTAGGGAATGATGATTTGTTCTGAATGAAGAATTAAAAGCATATTTTACTAATGTTCTGACATTCCAAGCTCTTACGACGGCAGGTTGCCGAAACGTTAACGGTTGTAGAGGGTCAACAATAACCTTCCTGATCGTTTTAGCTCCTGCTTCACATTGACAGTAGGCAGGTTGCAGTCATTACGCCAAGGTTTAGTGAAAATTAAGCATTTACGCTACTGAGAGATGACAGAAGAACTCTTAAAAATTCCATAGTTGTCCATCTCTCTTTTTTAAGGGACTTGACATCATAAATAAGAAGCCGAGCCGGACCGAAGATGACTTTGTCCTCATCTTTTGATGCATATCAATTCAAAAAAATTATTCTGAGCTTCTCCAGCATAAATTCAGCCATAGTAATCGAAGTGGATGAGTGTTATGCACCAGATCAGTTAGAAGCACTCGGTTTAGATTCAAAATTCCCCTGGAACCAACCAAACCCATCATCTCTCCGGAGCAAATTGCTATCAGACTTGCTTGGGAGGGTTCTTAAACAATTTGAATACGGATATTTACCTACATTCTTGTGATTCTCGGATCTTGCAAATCCACTTTTTCGAATCTTGTCAACGATCGCACATTTCCTCTGGTCTTCTCCAATATCTCTATATTGTTTGTTCAATTTTTGATACTTCTAAGGTCGACATCATAGACGCGACGTAAACTAAATATTTTGAAAGACCTCCGTCGTTTGTCTAAGGAAGTCCAAACTAACCATGAGAAAATTTTTGACAGAGAATAATTTAATGGATAGCTTTTTTATTTTTCCATACATAACTAATATGTGTATTTACGATGTTCAACACAACCCAGAAACACAGGACGATTGGCAGTCTCCGCACAATTTTCCTCTCTTATAGACATGCTGGTTAACAATATTACCGCTGCAAAAATAAATACTGATTTTTTGAAATGTCTTCCGAAAATTCATGGAATTTTCTGCAAAATAACTTCTACTAGAGAACTTATGTTAAAATAATATTATAATTATGCCAAGAAACTAACGCTGGGCTGTAGCGACAAACGGTGAAGGATTTTGATGGACAGTTGACAACTGCGCATCCGACCTTTGTTGTGGTAGCCCAGGCCATCTAAAATCAAAGCGAACTATTACCACCAAAAGTTGTGTAAGAGTACAAGTTAGTAACACAGGTAAACGCATCACTCTACGAATCTGAGGTGGCACGGATTTCAGGTGGAGTGTCCGTATACGGGGTCGCACATTATGGAGACGGAGAGTATATCCGCTCATCTCTCACTGCATCACTGAAAACAGCCGCCTCCAGAATGCTGTTCTGTACGACGCTATCTTCTCCAATGCTCCACCTCTTGCGCCGCCTCCGCTCTGCGATTCGTCGGAAATCAATTCGGACTGTCCCGATAGGCAGTAAGGGACGCCACGCGTGCAACAGTGGCGCGCTGCAACAGAAAGCATGGTATAAAACAGCATTCAGGGGCCGGCTGCTTGCAGTGATGCAGGAAGAGATGAACGGAACCACCCCGTCTCCATATGATCCTTTTTTTATGATCTGACTCCATAAAAATGGGCTGGAAGATGCACAATGCTGGCGCACTTCAATAGCACTCGTTGGAAAATGGCGCCTCGGAACGCTCGAAGCCGTATCTTCCGGGCCGTTTTTTACGGCAATTAGGAAAAATTGGACGGAATAACCCTTCTCTCCATAATATACGATCTCGTATACGAATACTCCACCTGAAATCCGTACCACCTCAGATTCGTGGCGTGATGCCTTTAACGACCTATGAGTATAATTAAACGATCTCTAAAACCCCAGTCTTAGTGTGAAAGCGAGAATAGTGTTTCTGAAAAGTTTTCTTATCTAAACTATCTAGTGTACTAATTCAGCCCCACTTGAGTGAATGCCACGGGACCATCTGGCTTGTCTCTCACTCTGGCACGGAACAGCATCGCTGCATTGACCCCTCTAATGGTGATTTGATTCCACCATTGATCCATTGCCTTAATTCGATGTGATCTATTTCGTATTTTGATTATTCTATAATCTTCACTTACGGTCCTAACTGCTTGTTCCGAATTATTCACCAGGACGCCAGAGTGGACATTTTGACCTTCACCCGAAGCAGCTGATGAACTGCATGTTTTGGCTTGAGCAAGTGCGCTTGATTCAAGATTACAGTCATACTCCTTAAAATAAGCTGTTGCAAGTGTATAAAAGTACGGCGTACGTAGAAAAATGATAGGTATTAATCGAATGCGAACCATTTTGTGCATATTGGCAGCAGTGGGACAATTCTCTTTTCTTCTTCCGTTTATGACCTGCCCTTGTGCTAACTTTGACCTACAAATTTGATAAACTTATCACTTAGAAATTGATTTCAAGGTTTTCTCCTCAATCAAACATTGGAAAAATCTAGCAGATATGCTTGATACACAAACTAGCAGTAAGAATGAATCTCATTCGCTCGAGGTTATTCTGAAGCTGTGGAATCACAAGCGACCAGTGTGGTGATTCTACTCTTTTTCAAGAGTTTTTCCCCATTTTGGTGACGTCGCGTTCACAAACCTGTATGAATTGTGCACTTCGATGACAGCGTTTCGTACGGCCTCTGTCACTTCAGCGGTCTGACACTTTCCTGCTGTTGATGGTGCTGCTAAACAAAAAGAAAATCGATCTAAACAATTGCTAAAACGAAGTTTGTCTAGCTTATGCTGGAAGTAGAAATTTGATGGATCTTGCTTTAAAAAAACTTTATTTATCTGTATTTTTTGTGAAGTCTTAGTTCTAGTCTAACTTCGTTCTAATTATAGTGTATAACAATGATCGAATCGAGTTAATGAGTGAAAGAGATTGCACGGGAAGAAGTTTCGAATATTTGAGAACTCTTTGTATGTCACCAGATATCACCAGGAAATATTTTTGTCAAAAGCATTTTGCTTTCGGAAAACAAGAAATACCTTTAGAAAGCTACAGTATACTACTAACTACAGATATTCTTATTTTTTTCGATCAGGGATCAGTTCTATAGATCATTTTCTGGAAAAGAGGATGCATTTGCTAGCAATTCGCTGGAATAGCAAACAAACATTCGGTGTTATTCAACTTCTTATCAAGTACAATGATGTATTTACAGACCGGTTGTGGATGAAGGACTGGGATTCGGAATCATTGCTTTGGCGGTACAAAGACTGCTTTTGCACGTTGAGGGAGTGTAGATAGTGCAGTCTTCGTCCTTTGTACAAGGAGTGCCTCGTTCATACAATGTTGCATTGTCAGGAACACTGAATTAGAGGAAGCCTGAAATCCGCACCACCCGGATTTCAGGCGAACCTGGGGTGGTGCAGGTTTCAGTGCTTCAATTTAAGCACATTTGAGAAGAACCAATAGAAATCATGAATAACTTAAAGGTATCACCTCACGAATTTGGGTTGGTACGGGTTTCAGATGGGTTATGCCTATACGGGGTTGTAGACTATGGGGAGGAGGGTGATTCCGTCCATTTCTTCCAATTGCCGTAAAAAACGGTCCGGAAGATGCGGCTTCGGGCGTTACGGGGCGCAATTTTGTACGAGTTCGATTGGAGCGCGCCAGCCTTGTGCACGCGCCGAATCTTCCCGGCCGCATTTTTTTACGGAAATTAGGAAGAAATGGACGGAATCACCTCCCTCTCCAAATCTAATCTACTATGCCGTATACGAATGCTTCTCCTGAAATCCGTACCAGCTCAGATTCGTGGAGTGAAGCCTTTACGTAGCGAAGATATAGTCACTCCACTACGTTACGATTTCTATGTGACATGAAATGCTGACAAAACTCTAACAAAACTTACATGTTGCTGTACATACACGTAATGACTACCTTGTCTCCACACTTTTTATGATGACATCCTATTGCTGTATTTCTGTCATAAGCAAGCTGAAAACGCTTCAACGCAGTTACAATGGAAGAGAACACTACAACTTCAACAAGTAATTTTAGGGCGGCGGATAACTTCCAGCGAATAACTTTGCTTCCACAATTAGAACTCCAACTTCCAACTATACAAATAGAACTCTATTATTCTATATTATTCAAAATGTGATCCTGATGCTCTGTTACTGGGAACTAGCCAGTGCTTTGCATTGATGTTACGTATATAGTTGATTCAAACGTTTGAATCTCGCAATGCAAACAACTCTTTCTGTGTTCGGCAAACGTTGACTCTCTGACGAAACAACTACTGTAATACACATAAAATATAAAATCCATACTTCCTTGACTTTTCCCTCTCCTATCTCGTCAAGATGAAAACTTATCGACAAGGATTCTGTCATGTTTTACTTTCTAAGACGAAATTCTTACAAATACCAATCTCTCCAACTAATTGATTCCACTCTGCTTTTTCAAGTCGCAGGGAAATTAGAGTGGAATCAATTAGTTGGAGAGATTGGTATTTGTATTTTTTATTTCTAGTTTTTCTGGTCTCTGGAAAACTTTAGGCACAACAATCCAGACGTGCCATGAATACGTGTAAATCGTTGGCATGAAGAGTGATTTTTAGTAAAAATTTAGAAAAAAACAGCTATTCAAAAAGCAAACAAACATTTCTTAACATTGCCAGTGACGAGGTTTTTCATTTCGTTCATTCATTTCTCATTTTCTAAAAATTGCAAGAACCTACATTAGCAAATGTGTACAGTCGTTTGTCCTCGTATTTGTTAGCATCGCTTCGTAGGCCATAATACAGAACAGGTTGATACCATTGTTTCACCGCATCCTTCAGAAGTTCAGCTATTGCAAGGGCACTGACCGCTTGGGTTTCGTACCTACAGCAGAGATTCCTGCCAGATCAGCTATGCCGCATGGTTTTTTAGGATTTCGAACCATCTCCAAGTAAAAAAGGGCCTTTAAATCTTTCAAGCAATGCGGCGTGGAGTGGTATAAATAACGATTCCAGGAATCAAGTTTTTTATCTTCAGAACTTTTCTCGAGTTGTTTAAAAATACTACAATGGTTCTTACACTTGAACATTCTGTCCATATTTCGCAGGTTCCGCCAATGCTGCAGAACACGAATCACCTACAGCATCAATTGCCGCCTGTTCCAGATCGCAGTCATACCTCTGAAAATTTGGAGCGTAGAAACACGGCTACAAATGTTATACAGATTGTGCAGAAGGAAATAGAAAACTATGTTAGTTAATCCGATTTCAGATCATATAAACAGACCAATAATATCCTCGTCGCTTACCTTCCCACTTTTCTTCTACGAATAAACGACGAAGGGTAAAGTGGCAAAACAAAATGAGGAACAAATGATAGATCTTTAGTTCAACAAAAAGAAACGTCTGCTTAAAGGCATCAGCCCACGAATCTGGGGTAGCGCGGGTTTCAGGTGGGCAAGGCCTATACGAGATGATTATGTAGATTATGGAGAGGAGCGTGAAGGCGCGCTCCAGTCCAACTCTTTGTAGAAAAAACTGCGCCAGAACGCCCGAAGCCGCATCTTCCGGGTTGTTTTTTTACGACAATTAGGAAGAAATGGACGGAATCACCCTCCTCCCCATAATCTGCGACCCCGTATAGGCATTGCTCACCTGAAACCCCCAGCACCCCAGATTCGTGGGATGATGCCTTTAATAAAAGTCTGTGTTCTGTGTTTAAGCATCCACTAATCTTCTCTTGCTCTAGCTAGTCTCGTACACTGACTTCAAAAACGATTAAGAAGGTTACATCAGTGTCGGTAGGAGCGCAAGCGACAGAAAGTGGTGAGGCGGAGTGAAGCTATTCTCCCGGCACCAAATTGGTATTGTTTATTTGTTATAGCAAGAAGAAGTGAGACGGGCGGAGATTAGGTAAACGGCATGAAACCGATAACGCTAAAAAGTTGGAGAAATAAGAATATTCATGCGCCAGTACGCGAAAAAGTGTGAAACGAGTCTTTCAAAAGCGCATGAGAAGTTTTTGACAAAAAGTCTTCTTATGATTGCAATGGCTATATGCTTACCGGGGAGGTCTGTCAGGATGGATTGTTCAAATGTAGTATGGAAAGGAGGAAGTGAGCTAACGACGTAAGCTATGTCATTGATCATTTGCGATCATAACTGAACATCTACCGAGATGTTACCAAGTAAACTTCGAGAGAATTTTTTTCTTGCTTCTGGTTCTTTTTTAAAAGGGTTAGTTATTCAGTTGAATAATCTGACGTAGAGGAGTAATAATAACTTCGTTTACGAATACGTATGATGTTCTCATTTGATTTACATGAAGTGGAGCAAACAATAGAGAGCGGAACCGTTTTCCATACCAAACTGTACATATTCTTCCCGGCATTCAAATTTCCAGCATAATTCTTGGCCGCTCCTCTAACGATTTTCCGTCGAATATCATTATGTTCTTTACGAATCGCTTTTCGTTGATCATCAGTTGGTTCATTCGCAGGACATATCGCTAGAATAATAATAGTTACGCATTCTAGCGCTAAGAAAGTGTATGAAGTACCGTTTACTCAAATAAAATAAACTGTAAGTAACTAATTTTTAAATTACTCTTTGTCTTTGTGAACAAATGTATTCCAATCTTACGTAGCGTTCATTATTCAAACTTACACGCATGCGTTACAGCTGTGAAGGACAGAAGGAGAAGCTAAATTCAATCGAGTAGTAGTGATAACAAATATAAGAGGAGACTTTTTACCTCAGATATGAAATACTCACCACCAACATCCTCATTTGATGACAGTTGCTGGCAGGATGAGCAAGCACAGCCTTTTATTCGCCCACATTTACAAAAATGTTCTTTTTTTTCAAATGGTGCATTTCACATGCATAGTGATACATTTACCTTGTGCAGCTACAAGAACAAATCGAACAGCTGAATCGTTCTGCACCGCCGTTGCATGTCAGAAGATGCTTGTATGCACCTGCCATGAGACTTTATTTGTACAAGAATATAATTTCAGTGTAATTTTCCAGGCTTGACGGTACTGACGACGATCACATCTTTATGAGTAGAAAGGGCTAGGTAGAGTTGTAGTTAAAGGCATCACCCCACGAATCTGAGGTGGTACGGATTTCAGGTGGAGTATTCGTATACGGGATCGTAGATTATGGAGAGGGGGTGATTCCGTCCATTTCTTCCTAATTGCCGTCAAGAACGGCCCGGAAAATGCGGCGCATGCAGAGGACTGGCGCGCTCCAAGCGAACTCGTTGTAGGAAATAACGTATCTTCCGGCCCGTTTTTGACGGCAATTAGAAAGAAGTGGACGGAATCACTCCCCCTCTCTCCTTAATCTACGATCCTGTATACGAATACTCCACCTGAAATCCGTACCACCTCAGATTCGTAGGATGATGCCTTTAACTACAACTCTACCCTTTTTTACTCATAAAGATGTGATCGTCGTTAATTTCGTGATATCGTCAAGTATGGCAAATTACACTGAATTACAAATTACATTATATTCTTGTGCAAATAAAAGGACATATGTGTATATGATGACGGATATACGTGTCGTAAAAAAATTGCACCAGTCTGGTTACGAAACTCGACCCCGGCTAGCACTTCCGTCGAGATCTCACTGCAATCGGTTCCACTTTTCCGAGCGCTTCGATATGAATTTCTGGGAAATACTTTGGGACACTGACCAGGACTCAACGTGCATTCAAAAATTATGTCGACTTCAGAACCTGCGAAGTTCAAGTGCAGACGATGGTGATCAATAAATATCATGCTATCTAATAACACGGTGAGTCCGTATGCGTGTTTGTATCTTTGTCTGTGTTTCACAAAAATACTCCACAAAGATGGAGAAACTTTGCACCTGTGGGGCTTGCATTCTACCACTGATCCACTGTCAATAGCTATATAAATTGATATATTATATTTATTGCCTGCCACATCCATAATGAAGCGCTATAAAAGCGAAATGAGTGTTGCATGTTCGCAAATCAAATCTCATCGACAACATTTTAGTTTTTATTTTTAAAAAACATTTTATATATTTTTTTCATTTTATTTTTTAAAACATTTTTATATTTTATATTTTATTTTTAAAACATTTTAAAACCATAACGAAACATTTTAAAGCCAACACCCCATGTAACGAGTTCGAGTTTTAAAATTTTCAGGAATTAACTGGATCTCGGACTGGAAGCGCTATGTATCATTTAAGAAATCCACGACAGACGGTTTTAGTCCTACAATACAAGAACTTTTGATCTTAAAAAAAATTGTTGCAAAGGTTGAATTAATAAATAACAACAATTAACGATATAGTCTTTTAACGAGAAACGAATTAACGAACGAACGTTCTAAAGCCAGGGGTGCAGTTGCATAAGCGGCTGCGCTCGAAGCGGAGCAGTGAAGCTAGCGGTTGTCGTTGTTGAGATGGGACCCTTGCTATGTAGCTGCTCCACTCATCTTTGCAGTTCGAATCGCTCGCAATAACGAGCTCAACTGCGCCGCTTCCACCGTATTCTTTTACGCAACTGCTTTGAACGTGAGGTCATTTTTACCCGTACGTAATTGCTAAAAATACCCCAGAACCAATTATTCGCAAAAAAAAAAAGTGATCATGAGTGATTTTTCTGTAGCAGGTATTTCAAATTTGAATCCTATTTAAAAATCCCGATTTAGATCAAACAATTCTTCCCCACAAAAAAGTGACCTATTGATTGCTGGGTGTCAAGTTCAGTTCGATGTGAGAATTCTAAAATTTTCGTCGCTAATTTTCTCGCACTTATATAACGCACACATTGTCATCCCGACTTGGTGGTTGCATCCCGAAATCTCGCGATTCGACAGGAGTTTTCGTGCTACGATGATACTATTGCACTCAAATTTAATTGAATATTAACGAGAATTGAATTAATGCAGAATTGTTAATCACAAAAAGTGCAACAAATAAAAAACGTCAATGTGTAACGAAGAAAATGATCGCAGAACAGCAGTAATTCAAGAAAATTAAAACAAAAACAAGGGGAAAAAAACGGAACGAAAAACGAAGCTTAATCAAGCTAATGCATGTAGAACTGCAAGAAATCCTATGTCTTATATCCTTATTCGCATTTATTTCTGGATATGGGCCGTAAATTTCTTTCCGCATGTAATCAAACAAATAAACACTTTACTATGGCTGCCTCGAGAATTTGCAGCGTAGCAAAAAAAAATAATAAAATAAATCTACGAGTAAAAAAGAAGGATAAAAGATAAATCCTTTTCCTCTAAAATTGAGAATATCTACAGTGTCCGATGATAAACAGCCATGTGATGGTAAATATGGAGAGGACACAAAGAAAATTACGAATTTAAGTGTTCATTTTTCGTTTTCTCTCAAAAAAATATAATAATATACTTATTATAATAAGATTAATCACTGGATTAACTCTGTTAAGTGGCAGGACAAAAAAAAATTGAAGAGAGTAAATGAACAACATCCTAGAAATGAAAAAAAATACTATCGGCATCGTTCATGTCCGACTGCTCTCGAATTTTCGCGTATTGAACTCGTAACCTGTTATTGATTTCCTTGATCTCTACCCAGGATTGGTGTTGATCTCGATTAGCAGCCAGCTAAGTTTCGGCGTTATTGCCCTCGTTAGGGCTTGGAGAAAATCAGACCGATCAATAATTTAACCTCTCAAACGCCTTATCACCGCACAGAAAGCATTCAAACGATAGGCGAACTCAAAGGACAACATCTGGACGGGGGCTTACCTCATTTTCCTGAGTTTAGTAACGTAACAGACCACCACGTAGCATAAGTACAAGTCACAAGGGTTTCTACAGGGGCCCTTTCCCGTAGATCAAATCAACCCGCCACAGATCCTGCAGTCAATAAAAAGCTACATACGTGTTCAGTACGCCGACAAAATTCGGGGACAGTTGAGGATGGACGATACTACGACAGTATTTCGTCTTTTTTTATTTCTAGGAAGTTGTTCATTTATTCCCTTCAAATTTTTTTTTCATACCAACTAATAGAGTTAATCCTGTGATTGATCTTATTATAATATGTATATTATTATTTTTTTTCTGAGAGAAAACGAAAAAGGCACCCTCAAAATTGCAATTTTTCTTTGTATACTCTCCACAATTACCATCACATGGCTGTTTATCATTAGACACTGTCATTATTCTCAATTTTAGAGGACAGGATTTGTCTTTTATTCTTCTTTTTTATTTGTAGATGTATTTTATTTTATTTTTGTGCTATGCCGTGAGTTTGTAATATGTACATTATTTTTTCGAGAGAAAACGAAAAATAAACGCTCAGTTTCGCAATTTTTCTTTGTTTTTCTTGATACGGGGGCCGGTTCGCTTGTGATCGCAATCCACTCATCCTTTCTGTGAATTGGTATCCCAGGTGTCTCAGGATCGATCACGTTGACCCCTCGGGACTTCCATCATCATCAGAATACCATCTCACTGTGACGATATTCTTAAGCAATGGGCAGATGTCCCTTCACGTCGTCGGTCCGCTTCCATTTATGAAGGCGTGGCGTGACGAATTATCTTGGTGTGTGTGTGTGTGTGCAGAAGGGTGGAAATCGATTCTCGGACGGCGTGCGGACGGACGGACGGACGCACGCTGCCCAGAGGGGTGGGTGGTGAAGCAAGCAAGCTAGCCAGCCAGCCAGCCAGCCAGCTAGAAGAGCCCGTAGCGGTGGACGGTAGGACGATAGGACGAACGGCGGACGGTTGCCTTCGATGGGCGACTACGACTACCTCATAAAATTTCTCGCCCTCGGTGATTCTGGAGTGGGAAAGACCTCGTTTTTGGTGAATTTTTCTTTCTTTCTCGATCATTTTTCTCATCGTTTAACGATCTTCCATAAATGTGTTTTTTACGGTAGAAAATTATTTTATTTTATAGCATCGATACACTGACAACACTTTCACCGGACAATTCATATCCACCGTAGGAATCGATTTCAAGGAGAAAAAAGTGGTAAGAGTTTGAGAATTTTGTAATGTTATTGTTATTGAATCGGAATATTTGGCGATTTACATAAAAAAGATGTCCATAATTTCTACTCAACATCAAAAATAAAGACTTCGGGAGGTCCCAACCATTCAATAATCGTCATTTTTCCGGCGGCACTGCGGGAACGAAACAGAACCTTTCGGGGTTTTTTTTTTGCCATTAGAGAAGAGGAGAGAGGTTGCTACCCGAGCGAATACATAGATAACCGGCTGACCATCTTTCTCCTGCAAAAATTCCCCCCGAAATATTGAATTTCCCTCACCTTGTTAAGTTGGACAAATTGAATTCCACATTGTTATAACGCAGTTTGCTCGTGACTCCCAGAAAATTGTCTTCTTTACTACTAATAATTCTAAGAAGAAGAAATATCCGATTCTACGATCATTCAGGATACCAGACCTTGAACCACTGGAAATAATAATATGTTAAAGGTTTACAAAAATGTCACCATAATTTTCCACTTTTCCATTTTTTTTTCTCTTCAACTGAAAATCCTTTTCAATTGATTACTTCCATGATTCTACTGATAATTCCCATTTTTATCCTGAATTTCTAGTTAGTTTAGATATTTTATTTTTAGTTTTGGAAACAATGTGGCTTCGTTCTTTTATCCTATAATAGATTGCAATAAACTAAAACATTCAAAAATTTCTCGTGGAAGAATTCTTTTGAGAAAAACACAGTAAGCTGCTCTATTGAAATGCATTGAATATTATTTTGTATCCATAAAAATGTGGGCTAACCAGGTTTTTCCGCTAACCAGTGGTTATCCAAAAGTATGCTCAAGTAATGTCATGTGCTTGAAGACTGGTTAATGCTTCAGGATTCAGGAGAAATTATTCCCGACCGTGTAATTATGCGAAAATGGCTGTGATGACGTTAGAAAAGAGAAAAAAAAGAAAAGAAAAAAAGATGGCCATCAGAATTTTGGTGTTTCGAAAGAAAAAAATCGTTACTCATTAATTTTCTGTACAGCTAAAGGATATCAATTTTGAAAGAGTCCTTGTCCAGGAAATTATCCATCTATCGGCTTTTATTCACCTTTACAACACCTTTACGTTCACTAAAACATCCTATTATTTCTAGAATTGTAAAATATTTTTGGAAACCAAAACGAAAAAAAACCAAAAAAAGAACTCTTACAACGTGCGTTTAATTATTTCCCATTTGCAACTGGACAATTTTTTTCTTTTTGTGAGAAAAAAGAGAACATTTATAAAACTCCACGCACAGGATATGTACATCGATTCCAATAGAAACTTCTAGATTCTAGATTTTTTTCGGTTTTGCGAATATTCACACCCGCCATTTCTACGGGGTTTTTTTTAATTGAAGGGTCAAATTTCATTTTTGAGATCGACGATATTCGTCCACTCCACTCACTCGGAGGAGGGAGCTTTTTAGTCATCGGGCAAAGTGACTTCTTTTATTTTTTCCGTTTATTCATTTATGATAGGTATCTATAATTTAATCTATTAAAATACAAAATTTTTGGTCTGAAAACTATTTTAAAATAAATTACAATAAAATTTATTTACAAAGAAGTTTATATCAATAAATAAATAAAAATAAATAATCATTACATCAATAAATAAATATAAATATATAATAAAAATATGATGTTGTGTATTTCACCTTCTACGTAACACACAGCTTTCCTTTCTCGAATCCGAAATCCTTGTGCCAAAATCCGGCGCGTATTTCTTTTAGTATTTAAGAATCAACTTAGCTAGAGGGGAGTGGATATGCTAAGGCCTTAGACTAGTCCATTAAGGTCTGGAATTATTCCTGGAATAGAATTATTAAATTTTATTGGTCCATTAACATATGAAATTATTCGCGGCAACGTTATCGATTCCCCCGTCGCACCACGTCCGTCTCCTTGGCATCCGTTATTCTCCAGCAGCCAGTAGCTGGCCAGTGTTTACGCACACACACTTAATAAGGCTAAAGATAAGGGGAAAACTATGGAAATCGACGAAATTCTCCGGAGTACATTTATTTATAGGTTTATAAAAGTGCTCGTGGTGGATTTGGTGGACGTGGACAACGGGTTTTGTTACAATTATGGGATACAGCTGGTCAGGAAAGGTACCGGATTTTATTTATTTTTTCTTTACAAATTCCCTTTTTTCAACTCTCTTTCTCTCATTCAATCCACAGAAACTTTGTATCTGACTGTGTCTGCAGCCAGTCTGCAGATTGCTTGCATCTGATGAGGTTTTTTTTCCTCGATGGAGGTTTTTTTTCTTCCCTGCACTTTTCTCCTTTAAAGTAAATCATTCTGATTGAGCATTTGGTTTTGTTCCCTTCGCTTCAGGATTTTTCTATCCGAGTTCCATCTGATAACGTCAGAAATCTCGTGCAATATCTTCAAATTTCCTATAAATCTTATAATTTATAATTATAACTTTTATTTATTTATTTATTTTTATATATTTACAAAAAAAAATTGATTTAAGTTCCATGCTCTTTTTATTTATCCACATTCACAGTCAAAATAAAACTAAAACGAAAAAATCGAAACGGAGAAACTTCTGTGCCCTTTTCGACAAAAGTAAACAACAACATAAACAAAGTGCTGGTGCAAGTGAAGAGCTGCATGCCTTAAAACAAAAAAAACTCAATTCCTTTCCCTACTTCATTTTCAATTCATTTTCTCTTTAATTCGCCGATAAGAGACAAAAGGGGAGATTGGATTTAGACGGTTTCAAAAAATTGTACGGTTGCTAAACCTTTTTACAACTGCGCTACAACCGCCAAAGCATAGTAAGGTCACATTTTATACAATGCTACTATATTTTCATCTATAAATTAAAAACTGCCATTAAAGACATTCTGCCAAGAAAATCCTCGATTTTGAAGGATTTTTGTGGTCGGAACAGAACGAACTTGCAGGGGATGCATCGATAAGCATGAAGAAAAGTTTATGTTTAAGAATTTCGTGTGCCTCATCGCATCTTGTGGTAAAATTCCAACGAATCCTGAAACGAATTCCTTTTGGGGCTTCTGAAAAGTGTTGCAAACTAGAAAAGACGGAAAAGCCAGACGTTTCAGGGAACTTTTTTTCCTTGCTGGAACACTGATTGGCCATTTCTTTCAGTGGCGTTGCGCTGAAATTTTCTTGTGTCTTTTCCAGTGAAAGGGAATCATGCTTATAAGATTCTCATTACTTCCACTTTTGAGGAAAATATTGAGAAAAAAATTGAGAAGAGAAAAAATTCAAAACTGTGAAAATTTCCATTACCAAACGAAATTCTTATATGGATTATTCATTGCACGCTTCGTAAATCCCCAAACTTTTGTTTTTCCTCGAAAAGAGTTAGTGGAGAATCGAAATGTTTGATTTTCAATGAACACCGGCCTGGTAAGATGTTGTATTGATTTTTGACGAGCTGTACACGAGTTGATTAATCGATTTTATTGGACAACGTTTCGTCTCAAATCGTCTTTTTCAGATCCTGAAATGAGCGATTCAATTCACATTCTAAGCGATCAAATCTCTCTGCAGCTGAACAGAGAACTCTGATTTTAATTTTTTGATTCTAATTTAAAATTTAATTTTTTTCTAATTTAATACTGTAATTTTCAAACCACTAACATAGCAACTACAATAAAGTGGTCATCTCGGATTGGAGAAGCCTAATGGTGGCCTCTGATCGATCGATTATGAGAATGAATGATTCGAATGAATTATTCGGATCGGAAGAGCCCAATCCGAGATATGGCAAGAGTTCCCGTGGAATCGAGAAATGCATCCACCTTTAAGATTCATTTGAGGGTTTTTCGTGTGGAGCCAAAATGAATCCAAAGGTTTTCAAGCCGGGGTTTTTTCAGATTTTAACCTTAATTTGAAAAAATTGGGTCCGCTGAAAAAATAGTCTTTCTGTTCCTTGTTCCATGAGCACATTTAGGCACTAGATGACAACTCATGTCACTCATATGTTTAGCTTGAGTAATAATCCTCAAGGCTAATGTTCACAGCATCTTTTCCTTGCCACCATCAGCGTCAATGCAAGATCAGTTACCTCCTCCTCCTCGTCCTCCTCCTCCTCGTCTCGGTTCGAATGTAATTTGCCATTTGGAACGATAGAAAAGGGCGCCTTTGGCAATTTAATGCTTTGTTCATCGAAATAAACTCGGAAAATGTGAAAGTGCAATCCAATTAGCATTCGAATGGCGACAATGACTTCGACAGAGTGGAAAAGCAGCATTTTTAGGATTATTGGATTCCAAGCCCAAAGAAGGTGAAATTTGGGAAACGGGAAAACACGCAAATGCACGTCATTAGTAGTCATCCGAGTTATCCATTGAAAATTTCCATGAAAAGCATTGACCGTGCATCAGCAGCAGTTTCAAAAATGACCTTGGATGATGTCATACTTTACATAGTTACAAGGATTTGCAAGGATTATCGGAATATGATGCTATTTCATCGAAAAACTAGAACAAATCATACGTTCGTAATAATTTGTAATCATAGCGCACCTAAATATTGGTCTAAAAAATTTCTAGAGGAAATTAACATAAAGTTCAAAAAAAGTATCCGGTAGAGAATTAAATTCTATCTGAAATGTCGCGGCCAATATTCCTAAATTCCTTTTTCCTGAGCGCGAAATTAAATTTAGAGAAAAAACATCATTACTTATGCATCAATCTAATACGTAGCATCCAATCTAATACGTGAAACCCCTCTAGCATATACAGTCATAAAATTTGACGGAAAAATACACAAATATTTTTGTAGAGTTCATTTTATTATTATTTTTTTCGAATTTTGAAAGAAAATTTTGTGTCGAAAATTATTCTTTTCTGATTTTGTGCTCAACATTTCGAGTAGGGAGTATTTTAAAAGTAAATCTGTAGTAAATCTGTAAAGTGTACGTGGAGAGGTTGTTTTCAATTGGGAGAAAAAATTGCAAAAAAAAAAACCTGCAGCACACAAATACGTTAGATGTAGAATATCAATCACATTTTGCCTTTTTTCTTATACTTTCTTTTTCTTATCATTTATTTTATTGTGTTATTATTTTTTTCTTATTATTTATTTTTTTTCTCAAAATTCCTTTTTTCTCCTCTTACGTGTTTCCTTCTCATCTACTGGATTGCCCTCTACGCGTTCAGCGTGAGCGTCTACCTTCGCTATTCTCAATAAATAAATAAATAGATAAATAAATATATAAGTAAACAAATAAATATGCAAGTTGAAAGTTGATTAATCAGCGTTATCTTTCAACGTCTACCTCAGAAACTACTGAAAAATGACCGTTATCCATATTGTTGTGCCGTCGGCCTTCCGAAACATTAGTTTCACGATTATCTCAGCAGAGATCTCTGCAAGACATTGAAAATTTTGTTCCTGAGGTTCCTTTTTCGATCTTAAAGTTTTTTTAGTCCATTTTTGCAAGTAACTCTTGATTGATTTATGTGCAAATCCAGCAAATTGACTCCATTTTACTGAATCGGAAGATTTCGTGTCTTTATCTTTTGCTGGGAGTCTTCCACCGGATCACAACTTAATAATAATGGCTCTTAGGGATTCCAGAAAAACACAAACATTTCCTTGAGTCTCACAGTCTTTTCGTTGATCAAGAATGTAGTATAAAAAAGTTATTTGGGCTTCAGTTTGTTCCTCAAAAAAAATTTTCAATCCTGAAAATTCTTCAAAAAATTACTTTCGAATTTCCCAGCTGAATCCACCTCAGACATCATTTCTCGGAATAATCTGTGCAATTAAATCAATTCTTCGTTTTTCCCTTAGGATACTGCGCACTTTCGTGGATTTCAGAGCGAATTAATGATTTTGGCAGAATTTTCGATTTTGGCTCCACTTTAATGGCAAGCAGAATTCTTGGGATAGTTTATTAAGCGTCATAACGAAAATCACAAGAAAGTGCACTCTAGAAAAATTCTAAATATCTCTACAAGGATCGATTTGACCACGAGGATTCGACTGATCGTCTTACGCGACGAATAAAATTCTTAACACTCGGTACCGATCATGAAATAAAATGAAATGCTTGTGAAATGGTTTTCCTTTCACCTCCTTTTTTCAAATTTGTCTCTAAGGGTTCGGGTGCAAAAAAT
Source organism: Necator americanus (assembly GCF_031761385.1). NCBI lineage: Eukaryota > Metazoa > Nematoda > Chromadorea > Rhabditida > Ancylostomatidae > Necator > Necator americanus. Next base: position 36,559,634 of record NC_087371.1, on the reverse strand, counting down.
CTTCTTGCATTCTTTTCTTTGTACTTATATTTGGATGTTTTTTTCATTTTCTGTGTGTATGTGTCTTTTTTCACCCTCTTCGTTTTAATTATACAGTTATCCATAAGTTTGCTGGTACTAAACCTCTTAAATCTCTACATCTTTCCTCAATGCGCCCTCTCAGTGGGTGATTTTTAGATGAGTTACTAGGAATTTGGTGTAGATAAGCTGTTAAGAGCACTCTGAACGATTTATTCACTATCCAGAAAAGTTCAGTCGCAGAGATTCAATTTATTTGAAATTAAATTCTGCCGCCGCAAAAAAATTACCTCCTAATATTTCCATGGAAGATGGAAAGATGGAAGTTTGGACTTGTCTCCGCTTGCTCTCTCTTATAGAACGTGGAATTTCTACCGTAGACCAGTGGAGATCTGGTTCAGGTCTTCTCATCGGAATTAGTCGGAACTATTTTCTTCCCGCCGTAGACGTCAATTCTGATGAAGGAAAAGCTCGAAAGAGCCCCTAATGGATGGATGGCAGCGTGTCTTGTCCTTCGAAGCCCGTAGTGGCAGCAAATTGACAGCTCTCTGACGGCCACGAAGCAAAAAACTTTCCCCCGCCGACGAAATCCCTATTCGCTTGAAAACGTTTGTTTCGAATTCGTTGCACTTTTCATTTTGGAATTCTATAGAGAGATTTCCCAGGATTGCTATAGTGTCTTCCGGAGCGTGCAAAAAGTGAATTCTTAACAATTTTGTTAAAAGAAGTCCTGGGAAGAAATATTTGCAGGATTTTGCAAAATTACAACTTTCAGCCAGGATTTTTTTTTCGAAAAAGAAATAATAATAAACATAATTCGAAGAACAAATAATAATAAATATAATAATAATAATTGAAATATAATAGGAGACTTCGCGCTGTAATCAATGAAACGAAAAAAAGTGAAAAGAAAAAGATGAAGAAAAAGAAAAAAGACACAGAAAAAGGATGAAGAAGGAAAAGTTCACTTCACTGAAATACACATAGCATATCGTGTACATTATTATGTATATTTATTTATTTATTTATTTATTTATTTATTTATTGCATGTATTATATTTATATTATATTATTTGTTATTATATTATCATGTTATAGTATTATTTATTACTATGTTTTTTGTTCATATTTACTTATTATTACATGTACATATTTGTGCTTCATTAAAAAAGATAATTTTCAGATTTCGCAGCTTGACGACGGCATTTTTCCGCGATGCAATGGGTTTCATTCTGATTTTCGACATCACCAACGAACAATCGTTCCTGAATATCAGGGATTGGTTGTCACAACTTAAAGTAAGTTCACCGTTGCAATTTGATTGTTTATTCTTGAAGACTTCAATGGAACGGATGTGACCATTAAATGCACCCTCTGAATGGAGGTTTGCCGGTATACAGTACCGACGGGATTCTGCTCAGGACCCACGGCACAGAATGCTTTTGCGGAACTGAGCAAATTGACTACTGACTACTTTGAATGACTATTCAAATACTCGAACTTCGTCTCAGGACCTGAGCGTAAGGGCTTTTTTTTTACTTTTCGGGCATAAGGCTGCCCGCAGAGTTCAGAGCCGCACAGGCGCTCGCTTTGGCGGCTCAGCGGGCAGCCCTATGCCCGAAAAGAAAAAAAAACCCTATGCTGAGGTCCTGAGAAGAAGATCGAGTAGCTCTGGAATTACTTCTGGATTTTCTCGCAGGCGTCTCGCTTCTCTTACGTATTTATACTGAAATTCCGAAAAAAAAAGAGAATAAAATTCAGGTCCACGCATACTGTGAAGCTCCAGACATTATAATATGTGGGAATAAAGCGGATTTGGAAAATAGACGTCAAGTTAGTACGGCACGTGCGAAACAGTTGGCCGATCAATTGGGGTGAGTGTTGTCCGGAGCTGCCCGGTTTTGCACGTTATTTCAGAAGCGGTAAATTAAATTTCGCGATTTCTGGATGTCCAGAAGCATGCGGAACATACTTTCCCTACATTTCTTCTGCTTAACGTTCAATCCGTAGAAAAAAATCCAGCTAATCGCTAATTTTTCCCCAGTTTACCGTATTTCGAAACGTCTGCGTGTACGTCGACGAACGTGGAACGTGCGGTTGATTGTCTACTCGACTTGGTTATGCAACGAATACAACAAAGCGTAGAAACGTCTGGACTTCCTCTTTCTGGTAAATATTTACATAATTTCACTCTAAAATACTCATTAATAAGGCTACTATCAAACTCACAAATCAATTATCGAACGAAGGAAGGAAAAAGGAAAAAAATAGGAAGGAAAAAAACGAGAATAGAAAGAGAGTGCAAATCGGGGATTTAATTAAACACATTCCGTATTTTCTCCCATTCTCCCATCTCACCCATTTATATTCGAATCGAATCTAAATTTCAAATTTCCGTATAACGCCACAGCATTAATAGGGTGAAAAGAGAGCCGTGGAAAGAAAAATCCTGAAATGTGGACCCTTAACGGATGGAGAGGGCAAGTAGCAGAAAAGTGGACGGCTATAAATTCACTTATCTCAGTAGTACAGCTAAGAGATTACTATTAATTCCTAATAATATCCAGTAACTATTTACTACTTTACAACTATTTACTATTTTTTCTAATATATGGTTATTTTTTTAAGATTTTTTCTTATATATCTAATACTAATAATTTATTATACAGTTTATAATACGAAAAAAAAAAAACTTCTACACCTTCTTCTGGTTTTCCTTTTCCTATATGAATATGAAATATGTTCACGTTCCACACTTCACCGTACATGATTAAAGGTAGCCCATTGTCAAGTATTTAGCTAATATTTTAATGTTTTGACGGTGAGACGAAAAAAAAAAACATTAAAAAATATAAATAATAACATAATATAAAGAAACACATTTAAAAGTTCAAAAAAAGAAGAGATCTACTATTAGAACTGGGGTCTATTTTGTTTTTACTTCGCTCTATTAATTTTATTTACTATTTATTTACCCCTTCTATTTACTCTACGAAGATAACAGTATTAGGTTGAGGAAAACCTATGGAACTAGAAAACGACATGAGGTTGTTACCTAAGAGGTATCCGTTCGTAGAGGGGTCAGAGTTCACACGGAGATTTGTTGGAAATCAATAATAATCAATCGATATTTCAAAACAATATAAACGATCCCGGTAAGCAGCATCGAAAAAGCATTTAATTCCACAAAAATATACGGCAAACCAGTAATAAGGAGTAAATCGTTGATAGCAGCGTTCTCGAAGTCCTTGTTTCCGGTTATTAAAAATAAAAAGAAAAAAAAATAAAAATAAATTTAGTAAAGTAGGTGCTCATTTCAAATGGATAAGAACAATTTTAGGACATACTGTGTATGTCTGTTGCATCTGCTAGCATTATTTATTTATTTATTTATTTAATTCAATACAGAAAAGGTATGCTGGAAATACTTTCCCTTTAGCTACTTTAGCTTTATTAAAGTAATGTACTTTAGCTTTACCTTAGCTTTATTTCATCGCACTTTTCATATTTTTGACCGGGTGAACGTATGTAATTAATCATTTTTCTGCCTTAAAGAACACAGATTTCTTCTTTTTCGAGTCACATGATTTGTTTTTAAGTTTAGAGAGCTAAGAAATGTAATATTAATTCAACAAAAAAAAAAAACAGAATTTTGGATCTTAGCACTTACTGTATGCCTAATTATGGGACCTAGAATCCACATATAGAGTTTTTTCTTCTTTACCTTCTTTAGTGAACTCAACGCACATCTGCTAAGTCGAAACAAGATTTTCTTTTTTTCATATTTTTTATCTTTTTATATCACATATTTTTAGGATTGTTTATTCTTTTTATATTTTTTATTTTTATATTTTTTTCAGATTGCCGAGGAGTGAGTCTGGATGCTGATTTACCATCAACTTCTTCATATTGTGCGAATTGTTAACCATAAGCACGGCGATTTTTCTTCACAATTTTTTTTTCTACCCCGCTTTTTCAATGCGTATTCTGAACAACCCTCAAAATTTCTTCCGGTGTGTCGTGCCTATACTTATTCAACAACAACAACAAGAAAACGCTTCAATCGAAAATTTCTCACACTTTACGTGAAATTACATATTTTCGCACATTTGCCAAGTCGAGTTGAGATTTTTCTTCTTTTTTCTATTTTTTGTTTCTCAGTCTAGTGTCGCTATTTTTGCTTGTTCCAATCATTTTTCCACTTTTCAAATCTGGTATTTCATTTACTTAATCGATCGTGTTGATCTGATCTGATTTGATCTGATCTGATTTTACGCCACATGTGGATATTGTTTTTATTTCTCGTTTTCGCTAGTTTTGTCCTATTCTGAACAATGAATAACTACAGCTACATATCATTAGTTACTTTAAACGTCTTTCCGCGCTGCCCGCTAAAACATTCCCAACAAATTAATGACTTATATGTACTAGTAAAACTATTTAACATTTTGCTTTTGTAGCATCTTAATGAAAAAAAATAGTTGTGTCAAGAGAATCGAATAAAATCTTCATTCTTTGTTTTCGTTTTTTTTTCCATTCAGTACCAGACATATCACCGGAGGAGATTGGCAGGTTAGTGCAAACAAAATTCACAGGGTAAGAAGACCTACACATGCTCACAGCTAATCCTTAATTCCTAATAGAACACTAAAACTTACAAGGGGGAAAAAATACATGTATGTATTAAAAGTTAAGGTGATCAGCACTCAGCACTATTTGTACTCTAAGAGGAATTTGGTGTGAAATGATTTGAATCGATTCAACATTTCCTTCATTAATTCCGGTTGTGGAAGTATTGTTGTCCTGAAAATAAGGAAAATAAATTTAATTTAAAAAAAAGCTAATGGTAGCCATTGTACGCATTCAAAAAGGTAGGTGATAAGCGATAAAGGTGGACACTGGTGTCCCAAAGAACATAGACATCAGCGCAGTTAAATCTCGCCGAAGATCAGAGGGTGAGTTCAAAAAGAGGTCCGGCATTGTCCGCCTCCGTCGCGGACGCGTCGCGTCAACACGGTTGAATTCGTTCGATGACGACTGTAACTACGCATGGTCGGGTTAGAAAGACATGAAACTAGGTGCAGTTACGCAAGTGACTGCGCTCGGAGCGACGCGGTCGGCCCAACGGTCCGAATCAAGGTGGGACCGTTGTGAACTGCAGCGATGAGTGGCTGTTAGTAAAGGCCCCCATCGATCCTAACCGCTACACTCCACCGCACCGCTTCGACTGCAACCGCTTACGCAACTATATCGAACTTTCGAGCTTCACGTCGTTTTCACCCGACTATAACTCGTAGTGTCGGTGACTTGTGCAGTGTAAAAAAGTGTTTATAGTGCCAGAAGCAGCGCCTCAAGCACGATTTCATCCTACTTTTTCGAATTTTGAATCCAATCCTTTTTTTTGAATCCATACTAAGGAATATTAGTGATCAAAATGCACCGAAGAAAAAGTTTGCGGTGGAATATTCAAAGAAAAAAATCAAGCCAATTAATCAATTAGTACAAATTATTCGATTTTGAGGGAATTAGGTGGGTGGGGGCAGCCTCTAATCGAACTGTACTCGACCTGAAAAAGAGGAACAAGTCTGGAACGGTTTTTGCGCCCTAGCAAAGATTTTTTCGGCGCCCTGAGTCCAGTTCGATTAGAGCAGTGTTGAAGCACCCTGACCTCTCCAACTACCCTCTCCTGTCGATTATTCTGCATAAATGGCTACAGTGTCGCTGCCGGATCTGTTCAAACAATTGAGAGCGACGCGCTATCGATTCGCGCAGAACAGAGTCACGAGCGAGAGTGTGTTAAGCAGTGACGCAGAGGATTTTGTGGCAGATGCGTCGCGGTGATCCGATTAAACACATTCGGCGCAGACGATGCGTAAATCCGATGCTACCGCCAGTACGGCAGTTGACTGACTATCGCTCTCAATCTTATGTTCTGATGAGCGTGAGAAAAAAAAAATGGAATCGACTAACCTGAAATGATAGGTGCCTTCCTTTTGTCCGAATCCACTTCCAGGCACTATGCAAACACCAGTAGCTTCAAGCAACTGCATCGCGTAGAAAAAGTCAGGAGTTTGATTAAGCGACTGAAAAAAAAAATCCATGTATATCTTGAAAGATCAAAAAAGGTGGAAATTTTAAGTGAGTAGAACCAAAAAGAAAATTGGAGAGAAATTGAATTGCTGCCCAGTACAAGGAGAAAAACCCAATCCAGTTAAAAATGCAGGATTTTTGTGCGTGCATCCGCATTAGACACATGGACACTTCCTACCTAACTTCATTCGAAGTCGTGAAATTTCTCAACCAAATTTAATAAAAAAAAATAATAATAAATAATAATAAAAAAGCAACGATGAAAAAACTTCTAATGTATATTTGTCGAATGCAACGAAAGCACTTGTGGCTATGATAAACACGACTAAAATACATCCGAACTTTAGGAGTAACTCGTTACGCAAAATTGCACCACAAATCCAAAAGTTTCGACTACGTAATTATGAATCTTGAATTTTATAATCTGTTATTTTTCTTGAGAAAAAAACTGAATAAACTAAGCACAGAAAGTTTGAGAAATGCCTTTTGAACAAACATAAAATGCATAAACATTTCTCGGTCTCAACGTTCCAGAAAAAAAAAATCATGCGAGCGAATAAATCATCTTTGTGTATTTCTGAGCGATGTAAAAAATTTTCATGGAATTTTGCTGGACGTAAGGATTCAAGGATTTGACTGTAACTCCTCGGGAACTCAAGCGCAATACCTTGTTTTTTTTTGTAGGGACTGGGAAATTTCCACTTTTCATTCCTATCTTATTAAACTTTAAATTTCTTACGGGATGAGAAAAGGGGGAGAAAATACGAAACGAATCGATACATCCAGGAAAAATAAAACTTACTCTGGCTTTATCAATGGCTCTCTGTGGTAGCTCAAGCCGTGGGAATGCATACATCGCTCCTTGTACTTCGTTACAACTTATTCCTTCTATGCTTCCGTAGGCTTCTTTGACAAGTGTTGCCCGTTGTTTGAGTGAATCAAGGACTGCTGTTTTTTCCTGAAAAGACACAATATTCTCGATAGGACATTCTCCATCTGGCATACATCATGTTAAAAATTCGTGCCGAGATCCACAGTATAGTTATTTTGTATTTTTGCCTTTATCTGTAACTCTAAAAGTCACTTTTGTAAGTTTAGGCAAATTCGAGGAGTTTTGCACGTCTTTCCAGAGGTTTTGTCCCCCCGAACAGTTGTTGGTAATCATTTATTTTTTCCAGCAATGAACATCAGCCAGTGATACAACCACCTCATCCCTAACGTTCCCAAAAATTATTCGAGAACTACCCAAAGGCATCCCGGATCCACGAAAGTCCCCGTACGAAAAAAGAACCATAAAATTTTTTATCTGCGATTCTCGCAAGAAAAAATTAAAGAAAAGGAAAGTTTTTAGCCATCCAAAATAGAAGTCTACGCTTCTTTGGAACTATGAACGGCAACGTGGGAAGAAGCTACCGAAGACATCCAAATTTCGTTGCAGGACCTTCGCATGAAGTCTACAAGGGGTTCTCGAACATAATGCGATCATGCATAGCGAAATCCAATTGTCCAATTGTGTCGCTACCTTCCATACCTTCTCTACCATTCACAAATACATCAATTTCCATTGTTTATCAAATAAAAGAACCCATAAACAAACCTTTAACCACAGATCATAAGACGGTTCGCCAGGACTTGGTGGTTTCACAACGGTATCCATTACCATCTGAAAAAAATAAGATAAGAAAAATATCATCTAAGGTAGAGAAGAGAGGGAAAAAATAGGAGAAAAAGAGGAAAAACTCAGAATAAGCACGTATTTGCGACAAATAACAATTTATTAAACACAAATGACTTACCTGACCAAGAACCGTGGAACAAAGTTTAGCAGAAATCATCTTCTTGAAGAGTACGTAGACTTCTGGATCAAGATTGAAAAATTCCACGTATCCACCACGCATACCGCATTCACCCATATATCCTTTCGATACTGAGTGGAATGACGCTAATTCCATCCTGTAAAATCGCTTTTTTTCTGGAGAAAAAAAAACAAAAAGTACCGGAAAAGTACCGGAAAAGTACCGGAAAAATATCGGAAAAAATCGGAAATAAATAAAATATTATGAAACATCCAGACAACTACATAGTAGTGCCAGCAATATGTTCAGAAAAAAAATTATCAGTTACGGGAGCGTCCTCAAGTTTTCCCATACACGAATAGCAAATAAAAATAAACAAATAAATAAATGAAATAAGATAAAAACGAATATATATAAAATATATACCCCTAATTTACATTTTTGTCCTAAGCTACAGCTCTTTGCATTTATTTTTCCTTCGTTCTTCTTTCTTTTTCCCGTTTTCTCTCGTTTTTTTTTCTAAGTTTTTTCCTTCTTACTAATACAAAAAATGCGAAGCATAAGGAATGATCAAAAAGTGTATGTTGAATAAATTTTAACTCTTCGCATTTAATTCACATAATCTAGATCAAATCAATAACATGGACATGGCTAGACAGTCGAGAAATTCCCTGGCAACGAAAAAACTTCTTGGATGAAATAAATCGATAAGTTAAATAATAAAAAAAAGTTTCATAAGGGAAAGAAGGTTCATTATCCTCAACTCGTTCTCTATAACTTCTACGAAAATGGACTCATATATTGTGGTATTCTGGAGACTGAGAGAAGGCAGCGGAGGCACAACATTCATATTCAACATTATCTATCCACCTAACTCTAGGAAATGAGGGAAATCACTGAGAAATCACTCGTTTGAATTCGCCTATCGTTTGAATGCTTTCTGTGGAGTGATGAGGCGCCTGAGAGGACGAACCACTGATGGATTTGATTTTTTCCAGGCATTAACGAAGGCGAATAACGCCAAAGCTGTCAACAAAAAAATCAATAGCAATCTTGGCCAGAGTTTAAGTGAATCAATAAAAAGCTACGATAGTTCATCATAGTTCGGAACGACCACTTCTTATTTCATTTATTATCATATTATTATTTGTTTTTTTTTCAGATTATATAATAAATAATACTACAATAAGTAAAATAATGAACAGATAAGTAAATAAAAAAGTATTTCTCCTTTGCCCACGATACGCATCGAAATTGACAGCAGTCGATATTATTGATTGCACAAAAATGCCCGCCGGTTTTCTGCTCGGTGTTTTTTTTGCTTGTCCATCCGTTTTGTAGGCTATTTTTCAATAATTTGTTTGATAGTTTTGGCACAATGGTTTGACCGTTGTTCCTTTCAAAGCTCGCCCTTCGTACGTATGTAAATAAACAAATAAACATCCAAAAAATTGCTTGTTCAGACGTTTTCGGTGAGTCTCAAAAGAAAAAAAAAGCGGATTTGTGTTGTTTCAAGGATTCCCGTGAGTAAATTTATCCTTTTCTGAGAGGAATCACAGGGAGATCAATGTTTGTTTCAGTTGATCAATAAACTGTGTCGATTCAGCATCCGAATATTCGATCAATCGAAGCGAGTAGCTGGCCCCATTCAGAAAAAGCATTGTTGAGTAGTCGATTTTTTTCACTATGTTCAAATATGGTCCTATTATCGACCAGTACATTGATTGGAGTTCGATAAAATATTCGAATATTCGAATTTAACCTCTGCGATCTTACTAAAGTCTTATACACTTTAGTAAAAAAAAACTTAAAAATCTTAAATTACAAATTATGCCTGTCAACTGTTACCGTAACCACTACGTGCTAGTTCGTACAAATCTGTACAAAAATCGAATGCAGAAGCAGTCGGAATGTCTGATTCATGTAGACTTATGTTACTTTTTGATTGTCACATGATATGACATAATTTTATGTCACCTGATGCAATGTCTTTTTTAAGAAGTTGACATGCTGCCTCGTAACTAATTGAGGAAAAGAAAAAATAAAAATAAAAATAGGATAAGATAGGTAGTCCTAGGGATGAATTCATGCTTCTTTCGCTTCCCTACTAGGAATTAGATGCAAAGTCGTAATTCATCATTCAGTTAACACGAAAAAAAAAAACGAAACCTAGTTTAAAAAAAAAATCCACACGATGGATGGATTCTGAGGAAGAAATACAAGTGTTTAAAATCACCACAACGAATACAGCGAAACGATCGTTGCTAAACGTAAAGGCATCACCCCTGAGGCATCTGAGGTGATACGGATTTCCGGTGGATTATTCGTGTACGGGATGGGAGACTTTGGAGCGGTGGGTGATTCCGTCCATTTCTTCCTAATTCCCGTAAAAAACGGCCCGGATGATACGGCTTCGAGCGTTCCGGCGCTCTGCTTTCTATAACGAGTTTGATTAGAGCGCGCCAGCCGCGCGCACGCGCCGCATCTTCTCGGCCGCGTTTTTTTTTATGGCATTTAGGAAGAAATGGACGGAATCACCCCCGTCTCCATAATCTACGATCCCGTATACGAATACTCCACCTGAAATCCGTGCCACCTCAGATTCGCGGGGGTGGTGCCTTTAAACAACAATTACGGTAAGAACTGTAAACTTACTTGTTATACGGTGCACCCATCTCATTAATAACTTTCTTAAATGAATGGAATTTGGAACCTTCAGCATAGACGTTATCCTAAGTCAGGAAAAAATCGATAGACAAACAAAAAAACGAATAAATTATTTTTAAAAAAAAAGTAAATAAAGTCATTTCTCACCTGATACACTTCATCTGCCATCAAGAAAAGATTATGTCGATGAGCAAATTTTATGATACTTTCAATATTTTCACGTGAAAGCACCTAAAATCGTATTTTAAACGAGGATGAAATAAGAATGGACGAAAATAATGTAAAAGTAAGGTAAAAATCTAAAATCACAGCACCTGACCAGTAGGATTTCCCGGATTGATTACACAAAGGACTTGTGTGTCGAATTTTTTCAAACTTTCCTGATAGGCTCGTTCTAATTCGCTTTCCTCCAGGCTCCAGTTCTTTTCTTCATTAAGATAATAGCCAACCTAAGAAAAAAATATGGTTAAAAAAAATTCGAATTGCAGAAATCGATGCGATCAATTCAGGAAGGGGACTCACTTGTCCAAGACCAAATTCTTCTGTACTTGCTGAATATAACGGATATTGAGGTATAGGGATCATTACACCGACTTTTTTGCTGCCATCATGATGTATGAACATTTTCAGTACATTTCGAATCGATTCGGAAGCACCACCGGATAGTACAACATTTTCAGGATCACACGGGAAACCATCACGTTTCTAATACAAAGAAGAAAAAATCAGGAACAGATCATCGTTATCAAAGAAAATGTGTGTGTGTGTGTATCACCGTCTATTTTCGGAACCTACCGTAATATATTCAGCAACATGTTTCCTGATTATATCGATACCAGTACTTTGACTATATGCACCAGCACTACCACCACCGCATCCGCCAAGAAGAAGCTGAAGGAAAATACAGTGCCTGGATAAAATATTTCACAGAAATTATTAAAATAATTTTAAATTGATTTTCTTGAGCTGTAGCCAAGATTGGTATTGATCGTCTTTATTAAACAACAACGAAAATCAATTTAAAACTACGTTTCAACATCCCGAGATTCAAAGACAGACGAACATGGGCAATATTAAAATAATACTAAATAAAAAATAATAATATTAAAATAATACTAAAAATTAAATTAAATTAACAGCAAAATTAATGAAACCTTAGTTAAAAAAAAAGTAGTAGCTATGATTCACAGAAAAGTAGCACCTATGGTCAACCCCTGAAGGTTTCATGACATCCTGAAACTAAAGGATAGTTTCCAGAAGCTTTCGGATATATTAACTCCTGCTTTACGAACACGAAACTGTCCCATACAATAACCTAAGAGGCCCAGCCGATGGGTCAAGTCAGTGTTTCCATCCTCCCAGAGAGTCTGGTACCAATTTATCCGGACCCCGGAGGGATGAAGGGCTTGGTTGGGACCAGGGCGGATTCGAACCTCCGATCGATCGTGCAGGTGGCGGAACCCCTAACCGCTGCATTAAAGCAAATAAATAGGTCGAGCGGTTTTCAGGACAGATTCTATATCCTGCCACGAAATCCTGATGATAGGGGAGGAACGAGGTGCGAGAGGTGCGGTCGGCTCTCAGTTTTCCCTCGCCTGTACATACGGTGCAGTACTTGGGACATTTCTAAGTAAAAAAAAAATTCGCGAATATTTATGAAATAAATAAAAATAAAAATATATATAAATATGATATAAATATAAACATACATAATATGAAATAAATATAAAATATGAAATGTGAAAACATTCGTAAACTTAGATCAGTTCAACTCAAAAAAAAGGAAAATTTCCATGATTTCCATGCCCATGACTTATTCGATCAGTAAAATTGGGATATTATGCCATGAACTTTTCCCTCCTACACTCATAATTCATATTCCAATAAAATAAGTTATAAACAAATCCATAGGAGAGCAGCGATGGTCGCCTAGCACCAATTCAGCCTCCTAGCGACGAAAAGTTCTCCATGGAGAATCATGGAGGACTTAAACTAACTATAGCGGATTAATTTTCGGGAATAAATATAAAATAATAAATCTCTTAGGAGGCAATAGGAATCGGAAGGAAGAATGTTCTCGATTACGCGGGAAATGGCGCCATATCGCTCGATTGGCTCCAGTGATTTGAATGAGACATTCGAATCATTCGCTCTTGTGATCGATTGATCAGCGGTCCCCGCTAAGCGCCTCCAAGCCAAGAGGTGGCCATTTTATTGGTCACCACTTTTTATTATTTAAAAAAAATTGTTATTTTTCACTACTGAGTCCCTCAATCCACGGCATTCGTTGTAGTCCTGAATGGTTGAAAAACGTAGGCTTAGAGTTTGTCTGTTTAGTTGTGGAAAGATTTGTTCGCTTAGATTCTGGGTTTAGAATCATCCAATCACCCTGTTCAGACCATGAATAAGATGATTTTTTAAAGACGATACCCAATAGCGATAAAGGATAAAGTTTCTGGCGTTGATCAATCCGCTTGGGACCCGCGCCACCACGTTCACTTCAATTCTGAATCGTTTGAGGTTTACGTGGACGAGTAACTGGCCTGTACAATGACTTGCGGGGCGCAGCTGATGGGTCAAGTCAGTGTTTTTATCCTCCCAGACAAGTCCGGCACCAATTTATCCGGACCCCGGAGGGATGGGGGACTTGGTGAACACTGGGGCGGATCCGAACCTCGATAGCCAATAAAATCGACTAATGAATTCATGTGGACCATCTTCCAGCTATTTCCAAGATTTCTAAGATCCTTCCTGATCCGGAAAGATAGCCAATAAAATCGATTAATGAACTAGTGTACAGGTCATCAAAAATCCATACGACACCTTACTATGCCGAGGTTCATTTAGAATCGAATATTTCGATTGTCTACACTCTCTTTGAGTTTGTTTGTTGAGTTGATTTGTGGAGAGATTTGTTCGTTTAAATTGTAAGCTAAATCGAAAAAAAAGAAACTTTGAAGAAAAAAAGAAAAAAGAAGAAAAAAAGAAAAAAAAGAAAAGAAAAGAAAAAGACTTTGTGGCAGTGAGGATGCATCCACACGTCCAGGACATCGATTAAGTGGTGGATTTTTGTGTTGAATCAGGCCCAATGGGACCAGTGGTGGTGTGCTTTGATGTTATAAATGAATCCATCAATATTTTCGACCACTTGCGTGTTTATCGAGCTGGAGGAAATTTCCACGACGAGAAAAAAAAACCTCTTCTTCTTTTCTTTTCATTCCTTTGAGGTCGGGATTTGTGGATTAGGTTAGGAAGTTAGAAGTTAGGAAAAGGTAGGCTTTGTTCTGTTTAGTCGGTGGGGAGATCCACGAAGTGAATTATAAATCCAATACGCCCAATTCAGGCTTTGAAGAAAGCATCTTCCCGAAAATTTATCCATTAAACTCAATCAATGAGCTCGTGTACAGCTCATCAAAAATCAATACGACATCTTACTATGCCGATGTTCATTGGAAAGTCGTACATTCCGAATTATAGCGCAGTAAATTTACTCCAGTCAGAACTAAGCGTGAGCTCAGATGCTCTGAGTGTAAACTCAGACAAAACCACATAGGTTTCGGCTTGATTTAGAGCTCCCGCTACCGTTGTAATCGTTCTATGGATCATATCATACCTGCATAGTGTGCACACGTGTCTAACAACAACTTCCACATCCAGAAAAAAAACTGTCTCCAGATAAATAATATTGAAAAAAAGAACCTCCAGATAAATATTATCACCGTACCTTTGCCCGTTCAACGACATCAGCTGGGAAATTCCCGGATTCTATTAGCGACGGATTTGCTGCACAAGAAATCACCTGGAAAGGAAAAAAAGGGATATTTCAGAGGATCAAAAGTTGCTGAGAAACTCAACGAATCAACAGAAATGAGGGGATAAACAGAAAAAAAGAGAAAAAAAAATCGCAAACCTGTCTGATATATGTGATAGGCTTTTGACCCATAGCATGAGCATCACCAATGTTAGCTTTAATCACACTCTTGAAAGGTTTGTTAGCTCCCTTAAATATGGATTACGGTATAAAAATGGAATTATGGGTCAAAGAGAGAAGAAAAAGGCTGGAACGGGGAGAAATGAATCTCTCTTAAATAGAATATTACAATTAGGCAGATGCACTTAAAAAGAGATCATGAAAAAGATGATGAAAAAGAGGATGATAGAAATGAATGAAATAAAATCAAAAAGAGAAGAAAAAGGCTAGAAAGAATCAGAAAGAGAAGAAAAAGGCTAGAACCGGGGAGAGAAATGTCTCTTAAATTCCCAATTATAAATAGGTAGATGTATATAATAAATAGGCCATGAAAAAATAAAAAAAAGGATGATAGAAATGACCTGAGCAAGTTCTTTCTCCAATTCAACAGCACGAATCACTATTGGACCACGAACAGCATATTGCATAGTTATTACTTGTGGATTAATGGTCTCTTTGGTGAGAACCTGTAAAATTTTTGGAAATTTAGGAAATTTAACAGATATTCTGAAAAACAGGGGGAAAAATAGAGAAATAATAAATAAATCATAAATAAAATAGAAAAATAAAAATAAATTTCCAAAAAAAAAATCCCACCTTATTCGAAGCCATTCTTGTAACACAAATTAAACGTCGTGAAGTATCCAAAAGAATCGGCACAATCCTCATACTAAAAACAAAAAAAAATATGTAAAAAATGAAAGTAATAAGTAGGTACATACTGCTAGTAAGTATATGTAGTAATAAATTTAAAATTCATAAAATAATACAAATAGAAATTTCTAGAATCTACAGCAGGCAAAGCACGGAGAGAGGAATTCCATTAACGACTGTCAAGAGAAAGAAAGAGATAACACGGCGACACGGCGAGAAAGATAAGAGAATTAACAGCTGATTTTTCCACATTTTTTTCTGGGATTTTTCCCAGTTTTTTTTTTTCGGTTTTTTAGAATTTAAAGAAGCAAAGCGGCAAAGGTAAGCTATGGGTGGTCGCTTTCGTCGCGTCGCGTCGCGAATGATTTCTTTGACCGAAAGATCGTGGAAGTAGATAAACTATCGCCTCTTCGCACCGTTTCTACGTGCGAAATCATCGTTCGATGCGAATTTCTTCGGCGGTTATTTACAACGAGGCAGCAAGCACGTCGTCCACGAAATAAAACCAGAAAAAAAACTTTGATTAGCACATATAGAACATCCACAAGCGTGTCGGAACGTCTTGGGAGAGTTTTTCGGGATTTCATAGCCCCGCTATGATCTGAAATTTGTTCTCATCCATTCATGCAACAATGATCGCATTCGTAGATCATCGATTGATCGATCAATTCGGACAACATACGGGAAGATTTTTTCGGGAAGAATTTCTAACAACGTTCTGTTGTTTCAATTCCTAACCATATATATTTCGGGCCAGAAACTGCAAACTAACAACAGTTATTCAACAAAACCCTCTATTATGGTTTCGATTAGATCGTCTTGGATTTTTTTTAAACGGGAAGAACCTACGGAAGGTCAAACCCAACTTTTTCTTACAAAATCTTGTTGTCTTAAAACTTTTTTTTAATTTCAAATTGTCCTAGAAACTTTCTTATTTTATTTTTTTATTTATTTTTCGAAAAAAAAAAACGAACAATAAGCACAATATACTAGGAATACTAGGAAATAACGAAGGTTACTCAATTATGAACCCTCCTAAACTATTTCTAACCATATTATATTACCATGGGGATAGATATTTACCAATAAAATTGCAGTAAATAATAATAATAATAATAAGAACACTAATAATAGGCTAATATTTACCGGGAGAAGCTATAGGACAAGCCACTACCATTAGCAGGGTAATAACTAGGAAGAATCCAAAAAAAATGTACAAAGATCCTAAAAGGGAGAAGACCTATAAGGGAAAAGATAGCTGGAGAAGGCTTCGATCGATAAATTCTTCTTCTCAATGCGGGAAAAAAGATGGTTCCACACGGATGGTTTTAAGAGTTTTAAAGAAGATTATAAAGAGAAACACGGCTGTGTCGGGATGTCGTGTGGCACACGGCCACACAACCAGGATCGATTAAGTGGTCGATTTTTGTGCGGAATGAATCCCTGATGAATTCGATGGTCGCTTCGATGCTTTGATGTTTCGAATAAATGCGTCAATGAAATCGACCACGCCACGTGCGTGCTTGACATCAAGCTGTTCGGAATTCCCACGAGGAAATATAGATCTCTCTCTCTTTTTTGTTTTGTTTTTGTTTTCATTCCTCTTCAGCTTCATTGATAAACAAACTTTTGCACGTACTTTTTAAAGAATGCTAGAAAAAGCTACAGTAACAGTTCATATTAGTTTTAAGAGAAAATTCTTTTCTAAGCGCCACCCCCGCCTAACTACTTTCCTACTATTTATTCTCTAGGCTTTCACATTTTTTGAAGATTTGAAAAGATCCATAGGTGAAACATAAAACAAATATTATTGTATTAAAAATATAGGAGAAGAAGCATATCTTCAAGTAGTTTTATAGTACTTTTATGGAAGAAAAGAGAAAAATCCTTCTCTAAGCGACCCCCGCGCAACTACATACTCTCCTACTATTTATTCTCTAGGTTTTCTCACTTTTTTTTTCGTAATCATTGAGAAATTCTATGATTCCCTATGGATCGAAGAGAAAAAATTTCCGGATATTTTATCTTTACACTTTTTTTTTATTTTCTATTTATATTTTTTATATTTATTTATATTTTCCGGATATAGTGTTCTTCTTAGCGAGAGATAGTGCTCGGTACGGTAATTTGAAAGTATCACAGTGAGGAGCTATGAAGAAAAACAGCCTTCAAATCAAGAAACGCTGTTGATTATAAGTGATCAGGGTGCTGATCAAATATATTGATTTGTGTGGGTGAACTGATCAGTCGGTACACTCTTGATCTACTTGATTCTTAGATCGATAAGGAGGTTTTCGGCTTTATTTTGTTACCTCTAATCTGTGTATGTCCTCTAACCTTTGTACCCCGTTGAAAAGATCCAGAAAACATTGAAAAGTTCCTAGAATGCTGCCTCTGAGCACGTGGAGAGATCGAAAACGTTGCCATGAGGTCGTGCGTCGCCTAATCCGATTTACTTATTTTTTTAACCGCAACCACAACGGATAATCCGGAGCTTTCCGATCACTAAAACCGCTTAACTGCTGCGCTTAAATGTCATTAAACAGAGTTTTTCGAGTTTTTAAAGTAGTACTGTAATGTATCTTTGCCTATAAGTAATAGAAACAATGGTTTTCTCCCCTTAGATTGATCCTTTGATCCAGATAAAGGTACAGAATCGCTATCGTCTCAACATGAAGGCGTAAAAATCTCCCACAACATTTCCCGCATATCATACTTTTGGCGCTGTGTCGCTGCGGCGACTAAGGCGGAAGTATAGACCAGGGTAGGGTCCCTTAAAGGCATCAGCCCACGAATCTGAGGTGGTACGGATTTATTCAGGTGGAATATTCGTATACGGGATCGTAGATTATGAAGAGGGGGTGATTCCGTCCATTTCTTCCTAATTGGCGTAAAAAACGGTCCGGAAGATATTCCTTCGAGCGTTCCGGCGCGCTATTTTCTACAACGAATTCGATTGGAGCGCGCCAGCCCTGTGCACGCGCCGCATCTTTCGGGCCGTTTTTTTACGGGAATCAGGAATAAATGGACGGAATCACTATCCTCTCCGTAATCTACGATCCCGTATAGGAACTCTCCACACCTGAAATCCCTACCACCTCAGATTCGTGGGGTGATGCCTTTAAGCCAATGTGTTGTATTGTATTGTATTTATTCCTTATTAGTAGTTGATGTATTTGTTGCATTTTATTTATTTATATTTACTAAGCTCGTTCATTTCATTATTTTCCAAATAGCGGAACCTTTATCCTAAATATTGCCCCACAGTTCCCTGTGTTCCTCCAAAATTTTGCAGTTTTGGAAAAAAAAACCATCAAAATATGCTTATAAACAAGAATGAACCTAGCTGCGACGAGATACAGCCATGGCTCAAGGATTATGTCGACCATTTTAGAAGTGTCGAGAGTGTTCTTCTCATTTTCCGAGACTAATTCACAGATTCTTCGACGTACACCGCAATCACATGTAGAGCCGCACATGGTTATGATGAGTAGTTAATTAACCATACTTTTCAACGGCTAAGATTGTTATCGTTTCACTAGACAGTGATGGATACGGTAGTATCACGTCGTTAATATCACTATCGGTATTAAAATAAACAAAAATAGAAGAGTGAGGAGGGAATCGAATCCTAGCATTTCCAGAAAAAAATATCTTACATTTCTCTTGGATTAGACTCTTCCATTCCCTAGTGAGGAGCGTCAGGGAAGGTTAATCTGGAATCGTGGATCGTCTAGACGGAGGCGAAAAATTCCTTCTTTTTTCCTAGTGATTTTCTTTACATATGTGACCATTAATTTTGCTATTACCCCATTGAAAGCGCGATTTTTTTTTTTGCGTTTCGGGATCGTGAGGCAAGCGAATCCACTTTTACGTACCATATTTGTATTATATTCGTCGATAATAAACTTTTAAAAAAATTATCCACAAAATCATAGGAAATCATCTAAAATAACCGTTACAAAATAAATATAATTAATAAATATAATTAATAATAATTAATATTAATAAATATAATAAATAATATAATTAATTTTAAAAAATATGCGGCTCACCGATGCTCACCCGCACTGTCCTCAAACGGTTTAAAGATAGAGGATGTGATTTCAGCGCCACCCTTAAATTTCCCAGGAATATGGGGGGATTATAAGAAGAAGAATCACTTCGGATTAATCAATCCATCTGAGTTGTAAGTCAAGTAGTTCGATTTCTCGGGAATTGGGGAATCCTAGAGATTTATAAACGTCCGTGCCATCTACACAATGACTTGTAGGAGCTCACCGATTCATGAAATCAGTGTTCTTATTTTCCTGGAGAACTATGACCGTGATTTACCGATCCTATAGGAATAAAGGATGGCTTTTGGTAGTTTCAAACCATCGATCACGCAAAAATAATAGTGTTTTTAAAATATTTTTTTAATTTCATAATCACACCATTTAAACTCATTTAAAAAAAACGAGAAATAATAGGTTCACAAGCTCGATATTTTTCAGCAAAGCTTTGTTTTTCATAATCAAAATGTTTTTTGAAATAGAATTCGAAATAAATAACCTAAAAAATACTACAAAAATAAATGACTTAAATTTCTTACACTTTGGGTCACTTAGTTTCAGTGTTAGATATTTTTGTGCAAAGTTCTACCATAATCAGAATGTTTTTAGTAAATAATAAATGTTTTTGAATTTTTTTAAAATAATAATTTGAATCTCCCCCTCCCCTTCGGGCAATTTAGTTTCAGTGCTAGTGTCTGTGCTCCGAAATTGCGTCCGAGGTGGCGTGAGGCTACGCGAGAGATAATTATCACTGGAGAAGCGACCTATGAACTGTAGGTTTGCGTACTTTGAACGCAAACGTGGAACTAATTTGAAATTTCCGGAAGAATACGTGAACTGCCGTCTTCGGTGCCGAAGACGGGAACTTTCCACACAAAAAGTGTGTATTTTGTCTTCACAGGAACGCTTATCTCCCTGATGAGAGCGGGGAATTCTGGAAGAGGAAAAAAAATTCGGAATCACCTGTTCATCACTGTCATTTCGTATTATCGCGCATCATTTACGTGAATCACAGTTTATTTGACATTTTCGTTTCGACATTTTCTGACTACCGACTGTAATTCAGTGATTTCCGTTTGGTTTTTTTTTCCGAAAACCGGTAGCGTAATTTTTAAGAAACAGTTGAATGGGTATTGTGGTTATAATTAAAGGGCATACACGGTTGGTAAGAGATTTGGCAGCTGTACTGTACGGTCGAGTAGCGAGTTATTTCCGTTTCTCTTTTTTTTTTCGCATACAATTTGGCTGACAGCGTAATTTTCCCAGAGAATACAGTTTTTCTGGATTTTTCTGGGATCTTGATTGACAAGTTATCAATTAAGGAGAATTTTAAACTTTAAAATAGAGCGAAATAAGGAGTTTGCAGTCGCAAATAAATCAATTGGTGAAAATCTCGTTCCTATTACTAGTACAGTAATTTCACATTTATATACAAAAAGGATAGAAGGGATTGGTAGCCGTTCTTCTTCGAAAATATTCCTTAGGGAATTAATTTTTTTCTTGTTAATACTTAGATCCAAACTAGTAGACGTTAGTATAAACCATAATTGTGTTCGTGTTAATTCACTTGACCTCCCTACAAATGCAGAAATAAATTACAAATAAATTAAGAAAATTTACTTATTTAGCAAAATAAGGCCATTATCAAGGCAGATTAGCAATTTTTTCCAGAAAATATTCAATTTTTCCCTTTGGAACAGCATACACAGGAGCAAGAAAACGGAAAGGAACTGAAAAAAAGTTTTAAAGTTGTCTCGGGAACATATCTCGTTCCCGAAACAGCCGCTTTACCGCTTATGACCAAAGCCGTAGTTTCATGGATTTCATTAAACATCAAACCAGGAAGAAAAAGAAAAGAAAATCCTAGTTCTCCAATAATTTTCTCCCTTAATGATTCCGTGGCAAAAAATTATTGCCTTTTTAGTGAACCTCACAATGTTTTTTTGCTTTTTGATCATGTGAATAACACAAAATCGTGAATTCTATCGAGAATTTCTTTTCAATTATAAATAATTCAATAAAATATTATAAGTGATTCCACGAAAATGTCAATTATTAATTCCAAAAAACATCCATTATAAATAATTCCATAGAAATTTTTTTGGGAAGAAAGTAATTCGCTGCTGAGCTTATGTATCAACCTCAAACGAACCACTGCTCAATAAAATGCTAATCTGAACGGATTGAAAAGGATTTTCCAATTCGGGGAAAAAAACATGCTTCAAAAAATTAATCCACTTGAAATGGATCCGATTCAATTATCCTGAAAGCTGATACATGTTTTCAAAAGAGAAAAAAACGGCAGCAAAGCATGCGAAACATACAAATCCTCCAGAAATTTGCAAGGAATTTGCTGCAGGAATTCTTTCCGATGCTTGTGGACTCCACTGGTAATACCTTCCCTTTTCTCATATACTTTATAGACGAATGAAAAAGTAGGTATGTGGTAAAAACTACGAATATTCCCCTAATTTTTTAAATTATTAAAATAATTTGAAGGGAATCACATTAGAAAAAAGATGCTAAGAGAAAAAAGATAACAGATACAAAATATTAATTAAACAGTCGTTTAAAATATTGGTGGAATAATAGAATATAAAAAGAGAAAAAATAGAATATGAAATGTAATAATGATAAAGTGCAAGCGTAAGCTGATCCCTCTGAAATGTGCTAATGCTCCACTCTACTCAAATTCAGAATCCAGGCAAAAAAAAAGCAGAGGATAAGTGTAAAATATAATAAAATAATATATTTTTAATGTTTACACAGGCTATACAGTGGCAGTTACAGGAAGGGACCAGTAAATGGAAGGAAACCAGCCAAATGGATGAACTGGGGTCATGCATTCCTTTAGAGAACACGGATATCGGTGCTGGTCCCGGATATGCGGTTTAACGTCGAATTTAACGAATTTTCTTCGGTACTGATCATCCCTACTCACCAAAGAAATCCATGACGCCAAGTCATTGACCTTCTCATTGAGGAATGAAAAAGGTTGGTTGAAGTTGAGAGGTTTTACGATCCCAAACCGTCTCATCCAGACCTTGTCACCGTTGTGGAAACCATATTTTTCCACTGTGCACCTCACTCGTCCAAAAAAAAAATAAAAAATGATATTAATATTTATTAATGAATGAGAATTCGACACAACCGCATATCCGCATTATTCTACACGAAGCGTTCTAGGCTCGGAGAAAAGGATCTTGCTTTCTGATCTTGGGAATTTTCCTGTCTTTTTTCTTTTTCTTAACGAAAATGACCTGTGATCTAATCCATCAAATAATTTAAAATTGACCAAATTTATTGTTCAAAATTTAAGCAAAATTCTAATAAGCTCTGGTGATTCTCTTTTTTTAAATGAATCCTCCCGAGGATGAATTTTAGAAATCCTTCAAAACACTACTTTAATGTTTGATGGGTCGGAATCTCCGAAATTTAGATTCATTGGACTTTTTGCTTTCGATCATGGGAATTATATTTTCCGAAAAAAATAAAAAAATATTCTTCCCATGTCAAAAAAAAACTTCTCTTTTCTTCCATAAAACTACTTGAAAATGTGTTACTTCTCGTCTGGTTTTCAATACAATAATATTTGTTTTATGTTTCACCTATGGATCTTTTGAAATGAATAAATATTTATTTTTGTATACGTTGGTTTTGCGTGGTGAAGTTCATTGATCTCGTCGCTCGTTCACAATTTTTCACCACGGCGATCGCAGCGGTGCGATCAATGAACGATCAACCATTGCAAACTTTGATCGCCGTGAAATTTTGATTCCATCCGGAAGTGAGAAATAATGTTTTCTTTTCTTTTTCTCTTCCTTGTAGTGTTTCGGTAAACATCGATGATACGAGTACGAGAGAGATCCGTGTAGATCCGGAAGCTTTTTTTTCTTGTTTCCGTTTCTTTTTATTTTCTTGCTATTTGTTTTCTTATCCACATTTCCATTTTGAGTATCATCATTCTCGTATAAGGTCATAAATATGAAAATAAACGTTTAAAAAATTAATAATTAAAAAAAAGAACAGAAAAGGGACCTAGATTCTCTTTCACATGACTAAATTAGTAATAGTAAAAGTAATATCGTATCGTAGTAAAATTAGTAGTAGTAACAAAGTAATTAAGAAAAATACGTAAATAGTATTAGTAATTAAATTAGTAAAAGTGAAATAAATTAGTAAGAAAAGATTTTAGGGATTTCAGAAATGAGGAAATACGGAAATATGGGGGAAAAACATTCAGATAATGGTTGGTTTCACGTCGCGTCCCACCGCTTGGTCCCTCCATAAGCAAATCGATAAAAAAGCAACGTTTTCTGCATGGATACCATTCAAGGAAAATCGAACATGGGCACTATTTACTATTATTTTCTTTGGAAATTCCCCGGCTAGGTTAGGAAAGGTCATAAAACCCCAAAACGATGACCTCAATCCATTAATACGAATCAATGAGAGAATTTTGTAATTAGAGTGGATCAATAAGCGTGAATAACAAGAAGCGGCTAAATAAAAATAGTAAAATATGAAAAATAAGTTAGAAATGGTAACTAGTGATGTGAAGTAATAGTGTAATGATACAGTAATGGTGATAAAATCGAGAAAAGCCCGAGACGGGGGCAAAAAGAGAATTCCAAGCCTTCCCCGGAGTGTTGCTAGCCATTATATCCAGGAATTAGTGCCGAAATCAGCTCCAGCTCGATAGAAACTGGCAAAATGTGCAATAAAATAGTGCTTGCCGAGCAGGTGAAGATCGCTACGCTCAAAAGTTCTGTTTACCATGAGGTTTCAGTTCAAATCGAGCCGCTACGCAACGGCTTGCAGCGCGTTCGCTCAATTATGCGCTGCCAGTCCACGGAAACGACCTCGGACGTTTCAAGGAGGCCGACCGAGGGAGAGACGGAGGAGAGCACGAGTGGAAAAGGCCGAAGAATGGGCCGGGTCGAGGATTTTCCGGCGAAAAGAAACTCACCACTAAGGATTCGGTCCGTTCCGAAGAGGTGAAGGCAGGCAGCGGAGGCTTCTTTGAGGCAGATGAGCAACGAGAAGATCCTGTAAAAAAAATATAATTCGTATGGATATATGGGATATTTGTTCGGAATTGAACGAATCTCATTGTTTACTCGAAGGAATTCATTCGAACATTCAACTGAACATTACCAGGAAGTGAATAATTCAAATATTTCACATGTAAAACATACACAGATATAATTATCGTCTATGACAAGAAAATTGCGGACACAATGAGGAGGGCGAGGCTAGAAATTATCGGCTCAGTATTTTCTGCAGTATATTTATCTAAATCATCACATTGGGATAGACGACATATGTGGAGAGGAGGTAGGTGGATGGGGTGGGAGCGCCGGAGAGGGAAGTGGGGCACGAAAAACAAGAGCAGAGGGTTGGAGAGGGTTGAGGTCTGAGGCCAGACGTGAGGGATCGGCGATACCCTGGTCAACAATTAGCTGGAACTGAGACCGTTGAGTCCATACATCCATGTCATAGGTACGATATAGTGTACAACAATAGAATACAGTAAACACTGAGTACGGTATACAATACACAATACAAAGATATTTACAACAATATAATTATTCACGTGAGTCTCATGAGGTGTTTGTTGAGTTCTCATCAGAAAGAAATTGAGAAGAAGATAGTGAGAGTCACAAATACCGTTCAAAAAACTATCACCACAGTCGAATACCGAACATTCATAGATAAGAATTGTATTCGGACAAAGCGACAACGTAAAATCACAAATTAAATGTTGTTTAATCGATAAAATAAAATAAAATAAAATAAAATAAAAATATGTAAATAAGTGCTTAAAAAAATTATTAAGAACAGAGAATGGACCTATGTAGATTTTCTTTCCCATGACTAGAAGCGTTTGATTTTATTTTTTCTTGATTTTTTCATTTTTTTAAAACATTTTTAAACTTTTCAAGTCGGTATTTAAAAGCAGAACATGTCCATAACTTATAGGAATGGAGGAAAATCCATCAATATGGTGAATTGAAAGAATTTCAGGGTGAATTCCGTCTTAGCGAACATTAGATTCAGCTCCTTATGAGAGTTATTGAAGAGGATAAGAAGGGGATAAGGATGTGAGACTCGTCGAGGAAATATGAAGCCTTCGTCAACAAAATCTATGGATTTTCAGAGGAAGTATTCGTGATTTGAGGATTTCATGATGAATTTTTATGTTTTTAAAGTTTTTTTTTTCAGGCTTTTTCTAATTTTTCATGAAGACAACAAGAAAATACAATATTAACACACATCACAATAATGAAAATAACAGAAAACCACATAAATCCTTGGAAAATTCCTCGACTCTGCGTTTATACGCCCTCAAGTCTCTATCAGTCACAATTCTAGAAACTTTTCCACTCTTTTTCTTTGTTAATTTTTTTAAAAATAATATTGTTCTGAAGAAGAAAATGAAAGTGAATCACATCCAATTGTACAAATATTTGCCATGCTATTTCCAATGATCAAAAGAAAAATGAAAGAAATGAAGAGCATGTTTGGAAGAGGCTCATTTTTTAGAATTATTTCCATTAAATTATTTAGAATTTAGAATCTTCAATACATATTTTGAGAATCCACACATAAAAAATTAAAACAAAAAAAATTCAGAGGTACAGCAGTACTCATAGGAGTAGAATAGCTATCTTTAAATAGGAAAATTTGACTCAAATTTTTATGCAGAAGGTAAAAGAAGGTTAAATGAGATAAGATAGGACCGACATGGAAGAATGAGGTTAGAAGATAAGATAAAAGACATGAAAGAATAAAATGAGACGAAGGGGGAGTCCAAAAAAAGGAGGCCTGCCTACGATCCATAGAAATAATAGCACGCGGAACACTTATCCAACCAGATAAATACACCTGAACTCAAATTGGATTTATCCACATCGATCCACAGTTCCGTGTGAGTTTAGTTCTCCACAATAACTAGTTTTCTGCATAATCGCCATTTTTAATATTCACGTATATAATTTTTATTAATGCTTTTATTTATTCATTTATTGAACTTAGAATTATTCATTAATTATTTATTAGTTATTTATTTAACTCAGAATAATTTTGAGAAGTTACAGTACGCTGAAAATTAGCCCAAAGGTATAAACAAAGCAAAGCAAGCAAAGCAGAAACTAAGAAATTTTTTTTAAAAAAGCGATATAAAAAAGATGAAGAACATCTATTAATGCCTCAGGGAAATCTTATAAATATTCATTATATGATACACATATTGCTGACAATTTTCTCTAAAATATTGATTCGTGCAACATTCAGAAAAAAAATTCGAAAAAAGAAGAGTAAAAATCCAAGAAAGAAATAACTTAAACAACAGGAAAAATATTTTTCTATGGTCTTATGGAACATACAATGTTCAAATTAGACACGAAAATCTATGGAAACTTTCGCAATGCAAAAACAAAAATAAAAAAAGAAAAATATTTTGCGGCTGAAAAGCGAGAGGATCTTAAATGAGACGGGTATATTCAGCAGCATTCGGAATACGGATTTGCTCAAAACAACGAATTTTCAGGATAGGGAAGTAAAATGGGAAAAAAAATATCGGTTTCGGTTCCGCTGCTCCGGTCGGCTGCCCAGACCCTTTCCGTCCAAAGACCACCACGGTACTCGTCGTTCTCACACACAAACGAAAGCGGCAGCGGCAGCAGCAGAAAAAAATCGCTTGATTCGATTTTGTGCAGCGCGTAAACAACAAGTTCTGGATGTGTGTGTGGGCGGTACATCGTTGATTTCGTACAATTTCATGAATTCCCAAAAATTGGATTTAGAGGCTGTCGTCATCAAAAAAAAATTAAGTTCTGACACTTGGACGACGCATAGATTCCCTCCATAAGCTTTGAAGGAAAATCGCTGGACACGACACTGAAGCTTAGTGATTACGTAGATTACGGATACTGAGCGCATTGCCACTTTTCCCACGCATAAAAAACATAAAAAGGAAATCATGTGGCCTCGGAAAAGCATAAAAATTCTATATATATTTTCCTGATAGTTTTCAGAAAAAAAAACAAAACTGCGAATTACAAAAAATAAACTATGAATAATTCAAAATATGAGGTAATAGCAGTAAAAAATGGAAAAAAAACTTAAAAAAAATAGAATTCTGCAAGTTAGTAAGCAATAATTTTTTCCGAAAGAGAAATATGAAGGCCACAGTGAGCGTATGCCACTTCGTGAATGCATAACAAACAATCCGCCGAGCCGACCTTGACTTTTAGGCAAAAACAGCAGTTGTCGTTCATGTCCAGAAAAGTGGGAAAACATTTGAAATTTTAAAAACAAGAAGGAGCGCAATTGTCAATTATTGATGTCATTATGCCGATATTAGCTTGCGATATTAGCTCACTGGGAAAAAAAAAATCTGCTAGGAAAGCATTGGAAACATTCTGGATTTCCATCAGAAATTCATCCAGGAATAACAGAAATTAGTCCTTATCAATTACTGATGACGTCATGCCGTTCGTAACACACTGTGAGCTACAAGATTGTTCGATATGCAGCTCCTTAACGCTATCCAGACGCCAATACTTGAAGGCGTCACTGCACGAACCCGTCCATTTCTTCCAAATTGCCGTAAAAACGGCCCAGAATATGCGGCGCATGGGCTGGCGCGCTCTAATCGAACTCGTCGTAGAAAATAGCGTTCCGGAACGCTCGAAGACGCATCTTTCAGGCCGTTTTTTACCGCAAATAGGAAGAAATGGACCGAATCACCCTCTTCCCCATAATCTACGACCCCGAATAAGCATAACCCACTTGAAACCCGCACCATCCCAGATTCGTGGGGTGATGCCTTCAAGGATACTGCCCATTGTGGCTAGAGGTCATTTTTCCTAGGGGCACAGTCCATAGGGGTAATTTCCCTTGGGCTACAATCTGTGAGAACGCGGCCCCACCTCGGTAGTCGGTGACTCGGTTTGTTCTTCTGTTTGATGTTCCTGGATAGCGCACGTGGAACAATATCGAGCCCCCAGCAAGGAGAGAGGAGGAGTTTGATGGGGTATGCATAACATCAGAAAAAACTCAAATCATTTCCAACTCCCTCGATAAAGACGATTTTGTCAAAACAGGCCAATAATAAAATTTCAAAACCAAAACCACGTTGGCGTGGGAACAAGAAAAAATAAATCCAGCACATAATGCCGTGGTTTCGAGAAGAGAACACTAGACGACACTGATTAAAATTCCGTTTTTTTTCCTTTCCCGAGGAAAAAAACAATCGATAGTTGTTTCTCAGGAGTCATTCATACATGGGTATTGTTAGCTAAGGACGCACGTCACGCATAGACATTATAATCACGGTGAGAAGAAGAAAAATAGATTCTATGTCGAGGATTATCGGAAAGAAATCCATAATATGCAGCAAAAAAAAACGTAGCATTCGATTTTTGGGATGTAAAAGTAGAAAAATGCAGTCGAATATGTTCTACATGTGAGGTATTTAATCATTCAATTATCTAATTCGAATAAATTTCTCAAGGGATCACGTTCCGCACACAAATGAGATATTTACACGATGATGAAACGAGGAGAAAAAAACCTATACACAGCGGAAAGTTCGAGCAAATATTGACGAGAACAAAGTGCTCCAAAGAGAAAAAAAACACCTGGAATTTTGCCAAGCAGTTATCGTAACAACAAACACTTGAAAACAGATGAAATACATACATACGATGACCGAACATCATCAACTGGTACGCAGCTCAGTATATTATTTCACCGATGACAGCTGATTGTTTATTGATCGATCACGATCGTCATGTGTTGATTTATGACACACATGAATAAATTCTTTCGTAACATGTGTTGAGAATAATTTTTTTTCCCCGCCGGGGAAAAATTACAAATATTATTTTTAGCATTTGCTTATTCAGAGCGACTCAAAATTCAACTGGAATTACTTTGAGGGAAATTTGCTGAAGTGGATGAACATTAGTGGAGAAATCGTTTGTTTTGCTATTTATAACAATAAACCAATAATAATAAAATACAATAATACAATAACAATAGCAACAACAACAATATTTGCACCCGTACCTATATTTATATAGATACATCGCATAGGAGATAAGGCGAATGTAGCGCAGTCGGTTAGAGGTTCCGTTGTGACTGCAAGATCGATCATGGGTTCGAAACCGCCCTAGTGCCAACAAAGCCTTTCATCCATCCGGGGTCGATAAATTGGTGCCCAACTTGTTTGGGAGGATAAAAACACTGACTTGACCCGTCGGCTAGCTCCCGCAAGTCCAACAAGGCACGCTTTCGTGAACCTGTATGCGATCCTGAATTGAAGCGAATGTGGTGGCGGGTCCCAAGTGGATTGATTAACGTCAGACAACATTTTTCCACTTTATTTATGAGATTTTTGTCCCTCTGATGACCATAATTTTGCACTACGTCCTTTCAGCGTCCACCCTCTTCAAACCCGCCCGTCGTTGTAATTCATCACCACAATAACAATAAATCAACAGCGTTTTTCCCCCCTTCCGCTTGAATTTATTGCGAACGGCGAAGATAAATTTCAAGAGAACATGTTCACAACACGAGGGAACGTACGTTAAGCCTTATGTGACCTTTTTTTACTTTTGTAATTCCTTTTCTAGCTAAATTCTACTTGAAAATTTCTTGAAAATTCTTCCTAATAATTAAGGAAAATCTACATTGGACGGCCGAGGCAGAATATTTCGACATTATCTTATTAACTAACGCATTTTTTCCTTATTTTATGATTTTTTATTTCCTGGCACTAACTTATTAACTAACGGATTTTTTTAAAGAGGTTTTGGACGTTGGTAAAAAAATGGCCTCAACTACATCTCATTCAACATATATCACCTATTTTTCTTATCCATTTCACATACAGACAGGATATAATGGTATAAAAAAGTATATAAAAGTAAAATAAAAAATAGTAATGTAAAAGAAGTATATAAAAGTGTATAATGGTGATAAAAATATTTTTAAAAAAATATAAAAATGTATAAATATCAACATATATAATATATTGATACCGAATATAATATCAAATGAGCAGAAACAGATGCGAAGCGATGCGAAGCATACCCTGTGAGAAAAAAACAAGCCATCGCGTTTCAACACTAAATATATCCATCTCCGTGTTTTATTACGGTCATTCACTTTTAAATGCGACTTCGGCTCCAGATAAATTGTTGTTCACGTCAGCGTTTCCGGCTTGAAATCAACGAAACCCCAGCGAAACGTCAGCGCAACGATGATACTTTACTGGTACATCTTCCAGTAAAATTGTCGTTGCTTCCCGTTTCCGGGTATAATATCCTAGGGGAAGATGACTTGTTCTGGATGAAGCATATCATTATATTATTTATTTTTATTTATTTATTTATTCATTTATTGTTGCATATTATTATTATTATATTATTATTATTATTGTATTATATTATATTATTATTATTATATTATATTTATTTTATTATATTATATTATATTATATTTATTTATTTATTTATTATATTTTTTTTTTTATTATTATATTATTATTATTATTGTATTATATTATATTGATAAATTGCAAATGTCCTTACTTTCCAGGCTCTGACGAAGGTGACAACGCCGAAAAGTAAGCCGTAATAAAGTTTGTTAACAATTTTGGCTGTTGCTTAAATTTGACTATCGACGATTTTACTATTCTCATGGAAAAGAAACAGAATTGTAAGGTGAAAAATTTGCTAAAATTCCTGGGTGGCTTTTCTATGAATGGATGTTCCCTGGGAGACACCACCTGTATTCAAAAATCTCTCGCTGCCGCAAGTTTTTTTTTCGAATTTTACCTTAGAAACAAAATTTAATAAATAAAGTTTTACTAGTTCTGCTGAAAAGTACACGGTAACAAATATCGTGAAATTTTGTTTCTCCAGGAATGAGGTAAGAGTCATATTTTAAGGAATAAATAAATGAGGAAAATTTTTAAAGCATTTTTTTAATGCAGGAATTTTTCGTTTTTAAGATAATTGATAATTTTAACAGTTTAATTGATCTAATAATTTTAATTTAATTGATAATTTTTTTTTGATAATTTTTAAGATAGATATCTAGCAGAAATCTATTTTATGATAAAATTTGTTCAAAAAAAAGTCGATTCACATACGTGTAATCGCAGCAACTTTTTCCTTTCCTTTCCCCTTCTTCAAAAATCACGCAGCTGCACGTTTCAAGTAATTTTTTGAAGTGCTCGGCACATGTGCCCATCAAAGTTCGATGAGCTGAGAAATTCTCACTGAAGAGAATGATTCGCTAAGAATTTTATACTTAAGAAATCACGTAATATTGCTTTTATTTCATTTTCTCATCTTATTTTTTGAGAATATTTTATTAAAATTAAATTTAAATTATGTGACGAACATGACTATCAACAGAAATACGTCCTAAAAAAAAAAGGACCTCACTTCTACCCCTCATTCAATTTCGCATTACCACACAAATACAGCACAACAGATAATTTTTTCATCTTTTTTAAAATTCACTTTTTAAATCATGAGATTATTTTTTGCTAACATACTAAATCAATACTTATAACAGAGAATGAGCTATTACAATAGCAATCCATTGTGATTCATTGTATTTTCCAGAGATTCCATTAAAATTCTTTCAAACTGAATCTTTCATTCATTTACTAAGTGATATATTTTCTTTTTGAACATCGCGAAGATTTCAAATGGGGAAAAAAATGAGAAATTTACAATTTAATTGAAGTAGAGACTAAAGAAGAAACAAATTAACAAAGTAATAAATAAAAAGAAGAGCCAGTTAACAAATTTCCTTTACCTGAACACGTTTTGCGCCCACCTCTACGTGCCTAACGAGATTTGAAGGAAAAACATTGACAACTGCATGTTTCCACGAAATAAACGACTCTTGTCTTTCTCTTTAAACACGTGATAAACAATCAAATGTTTTCTATTTACTTATTTCAAGCAAATATCGATAGGTGAATGGGAGAACACGTCAAAAATCAGGAGAGAAATGGGTGAAAAAAAAATTAGTCACGTAAATTCTAGAATTGGATGTAACACAAAGTACGTAATGTTATGTAAAAAATACCGTAACACAGTACAGTACTCCATGGTGCTACACCATCGTATAAAGGACAGGATAAAATTTCCTGAAATAAAAAGAAAACAAATAAAAAACCATTTCTTATCCTAGTAACCTGAAATTTTCAAAAATTTTGAAAACAGACGGGCAGGTGGAAATCGATAATAAGGATTATTACATCTAACATCATCATAAGAATTCTAAGAAAATGCACTAAACCAGAATTTTTTCTCCTACATTGATTTTAAAATTTTAGGGATTTTTAGGTGCCCTAGTATCTGTGGAGGTTGAAAAGGCAACAATATGCATGCTGAAGTCGTGTCACTTCGAGATTTTTTTTTCTATAAAAATCGAAGTGACATCATAATTGAATGCATTTTCAAGTTCTCCGATTTCCTTTATTTTTTTTTCGAGTTTTTAAGTCTTATGCACACAAAAAAAAGGAAAATTGTTCCATGGAGGTGATGGTGATTGATGCGGTTATTAAATAAAAAGAGACAATTCTTAACCTTGTTAGCCATTGATATGAAAATATTTTTTTTTCGCAGCCTTGAGACAAGTTCTCAACGTAGCGCCGCCATTACAAAGTTCAACGTCACATGCAGCGAGAAATGCACTTTAATATTTCACAAAATTGTGAATATTTCCTTCAATTTTCACCCAGAAGATAAAATTCCAGATTTTTGATCCACTAAAGTAACCGCATTACATTACAGAAGAGATAATCTACGCTTCTAAAAAAACTCACTCTACTAACTTGTAATTTAAAACTATTCAAACTATAATTATTCTAATCTATAACTAATCTATAGATAATAGGTAACCAATATATAATTAGTATATAATCTAGCCATTTCAAATAATTATATAGAAAAGATCAAACTAACAACTAACTAAGAGAAGGGCATGCTTTATCTTTACGTTCCTTCTTTATCCTTTCCTCACTCAAATAAAAAAGTACAAAATGCGAACCCTATCCAAAGGAAGTGGAAACCAGACCTGGGCCAGTTTTTTAACCCCACATCAATTCAGATATTCTAGAACTTTTCCTTCCAGATAACGCTTTTTTACGGAACATAGATAATATTTCAAGATTTTATTTCTAGATTTTCTCGTGTTGCGATACACACTTCATATATATTTTTGATTGCGAAGAAAACAGCTGGAAGATAGTAGTATGTTACAAAAATATTATAAAAGTAGTCCTAATTGTCGTTTTTATCTCTCATCAGAAATGTAGGAGCTAAATCCGTAATTTAATAAGAAATTAATAACATTCCGATGATATTGGCACTGCCATCCGGCGGTGTCTGAGGAAAGCTAATTTTGAGGAATCTGTAGCGCTTCTGGAAGTTCTTCCTAGCAATCTTAGGCAAAGCCTCATACGCAGTCGCCTGTATGAGACCTATTTGCACTACACCGGAATGGAAAATATGTCCGGATAACAAAGAAGGTGTCTGCATGAGTTTGTATGTTGTTTATCTGATTTTCTGTATACAGTTCGGTGACGAATACATAGGAGAAACGACTGGACCTCTCTGGGTTCGAATTAGAGAACACCTGGAGGGCAAGAGGAAGTTAAGTGACTCTACGGCATTAGGTGGTCATAGGGTACATGACGTCATAACGGAGAAGATTTTGAATTTAGGATCATAATATTAGCGCGTGAACCTAATACTGCGTCAGGAAAGGCTCTGGAAGCGTTTTGAATCCATTCCGAAAGGCCAAACATGAATGGGAAAGAGGAATGCCTCTACATCACGCAGGAATTTGCTCTCTAATTAAAGGAATCACCCTGCAAATCTGAGGTGGTACGGATTTCAGGTGGAGTACTCGATAACGGGGTCGTAGATTACGGAGAGAAGGATGATTCCGCCCATTTCTTCTTAATTGGCGTAAAAAATGGCCCGGAAGATGCGGCTTAGGGCGTTCTGGCGCACTATTTTCTACAGGGAGTTCGACTGGAGCGCGGCAGCCTTGTGCACGCGCCGCATCATCCAGACCGTTTTTTACGGCGATGAGAAAGAAATGGACGAAATCACCCCCTCTCCATGATCTACGACCCCATACGGATACTCCATCTGAAATCCGTACCAACCCAAATTCGTGGATCCAGATGCCTTTAAGGTTATTTGATTGCGTTAGTCACCTCACTACGGGTACCTAGTTGCGGTAAGACTTACACTTCCACCCAACCTATAACCATAAGACCTTGGAGTAAACTTGGGATTTTCCTTATTGGGCGGATGTGGGGATTGATTTAATAAATCACGCTCAAATTCATCCTTTCAGCCTCTGAAAAAAAAAAATGCAAACTCGCCGAAACGTCAGCCGAAACGTTAGCCGCGAATGAAGGATTATAAGAACGCCGCGTCCAGCCTAAGTTAAGAACACAAATGTATTAACGACACATTTATGGATTTTTCAATCAATCGTTATGAATTACTCACGTTTTAATGTAAGTAGTTTTTGTAGATGTGTCGAAAGCAACGTCGAGGACAGAAAATGATCATTGATGTCGGGAGTTGTTTTTTTTCGGGTAACCTAATAACTTACCTAATAGAATGTGTCTAACATACAAGTTTAAAGTCTCTAGGGGTCGGCAGCTCGCAGAGAAATTAATCAGAGTGGATTATTCTCACAGAAATTAGAAGCGCGGGAAAAACTAGTTCTTCTACAGACCTATTAAGTCACATGACCAGAAATCCTAAGAGAAAAAATTCTCAAACAAAATTGTTTGTATCTGACGTGATTTCCTACCAAGCAATTATGTTCTCATTGTAATAATAATTGTGATAATAATTAATAATAATAATAATTGTGTGCCCCTAGGCTGTTCCTGGGAACTCGTTCAAATCCCAGCAATGGATTAGCTTTCGTCGAAACATGGACGTCTTCACGAAATCCTTGAGTGAAGTGAGTTGTCGTAAAATGACAGAGTTATTAAATCATGAAGAAGAAAAGAATAAGAAGAAGTTATGAGGTTTTAAAAGTGGAACGTGAGGAAGAGGAAGACACAAATGTGCCACTGAAAGAGACTAAATAAACACGAAAAGGGGAACTAGGCCTCCTTTCGGACTTCGGCGAGTCTTTACTTCAGCACGTGCGATGAATAAGAGAAGTTGACGCAGCGCACCGGCAACGAATCCATCCGACCTAACTAGTTTTTTTTTTTTTGCAAGCGAGTTTTTTTTTTTGTTCGAACTGAGAGTTAGGTATTGGTATTGGTAATCCCCAGTGATTGATTACTTCATAAATAAATTGAAAGTAGGAATAAAAACATAAGCCACGGATGGCCCGCCCATATATAAATAAAAGTGGCCTACACACATAGATTTCGTATGTCTATGTCAGATTAATGTGTTCCGGATGGATGAATTTGTAACGACCTGTGATCTGTTCATAAAGTATTGTCTACTTGTAAAAAAAAAAGACAGCGCCAGTCTTCTCTGACAATAAACTGGGTTCCGATTTTAGTAAAGTTTGTAATTTTTTTCCTTGTTCGTAAGATTCTATGACTCAGACAAAGTGTGTTCCATTTTTTTGAATCTTTTTTTCCTGGTGCACCATTGGTGTATGTGAATAAATGAATAAATAAATAAATAAATAAATAAATAGAATACAAAAACGAGTGGCGTGAAGCGTAGTCGGTTAGAGGTCCGCTGTAGCCGCATTGTCGATGGTTCGAGACCACTCTAGTGCTCACCAAGCCTTTCATCCCTCCGAAGTCGATAAATTAGTACAAGACTTGTCTCAGAGGATAAAAAAAACTGACTTGACACATCAGTTACCCCCGCAAGTCATTCCATAGAACAACACGCATTTCAAAACGTCAACGAATACGAAGTGCAGTAAAAACGTGTTGACGCATCCCAAGTGGATTAGATACGTCAGTGACCATATCCTTTGAAGGCATCACCCCACTAATCTGAGGTGGTACGGATTTCAAGTGGAGTATTCTTATTAAGGGATAGTAGAATATGGGGAGGGGGCGGTTCCGTCCATTTCTTCCCAATTGCCGTAAAGACGGCCCGGAAGATACGGCTCGTGCACAAGACTGGCGCGCTCTAACGAACTGCTTGTGGAAAATAGTGCGCCGGAACGCTCGAAACCGTATCTTCCGGGCCGTTTTCTACGGCAATTAGGAAGAAATGAACGGAATCACCCCTCTCTCCATAATCTACTACGAATACTCCACCGGAGATCCGTACCACTTCAGATTCGTGGGGTGATGCCTTTGACCTTTTTAATACAAAAACTGGGTGCGTATACGAGTCTGATTGCTACCTGCTTGCAGTGGCTACTGATGCTTATACCAAGTACGAAGTACTTATACCTTATACCAAGTCCAATCCAGCATTTGAATACACGGTCTACGGCAGATACGAGTTGTATAACTTGCACAGCTACATGTCAGAAGTCACCAAAATATTGCAAGAAGGTGCTGTTGTCCAGAACATTTCCCATTTCAAATAGATCAAACACCTAGAGAGAGCATGGAACAACTCAACGTTTTATTGCGCTGAACTCACGGATATCGTCGACCTGAGGTACTCGGGTCACTTGATGTCGATAGGCACTCCAGACGAGACGCCAGTCAAGGCCACGGAACAGTGACGAATGGATGGATTCTGTGCCAGCTCTTGCCGTGGATCTCGAAAGTCGGCCAGAATTGTGTTCAAGGACGACACAACTCTTCGAAGATGCTAGTAACCAATTCTTCCTGGATATGGAACAGTGACTAATGGATGGATTCTTTTCAAGCTCTTTGTGGGTAGATCGGGAAGGAGGATTGGACGAGGGTGTATGTAGTCAGGAACGACACGCCTCGACGTAGATGCGTGCGGCTGCGTCAAGCAATAATCCAGACGCGCCGACTAAGTAAGTAAGTAAGTAAATAACACAAAAAAAAACGTTGTAACCGAATTTCACGACGTTTTCAAGTGAAATGGTTGGTTGCGATTGCGTGACGAAGGAAGCGTGCTGTATACGCAGTAATTACGTTCCATTCTAACTAATTATCAAATACAAATGACAGATTCACCAGCGCTAGTTTATATACCTTCCGCGAGCGTGATAATTAATGTTCTCGCTGCTAATCACCAGTATTTCGTTACGGATACGGAAAAAAAGAGATAACAACAGTTTCCTTATCCTTAACTCACCGTTCACCTCGTATCAACTGTACATGTAATCGCTTGGACGGATTGTTTGTAGACCGAAAGAAAAAGCGTAGAACACATTCGCATGATTCATTTCTCATCATTAATGTCGTAATGGAAGTCGTTAAAAAAGATTTTAAAAAAAGAAAAATATTTAAATCATTTAAAGTAGTGCTCTTAGAGAGAAAATAAATTCAATAATGATAATATAATAATGGTAAAAATAATACTAATGCAATAAATTCAGATTTAGGATTATATGCAGTGACAGGTCTATCCCGTGGGTCTATCCCTCATCGAGCACTGAGTACACATAACATAAGAAAAGGTTATGTATTTCAGCAGAAAAAAAAAATATAGGTACCTTAGAACACTTCTATTTAAAATTTTTATTGCTCAAATAAGAGTAAGGCGGAAACTTTATGTAGATGCTAAAGAAAAAATTATATATTTTACATTGATACAGATTAGTTATGAGAATTTATTATTGCGCACGGACGGAGGTTACGTCTTTCTGGATAATTAGGAAAAATCGAGCGTTGTCGCGCTCTTACCACTAAAAATTTCATGGAGAAATAGGAAAAAGGCCAGAATTGAAATGGGTGGATCTTTTCGCCTCAAACTAGACGATCTACCTTAGAGTTTCACCTCTAACTCACTCACTGTTCGTGGAGAAATCCCACACACTATCAGTTTTATGGTCAGCCTCCAATCCCACTTCAGAAAAGCGCAGTTGCTTGCAAGTTATACATTGCAAAACGTTGTTACATCGTTGTCTGTCATGCTACAGTATTTACTTTGATAAAGGCAACTCCTGGGGAGAAAAAAAAAACTTTCAATGTTATAATCGCTGCATGTGACAGACGGAAAGATTTCGTGGAAAATAATGTCACTAAAAACGGACAATCTGCCCTCATAGTGCAGAAAAAAAGTGTGATCAGTCTGCTGAATGATAAGAAACGTCCACAAAAACACGTTCGAATAAGGGCAAGACGAAGGCAGTTGAAGGAGGTGAATCGGAAAATTGACGTAGTGTGGAAACTTCTCCGGGAAAATAAAGAATTCGAAGTGTCGATTACGAATATGAGCGTGAGCTCACTCGATCTGCCTAATTTTCCTGAAAAACTGCATCTCGTTCCTACGACTATCCATTCCTAGTTCATCCGCCGCATCCCCGTGTTTATAATTAAGCAAATAATAATAAAATAATATTAAATAGTGTTTTTTTTTTTGTTTTACTTCGATACCTACATTGTTTTTTTAAGCTGAAGTTTGAAGAGTACCACAAATTTGTCTGATTTCTTTGAAATTAGTCTTTGAATCTAACTTCATTCTTGGATCTAACTAATAATTAATATATAAATTAATTAATTATTATATTAATATATCATTAAAGGCATCACTCCACGAATCTGAGGTGGTACGGATTTCTGGTGAAGTATTCGTATAGTAGATTATGGATAGTAGATAATGGAGAGCGGGGTGATTCCGTCAATTTCTTCCTAATTGCTGTAAAAAACGGCGCGGAAGATACGGCTTCGGGCGTTTTGGCGTACTATTTCCTACAAGGAGTTCGACTGGAGCGAGCCAGCCTTGTGCACGCGCCGCATCTTCCCACTTGTTTTTTTTTTACCTCAATTAGGAAGAAATGGACGGAATCACCCCCTCTCCACAATCTGCGATCTCGTACGAATACGAATACTCCACCTGAAAACCGCACCACCTCAGATTCGGGGGGTGATGCCTTTAAAGTCTCGTTGGGTTTGCACCCATATCTTCCCTAAAAGTTCAACTCTCACCGTCAGGATAAACGAAATGTTCACTTGTTATCAACGCTGCGAACGGAGTTGATATCGGAGTATGTTCCACCCAGTTTGACAAAGGCACCTCGTCATTCTTTATGGAACATCTCAACACCTTGCTGAAAAGGGAAACGACGTCAGCTCCTGGATCCTTAGTCGTTATCACGTTAATTCACCTCCACAAGAAGCTGTCCGTCAGGAATCCAAGAATAACAGAGGGATATCACTGCTGTCTGTAACGTATAAGGTTCTGGAGCAGATCATCTCGGAACCATGAACTCATTCACTAAAGGCTGATGAAAAAATTGAAATAACTACAAGGTCAAGAGGGATTACTATAAGTAGACTTCGGTATTGACAGGTGCACTTACAACCCTTCTCCAATAATATACAGTAATCAGCTATGCGTCTTAGGACCGCGTAAATTTTAAGTCACGCGCGTATGCGTTTTATCCATTCGCCCTACGACCGCAGTTGCAGCTAGGAAGTGGTCGATGTGGAATTCAGATGCCAAATCGAGAATTTTTTGAATAGAGGGAAAAATAAGTGGAACACTATATTCAGAAGGATAAGGGTTGCAGAGTATAGGGAGTTTTACATTATTACATTACATTTGTTTATTTTTGTTATTTTAGAGAATAACAGGAATTCTATGTATTAGCCATTAGATCTCTTCATTCAGTTAATGCACGTAGCAATTTTCGAGCGGGCGGTCTTGGGACCATTTTTTTGTATGCGTGTGCATTGATTAACAGGTACCTGCAGGTTTCCTTTTGCTCTTTATTTTCATTTCTTTGAATAATTATTAGAGATTGCTCGAAAATTCCTTAATATTTTTTCTTCAATGTTATTCACCTTACTTCTTTCAACGGTCATTCTATTCCATCCTTTAATTGTGCTAAAAAAAAAAAGATAATGGGTAGATTAATGTTTTCTTGTTATGCCGACGAGGTTTTGATGGAAATTTATTATTGGGCTGGCATTTCGACAACTTCGTATTTATGAAAGGCCTGAATATTTGGGTTCGAGGTCCCAACAAACTCTTCCTCTCTCCTTACCAGGACTCGATACTGTCAATAATTAATCAATAAAAATCAATAATTACTGATTGTAAGAAAAACAGTCGGAGACTAAGAGAAGAGGACAACATCATCGGCTGTTAATAGCACTTAGCTCTATGGTAATTAACATTGAGCTGTTCCAATTATTCAGCTTTTTTTGGAAGATTTCAATTCACATTTCCTCCATTTTCATGTCAGTAATCCTTGGAGATTAGGGAATAAATTACATTCCTCTTTTTTGCACAATAAGCTATCCAGGAAAACTCCAATTTCTTTTAAAGGCATCAGCCCACGAATCTGAAGTGGTACGGATTTCAGGTGGAGTATTCGTATACGGGGTCGTAGATTATGGAGAGGGGGTGATTCCGTCCATTTCTTCCTAATTCCCGTAAAAAACGGCACGGAAGATGCGGCGCGTGTACAATGCTGGTGCGCTCCAATCGAACTCATTGTAGAAAATAGCGCGCCGGAACGCTCGAAGCCGTATCTTATGGGCCGTTTTTTTACGGCAATTAGGAAGAAATGGACGGAATCACCCCCTCTTCTTAATCTACGATCCCGTATACGAATACTCCACCGGAAATCCGTACCACCTCAGATGCGTGGGTTGATGCCTTTAACGACGCGTCAAATTACTTCCACTATCTACTTCGTCCACAAACAATTATTAATAAGATGAGAACAATTAATAAACAATTAATAATAAGCTAAAGAATAAAAAAAACAATAAATAAACAAATAAGCAATAAACAAAAAAAATTGGCTAATTAACAATTATTGATGGAAAGTGGATAAATTATTGAATTCGTCCGCTTTCCGTTTTCGGATCAAATATCCACCGTGGATTGCACTATCAATGGCACTTAGTGTGAACATATACACCACCTAACGAGAAAACGGGGTCCCATTGTTCCGGAACCCACAGGGACTCCGCACAAATCCTTTGCACGAATCATGAACGCCTTTTCCCCTCCTCTGGCACCTCTGGCATACGTGATGCTCAGGTCCCGCGACGATGTTAAAGTATCTCAGGGTCGAAGGGTCACCTCATGAGAGCGTGAGACCCCGTGTCGGTGCCCGTGTGAGACTACAGTTACTGGTAACTTGCATTTTTTTTTCATCTCTTGGACTTCAACAGGAAGGGAACATTGAGGAACACTCGGCTGCTAGGTAACAAGCTAAGTAGACGGATTTTTTAAAATTAGTAGGAAGTGTGAACCTAAATTTTCAGAAATTCTTATTTTCAGTTAAGTATTATTTAACATAGACTTAAAACCGCCAATATAACAAAAGAAGTGTTGCTTACAAGGAATTATAATAGCTAGTGTGAATTACTATCGGCAGGTAGCAGCCGCGTATTTATTTATTTATTTATTTATTTATTTATTTATTTGTTTATTTATTTATTTATTTATTACGATCAAAGACGTGTCCAGAGTAAGAGGCAAGGGATGAATACAAATAAACAATAGAAAATCATCAAAAATCAAAATCAACAAAAACAAAATGCATATGAAAAGAAAAAAAAGTGGAATTACTATCCTGTATAGGATCTTTATCATAAGAAGTATGAGCTACAAAGTAGGAAAAATTTAAATGATCGTGAAACTTTTGCTCCCTAAGGTCTAAAGAAAAAATGGGGAAACTCCTGCATATTATGGATTTCTTCTCAATAATCCTTGTCATGGAATCTATTTTTTTTCTTCTCACCGTGATTATAATGTCTGTACGTGACGTGTGCCTTAGCTAACAAAACACCCAAAAATAGTAGTATCCTTAATTTTTTTTCCTTCTGCAGGTTTTCTGGTTTACAAGCTCAAATTCATCATTTTTCCGCTGAGCTCAGATGTATCTCCTTCTATCATCGAAGAACACGAAATAATTGCACCCCGCTCTTTCGAGCGGGGATTCCAAAAATCGATCGATACTCCTATGATGCACCTTTGCACGGAAATCTTTAGTAAAAGGCGAAAGATTTTCCAGATTAAATCCAGAGGAGCCAGAGGGATACTTCGATTAGCTACTTGAGTGGCCTCATAATTGGAGAGTCGTAGACCTTGTTGGTTTTCTCTCACCTCGTTTTTTTTTTCCTGAGAGTAGAGTGCATGAGGTGAGAAGGCGATAATCGACAACGGGAAAGAGGCACAGCACCTTTTTGTGTGGATGGGAAACCTACACGAGTCACTTAGTCCCCACTTCTATCTTTCGCTTCCTCGTCAAATAAATGTTCACTCTATAAAGGCGTAGAAAGGCAGGAACTCTGCTTGGCAAGCTTTTTTCGTTTCCCAACCTTTTCCAGGATACTTTTCTTCGTCTCCAAACCTTTTCCATCTAAAATCCTGAAAATGATGCCGAAGCTGGCGTTGATTCGTTAGAAACACAGAATAGTAGACCTTTCACTGCAAATGTTTAACAGTACAAAAGAATTTTGCGAAATTTGAAAAATTCATTTAAAAAATTGAATTGATTGATAATTGATTGATTAATTGGTTGAAAAATCCAAAATTCAAAAAAGAATAATAAAAGAGAAGAAGAAAAATAAAAGAGAATAAGCCTAGAACTACAGCAGTTTTCCTTTACGTAACTCTCATCCCAAAAAGAAAAAGAAAGGCTGACTTTACCACAAAAAACACATAAATGGCTCTAAAGAATCTAAAAATAAAAACAAATATAAAAAATATAAAATCATTGAGGGAAATACACTTTTCAAAGATAATAGCGCTAGCAAAATGTGAGAACACCGACAACTGGAAGAAGATCCGTACAAATCAATCCCAATCAATCGATCATTCGCAAACACCAATCCAGATCATGAAGTTCCTTAATGCCTTCCAATTAGAGATCTTCCCTGGGGGAAAGAAACCAAAAAAGTACACCTTTAAAATTCAATTCCATTAAATTAAGTTCCATTTTCAAACCTGCAAATTTATTCGATCGATTAACAAATCTTTTCTCTTCCTTCACTTTTTACTTAGTCCCTTTCTTAGCCTCATTTGTTCTTCAAAATCATCTTTTTCTGGAAGTATTGGGTTGAGAAATATGAAACTATTTTTTTCAAACCTAGAAATGGATACAGAAATAAAAAATTTTGGGAGAATTTCGATATACGCTTGGCAGATCGAAACGAAGGTGCTGTTCTTATTTTTTCCGTGCTATTGATTCTTACCTTTGCGCACCGTTTAAAAAAGATGTTAAGAAAACGAAAAAGAGCTTTTTGGCACTATTTCCTCCTTGGAAATTAATCAAAAAGAAAATATCACTGAGGAAATATCACTGATGGAGCCATCTCTGGAGAAAGCCATCGCTATTTTGAAGCCCCCATCGCCGTTGATCTTCGCGACCGTGTAAAAGGTGGATTTTGACCTCCGAAACGTGGACGTAGACCGGTCGAGCGATGGTAGCTGTTCGGGGATAAAATTTTTCTACTTTAGGCTCTTTTCTCAAACAAAACAAACAACAACAAGTTGATCCAAAACATAATCTCCTTAGTTTTTCCTAGTGAAGTTAACAATTATTTCCTTAATACTTCTTTGTTTCTCCTTTGTATAGTTAAAAATGAATTTTTTAATAATAATTATAATAATAAATTTTCAATATCCCATACTGATTTCTTCTACGTTTCTTTTTTGTCCTCTTAACTTTTCTTTTACGTCGTTTTCTTTGTTCATTTCCAATTTTTTCAATCCTCATCCAATTCCGCTGTGACTGCACAATCGATCGATCGATGGATCGAAATCGCCCTAGCGCCAACCAAACCTTTTTCAACTTTTTGGGGTCGATAAATTTGGAAAAACTGGATTTGTCTGGGAGGATAAAAACACTGACTTGATACATCAGCTAGCCCCGCAAGTCCCGCAGCGCAGACAGTAGATACGGGTACGTAAATCTTAAACGATTCTAAGTCTGAAGTGAAGGCGTCGGTGGATCCCAAGCGGATTATCCAATGCTACATGCTTTATCCTTCATTTTTTACCTTGTGGTCAAAGTGATCATCGTCAA
The DNA here is from genome assembly GCF_031761385.1 of Necator americanus. Lineage (NCBI taxonomy): Eukaryota > Metazoa > Nematoda > Chromadorea > Rhabditida > Ancylostomatidae > Necator > Necator americanus. The sequence continues at coordinate 36,515,247 of NC_087371.1, read as the reverse complement.
AAAAGTTTATTCGATCAATCGAAAACGAAATCAGTCTAGTTTCCTTGAAATCGAATCCTTGAAATAGCCTTAACTTTAGGCAGCCATCCAATAAGAATAAGATTTTTCATATGATTTCTGATGTTCTGACGGGTTCAATCAATAGACTAACATACTTTTTTCTGGCACTATCGCGCAAATTTCTTATAACTCAATTACTCCATTACTCTATTACTCTATTACTCTATTACTCTATTACTGTACTGTATTACTATTACTGTCCTTACTTACTGCTTCAACGATAATGAATACGAGATGAAACATCGACTCGGACATAACGTAGTTCACAGAATTTTATTTCTTCGTTCACGATAAATATCTGGATAATAGGTAAAGTAAATTTGCTAAAAGAGTTCCATTTAAACTTCTATAAAATTCAAGCCTTTTTTTCTCGTTGATTCGAATTGAAATTGAAATTGAAGTGAACGCGCATCCCAAGCGGATCGATTAACGCCTCACACTTTATCCTTATCCGCCCTATCACCTCGATTAAAGGCATCACCCCACGAATCTGAGGTGGAGCAGATTTTAGGTGGAGTATTCGTATACAGGATGGGAGACTACGAAGAGGGAGGTGATTCCGTCCATTCCTTGCTAATTGCCGTAAAAAACGGTCCGGAAGATGCGGCGCCGCACCAGGCTGGCGCGCTCCAATAGAACCTCTTGTACAAAATGGTGCGCCAAAACGAATGAAGCCGTATCTTCCGGGCCGTTTTTTACGGCAATTAGGAAGAAATGGACGGAATCACCCCCCTCTTGTACAAAATGGTGCGCCAAAACGAATGAAGCCGTATCTTCCGTATCTTCCGTAGTCTCCCATCCTTTATACAAATACTCCACCTAAAATCTGCACCACCTCAGATTCGTGGGCTGATGCCTTTAAATACCGGAAGCAGAGCGTGTTGGAGCTGATCCATTTTTGTTGGACTAACACTCTTGATCAATGATCTGTAAGAAGAGGAATCTGTGAAATTTTTGAAAATTTTCAAGAACTTTTTTGTGTTGAGCAAGAAATTCTTCATTACAGGATGTGCACTTGACCACTTTTTTATTTTTATGCAAATTTTTAATCTTGGAAAAAGCTCGTAACTTATTTTTTAACCTAATACTTTATTGTATATTTTATGATTAATTTCTTTGTGCATGAGTCGTTACTCTTTATTTGTTTCCAAATAATGGATAAAAGAATAAAGTCTCCGACGTAAATCGATGTTATGCCATGACTTTTGTGGAATAACCAACTCAGTTTCTTTTTAACCTGAAAAAAGTCTAGTACTAATTTATCGACCCCTAACAGATGAAGGATTTAGTTGGCTCTAGGACGATTTCGAACTATCAACCGACAGAACATTAGCCACGGACCCTCTTTCCAACTGCATTACACTCGCCTCGTCCGGAATCTACTCGTCTTAGTTTACTTAGAATGTGACATTTCGGCCAAATTCTGGATATACCGAAACTTCCAAACTAACATACTTTAACAAACATATGAGTTAGCTACCAAAATGATCGCAATAAAGGATAAAGAGTAAAGTTTCTGGCGTTAATCATAGGCGCACTAGAGCGGATTCGAACCTCCAATCGATCGTGCAGTTAGCGGAACCTCTTACCAACTGCGCTACACGCTCCCTCAAAGAGTTTATTACGCGATAGAAAGTGGGCAATTCCGTTCCCGCATGACATTTCCAATCCGTTTGAACAAAGAGGAGTAAGTCACTCAAGCAATCTCACACTGGACACTATAACAAAAAAAGAACTTTTTCTTTTGTTATAGTGTCCAGTGTAGTAGGACATTTTCTACATTGTTGAATATGATCGACTTGAAATTTTTGGATTTATTTTTGCTCTGGTTTGATCTACGCTAGGTATTTCATGATATTCATTGAGGTTGAAGATGAGCGTTTAATCGAGAACTCAAATAGCTGTCCCAGAAGCACAGTGAGAACTGCCGCGGTTCTACTCTGTAATAAGTTCCGTACTTAGAGAGGCGGGGATCACGCTTAACTGTCTCATTTCTGTTTCGATTTTTCTGGATTACTAGGGGGAATTGAGCACAATCACACTCGCATACTCGTAAACTACATCCATACCCTTATTTATCCGTGGGGAGATCCCAGCATCGTCAATTTTGCGAAACGATGCGTTTAACAAAAAAAAAAGTGTTATTGCATGAATTTTTCGAACTCTAAATTAAATTGATGTATCTCGTCATCACAAACCGATAGAATTTCCAGTGATGTGAAGTGAAATTAATCAAGTTAGAGGGGGGAAAAACAAAAAGAATGCCGATATTCTATATATTTCACAGATATTTCTCTCTCCATGCATAGAGAGAGTTAAAAATTCCATCTTGCTTTTCTGTTATGTTCTTTTTTCCGAAAAAAATTGTACACAGCGGTGCTCTCATATTGATTAGAATTTCAAAAGAACAAGCTGTTTTATTCGACCCTTCATCAAAATAATACCCTTTCTTTCTTTTATTTCTTTTTTCTTTTTTATTTGCGTCAGAATTTGATTCATTTCGTTTTCCGTAGAAGAATTATCGGGTTCCTGGATTATTCACATGAGATCTAAAAACGCTAAGATTTTCAAAAAGCTTAAAAATGAGGACAGAAAATTTCATTTTTAGAAAATTTTCCTCCCCTTAGAGAGAAGTTCTCATTGACTAATTGTTTGACTACTCTAAGCGAGGTCACAAACTCTGTGATACTAATATTCGAAAAAAAAGAGATTAAATAACTAATCAAAATTTTAAATTTAGTTTAAATAAACAAGTTATAATTAATAATAGGCACTAATTAATTAGTAGTAATCAGTAATTTAATAACAGGTAATAATAAATTAGTAACAATCAGTAATTAGTAATTAAAAGAAGCTTTCACAATATTTCAGCAACTATTCTATCCATACCAAAACAGCAATGGATTCTCAAGAAGTATTCTGTATTCTCTGGCGGCAAGCACATCCTTAATTGGATTACCTTTATTGATATTACGAATAGAGCTGTTGGGGTCCCATATGGTCCAACGGCAGTGAGGTGGAGCCGCGAAGAACACCGCATTCTTCGCCTTAATCAACCGCTTGTACCACTACACGCATTCGTCATGGAAGAAAACGATGAAACCGAGGAAAATGAGGAACCAACTATCACATGGCAAAAGGTGAGCTGTTTTTTTCTGGTTCCTAACAAATTTTTTGAGGTGTATTTAATTTGAAAAAAAAATTTAGCGCGCCAAAATGGCGCTACCTCACGCCGGACTCTATCTCTCACTTTTTGTGTACTTGATGGTCGGTGCTGCGGTGTTTCACTGGTTAGAGTACGAAGCGGACAAGAAGATACAGAATGCTAAGTTGGAACGAATAAAACATGTAGGTCACGTTTAGGCCAACTCTCCTTTCTATTAATTAATTAATTTATTTATTTTGTAATTTTGTGAAGCCGCTGATCTGCATTAAGAAACATCTAAGCGAAATATCTAGTGAAAATTGACTAAAAAAAATAAATTACCATTAAAAACTGGAAACCTTATCTTAAAGAAGGAGAAATACACTATTAAATGACATATTAAGAACGCCAATCACTTTTTTCTGTGCGCAAGTTTAAATTTACTAAAAAAAAAACGACCCCACGTCAACCTGCTTCTGTTCTTATTATTTTTCTTATTTTATTTTGACTTATTTTATGAATTTATTTTATTTTATTCATCTCTATTTTCTTATTATTTCAATCCAATCTCCTTGAAAATTCCAGAAATTCGCTTAGATACTGCATGAAATCAAGAGACTCGTTAAAACCTCATGGAATTAGAAATACTTCCTAAGAGAGCTGTCTAATGAGCTCTCCAGACTTAATGCTTAATAGAATTGAATTCTTTTAAAAGTACAAGTTTTTCTCCTCGCCTCTCATGCATTTTTCCCAGCCTTTGCAGTGTTTCTTGCAAATTAAGTTTTATTATTTCTTGTTCAATACCCTTAATCATATTATTAACTCGGGATACCTTTTCCAAATTATCTTCCGGATAAAAATTTAGAACTTTTCGTTGAACTACTTTCTCTTAAGTAAATTTACATCATAGACATTAGTTTCGAAGTGAAAATATTCTTTTAAAAAAATTGTAGTCGAGTTTAAAAGTTTATAGTCTCGTTTTGAGTTCACGCTAGAATCACTTATACTAAATTCAATTAAATGAAATTAAAATGGACGGGTGTAGCGCAGTCGGTAAATAGGTTCAGCTGTGTATGCACGATCGGAGGTTCTAATCCGCTCTATGATCAACCAAGCTGTTCATCGACTTCCGGAGTCAATAAATTGGTACCAGACTTGTCTGGGATGATAAAAACACTTACTTGATACATCGACTACTCCCGGGAAATTACTGTACAGGCTAATTACGTTTTTGTAAACCTCAAACAATTCGGAAGTGAACGAGGCACCTCCCAAGCGGATAGATTAACACCGGACAATTTATCCTTTTATCCTTTATCCTCTAATTATATCTATCATAGTTAATTCCTACAAATCTTAAGCCACCAGGATGACATACGTACGGTTGCAGATAAAAGAAGAAGAATTGGAAACCCTCTTCCACCATGCCATTACCTTAAAAGGAATTCTTGATGAGCACGCTCTGTGGCTCTTTCTAACTTTTTACATTTGCAATTACCTTTTCTACATTCCTTTTCACCGTTTCTTTTTTCCTTTTCACTCTTTTTTCTTTTTTTTCACTTTTTGGCCTTCTCCTTTTTGCGATTTTTTTAACATTACCTAATCAGGCATCTTCCTTGAGTGTGAGCGACTGCTAGAAAATCTATACATCTTTTTTTTTTCAAAGAAAGTGCAGAAATCTGAATAGTGGTTCTCAATTATTTCATTTATAAGTCTATTTGCAAAGAAGTTCTCGTAGGTTCGAGAAGATCTATGCTCAAATACTTTTGAGAACTATAAATAAGTGTGCTAGGCAGTTAAAAACTGATTTCACCAACAATCAATAATTTTTAAAATAGCGTTCTGACATTTTTGGTGATCAGAGCGCTGCAAACATTCCAATAATTTCACTCCAATGATTCCACAATGGAACGAATTTCAGGATTTTTTTTGTCCTCATCAATAAATAAACTGAAATCTGCAGCCTGGTAGACTTCTTTTTTTAGGGTAGCCTCTTAAGGACGAATTCCCAACGTGTTTTCTTCAAAATAAATGGCTTGCTGAACTGCTATAACTCTGGAATTTCTTGTTGCCTCCGTTCCTAGACGGCGAGCACACTTTTTTTCCAGGATTACCGTGTGATAGATGCAGCTCTTAAGGAAATGGCCCCGAAGGACAGCTATGAAGCTTATCGAGGAGCAATCTTTGAGCAAATAGCCGAGTATGTCACTAATTTTACAAGAAAAGCTGCCCTTTAACTGGTACGGAAGAGCATGGAGGACACTATTCCGGCGAATTATGTGTATTTGTTTTACGAAGCGTTGAGCAGCTGATCTTAACGAGTGACCAATTTCAGACTATCGTCTCTTCATGAAGGACGTCCGTTCCAACTTGCTGATGGGATGCCCTCTGAGGAAGCGCTGCCACCTCGATGGAGCCGAAGCAGCGCTTTTCTTTATGCGCTCAGTATCCTGGTAACTTCCGATTGAGTTCTCAGAGTGGCACAGTTCGCAGAGAAAGATGAAAAGCAAGGGACGGATCAATTTATCTAACGCAGCAACTCTTTACACTCGGCGAAAGTGGTGAACTAAAACTATATTAAGCAAATTCTCATCGATATTCTTTTTTGACATAAATATTCTGATGTAAGCTGTTGTCTTGTTAGACAAAAACTTTGCCAAATTGGCAAAAAAATCAGTCAGGCTGCGCCGGGTCCATCGATTCTCTGGATATGTAGAGTTTTTCGATGTAATACATCTAAGCTACTCCTGATTCCTTATTCGAAAAAAAACCAGTATCAAAAATCTTCTCGAACATTGCTTCCAACCATACGGAGAGTTTTCCTGGATGTGTGAACTTTTGATTAAGCCGCCCAGAATCCGTTTATCGTTTCAGACTACAACAGGCTACTCATACGCTGTTCCCGTAACACCTTTTGGACAACTTCTTGCGATCGTCTACGGATTGCTGGGAATCCCTATAATGGTCCTAGCAGCAGTGGATATTGGTCGTTTTTTGTCTCATATTGTTCTGGAACTTTACGGAAAGGTGATCACTCAGCTGTACTTAATTTATCATATAGTATACGGTGATATAGTGCCATTACAGTACCAAGATATGCTGTCATCATTGAATTGTCGTAGGAAATTAACCACAAAAACTGCGACAGTGTTACGATCCAAGAAACCGTGGTGTGACTAGATTTAATCTTTTTAGTTCTATTTTTTTTTTTTGATCAGAAGAAGTCCTAGAGTTCGGAGATCTTTGCAGGAATAAACCATTGACTGAGGAGGAAGAGCACGACGACGGGAGTGAAAACGAAGAAGAAGAAAAGGAGGAGGATAATTCGGACAAGGAAAAACTACCAAATGCTAAACGCTTACCGTTAAGCATTAATGCCGGAATTCTATTGGTGTTTTGTATGATGGGAGGAGTGACGTATATTGCCGCAGGTACGTTGAATTCGTACGATATGAAGAGAATTCTTAGCTTATTCGAAATATTCGACTTTCAATGAACCTCAGCATAGTAAGATGTTGTATTGATTTTTTTTTCTGAGCACCAGCGGTTAGCCAATAAAATCAATTAACGACCTTGTGTACAGCCCGCAAAAATCAGTACGATATATTTATTTATTATTTTTTCATTCTTTCATTCTGTTAATTCTTCCTATTCGAAAATTCACTTGATTGGAGTAATCCTAAAACAAAAGTCCTGTAATTTTCTCTAACTTGTTACTTATTTGTGAATTTTTGAGTAGGATGAATTAACAAAACTGTAAATACCGTATTGTTCTGAATAGATATAGATAATTATATAGATCATTGAGCCTGCTTCTTTCCTACTGTAGCGAAACAATTTTCCTGAATTCCTCATAGGAGTGAAGTAGGGCAAAGTTCGGTTTTAAAGGTATCACTCCACGAATCTGAGGTGGTATGGATTTCACGTGGAATATTCGTATACGGGGTCGTAGATTATGGGAAGGAGGGTGATCTCGTCCATTTCTTCCTATTTGCCGTAAAAGACGGCCCAGAAGATACGACTTCGAGCGTTCTGGCGCACTATTTTCCACAAGGAGTTCGATTGGAGCGCGCCAGCCTTGTGCATTCGAGCCGTTAGAGGTCTACAGAGAGAGCAAATTAACGGATTAACTGCATGTAGTTGTCATCTCTTCACCTCCTCCGATGGTGATGGATTAATGGATTAGCGGATCTGTGCACTACACCCACAACCCACTACTACTTTGTAATCTCAAAACGTTGTCACATAAAAGATACGACCTAGAGATCCACCTTCCTCCAGTGACAATAGAGTAGCAAAGCTCTCAAGCGTAAAGAAAATTACATAGAGAGATCAGAAGATTAGGCGGTAAATTTTATTTTAATTTTTTTAAAATTTTTTCCTAATAAAATAATTTTTAGTTTTTCTTTTTTTCTCAGACAGAATTTAAAAACATTGCAAAATGTTAAGATTTTACTCTCTTTCATACCTATAATTTTAAAATATTTCTACCAAATTCCAAAATATTGTGTTTTAAGGTGGTAAGGCGACGTTTCTCGAAGCGTTCTTTGTCACTTTCAACCTGGTCGCCAACCTCACGATGAGTGAAATGCCAAGCGATTTGAACCATGTGCTCACCTTGATATACATTTTTGTATTCGTCACATTCGGTACGTTTGAATTATTGTATTGTGTTTGAATTATTGTAAAACATCGTTTAAAGGCATCACCCCACGTATCTGAGGTGGTGCAGATTTCAGGTGGAGTATTCGTATACGGGATCGTAGATTAGGGAGAGGGTGGTGATTCCGTCCATTTCTTCCTAATTGCCGTAAAAAACGGCCCAGAAGATACGGCTTCATTCGTTTTGGCGCACCATTTTGTACAAGAGGTTCGATTGGAGCGCGCCAGTCTTGTGCGGCGCCGCATCTTCCGGGCCGTTTTTTACGGTAATTAGCAAGAAATGGACGGAACCACCTTCCTCCTCGTAGTCTCCCATCCCGTATACGAATGCTCCACCTGAAATCTGCACCACCTCAGATTCGTGGGGTGATGCCTTTAAGAATAATTGTTTTAAAAAAACTTATGCTTTCTATTAGTGTGTGTACGAAGATTTTTGGACGGAACCCTCACTAGTCTGATGTTTCGGTTTTTTAACGTCTTCAGAAACCTGAAAAAAAACTAAAAATAGACAGAAGTACGCAGAAATTCTAAAGCATGGGAACATCTAAATTGTTCCATGAATAAGTGAGTTTCTCTCTAAGAACGTTCTTTTTGATTGAATATGAAATATTCGAAAAAAAAAGTCTCAAAGCAGTAGTATTTACGTAATCGACTTCTTTCATTCCTATGAAAAAAAAAAAGAGATGGGATACCTTTTATTAGTAAATGTACCACTTATTTTTCCAACTTATAACAAAAATATATTAACTATAAATGAGAATTATAATAGTAATGATAATAACTGTAAATAAATATGATAAATAATAACTATTCGAACCGTAATCCACCGTGACCTCCTCGCATAACTCAGGATTTCTTCCACGACGTCATTAGATATCTTTTCCTCATTCCATTGTACCCTATACTTATAAATAATCAACGAATTCCTGGAATAACCTAAAGAAAATAATAATAAATAATAATGAATAAGGATGTTGCATTTTCTGATAGATTTCCGAGTTTTAAAAGCTACCTGTCTCAATTACGATTTAATATCTCCAACTGCAAAAAAAAAACTCTTTATCTATTGAAATAAAGTTTTAAATGCAGAAAAACAGAAGAAGAGAAAGGAAGAAAATTTGAAGGAAAAAAGAAGAAGAAAAAATAGGGAATTCAAGCTGCATTTCAGCCAATTGAAAAGAAATAACTAAATTAGTTTTTTTTTAAATATACTCTAAGTTGGTGAACAAACGAGGGTCACTTAACATAACAAAAATAGAATAAAATACTAAAAAATATTAGTAAACACAAAAAAAAGATCAAAAATCAACAATTCCACAATCATAAATTTTAACGAACATACAAATAAGAGGATTATCTATGTGGTTCCTTTGGAACGGTTTCGAAGTAGTTTTATCTCAGTTTTCTTGCTGAAATCACCTTCTGAGGAGGAAATCCTCATAAAACAGTGAGTTCTTGATTTTCAATTCATTCTTTCAGGTGTTGCCGTACTCTCTATGTGCGCCGAGCTAGCAGCACTCGAATTAAAGGACATCTTCCTTAAAATTCACTATTTCGGCCGTAAAATCAAATTCAAACGTAAACATAAAAAGGAACAGATGGAGGTTGTTTGTTGTTAAAAACTAATTCACTCTAACGGTTCGTATCCGACATTATTCTAGGTTGAAGTTAAAGAACTGCTAAAGATTATCGAAGAGATTCGACGACGATATCCTGAGAAGGAGCGCATCACTTCACTAGACATTCTACGAGTGAGTTTTATTTATTTACTTATTTATTTATTTATTTATTCCCTACACTTATTTACTTCATCAGACATCTTACGAGTGAATTCCAGTAATTTATTTATCTACGTACACCAATGGTGGACCACCAAAAAGATAGGAGAACACGCATGGTCATAGTCGGAAATTTTGAAAAGAAATTTTCTGGGATCAGTTTAAGAAGTGCCCATTAAAACCCGGAAAAAAGCGAGTTTCTGGATGCGTTCTGGATGGAAAACATTGAGATTTAATGGGTTTTTCTTTTGATCGAAAAATAAACTCTTCATAACTCAAAAAAATCGAGGATTTTTTTGCCTCATTACCAATTATTTCGTTACAGTACATGAATGAAGCCAGCGCTGAACCAGTGGTTGTGGCAGAACGTCGCGATACAATCGCGTTTATGCCACAAACAATGGAAATGCTGAAATTCGCCGATGAATTGGATATGGAGGATCGAAGCGCGAGTCGACTTGAAGAGATTCCACTTATCGAAAAGAACGTGAACAAGTGAGTACTCTCGTTTCTCTGGCACGATTTTCGTTCGTCATGTACCAGTGGCGAAGCAGAAGCGGTGCAACGTGGTCAAAAGTGTTGGTTTACCTTGCAATATCGCTCATAGGGTTATGTAGGGGTATGGTAGGGTTAGTTATGGTTATCCTGTACCTGTGGGAAATGATTTAACCGTTCCCAACGAACCAATTCGAGCCAATGGTTCCTAATGGAGTTAAGAACAATGTATCACGAAAAAGACTTACTGTGGAAATTTGATAGAAAACATAAAAGTCGGGTACAGGTTACGAATATCAGCCAGGCCCTGCTCTATTTCCCCTAGTCGTCCTAAAAAAAAAATCTTCTACGAGGGTACGTGGTCCTACAAGGTAGGTGGAACACGCCGCCTGCGTGCACGCTACGCATTCCCAAGCGAGCGGTCGGAAATCAATGGGATCTCCTCAATAGCCTGAAGTGATGAGGATGAAGTGATTAAGCCCTATGATGACTACATTCTATACAATTCCCGAAAATTCCTTTGAACGGAACTCCCACCACATTGCTCCCAATGATTTCAAGAGAAATTTTCAGTTCGTTGTCCCTTTAACTGGGCTTCTCATGTGGCCAGAGAAGCTCGGATGACAAAAATTTCTTTCCAGAGGTTCATGTAGGTTGAATCTAGACTTGAACGTCGTGTTTACAATAAGAGAGCAAACCCTTATCAGTAGTGCCTCATTGCTACCTCACTCAATTTATGTAATAACCATCACTAGGAAAAGATGTCAACCAGAACTTCAACAGAGCTCAGCTTACTTGATTTCTCAGGGCGGTTATGGGGCAGCCGGTAAGAGGTTCCGCCGCGGCGCATGGTTGATCGGTGGCTCGAAACCGCCCAAGAGCCAACCAAGCCTTTCTTCCCTCCGTGAGTGGATAATTTGGTACCAGACTTCCCCGGTAGGATAAAGAAACTGACTTGATCAATTGACTATCTCCCGCAAGTCATTACATAGGCTAAACTTCAAACTATTCTGAATTGAAGTGCACTCGTTAGCGCATCCCAAGCGGATTGACTAACGCCAGACACTTTATCTTGTGTCTGATTTCTCAGACGGAATTTACTGCTAACACGCTAAGACTTTGTCGCTTTTAATTTGAGTTCATCATAATTCATGGAGGTGTCCAGGGTCAAATCGAGTTTTTGGGTCTTCCGAGAAGAGAACCTCCATTAAATTAAAAAAAAAAACCCGTGTTTAAATATCAAAACCACCAGGTCAAACCCTCCTTATCCGTTCGAAGATAACAGATTGTTGAAAGGGCTAAGAAGAGGCGCTTATGATAAGACGCGTGCGAATGATTCGAAGAAACGTAATAAATTTTACGATAAAACGACCAAATAAATCTTTTTTTTGCAGTGGACACCTCTTAGAGTTACATGTGGGCATCATTTAGAAAGTGCCCAGAAATTAATCATACAAAACCCTTCGTGAATGAACAGCTGCTTGTTATTACGGAATAATGGGTGATGGTTGTACCGAAAAAAAACCCTAACAACTGTTATAGAAATAACAGAGGGAAATTCTCTGTGAAGAAAAATCTAAGCACTTCAGAAGAAAAAAAATTGCAAAGTTGTTGTTATGGTTCAGCACGTTACAACGGCGGTTCTCTTTCACTCAAAAAATTTTTATAGTAGTGAAATTTTCTATGGGAAACTCTAACTTATTCGTATTAACTTATTCAGTAACTAAATATTCGAAATTTTGCAAGTGATCTACTAGTACAATCTAAAAGGTTGAATTACAAATTGGAAACAAAAAAATGCAAATACTCACAAAATCCTTAAAAAAATTCCAGTATCCCAGAACAAGCAGATCTTCGAGGGATGAAAAAATAACAAAGGGAAATTCTCTGTGAAAAAAATCTAAGCACTTTAGCAGAAAGAAAAATTGGAAAGTCAAATATTGTTCAGCACGTTACAACGGTTCACTTTTACTCAAAAAATATTATAATAGTGAAATTTTCTATGGGAAACTCTAACTCATTCAATAACTAAATATTCGAGATTTTGCAAGTGATCTACTGGTGCCATCTAAAACGTTGAATTACAAATTAGAAGCCAAAAGATGAAAGTAGTCACAAAATCCTCGAAAAAAAAATCCAGTATCCTAAAGCAAGAAAATCATCGAACGATGAAAACACAGGAGCCAGAGCAAAACATTTCCTTTCAGAGGAACGAGACTTATCGACGTCCTACAATTCTCCGAAGATATCGATCTGGAGCACCGCTTCTATCACGAACTTCGAAAATATGCACGAGAACACAAGGAGCACAAACGATCCAACGTTGAGTAGCTCCGGACCCTCTCTTTTATTGTTCATGGATCTAATTTTCTATCTATGAGATGTTGAAGTTTAGCTGTTTTAATGAGAAAACTCATGTGATGTGGATTTTGGGTGAAAAAATAAAATTTCTGAACGAACGTCACCCAGTGGTTGAAGGTTCCACGGTATCTCTATACGTCGGTGGTTCGAATCCACCCGAGAACAACTAAACTTGATCCTTCCCGGTCCGATAGATCGGCACTCGAATTTGCTTGAGAAAACACTGATCTGATAAAAATCGGTAGACCATTGCAAGTCACTGTATGGGCCACATAGGCATCAATAAACTTCAATTTTCGTTGTTTATGTTTACTTTACTTTTCTAACAATTTCAGGAAGGATTACGCTAGGACCGTATCAAAAACAATGCACTTCTTTCAAACTCTCCAAATGTGTTCTCATATTTCCGCTGGGTTTTCTAGTTTTCCGTCGATTTTATATGTTATTTTACATTTATTGTGCTTATTATTATTAGTGCTTATTTATTTAATTTTACCTTTACATATTTTTTTTTATTTTCCCTAATATTTGCTCCAATTTACGCTGCAATGTCCCAATATTTCTCCTGATCCTTCTTATTTACGGATTATGGAGTTCCAGACTATTCTTGGCATTAACCTCCTTGGTACATCCTTTAACCCTCAAACAAATGACATGCATACATACAGCAGCTGATATGTGAGAAAATCGATAAATTTATCGAAATCAATCAGATCACAGCGCTGGGAAAAGTCATCTTTATCTCATTTGTTATCGAAACGTGTGAGAATAATTCGTTTATAATCATGTTCATTCCTTCATTCCCGCCACTGCACATTTATCATCATGGACTTCTTCGATCGCAATCCTCACCTCTCTTCACTCATTATTTCATGATCTGTTCTTAAACTTTGAATTAAACGCAGCAGATCACAGAATTAACGAAGTTGGATCCTCTGTGCAACAATAAATAAACAGGATTCTAGATTTATTCTATGTCTATATGTTTTTTATGTCTTTTCTTTCTCTTTCTATCTATGTCTTTCTCTCTTCTATGTCTTTTCTTTCTCTTTGTCTTTCTATGTAGCCCTGCTTAATTTCCCCCTAATCATGATGAAAAACGTCTTAGGAAACTGATTTAGTTCCTACGAGCTACTTCATTACGCGCCGCGTCCACAGCCGAGGAAAAATCAATGAGGTCTCCTAAGCAGCTTAATCGAGTAAAATCATTGAATAGGGTGTTGAAGGTACAGGAGTTTCCACGAAGATGGATGTTCTAACGTACCTCGTAGGAGCAAACACCGTTCCCACGCCGTTTTTCAAAACGATTAGGAGGGAAATCAGCGAGACCCCACGCTCAGAGTCGTAACCTAATAGAATCCGAGGTTTATATTGTCCCTATATTGTCCCAAAGAGACCCAACTTCGTCAATTTTAATATTTTAATATTTTAATTTATTTTCCTTCAAAGGCATCACCGAGAGTATCATCAAAAGCATCACCGAATCTGAGGTGGTACAGGCTTCAGGTGAGTTATGCCTTTACGGTGTCGTGGATTATGGGGAGGAGGGTGATTCCGTCTATTTCTCCGTAATTGTCGTGAAAAACCACCCGGAAAATGCGTCGCGTGCACAAGGCTGGCGCGCTCCAATCGAACTCGTTCTGGAAAATAGCGCTCCGAAACGCTCGAAGCCGTGCATCTTCCGGGCCGTTTTTTACGACGGTTAGGAAGAAAAGCGCGGGATCCCACCCGTTTTTGCAATCCACGATCTCGTATAGTCTCTGACCATCGGAAATCCATATCACGTCAGATTCGTGGGGTGCTGGCTTTAAGTGATCGAAAGAGTCTGATCATTATTTATTTCTTCTTCACGTTCGTGGCCAGTAGTTTATTTATATCTGCAGGTCGTTCGATCAAAATAAAAAGCTAAAGGAGCAAGCCAGTCCTTACTTATTTACTGTACTAAACTTGTTGTGAAGTCACTCAAAGTGAACGGATCACCATTTGTCCGAAATGACCTATCCGCCCGCTGATCTTCGATTCGTTCAAGGTCTTATCATTCACCAATTTGTCTCTGTCAATTGCAACCGAGACACCTACTGACATTTCTGCAATCAACAAATCCCGGGAAGCCACATATTTCTTTCTGGAACGTTTCGTGAAAAATCTCTCCTGTGAGTCCTACTGTTTTCCTGTTGTGCGTTTTACTTTTGTGACTGGATAAGAAGTTGAGAAAAAAGGGATAATCTGATCTAACCATGTTTATTGCTTATCTGTTCTTCTTTTCTATTACCCCATACTTAAACTGCTTCCTATTCCCACACTAAAGTTAAACCAAGTCAGAAAATCTTAATTTACTGTGCAAGGTGGAATTCGCGATTGAGTGTACTACCTTGGTATCAAGCCGTTGTCATTTTAGTGCTATTTTTATGAACTTTTAATGTTTTAATGTTTTAATGTTTTAGTCAGTTGCGTACCTATATAATAATTTATAATAATTCATAATAATTTATACGCTCCATATTTATTTATTCTTTTAACATATTTGTTTATTAAATACGCTCCACACTTATTTATTTATTGTAGTAGGCTCCGACTCACCGTACTTGATGCCAACCGCTTGCGCAACTGCAATGTGTATATAAATATATATTTATTTATTCATTTACTATATATAGTATTATTTAAACTTTGATCTCGAAAGTTGACCTCAGCTACGTGTCGGGTACCTCATGAGCTTACGGTAGGTACAGGTGCAAAATTGTGGATAAGAAAATCGGATCAAAAGGACTTGAAACTCGGTGCAGTTGCGTAAGCGACTACGCTCAAAGCTGTGAAGAGTAGCGGCTAGTGTCGAGGCAGTATAGTCGGGTCGAAACGACATTAATCACCAATGTAGTTGCGGTGCATTTGCGTACGCGCACGAAACGGCGCGGTGTAGGCGGCGGTTGGAACCGAAGTGGGACCGTTTCGAACTGCAACGATGGGTGGTGAACGAACGAAACGAACGAAACCAAAGAACGCAGAAATGAATAAAGACGCAAGCTGAATAGCTGTAGCTACCTGACGGTTGCTATCATGACACTATGGAATGGAGATCCTCGAATATTCCGGTTCTAGATGGAAATATGTAACTTAAACTTAGAATTAATAATTTAATGGCTAGGCGAGAACAACAGATCCAAGTTCGTCCCGCCCAATTCATTAACATCGAAGCAATAATTCACAAAATGCAGTAATAACAGTTGGTCGTGAACAACAACGACAACAAAAACAAGAGATCAGGTTTTTCACCTGCACTTTTGTTTTACTCTAAGAATTCCATAATCCAATAATTTTTGCTCAAAAACTTGGGAATTATGTGTACAGTGATATTTCGATAGAACTATTAGATGCTAAAAGTTAGCATGAGCTCAGAATCCATCCAAAATGTATTGCTTAGCTAACAATAAATGATTGGTATAATTGGGTCAGAACGACTATTCGGTGTAGTTGCGTAATCGGCTGCGCTCCAAGCTGTGGAATTGAGTGGGCGGTTGCGAGCGATTCGCACTGGACCGATGAGTAGAGCTAATTAGGGTCCCATCTCGATTACAACCGCAAGCTTGATCGCGTCACTTCCAGCACAGCCGCTCACCTGCACCGAGCTTCAGGTTCTGTGGTTTCTGGAAAAGCGAGAAAAGTGCTTGCGTTGCGGCAGCGTCGCACTCTTTCTCGGTTGAACAAATTTAATCCCGACAAAGGGTAATTTCTTCTCACAACAACAGCAGAATTCAAGTGCCCCATGTAGTTGCATCAAAACGGGCCACCTTTCTTCTCCAACGAGAAAATAACGACGGCCTTAGTGGTTTGCAGAACGAACCGTGCAAGAACGAGTTCATTTTCCACGTTTGACAGACTCATAAAATTAGATCCATTTCCCTCAGTACGTCAATAGACTCAATAGGTTACTACTAATTCTCACTAAAAATGCTACTTTAGAAAATGGACCCACGTTCTTAATATATCTGACTCTGAGAAAAAAAAAAAACTTGAAAGCCGCATAAATACCGTCCACATCTATGCCTACAGCAACTGACCTTTTTCCTTATTAACCACTGTCGCAAATTCTGCGTTCATCAATGGCCCTTCCTTGGTGACGATTTCGTTGGCGAATTCCCCTGTCGCTGGAAACAGTCTTCCCGTGGAACATCACCATTTGGAAATTTTTAACATTTTTCCCCAAACTTTCCACTTCTTCACTCAATCTTCCTCCAATAACTGTTATCAAGTACTCGAAAAAATTGTGACTGTAGTTCTTTCGTTCTTTATTATATCCTTGGGCTCTAATAATTTTGTTCAATAAATCAAAAAGTATCCAAGTTTTATTAACTTCAGAATGATAGTTCCAAGACAATCATCTGAGATGCATCATAGATCAGTGCGCAATGAAAATTGAATTCACAAGAAACTACCGAAAACGATGTGCACAGCTAGACTTATCTCGTGACCATCAACATAGCAAGACATTTTGGAAATAAATATTCCGCTCCATCACATTGACCACAGTATTTAGAAGGGCAGCCGCCGTGGCCTCACCAAGGCGACTAGAGAACAATTAGTCGAGTGAGAAGATGAGAGATAACATCAGTGCGTTTTGAATAAGCTTGAATAAAAAGGGAATGAGATACAACGAAAGTGAGAATGCGGCACAGGGATAAATCGATATATCATCATAAGCACGTGGAGAGTGCGCCCGCAACACGTATCGATTGAACCAATCGGTTAAACCTTGATTACGACTTGGTTTTGATGGAAAGAAAGGAAATTAAAAAGAAAAACGCCTCTGAAAATGGGGAGTGAAGCAGAAATACCAAAAAAAAGGAATGCTACAAACAGGGCAATTAATATAACCAAGGATACTCAAGAACCGAAATATCAAAAATAAAACTTACCTCAACTGGAATCAAAATTAGATGTACACATAAAGTACTTCCGCATAGGAAAGAGTAAATCTGTGAATAGTTCGGTGACATAAAATGAATCAATTCTGACGCCACAGGTAGTACTCGCACAAACAATCAACAACGAGGCTCGAGCATGAATGACAAGAATTGATAGAATGAGAACGGACAACGCAGTTGAAACCGCGAGCCGTTAGGATGCTGTACTATTTCAGTTCCTTCTCAACTGTACGTGGTCACCTCATAAACAGTCGCTTTCTTTTCACCTGACCCTGTCACGATCAAGGAGTCATCACTAGCGATGTCACAGGACAGCACCGACGACGATTCCTTCGCCTGAAGCAATGACGCGCCATATGGGGTCCTCCACGCATTCAACACATTGTCCTGGAAATAACGAATATTGGAAACAACTCAAAAGAAGAAGAGGACCTCCAAGAGTTCCTTTTTCCTTTTTACTTTACTTATAAAAATACATCTAGAACGGTAAACACAATTAACAAAACGTTCTCTTACATATTAAAAAGCGAAGTTACTGCCCAATGATTTCGAAAATTTATTTAATTGCACATTGCATCAGAAATGATGTGTAAATCCAGAAAAAAAAAACCTTTTTCGTAGAACTGATAAATTGGACAACAGTAAACAAGTAACTAAATGAACCAGTAACTGGAGGATGATTCTATTACATTGAATAAATTTAACAAAGAGCGCAATTAAGAGCCCAAACCAAATTGAAATTCTATTTGTTTCCACGAAAAGGGCAGTAGTTTAATTTGATTCTTCTTAATTGCATTCTGAACAGGCGGCTTCGCTAACAAATTTATAGGATGAAATAAAAGCTGTTGGTCATAAATTATCTGCTTTCTACAGTGACAAGAATTCGTGGTATGGGTCCGAACTAGAAGTAATCGTTTATATGAGTTGCATAATCCTCATTTTTAGATACGAGAAAATAGGGATATTGACAGCAACAGCTTCAATTATCCGTATAATTAAATGCCAAACGACCGAAGCGGGAAAACCCACTTAGCAAGCAGAATTCAAGCAAACATACTTTTCCCGTTGAGACGAACCACCGGCCAGAATGGGCAAACTTCAGCGATAATACACACGATTCATGCTGATGTAGTTGGTATTTTTCCGTCCGCGTGGTATTCAACACCTGGAAATCATATTCAGTCCTCGAAAAATTCGAAAACTACATGTTTTGAACGACACCTCACCTCTACGTTATTGTTTTCCATACCAACTGCTACCCAGTCCTCTGTTGGACAACACCCAAGACTGAAGATCTGGCTTGGAAAGTCGAATTGCTATAAGCAGATGGTTTTCAGGAAGTAGATAAATCAGTGATGTTACACTTGAGTCTTACACTTAATTGCCGTCGTTCTCGGAGGTCCCATGTTCTGACAGTATTATCTAAACCTCCAGTCCAAAGACGAGTTCCATCTGAGGAGAGATCGATACAAGAAGCACCTTCTTGATGCCCTGGTAGAGATGTGACCTACAAAGTTTACATTCAAAATTTAGAAATTGTTTGCGTAAAAGACTAAAAGACGAATAAGTGATAAACTTCACCTTAGTTCTTGATTCAATATCCCAAACCACGATGTTTCCATCGGCGCAGCACGCAAACAACAACTTGTGATCATGGGAAAGAGCTAAAGCGTAGCATGCTTGCGATTCGCTGTCAAGTTCTGTGCGAATTGTGCCCGTCTGAAAGTAGTTTCAGTAATGATAGGGTCCCCTTTTAAGCATGGAATTCGAAAAGAATATTAGAAAGTTTTCATGTGATATTAAGACACAACAACTCAAAGAATTATCCTTCATGAAAAGTGTACCAAGATAGGTGAAGCAGACAACTTAGGACGAATGGAATCAGCTAAAATTAAAAACGTTGCTCAATTCTCGGCCCCATCAGCAATTTTCATCAGCGAATAGAACCTTTTCCTCATTTTTTTTTTTTGACAAACTCAAATGTTCCCAACGATTTTACTCCCAAAACATTTCACTGGTTTCTTCAAACCTTGTAATAGAACTTGATTTAATCAGTTATTACCAGGGTGAATTCTAATACTAAAGTGCTAATGTTTTTGGTGTCCGTGATGATGTTTCGAAAACAGAACCCTTTGAAAAAGATTGAATATAAAAAAAATGAAAATTATCCAATTTACGGATATCGAGGCAATTCTTTTCTTAGCCGGAAAGACGCAAGATGGAGGAAGGACAAAAAAGAGCATTTTACACCTGCGTGTTCTGTTAGCAATCTATCTCAACTGACTTCTTCCTTCTCAATATTGGTACAGATTTGATATATATGTGTACTACTACACACATTCTATATCTAAAAACTGTAATCCTCCATTAAAAACAAAAAAAGGACTCCGTAACAGGGATTTTATATAGTTAGTAATTGTAGAGATTAAGAAATACTAGAAGAAATAGTTTCTTCTGGCTAAAGTAGTGAAAACTCGACTTGTTCGCAATTGCAAAACAATTGCGCACCTAGAAATCAGCAATTTCAGTTGAAAAATATCAAACAAAATTTGGATACAGATAAAACAATAGCTGAAATTACGAAACTTCAACATTTATAAGTAAATGGATGGTTTTTTTTTGGGAGGGAGGGAGGGAGGGAGGGAGGGGGGGGGGGGGCAGTTGGCGAAAGGATCCTCATCACTTGAGCTGCATCCCATGAGCTAGACCCTGGGGAGGACCCTGCTCCTCCCTATCGCGTCTATGTATGAGTGCTCCACATTACTTGGAGTGTGGTCATAGGTATCCTGACCACTCTCATTCGTTGCTTCATCGAAAACACTTATGCAACAGCAGCACAAAACCTTTTGGAACAAAAACAACCATACTAAGTCATGGTATTAAAAAACCAGTTCCTTAAACACGAATTTATGAAAGAAATCCTGACAATTGCAAGAAGGTGAAAATAGTATGATTGTTGGAGTAGAACACACTGGGCCACTATTTTACAAAAGTAAAGAAAAATGACATTATTACATGGGCAACAGTTAATATTTAATTATACGAAAATCGAAGACTGAAACAGTGGACGCGACTTTGAAACATCCATACAAAACTTTAATTCAATCGCACTACGGTAACTTCAATGTTATTCATACTCGTACATATGAACTTTCCTGTCGTTCAGAAATGATTCCGCAAGTCACAAGAACACCATAAGTAGTCCCCGTGCGAAACGCGAAATCTAGTTAATAGCCGCGATTTCTTAGAATAGATGTGCAGAGGTACGGCCTTGGAATTGGCCTGCTGATGTTCCTCCCACATTAATCACAACTTGTATTTCGGAAGATTTTCCACTCGTACGTTGACTGGTGCGCGCGAGCAAATTCACGATGCTGTCTACTTATTTCCCCGTAGCGCACAATTTACGGTCATGATAAGCGAGAGCAGGCCTGACTCCGAACCATTAATCACCAGCGAAACAGCACCGATGTTTTCTGCAATCGCAGCAATTGCCTCCACTACGGAGGGTAGTGCCGAAAAGAACTAATTCACTCGGTGGCATGAATTATGTTAGATTTGGTAGTAGAAACATTGCAACGAAACAGTATATCTCGATAAAATAGAATAAACAGAACAAACAACTTCTAACAAAAATTATAAGAACCGTACCTGTAAATCCCATATCGTGATTATATTTGCCTCTCCTCCAACAATGAGACTCGAGCTATCGGGCGACAGTTTGCATGACCGAATATAGTTTCCTTGGAGACATTCTAACGTAGAAACAGGAGTTCGCAAATTCTCCAACGGGCGAGTTATATCCCATATCTGTAATGCAAAGAATCGTAACATAGATCGCGAATAGGAAAAAAAGAGAAATAAAAAAAATATTCACCTTCACACATCCTTTACCTCCCGTGTATACACTTCGGTTATCTTTTGCAATAGTCACAGCACAAACGACCTTAAAATACTTTGAGTAGCGATGACAAATGTATAAGTATAATCATAAATAAAAATGGAGAAGAATTAGAGTTTTTTTTTTCTGCGTTTCATTCATTCCTTCTCTTTAACGTCAAATGTATACTTCAAGGTCGGTAGAATAACAGCTCAATTGTCCGATTTGAAAAACATTGTTTATTGAGAGGAACTATTTCTGTCATTTTTAAAGCCAAATACATAGAATTTCAGCTCCGCAATAACCTAAACAAAGTCAATTATTACGCAAAGATTAACCGCGTATTGGGTTCCCTAAAAACTTTGGTGCGTAAGGCTTATGTTTCGCTGAACCATAATAGATACCAACAGAATTTCGAAAAAAAAAAAGTCTGGTCACAAGATTCGATTAAAGAAGAAAATCTATGAAACGCTAAATCTTAACAATTAGAGGAACCGGAGCCTCCCCAACTTCAGCTCCAGATGGCCAAAATCTTTGCAAAACTTAGACATAACTACCTCTCCGTGAGGAAGTTCGAACTTCCGGTTGACACTTTTTGGTATTCCAGGGGCATTGAAAGCATCACTAGGAAACACTGTTGGTTGCAATACACCACCATCAACAGTGCGGAACGAATATGCAGGTTTTCCGTTCAAAAGTCCTCCTGCAGGGCCTCCTATACCCATGCCGGCTGCCATTCGAGCCTTCAAAAGAAAACAAAGAAATAGTGAAAAAGGGTAAAACAAAAACGAGGTGTTGTGCGCACATGCTGATCTTTTACCTGAGCATGTTGATCAAATATCGGAGGTAGTCCACCGCGACTAAACGCTGCTGCGAGTGGATTCATATTCATGCCTAGATTACCTGGAATTTTTCAAACAATAAGAGAAATATATAGCAACAACCTGGGGGAAACACAAACAAACCAAAGACCCCGCCAGGAAGACCCATTTGTTCCAGTGGATTCCGTGCCTTAGGACCGGGAGTGCTGGCACCACTTGAAGCTACGCTATTCGTAGAATCCCTTCCATCTGCTTTTGGAACCTTGAAAAACAATTTTGGGTGCACCATACTCACTAGCAAGGTACAACATCTTTTAAAGTACAGACAAAATCAGTGCTCACTTTGAGAGAGGAAGGCGGGGCACTACTAGTACCGTTTGAGTGTCCAGCGCCGCCGGCATCATCATTTTGCACATCAATTTCCAATTCGCCGTCTCCGTCTGGCTCTTCTTCAACTTTCATCCGTTTTGATGTTGAACCATTAGGAGAAATTGAGCGAGGACGCGAGCTAAAAGATTTCCACCTCAATAATTTCAATAACCAACAATATCGAAATTATCTAACTGCAGCATGCGTGTTTACTTCAACTTTGGATGCACTGAGCATAAACTTGTACTCGTTTTGGACTTTTCCAAACTCAATGTGAAAAATTTCCTCTACACCGTAGCAATTGTGGAAAACAAAAACATGCGTTAAAGGCATCACCCCACGAATCTGAGGTGGTGCAGATTTCAGGTGGAGTATTCGTATACGGGATGGGAGACTACGGAGAGGAAGGTGATTCCGTCCATTTCTTCCTAATTGCCGCAAAAAACGGCCCGGAAGATACGGCTTCATTCGTTTTGGCGCACCATTTTGTACAAGAGGTTCGATTGGAGCGCGCCAGTCTTGTGCGGTGCCGCATCTTCCGGGCCGTTTTTTACGGCAATTAGCAAGAAATGGACGGAATCACCTCCCTCTCCGTAATCTCCCATCCCGTATACGAATACTCCACCTGAAATCTGCACCACCTCAGATTCGTGGGGTGATGCCTTTAAAGTACTCGTGTGACCTCATTACTACAAAAATAACACGGTAACAAAATTGATAAGGAACAAATCTCTGGAAAACCCATACCTTGACTGTCTACTGGGCTGATCATGCCTATCCGGAGGGGCTGTGGAGGAGCTGGCTTCAGGCACTCGATGAGCAGCTCCCATCGCTGCGGCAGCTAGGGCTTGTTGAAAACCAACAGGAGGCATGCCAAGTGCACCCGGCAAACCAGCTATTGTAGGCATCATTGCAGCCATTTGTTGTGAATGAGCGTTTGATTGCATTAATTGACCGACTTCTTGCGCCGATATCTGCAAAAATTTTAAGGAATCATAGGTGTCAGTAGAATGATTAGAAATGTGTTTACTTCATCTATAAGCTCATGTTCGCCTATTTTTGCAATAAGGCAGTATAAATTTACTGAATTAGTGATATTATTATATATTATTGTAAGTATTTCAGAGCTTCATTTGAATTCATACACCCAAGATGAACTGAGCTCTACGAAATCAAGATAGATTTCAGTCTCACGTACTATAGTCAAGGTCTAAAGCCATTATTGATAATATTATTGAATATTTTAAGAACGTTTCTCCAACAGTTTCAACTAAAAATGGGAAATCTTCAATTTAAAAAGTGTAGTTGCACCTGTTTTGCTCGTTCCATCGCGGTTACTGCTTGCTGAGCGTGCTCGGGTGGCAGGAATGGGAGAAGCTGAAACAAGAACCGTTTTTCTTAAAGGCAAGTTACAGAAGAGTAGTTTTGAAAAGAAAAAAAGCAGTTATATATACATATAAATATATATATATATATATATATATTGGAAGCAAGCTTAGAAAAAAAGACCTGTGTGATAATAGCTGTATATCGTTTACAAAGTTCACTCTGCTTTTGAATTTCCATGTTCATTCCGCACTGAAATTCATAGTACAACATGTAGTGACGTTGCATGTTCTCTTTTTCGGCATTCAGTTTTTCCAGCTCATTCTGAAATAACAATAGATGTAGGCAGAAACCACCATATATGCACAAACAAGGATGTGAAAACCCACTCTTTGTTGTTGCAACTGATTGTGCATGAAGGTAAACTCCTCCTTAAGGCGGTCAATGTGCTCCATAAAAGAGGAGACCTTCATTGGCTGCACCTGGCCCAATACCTTCCGCTCTTATATACTAAAATCCAAACTGAATATTTACAACAAATTACGATATTTATAAAATATGTGATTAAAAAAGCTAACAGCAAAGAGATCAAGATTTGTATAAGATGATTAATTGATAGTAGATCGATATTAGAAAAAGCGACTTGACAAAAGACAGAAAAGAGTGCAAACTGAGAAGGTCACAATTCACTGACGGCAGTAATAAACCAGAAATAGTGTAGAATAAAAGGAAATATATCATCGGAAAAAAACACCTTCATCCAGGATTAAATATATAGGAAGAAGACTAGACGTAAGCATGGGAAGAACCTTTGAAAGAGCAAATATAATTAAAATATGGCGCAGTACAGTACAACTGGAGCGTCAGGAAATATAGAAAACTATCACTTTGAGTCAAGAACAAGTTTGAACTACAAAACAACTTAAATTATTCTCTACTCAGTAGCTCGCATTCTATTCGTCCCTTTCTACGTATTACAGAAAAAAAACGCGAGGTAAAATTGTTGCACTTTTAGGTTCATATTTAAAAAAAAACACAAATTAAAACAATTTAAAGTCGACTCATTGTATAATATCTGGCGTACGAAACTGAGAAATACCTGAAATTATGCAATATGAACATGCAAGCACTGTTTTAAAAACCAGAAGCTTTGGGACCTAAAGCAAATATTTCCAAAATCATAAATAAATCTTCGGTGGTAAAATAATTCAAACAGAATACAACGCAAATATGATTCATTAATTTAAACGCATTTACGCCCACTTCAATATGAACTTTTACAGGAACCACTGAATATAAAAATATAATGTTCACTTATCTATTGCTATTGGCTTCTTACTTCGATTCTAGAAAAATTTTTTAAACATGTAATGTAAGAGTCAAGTGAATGCTGGAGTGCTTGGCATTATTCAAAACAATAAAGTGATACAACTGTAAATGAGAGGGAAATCATTGAAAATAAACGTCAAAATCATGTAATAGTAAGAATTCAATTGTAGCACCCTGTGTTTTAGCCACTTGAACGTATAGAAGCGCGTTGAGATGGCTAAAACACAAGATTTTCAGTCAACAAAGGTCAGATGAAATCGTTATTGTAGAATTTGGACTGCAAGACATATTTCGTATAAGAATTAACCGTAGTAGCCTTTCAATACAAAATTATTGAAAAGAAGGTCAAAAGTACTTAGCATTTGTGTCCAAAATACCAGAGCACAAAATATTAAGTTAGAGGAACTTTCAAAACCAGACATGCTTAAGTAGTCCTGTAATGCTGCAGGTTTTTCTACAATGTAACTTAATAAATACGAAAATAGGAACCGTAGCTATACGTCTTCTTTCAAGTTTCAGCCAAAATCTCATTATTAATTTCTGATCAAAGTTAAACTGATTGAAAAAACGAGCTTGCTAGCAAAATTATGAAACGGAAGAAAAAACCTCACAGCCTGCAAGCACCCAATGAATTGCATTGATTTTAATATAGCACACTTCTTTTGAACCATTGCAAACAGACAATTTCCTCTTTTATGCTCATTTTAAATTGAATTTCTGCTTATATGATCCATAATTGTTCATCATAACAACTAACGACTTCCCCTGCTTGGAATGCACTTCAATGATGAAGTCGCTAGCATTCATCAATGCGTTTCTGTCAACCTTTCTGGATGGCAGCTTGAGAAAATGCTTGATGACGATGCCATCATTGAGCGAATGGATAATTGCAGCCATATCCCACTGGGATCAGACACTAATCGATCCGGAGCATTATGGGGAGTAATGCGAGGCAGCAGATGAAAATAAAAGCTAGTCACATATTGGAGTAAAGAAGAAGATATAAGCCAAAAACTCCTACATGACTTAACGACCAAACTTCATGAAAGTGTCCAGAGTTCTGTTCCAGGGTAGGTAGATATCACTATTGTTTTTGAAGAAGCAACTAACTTCAAAAACGTAGAATCCACAGCGGAAAGATGTTAACAAAAGAAGGGAAATTTGCGACGATAACGAAGGAACTCCAAGACATGCATTAACGAAGGTGTACGCAGAAATGCTAATGACTGAACAACACAAAGCTACTTAAAGGACGCAGTGATTGGTTTAGAGCGGAGCGCGTTATTTCGCGTGTCCACATACGTATAAATGTAACCATCAATGGGAGAAATGGAATTGTTAGCCGGAGACGATTCATCTGAGAAACTTTCAAGAACCACAAGGTGTGAATCTGTGAAAGATCGGTTCCGTTGAATAAATGAGGAAGCGGAGAGAAAAGAGACATGCGCATCATAATGAAACCCCAGTGGAATCTTACATAGCGATGAGGTTTGATATCGCTACTCAAATCTTAGACACTAGCGGATAGATGCATTAGCCAAATGGTGAAATGGATCCTTATGTCATCAACGAATTCGGAAATCGATATAAGAAGTGACAAAAAAGAAATTGCAAGAAGAAGAAAAAAAACACACATACATACAAGCCATTCAGCTAATTAGAAAGCAGCTACATTAAAGAAAATTCTCGTATACTTATGACTATTGCATAGAATTTTCAACTTTCCAGAAGAGCATTTTAAAACTACGACATTCCAAGGATTTGAACAAAGGGATGTGGACAATGAGACGCAAGATGATGAAAATAACAGTTGGCGTAGCTAATCTCATGCGCGAGCTGTGATTACCCATCTCCTAATTGAAGACCTAATAACAACCTCTTGGTCATTCAACGAGACACAACGATCTGTGCGTCAGATGTGCTGCTCTTTAGCGAATGAATTACGCGGAAAGATTGAGAGAATCTAACCAACAGACCAGTAATTCAGATAAGCATTTTAGAGTCATTCATTTATTTTCTACCGTACTACAATACTAGTTACAAATTCTGATGCACTTTACGCAATTTGATAGCGTGGGGAAACAGTTGTCACTTCAGATTTGTTAAACCTACAGAAACCTACGGAAAGAAAGTCGAACATACTAAGCAACCTAAATAGATGTCAAGAAAAAGTCAAAAGGAACTGAGCGGAACCGAATACACTTGAAAAGTGTTCCGAGAGTAAAAAAAAATATACGAAGATTTGATTACTCTTTTTAAAATACAAGTTCAAATATCCATAATAATGAAACATAAGAAAAACTATTAATGTCTGAAATAATGAAAACTAGTACCACGCAACAATCCAGCAGAATTCTTCAAAAGTATAATCAATTTAAAAAAGATGAATGGAATGCAAGAAATCCATCGAAATCGGTGGGGAAAAATCCAAAATCATTCATTATAGTGCACTTTTTTGTTGAAACAGCTTGATAAAGAATAAAATGAAAAACTGACAGTTAAAAGGGTTGGGGCTAAAGGTTTTTGAAAATTTTTAGAAAAAAAAGGAAATATAAATTTTCTAGTTTCGTTAAAAAAAATAAAGGAAAAAATACTGAAAAGAAGATAAATACGTGGAAGTTTATATTTCTTTATCCTTAAGGTTTAGAGGGGGAAAAATGCTGAAAAGAATAATAGCAATCAACAACATAGCACAATGTCGTCACCTTCAAATCGAACTCCGGGTAAATACGAAATTCAACAATAGGTTCTTCAAATATGACGATCAGAAAACAAACGGAGGTTACTTTGTTCAGGAAATTTCTGAAAGCTGAGTCTCAACACTAAGTAAATATTGTGTATCTCAATCATAGATGGGAAACATAGAGCAGATAATCATAAATGAGCCACGGGGTCGCGCTTAGAAATCGGAACCTGGCGGAGATTGGCGGCCGAATGCGGCAGATGAATGTCATGAAAGGATTCGGAAGTATCAGCGACGACACCGCGCATGCACGCGAACACACACATACACACACACACACGTTGGGCGTGGCGGCTTGGGATTGATTCCGGGTGCGAGAGCGCCTACATCTTTGCTGCTCGAAGGAGAAGTACCGAATTACTCCCGTGCACACACACACACACACACACACACACATACACATACACACACATGCCAGCATCGATCTCTTCCCTCTTCTCCCTCTCTCTCGTTCCCGCCTTCTCTTCCAGTTCACTCCATTTAGTCGCCAAATATTTGGCTATTCGCAGTATACATGCCGCTGCTATCACAATCTTCTACGCCGCTAATGAAAAAGACAATCGCTAGAAGCAAATTCAAAGTGGACGCCGCATCGGAGGTGAGAAAACCTCATGTTAATAGCATTGGAAACCGGTAATTGAAGTACTGCAGCTGCCAACCGGAAAATTGCAAACCTTACACGGAGAAAAACTGTCCTCTGCTATCGATAATATTTGCATTAGTTCAACATCATCAATATAAGTCGGTTACGTTGTGCAAACGTATTTTGCCGACTTCTGCTTTCGTAAACATTGCTCGATGGAGAAAAGATGAGGTAAAACGAAGCAATCCAAGAGGATTGCACTGATCCGTTAGAGCCCAAGATAATACAAAGAAAAAAGACTTAAGAGGTGAGGTGAAAATCTCAAAACCAAAGATCAGAGACGTGCCTTTTGTAAATACTACGCTTGATAGGAGTACGAATCCTGATCGGAAGGTCGTAATTCTGCCCATCCTAGAACTATATTAGCAAAAGTAAGGTGGCGAAGAGAGAAGTCGTCAGAATAAATAATGCAGCTGAAAGAAGTTATTTGTGAAGGAAGGGATTGTTTGTCACACACACGTCCATAATAAAGTATTTGTATTGTAACATTCTACCTCATTTCATCAACTCAACACACTTCATCAACTTTCGTTCGTCTAATTAAAAAAAAAATCAAAATTTTAACAAAATTACCGTTAAATGAAAGACCAAAATCGTCACCTCGAATGGTTTTTTTTGCACAAATTGTGGTCTAAGAAATGGAAAACCTGTGACGAAACGACATAACCGGTAATCAAAAGTTGTTCGTTCGCAAGTCCCTGCAAGGTCCTTCAGTTCTTGTCTGACAACCGAAACTCTCCACAGTAGAAAAACGCCCCTATTTGATATACAAGAGCCTCCGACGTTGAGTCCCCAAGTGCTTGATACTCATTGTTGGCAACAAACACTGCGCACACACTTCACTTCGTGTAAAAGGAGGTGGTAGGGCAGGAAGAGCCAAAGTCAATAAGGAGGATAGCATTGAGAGGGTGAGCCGACCGCAAATGCTCGCCCTATTGGGCAAACAATGCAACTTCCCTCATCCTTGAGAGCGTTAATTTCTCCCGAGTACATATCCGCGTGTAATGAGGACATAGTACACAAATAGATCGTTGATAAAAGAGGTAATCGGAATAACAATGATGGTGGATTGTCAAAAGACCTTTATTAGAACCATTTGATTTCTTTTTTAGACGAGAAATTCATCCAAGCATTTCAAATCGTGCTATAAATCGTACAAGCTTTCGTTAGAAAATCAGTACCTCGCCTGTATTTCTTTCAAAAAAAGATTCCATTCCTGTTTTCCCACTTCTTAAATGCGAAAGAAATTTTCCAGTTTAAATTTGTAACAACGTTCAAAAATCATGCTCTATTCGAACTCTTAGATGTATATAACTCGTCCTAGATACAAATTGATTAGTTTTCTTTCCCATACGTTACTTATTAATGTTAAAAAAGAAATGGATAAAAAAGAAAGCGAAGGACGTAACGATTGTAGCACATAACCAATAGATACATATATAGATTCATACTGAAGACTTGGAGAAAAAAAAAAACTCTGCGACTAAACAGATCCCTGATTTTTATTCGGAAAAAGGGAAGAAAACTACAGTTTCAGTGAAGTAGTATGAATACACTGTACAGCGCTACCAACTTATTTGCGACAATTAGCCGACCGTACTCGCCGCAACGAGTCTTGAACAAAGACACTAATATCTAGGAAAGAAGGTAGCGAAAACGATATGAACATGAAGGTGATGGCGGAGGTAAAAGAATCATAGGGGGTAAAACAATGAATTTCATTTTTTTAGGACAGATACAATGAAAGCAGTGCTCAGATTTGATTTTGATTTTGTATTTGTAGGAAAAAAACCAACAGAACAAATCTGTCTGAATGTTTATCTGATAACAAGTAACCGATTGCAGAATAGGCAACAAAAACAATAATCCAAACCAGGTTGACAGAAAAAGGTGGAAGAAGAGACTAGTAGGGAAACATAATGAGAATTAGCACCGGTACAAACGTAACACAAACAGTAAAGTCCTCATTATGGACGAGGTGAAACAGTACGAGCAATCGATCGAATTCGGTAACTTATCGCCCACTCTCTGCTTCTCTCTCCCTCTCTCTCTTTCTCTCTCTTACAAGACGTCATCCACGCAAAACGAGGTAGTTAGCAGGGTTGAAGGAGACAGAGAGAGAGAGTGCGTGTATGTCAGACAAACTGCGGATGGACACGCAGAAACAGAAGACCGCCCCACCGGCCAACAATAACAATTGAGCTGTTTTCTTTCGCCCTCCGTTGGCGGCGTCGACTGAGCGATGCGTGGCGAAGGTGCGTGCCGGCGAGGAGACGCAGCGGTGGCCGGGCGAGGAAACGTGTGCTGGCGGAGGGCGACGGACGTGTCGTCGCGGATAGCACGGCCGTCGAGGAGTCGTGCGACACACAGCACTAACGCGTTCGTCGAGCCGACGACGACGATCCTTTGTTCCAGCGCTCGAAAAAACTCTCAATGTGGTAGATGGCGACCGCTGCAAGAAACAGAATTGCTGCTGACACTACTCACTTAAGCGTGTACAGCACACTCAAAACAAGCCCTTTGTTATGAATAGCTCGCCGCATAGCACCGCGTTGAAAGTGAACCGCTCTCGCTCCACCAGAACAATTAACACCCTTTTAGCGCCGACATGAACGACTGCACATGTAATGTTGGATACACCTCTTCCAACACAAGCCTAGTCCAGCTACGAAAAGGTGCAGATTTGGTTTTGAAGCGAAAGCTGTGAATATCATATTTCCCGATTTCAGTATGTGTTCAGCGGGAAGTAGACGACTACACTGCTGACAATATCCACTAACATAAAGGATTCTTATTTACCAAGTCTTTCTTTTCTTTCTGAGAAATCAGAAAAAAAGACATCTATGTTCCCAACAATTAAATATCTACAAATTTCGATCAGTACGTACTTACGTCTTACCGCAATAGTTTTCTTTCGCTCTCCATCGGCGGCGTCGACTGAGCGATGCGATTGACAGAATTTTGAAGTTCCGTTTCGTATATTCATAGGACTCACATAACATTCCCAAAATGAAGCGAGGCAATAAATTTCCACCGCGAAAAAGGCTTCTTAATATTGATGAGATGTTATCAGCTAATTTGCCTGTTCGACCCTCATCAACGCAAGCACGTATTTTATGTTTTTTTTTACAAACCAACAGCGAAAAAGAGTGAAAAAAAGAGTCGATTTACGGTTTTTTTTAACTTCTCGCAGCTTTTTGGAGTCTTTACGGGGAACTACGTACTTATTCTTGGATGATAGCAAAACAAATAACAATTCCAACCTTTTCTCACCTTATTTAATAACACGCGATTCCTCCTCAGCATAAAGGAATATTGAAGAATAAATAAAAAAGAATAAAACTTAAGATTTGATGAAATAGTTCTTAAGGAAATTTTTAAGGATAAACTCAGAATAAATAAACAAACAAACATTTGTTTTGGTAATACTACTCTTCACATCAAATTTTAAATTCTGTGTTTATGCTATTTCCAAAAGCAGTTCGGCGCAATGCATGTTTGCGACTCTCGTTTCTGGAATCACCGTCAACAGAGAATTCGTTTTCAGCGACATTCCCTGATTTGTGTGTATGAGGCAGCTTTCCCTCATCACAAACATGCATTAAATCTCATCCGGAAATGGAACAAGCTCGCGTGGCGAACGCTCCACTCCCTACAATGGACACATTTACATCTTAGTCGCGCTGAAACCGCTATTTCGTTGTCATTTGCCCATCCATGCCTACCCAATGAGAAAAATGGACCTACTCACATGCGTCGACGCATTGCGCCCTAAATTGACAAGTAGACGGCGCTAATAACTAGGCATAGTGGATAATTTGTTTCCACTACACATCGGAGGGAAAATCGTAGAATGAACGACTTCCAAAATGTAGTTTACGCAGCAAATACTTCAGCAAATGTTCATCTCATCAAAACTTTCACAAAATAACGTAAAGCTTTGTGTACAAAGTGAAATGCGCAACGATAGTTAAACAAAAAATTCCAAGATAGCACTTTTTATTTACATGCAGTAAACCTTCGTAACGAAATCGTACTGAACAATTATCCACATTATAAGAAAAGAACGCAGTCTGGTTTACTTTTCTACGCTACATAAATGGTTGCACCAGGAACATTTCTGACCAGTTGAATCGGAGATGTGTCATAGAAAGCCACAGAAAGTCGTTGTGACCATTCTGGATAATCATAGAAAGCCATAGAAAGTCGTTGTGACCATTCTGGACAACTTAAAGACCGTAACCAGTACAAAACTGTGTTCGATACAATTAATTATTACCTCACAAGTTTCCAGAAGAAAGTCTTCAACTTCCAGTTTTGAACTAACTCGGATTTCTTTCCATCAAATCTGAGAGGAAGAAGACTATCAACCCAGTAAAATTTGTCAAACTAACAATATTGGTCTCGAACCTGAGTCATCGCGCAGCAATTGCATAAATTGCAGAAACGACCCTTGCCATAGAAGTGCAAACAATAGATAAGCAAAAATGGTGCGCGGCAGTTCTACCTCAATCAAGCGATACCACAGCGACGTTGCGCAAGAACTTTTGAGTTTCGCAGACATTAAAATTCTCCGTTAAGCAAAGATAAGCAAGAAAAAAAAACAGTTTCTTTCAGTACAACAAAAACAGTGATCATGCAACTGTAGAACGAGATTAATATATCTTTAAATTCGAAATGTTAGCCAGAATAGAGATCAATAACAATCTTGGTTCTGCTTAAAAAGTAGTACACAATTTAACATATCTTTATTTTTTACCTCTCAACACGAAAATCATATCAAACCAAACATTTAAAGAAGCAAAATTTCGCGTAAAATCTGCTGTATTCGTTTTTATGCGTATTAATCCTTTGCGAGCATGCTTGTTATGAGCTATAAATCTATTTCCCAGGTCTTTATAACAATTTACTTGAGGGGATTGCGGCAAATTCTCATATAAATATACTACGAAACGTTCTTGTTTCTAAATTCGAAGTTTCTGCAACTTACATGGAATCTGCATTTCGTGAAAACTCTCCAAATCCTCCACTAATAATGCTACCAAAGCGTGTGTAGGTGACTCTGCCGTTAGGTCACCAGCTGCGCTGACCGATTCCGCCAAGTTGCTACAACATTCGGCATGTGTTGACGCTGTCACTACACGAATACGCCCACGTGTCTGCCACATTTCGCACATTCGAATTGCTGGTCGAGCTTCAGCGCATAAATTCTGCAAGAAAATCTTCTTTTCATTAATCTTAAACATGCTATTTGTTGTTTTTGTTCTGTTTAGTTAACTGTCTTACCTTATTGGCATCTAATTTCCGTAAAACAAACGATGGTATCACGGCTATCAGAGAGGAGGAGTTCACCAACGGACAAACTGTTTTAAGCCGTTGAAGGAGCACATCGTAATCGAGCACTATGTAGACGGGCATCCATTGGGAATTCAGTGCCTGGAAGAAATGCGGCTGATTGCCATTTTGAGACCACACCGATGAAGTCACCAAGTTTCTGCAAATGATAAAACAAATGGAAGCAAGTCTGCGCTAATGTTTCATACATTCCGGAAATGAAAGAAAATGTGTTCATTTCCAAAATGGAATGGAGTACACAAGATTTAAAAGATTCCCGTCTACCACATTCATCCATATGAATTTTTAAGAAGACGTTGCTAAGATCCCTTAATGTGCACTAAATCATTTTGTCTAGACATTTATGCGTTTTCAGCTGACTACACCTAGAAACATGATTTTGATTTTCTAGTAGAAAAAAGATTAGGGCTAGAAAATAAACATATGTGCTCAGTAATTCCTAGGAGGAGATCCTGTAGATCTTACCGCAAAGATTACTTTTACTGATGAGATTTTATTGTAGTATCTGGAGAATGGGAACGCCATTCTAGATAAGTTTAAACTACACAATAAAGTCCAATAATAATAAAATACATTAAAAAATAATCCTCCTAGATGGTGCCAATTTATCGACCCCGGAGGGATGAAGGGCATGGTGAGCACTAGGGCGGATTCGAACCTCCGATCGATCGTGTGCCGAAAGCGGTACCTTTAACCGCTACAAAAAAAATAACAAAAAATACATTATATCAATAAAATATTAAGGTAAAATTAATTTTAAAAAAATTTATATATACAATACGGCATCATAGTAAAGTCCAATTTCGTCCCAAATAAGTATCATTATTGTTCTGACCAAATGCGACAGCATGTCTTGTAGTTAGCTGCACCCTTGGGAAGGAATTTATTTTTTTTTAAACAAATTCAGTCAACGGCAGTACACGAAAGCACCAGCCCTGATTAGCTTCAACGACCGCACTGAGTCTGTTGTGCTGTCGCATTCGTTAGCTGTGAAGAGTACTTCTCAGCTACGTCCTTCTTAATATGATTCGTAGCTGAGGCGATTTACACTCCACACATCGAATAACTTGCTGGCAAATATCGAAGAGCACTACATATCTTTGCAGCGAAAACCTCGGTATGCTGCTTTTTTTTTCGTCGCGGTGCGTTCGAGTCATAGATTACTCGTTTGTCATCCGCTGAAATGCGCGCTATAGCCCCGAAGAAGACCACATGATATTTCTTTCTTTATATGGCTCGAAATGCACTTTGCTGCCATTTCTGCGTCATGAAAAATTCACGCAGCTCATATCCGTCTAATGCTCTATAGCGACGATAGGCATGGAGTCGTCAATTTCATGGCTAACGCTTGTTCGAAGAATGAGGAGGTGGAGAAGATATGCTACGCGCGTACGTCCACAGTCTCGTCAAAGTAGCGCGCAACGCGTCGTAAAAATTCCGCTTTCAACTAGTATAGTGTACGTGCGAAGTACGTGCGGCACCGATCGTCATTCCCTCACACTTGATTAACTATAACTTAAAGAACCATTCTAGACGCATTAGTTTAATTACATACGTTGTTGTAAAGGGAATTCTAAGCCGATGCTGGATGTCGTAGCACTTTCGCCTCACTGCTCAAACTAACATTCATATTCTTGTTTTATCAGCTGCTGCCGCAGTCGCTCGCTCTGAATTTGAAATCAATCACAAGTTATTTGAGGATGGATTTTCTCAGCGATTCATTTTGTGGATTGCGTTTACCCAGAAAACTTAAATGGATTCGACATGACTATATTTGGAACTTTGTGAGAAGACAGAAAATTTCGAAAAAAAAATCTGTAGACAGCCTCATCTATGAGGCTGGAGCCGGAAAGTCTTGTCAGCCATTTTTCGAAATTTCCAGAAATTTCTATTTGTGGGCGGAACACATGTTGCCCCATGTTGTAGTTGTAGAACATTATTATTATCATATTATCGATTAATTTCTTTTGTAAGCTGTGTGAAAAAAATGAAGCAGAAAAATGACAAATGGTCACAAGACTTTCTGTCCAGCTTAATATTATAAAGTCTGCAATCTCAATCTATTTGTGGGTGAAATCGATAGATTTTTCATTACCAGTAACTACTGAGCATAATTGAAGATAGGGGATTTTGACAGTTTTTTGAAGGAGTCACATCAAACACATGCACGTGTGCATTTCACGAATTCAAGCTGTTCGAGGATATTCCAAAATAATATCTGGATCCCCAATTTTCGACTATTGCATTGATCCTGTGAAAACTAAACAGAGTAAAATTATGTTTCGGATCTCGTTCATCTCGAAATTGCATTGCTGTTGGAAGGAAGAGCAAAAAATTGGAATCTTGGAAATAAAAATGGCCTACGGTCAAATCCGAAGAATTAGATATTCGTTGGAATCAGAGGTTTGTGGGATTCAACGTAAACGACATAAAACATATGGCCGATTATCTGCATCCAGGTTGGGAAATCAACACGAAAAATCCGACTTTAGAGCTGACCAGAAGGAAACGAGCTGGGAAGCTTAGAAAAACGTCGACTTTCATCCACTTCTTCAAAATCGTTGTCCATTCAAATCTCCCTGACATTTCAGAAATGTGAACGCTTAGGAAGCCGAAACTGTGGGAAATTTAGCTGAATTCTATCTCATCGCAACAATCAAAGACCATAGAAGCTACCGTATTTGACAAGTCATGTAAAGTTACGTGAGTCGAATGCGCACATGCGAGTTGGAGTTAGTTGGACCGATGCTCCGACACCTTCACTTTTGGATGGTTGGCGAAGGGATCCTCGTCACATGAGCTGCGCCCCATGTTCCAGACTCCCTTCACCTGAGGAGGGTCCGGCTCCTCATTATCGCGCCTATGGTCGAATGCGTAATGGGTTTTAACAATAACCGTTGGAGAAGAACTGTGATCGGTTGAGTTCCAGGAGATATAAAATGTAGGATGGGAGCATCGGACAATGTTTGGTTTTCTTCACGAGGAAAAATATGTTCTTATTGTTGCAAAAATAACCAAAAAGCACCTAGTAACTCTAGATAACTAGATGCTAGGCACGTGTGAAAATAGTGACTTCATTAAATGAGTGATTAAGGGTACAGGTAATATAGGTAACTAGCAGAAAATGAAGTAAAAGGGGTGTTTCATAGCATCACAAAAAAAAATCCGCTATACTCTCGCAGTCATATGCTTTTTGAGGTCTTAAATTTTCATTACACCCCGAATTTTTTTTCTCGAACGCTAGCTTTTCCACCACTGACCTAACAGAGTCATTATAATATGCACTTTCCCGGCATCCTGCTTCACTCATTGTTGTTATGAACAGAAGCCGTAAAAGACGGAAGTGTGTGTCCTTTTGAGAAGGCTGCACGCTATCTGATTCACACTCTCCGGAGGCACTCATCAAAGCGTTCATGCTGACACAAAAACCAGCTGCACTGCCACTCAGCTCGCTTAATAACTTAGGCATAACGAATTAATGTCATTATTGACTGAAGTCTTGAGGGCCTTCTCCAGCAAGTCATATTCAACAACTATACAGATCTTCCAAATATCCATCCGTAAAAACAGAATTCATCGCAAAAATCTAATTAATAAAGATAAAAATTTAATATTAATTATTATTATATATTAATAAATAAAATCAAAAACATGGATTTACGGGTATGGTCTGTTGGAAAACGCCTGAATGAATACGTAGGCAGTTTCTCCATCAACTATCCGCAGTCCTCAGGTCTTAAAAGTACCATCCCTCATTTTTGATCTGCAGCTATTCTCCAAATGGAGTAAGTGCTCAATCAATCGCCTCCATTCTCATTTCATTGATTCGTTTACAACAGATATCGCCTAGGAACAGGGGTTTTAGACATGGTTCGATTTCCCTACCCGCCCACAATCAATATGCACCAAAAATACAGCTGCGCTGTCAATGAAGAGTGCGATATAGTGTGCGCACTGAATCCAACAACAAAATCTATACACCGTGTGAGCCGAAAAAAAATTGTTCCGGACCGATCCTAAATATAAGGCGAAAATTTTTGATGTGTGCTGGTTTCGCGTTTTAGGAATGTTTCCATACCTCTTTAATAAAAGTTACCACTTCGTGAAACTTTGAGAAAATTTATAATTTATTAAGCGTGTGTTTCTATGCTCTGGATAGAACCATGTAGTTACAACGCTTTTCTCTCCCCTAAAACTTTCCTTGTTCTGTTGCAATGAAAATAAAGGCCATTGTGCCAACACTAGCAGGAAAAAAATTCTGACGACACGTTTCAGTTAGAAACAATGATGTCTCACTGATAATGAACAATGATATAAAAATGTCGAAGAGGAGAAATATACTGGAAAAGGAAGTTACTCACAAATTAATCCAGTATTTGATCCACCGTTTATTTAAAGGCATCACCCCACGAATCTGAGGTGGTACGGATTCCAGGTGAAGTATTCGTATACGGGACATTAGATTATGGAGAGGGGGTGATTCCGTCCATTTCTTCCTAATTGCCCTAAAAACGGTCCGGAAGATCCGACGTGTGCACAAGGCTGGCGCGCTACAATCGAACTCGTTGTAGAAAATAGCGCGCCGGATCGCTCGAAGCCGTATCGTCCGGGCCGTTTTTTACGGCAATTAAGAAGAAATGGACGGAACCACCCATCTCTCCATAATCTACGATCCCGTATACGAATACTCCACTTGAAATCCGTACCACCTCAGATTCGTGGGGTGATCCTTTTGAAAGATTTCTTCTTAAGTCCCATTGTTTATCTCGTCGCTTCCCTTTTTGCATTAAAATAAGATGCTGAGCATGACGCACAAGGTTTGTTGAAAATATCAGGAATTGTGATGGATTTATTTGGAAGTACTGAAGATTTAAAAAAAGAAAACTGGAACCAATTTCAGGAAATCGATGCAATCAACGCTTCTATCGCCCTCAAAGCTTCCATTTGAAAAATGTATTCCGAACTCCAATGATGCGATTTTTCTACCTATTTCCAAAGAAATGTAAAATTGGTTGGTTAGAAAAAAGTTCAGTCCTTGTATGATGTGAGTGCTGTGAGTGCTGAACCCAAGGTCTATCAATTTCCAAAGTTTTGTTTTCAAAGAGAAAAAAAAACATATTACAGTACGCATATTGTGATTTACGCACAGGAAATTACGGTGAGAAATCAAAACGTAATTGCTGAATGAACAAATTTAGGGGATCTGGAGCCAGGTTTCAACTTCATAATATAACAAAATTTTTCGATTATCCAGTGTTCAGGGTAATTTGAACGAGGCAACACCCTTTCTCAGTATGCTTCTAATCTATCAGATTTCAAGCCTACCCGCTCTTTCACATCTTAACACCCTCAAGACTTTTAAAAAAATAAATGTTAGTACATAATATTTGAAGAAGTTGATTCTGAAAGTTGATGGAAGCTGAATATCTCCTTTCCCAAAACCATACAAACTCCTCGACACTACACTGAATTTTCCTCCCACAACTGTAATACTCGCAACATTTCTCTTAGATGGTCATAACTCATTTTAATTTCAGAGGAACTGGTGTAAATGTACATAACAGATGCCCTGTAGAAGGTCGGACTAAGTTACTGAAAAAAACTGAGATTCACCGAGGGGACGCTTGACTCGCTCTCCTACGAGCCGACTCCTAGATCCTAAATCCGCATACCGTAATTCAATGTCTGTAAGTCATCGTAGAAAGTTTAATCAGGACCTTCCTGACGAAAATAGCAGTATGGCAATGAGCACAAACCTAATCCAACTGTAGTTTTTTTCAAACAAAAACCTGTGAACAGGCGAAAGTTTGGAGATATCGAAAATGTCTTTGCGTTGGTTGCGGTGCCTGAGTTATACAGAATGGACAGCGCCACTAAGTAAAGACCTCTTCAAATAACCTATTATTATACTACAGCTCCTAAAATTTCCCATTTCATTTAAAATGTATCGCTCTTACACAGAACTATTCTGAAAAGAATCTCTCTGGTGATTAGAAAGGAAGGAAAAGCTAGCAGTCAAGAATCAAATGTTTTCCAAAATTTTGTGGATACAATTATTGAGCGTGACTATATGAGCCTGCGAAATAAAACATAGAGACCTCTTCGAAAATTTATGTAGAGACATCCTCAGCAAAAGAGACATTGAGGGCCAACTCGATGTTCATCTGCGAGTTCTTCAGAGTTTCGAGCAATGTCAATCAATGCTCAATGCTTGGATGCAAAATTACAGCAATTAAATTAAAATTACTTAACCAATTAATTAATAAAACTTAATAAACTACTAAGGATGTATGGATTACGTCTAACGATAGAGAAACCTGGCCGAACGCGACCGCTGCGCAAAAAATCGCTGCATATGCAAGTCATTCGTGTTCGTCAGCGATTAGTAGCCGACAAAAGCTTTACCTTAGAGCTTGAAAAAAAACAAACAAAAACAACTGCAAATCATAAAATAAAATATATATGCGTATAAATACTAAAGCCAAGTTAAATGTGTGTTTACAAGGTCATTATCCTCCTTTTATGCAGTATCTAACATCTTATCAGTATATCTAACATATCTTACAGTATCTTCCAATACAACTATTCCGGGAAAGTTATTGTAGTTCGCTCGAAATCCTTCCCTTTTTTGCGATCATCCTTCAAATATATGCGTCCTACCGTAAACTTTTGATTTGTATAGGTACTCGTACAAAGTTTCAAGACAAGGTTATGTGTCTCGCCGTCTCATTCGCCGATCCAAGTAGATCGTCCGTCATCAGCACCTCATCGTGGCCTCTCACCAGCGCATATGCTCATATCCGTGTCGGCAAAAACAGGGGACAAGGCAATCTCGTGCATGAGATATGGTGTGCGGCGATTTATGGTGTACGATATGTAGCGCTCACGGAGAGAATGGCGTAATTGCGCGTCCGTGCGGCGGCCTCGATTAGCGGGCTCTATGTAAATGAGGCGCGGCCTGGAATCGTGTACACCACGTACGTATGTGCGACATCAACTTCATCAAAACATGAACGCATCTTTCCCCGTGTAACAATTACACGAAGCAGAACCCTCGATAATCCTCCAATATCCTCTAATATCCCTCTTTGCGTATAAAGAGAGAATCAGCCAAAATATGTAAACTGATTCTTGAAGAAGAGGTCAGTGATCACGTTCTGGTCACCTTTACTGATCCAATAGTTTCTCAATGAGTTGCAATTAGCAATCACAGTTATCGAACCATACAGGCATAACATTTGTATACGTCTGCGTTCTTATTGTCAACTACAGCGCTACGGATCCGTGTCTGCACTAATCGTATGCGATGATGCGTGCGAATACCAGTGAATGAGTCGTCGCGAGTTAAAGGGCAGACTTATAAAAACCCAGAAATACGCGAAATAAAGCGTTGTCATGTTTAGAAACGTACCGAAAACTAAGTTGAATATTCTAGGAAAACCTTAACAACATATTTAATACCGTTCTACTAATATAAAGCTTCTATCTGATGACTAGCGATGTTAATTTGCAAGGCAGTTATTCAAATACGTGTCTGCTGTTCATTTGTGCCTCCCAAGATGCTAATTAACACGCTCGCTAATTCCTTCGCTGTGAAAAACGAACACGCGTAGATGAAATTGCAAACGAACGGAAGACATCAGCCCAATGACTTCAGCGCATTTTAAATTGACGAAGAGACGTTTTACGAGGGACACACAAATTCCCAACCAATACTAACTTTTGGGTGTTTCCTTTTCTCAACACAGAGATAACGAAACCAGAGTATTATTGGAATGGACTAAAATAGAAAAGACACTTAATATAAATCAAAGCAGAAAAAAGATGAAAAGTTAAAAAAAAACAGTAGAAAACACCGAAGTCTAAGGAACACGTGACTCTAAAGCTAGAAAAATCAGTTCTTAAAACCTCTCATTGTATTCAATATCCCAGGAAAGAGTAGCTTCCAGAAGTGCACTTCATAAAAATTTTCAAAAATTAAAACTCTACACCGGTTACAAAACTACGACAAGTAATTCATACAGTCGATTATGCTTGTACTGGTAGAAATTATTACTATATTTTCGTATTTTACTGCTTGTAACAAGGACCGTTGCTAGATTTCTAATTACTGCATTTGTTTTAAAAAAAATTTCTTCAACCTATACTTCCACACACGATTCAGGAAGCGCAAGAAAAGTGTTGCAACTGGATGTAAGCACTACAAAAGAAAAATGTGTTAATAAAACCGACAGATCTGAACTAAATGGTAATTCCCAGCCTATATATCCAAAAAGAAGCCCTCTCTTAGCTAACAATCACTCTTCATAGCACGCAGCATTCTTGACTCTGTTACACTCATATATAAAGGATGGTTTCCGTCCCATCTTAGGAAAAACATATCGATTTCGTCACAGCTCCTTACGACAGACATAGTTTGAACTGCCGTACCAGCGCCACTCACGCAATGGCCGTTGCGAGGAAAAACGCTAAACATCTCTCGTCAAGGCGAAGCGGGGCGCGCGGAGAGGCCAACTGTCATCAAACCCCACTTTGCCACCGACTAATTGGTGAACACAGATTTCCGACAATGATCCGCCGCCGCGCGAATGGAGAAATGGAGAGATCGCGCTGAAAACTGAGGCCACAGCGTCGGGTCAATTCTACGACTTTTATGGATTCACACACGCGCGGCGCATATAAACAGAACCGTATCGCACCTAAGTGCATCGTGAAGGTGAAAGGGAAATCAAAATTCAGGGACTATTTTATATTAGATGGATCCATGAATTAGCAGAAATTTACCAAGATGTTAAAGCCGCATGTTGTTTTGCCTGTTGTAAAAGCATAATATCGGGTGTTACGTTTCCAGAAGTTCTTCGCAAATGTTGCCTGCAATAACCTCTTCTCGCCTATTTTGCACTTCTGCGCAATGCTACTGGTACGTCTATCAAAGCATCAAAAGAAGGTTTTTCTCAAATTCCAGTAAATCCACTTGACTTATAGATTACGGTCCTCAGCTGGTTAAGCCTTTGCAGGAGTTGATGTTTTCAAGGGTTCGAAACAGAAAAAAAAGTGAAGACAGGAGAACTTGTGAAGAAATTATAAATTAGAATTTGCAAAGCAAAAATAAATAATCAAAGAGCGCTTCGTTTTTTTTGCTGTCCGTAATCAATTGTCCTCGTCGGTTTTTAAGGTGTTATGCGTGAAAATGAAGTAATACTGTAGATTTTACTGAAATGCCTGCTTTAGCACTCTCCTCTAGCTGTAGACGAAATTTGACAGCTTTTACACTTTCATTTACGTATAGACGAGGTGTTAGCAAACGTTTCAAATCAGGACTGTTAAAAGACTTCCAAAAATCGCTAATTAATAAAGTAACGTACGTCCATTTCTTAACCATTGAGACCAACAAATGGATTATTCCAATGTTTCTGAAAGTGGACCGAAAATGGAGTTTCAAGAAACAGTCAATACTCACGACACCATTTAGTGGCACACTTTCGCGTATGGTCAAACAAAAACTGAATGACAGAGGATATGAAAATGTTGGTCATCCCCTATGTGAAAAAAATTCATCCCCCATTTGAAATTACTTACACCGGCTGCAAATGCCCTAAAATTGATTATTGTCTTTATTTGAAGATAAAGAGAAGCTGAAACAGACATCAAGGGAATTCTGCAACCAGACTTCTCGAAAAAAATATAAAAGTGCAAACCTCAAACAACAGAAATTAGAAGTTGCAAAATTCAAACAAGCAAAAATCATGAAAGTGCAACCTGCAAAAGCTACGCTGCAGAAAAGAAATGTCGATCTTTTTCTTCAAATAGATCCAGTTCTTCATAGATCCCTCACGCCGATGAAAATTAGATTAATAAAGAGATTTCAAACAATCACAATGCAAAATTGAGAATATTCCGAAACTCGCCAAATGATGCGAATAATCAGAAAGATTACTCGTTTGAACGACTACAATTTAGACTTAATACAAAATTTTCAGAATCCCTTTCTATTATGTAATGTGAAGGATCTGAATAAAGTCTAAACTTGCACGAAACAATTCATAAACATAATTCTCATTCTCCTATGTACTGAAAGATAAGCACATTACTTTTTTCACAAAGGTAGTAGTTAAAGAGAGCAACTAAATAATATAAATATTCGAGTACGCACCTCCTTGCGAACTGTCTCAGTGTGCAGCTGCGCCATTTTCCGTTGCAGCTCAACCGTCTCTGCAGTTGGACCTCTCCTTCGGAAATATCCTGCAAATTCAATCGGTGCAGTATCAACGGCACACAGCTTGAAAGCCCAATGAGCTGTCTGACGAATAGCACGAGTATCACTGAAAGAAATCAAATTCAATTCGATCCAACTGAAAACTAAGTAAATTTGTCGACAGACTCCGTTATGCTGGCACCAAATAGAAGCCAATGAATTTCCTCGTCTGCATCTTCTACAGTACGCATAGCTTTTGCGGACTGATTCAGTTGATGAATTAGTTTATCAATTAGCGAGTGAAACACCTGAAAAAAAAACCAACGAATACGTCGAAATGTCCTCAGTATACAAATTTACTTTGGAGACCAATGACGAAAACGCAGTAATTGATGTGTTCACCC
Organism: Necator americanus; assembly: GCF_031761385.1. Classification (NCBI taxonomy): domain Eukaryota; kingdom Metazoa; phylum Nematoda; class Chromadorea; order Rhabditida; family Ancylostomatidae; genus Necator; species Necator americanus. The sequence goes on along the minus strand of NC_087371.1, from coordinate 36,470,759 downwards.
TCCCTCATTCGCGCCCGCTATGTCCACTATTACCAGATAAAGAAATACTGTTGAGATTAGCTTTTTAACAGTTTTTTTTCGCGCCAACTGTAGTATGCAAGAAGAGCGTGTTTCAATCATAACAATTGCGTAATGTTACAAATATATTAGTGTTGAAATGACAATGATAAAGATATCAAAGATACTTTAGGTAAAAGAAAAAATAAGTAGTGAAATCTAGCACAGGAAACTTCTCGTTCAAGCCTATTTCAAGAAAACACTAAAAAGAGAAATATATCTGTACTACAGGAATTCATCATACAATAGATTATAGACAATCTCCAAGACCTCTCTTCTTGAAACCTCGGCATTGTGAACTGGATTTATGTTTTCTTATTATGAGATTTTGGTGGAACTTCTCGGTCGCCTTTGATGACAATCTATAAGAACACGGTGTTCACTCAGCACCGCTAGTCGGTGAGACTAGCCTTTGATAAAGAGGTTGTCGAAACGTCAGGTCACCAATAAGGTTTAGAACCTCGTTGTCACAACAGGAAAACATTCCAGATTATACACACTTTCTCTTGAAAACTCAATTGTTCTGCGAAGCGTACACTTACGTTGAGGAATGCAGCCGGGATAGGGGTTTTCTTCATGTTCTTTAGACTGTGCAACTGAGGGCTAATGTAAACAAGCCACTCACAAATTGCCGCAAGGATCCAGCCTCCTTGGATGTTCACCTAAAAGAGCCAATTCTGAACCTTTCAAATATCTCAAAAAAGCCTTTTGACTTTCATGACTGATAATTTTCTTCCACATGTTTGTTTCAGCCAACTTTGTCTCAGTCACTTGCTATTTAACCGAGCACTAATTACCGGAATAGGTGTAAAGTTCGTCAGCACAATCAGAGAATGATCACCAGTGGATGCTGACACATAGATTCGCATTTGTACAACCGACTTTAAAGTAACAAACAGGAAAATTTCGGACACCTCCTAATCATTGTCCATGTTCGACTGTCTTTAAATCCTTTAGTTCTGTTGCGTTAGCAAGTCTAGCTAATGAGATGAGTACTAGTCAGTGTGTTGCTGTTTGAGTTTGCCTACCGTTTGGATGCTTTCTGTAGGGTGATGAGGCGCTTGAGAGGATAAATCACTAATGGCTTTGAATTTTCCAGGCTCTGACAAAGGCGAAACGTTAGCCGTTGTTTAATAAAGACGATCAATACCAATCTTGGCTACAGCTCAAGGAAATCAATTAAAAACCTCCTAATCATTTCCACCTAGGCGCTTGCTGACATGAAGTTCGACATTGACTGCATATACCCGTATATTCACACCAATTGTGTTGACTTTGACTTCAACGACAGAGGGATGTTACAGCCTAACGCGGCTGTCAGCATCTTTCCCGCGGTATGTCGTCTTTAAAGATATCTGAGCCCATCTTCTTTGATCTTCACCTATAGCTCGCGTGGAATCCATCCATCCGTCGCAATTCCATAATCTGCTAAGTATATTGGTAGAACTGCTTATCAACGTCAAGTGAGTCCCCAGATCATCTTTTACCACCTCCGTCCCAAACATTCTTTTACATTCAAGAGACCTTTTCCTCTTTGAGTCTGGGACATCCTCCACACAACCTGTACAGGACGATCTAGGAATTTTCGTTTACCTCGTTAATAATCTATCATCGTTCTGTTCCAACTGCGCCGACTGATCGGATGAGCTTAAGACAGAAAAAGCCCATGTGGGGTTGATGTGACCGGCGGACCTATTAAATTGGTGCTGGGTTGCTCTCGCTACAATTGTACTGTTAGCAAGCCACTGCTCCACTGCCCTTTAGCAGCAAGCAACCACAGATTCTTCTTCACCTTGCAAGAAAGAGTGCCGCAGATACGTTCTTTTATATAGACACATAAATTGCATTTTACAACTGCGATCGGTCAGTCGACCACAATTCTCACAACAAACCCCAATTTCTTTGGAAGAGAAAAAAAAACTAGGAGTGACCGTTATCTCTTGTAGTGGAAGACGGAAAAAAGTCGGCAAGAACCCATATCTATGAGTTTGCAGCTAAGAAAATGGAAATCACTGTTTAAATACCTAGTTCAAACCTCTTGTTCTCTGGGCAGATCATCACGTTCACTTTCGGACTGGTCGGATGAGCTGCTGTCTCTACTTCTGGAGTCTTCTTCATGATCGGACTCACTAATTACTCTTCGTCGACGAATGCGAATCACCTTGTTGGATATCGAATAAATTATTCTCACACGTATTCAATTAGATTATCTTACTTCATCATCATCCTTTGCTTCTTCTGATTGAGTGATAACAACTTTATCGATTAGAGGTAGGTAACAATTGCACAACAGGGTAACACAACCGATGAAGGCATCCTCTGTAGTGGCAAAAATAATTTGCTGCTCGCATCACTGTCATGGTGCAACCCTACTTCATTCAAATCGCATAAGAATATCATATTAAACTCAGTAGTCTTACCGTTTCCACCTTCCACAGCTAGCCTGCTACTAAGCGAAAGTATCAATAACAAAGAAGAGAGCTGGAGATTGAGGAGAGGGTCATTCAAAGATTTGATGGCTTCTACCAGTCGAATGCCTTCACTATCCAAGTTCGATCTACTGCAGATAATCACATTAGATAAAGGAACGAAGTACATATCAAGCACATTACCTGAATGATATAACTGAAAAGATTGATTAAGAAGAAAGTAAAATATAGCTTACCTGTAAGAAACCAAAATTATGAATGGGATCGAGAGAGCAAAGGACGAAATTGGGTCGTTGATTTTTTGTTCAAACGTCTTTTTCAGATTATCCCACGCTTTCTGGAATGGCCGCCGAGCCAATAGTGCAAGCAAGAAAAGCCTCAAATTGAACATAGCTCATAACTGATCTGTTTCTTGTGAAAAATCTCCTCTTTGATTTCTTGAAAAGACTGTGTTGAAATTTTAAGCTTCGCAAATTACCGACCTCACAGAGTTGACGGGAGTTTCATTGATAGCGAGTTGGTTGAACGCTTGTCCCACATCAGCATCCATTTCAACGGCACGGCGATAATAAACGACTGACAGCGATGATTGCTCTGCGTTGGTAAGGTACCTGTAAATACAAATGACGAGATTCAGCAGTGTTTTGGGATATAAAATCTGCTAACTGATGTCACAAGTGGTGAATCTGTCAAGTCACCTGTACATGTTAATAAACAATCGAACATTATTCAAAGTCGAGTCAAAAGGATATCTATGTTGATCGACCTAAAGCCTGGTGCAATTGCATAAGTGGATCTCCGGTCGGAGTGGAGCTAGCAAAAACATGTGCAATTGTATCGGGCTTCAGGTGGTTTTGGTACAACCATATTTGGCTCACCTGTGCAGATCTCCAAGGAACAGATTATACATCGCAGCATGTCTCGCACTCTCTGCCAGCATACTTTGCAGCTCTCCACAAAAAACTGACACCATAACATTGAACCAGTTGGTGTCAACATTCTGAAATATATATTTATGTTTAAGAAATAAAGAAGGATGAAATTCACGACACTGGTCCCTATAAAGATGCCCCTAGTGTTCGATTTCAATGCAAGAATCGTTTCAGGTATTTAGGTGTTTTACGAACTTGTGTGCAGTCTATACAGTGACATGTAGAAGCTAGCCGATGTCTTAATTTTGTTTTATGCTCCCAGACAAATCTGGTACCGACGAAGAAAGTCTTCGTATGTGTGCGCTCTATACAATGACTTGCGGAGGCAGCCGATTTATCAAGACAATAACTTATTCTCTCAGACATGTGAGAAATAAAGAGAACTTACCTTTTGTTTTCTTAGTTTCATTAATGGCTCATAGTACGCTGTTTTCCAAAATAATTCTAGTGCCTGTGTATTTTCATCTGATTCGTCCAATTCAGAAAGTATGCGTCTAAGCCTATAACGGATAAGAGAAGATAAAGGTCGTAATGCACGACATATATAACTCTAAAACCTGATAAGCAACTAAGGAGAGATATACAACACTAAAGCGAAAACGTAGATACAGGAAAACTTGACTCGAAATGAAAAGATTAGTAATTCACAGTTGAAAAAGAAGACATACTTCTTTCGAATGGATACAGACTGAGAGGAATTGATTCCTTCCTGATCATACACTTTGCGGAGCACTAGGCAGTATTTTCCAACACGCTCCATCACCTATATGTTCATATTAAAGATGAAGTACGATATTGGCTCAGAAAGTCTCAATAGTTTCCACCACAATCCTAATACAAATAGATAAACAAGTTTAGTTTTCAACATCAGTACGCTTGTCGAGTGAACATATAGTCTGGACCTAGAAAACAGGTAGGGAAAAGCTTCCGCTGACGGTGTGGCAACTACATTTATACGTGCCGAACCTAACAGAAACAAGAACATCTCTCCTAGAACTATCTAGACAAGTAGTATTTGAGATATAATAGAGAATGACCACATTGAGACGACTAAAACGCCAAATACTAAAATTAAATAAAAATAGATGAATAAAAATAATAATAAAATAATAAACCGTGCGTGCGGAATCTTCTGCGCCACAGTTATCCCTGTCGATACACATTCGTGTTTATTTCATAGAGAGAAATCAGAAAAATTGTTTGGCGGAGAAATCTGTGGATCAACTGTCTCTCCTACTCAGGCAAAATCAAACCACTCCGACCGTAGCAATACAGTGATCTGCGGAGATCATTAGATGTAGGAATTTATGATGTATGTATGATGTAAGGCAGTGTTATTTCATAGGCGGTACACTCATTCCTTGATATCACAATATCTGAATTGAAGTTAAACACGTCACTCTATTTTACCGCAATTCGTCCCATCATGTGCGAATCGGAGATTTGGTCAGCACCCTTTACGGTGATGGAGATGCTTGATTGCACGGAACGGAATCTGTTTAGATGCCTTCTGGCCTAGGATGTGCACAATGAAGATCTACATGCGGAAGTTGATGTGGTGTGCTACGGATGACACGTGGAGGGTATCAACATCTCGCACCGACGCCGAAAGTAGCCACCGAAAATCCCTTTTTTGGTTATTTACTAAAAAAAAACCAGCTGAACGCCTTGCTCAACGCGTTCTGAGAAGTTTGCCGAGTTCAAGCTGGTAAAGTCCACCTTGCCTTAAACGGAAGTTGTACACTGAGATGGTGAAAAAGGACCTGAGGGCAGTCGACGTGAATAGGCAGTTCAGGCGAGACGCAAGGCTTTGCGGGGTATGGAACACCGACGAATGGATCGATTCTGTCCTACCTCATGCTGAAGATGAAGAAGGTTGGGCAGAGCTATGTTCAAGGACGACCCACCTCGACGAAGATGCGGGGAATCCGCCAGGCGATAATATGAGCTCCCTGGCCGAAATGTCAAACGCTAACAGAAACAACCAATGAGCTGTTACAGGATCATAGAGCGTAAGCGATCAACAGAATGAAAACCATGAAGGAAGGCACGTACACTTCAATTAGGACCATTACGCCGCATTACGAAGTTCGGAATATGAGTGGTGTGCAGAAAGCCACTATAACTACATAGCGGATCAACTAAGATCATTGGGAATAAACTTGATGTAATTGAAGAGACGAAAATCTGCGGCAATAACAAACACTCCGCCATGTGTAAGGAATTATAAATGTTTTGACGGATAGAATCCACCTGTGTCCCGAACAGAGTGAAATAATCAGAAATTCTTTAGCAGTAAGGATGCACTTTACAGTATTGACATTAACATTGTAAGGAAAATTTACGCACATGTTGAAATCTGTTATATCACATCTATTGACACTTCAACGAATACCTTGCAACTATTATGATGATTGTAAATAATAGTTGAACACTAGTACATCTTCATCAGTAGTTCAAGCGCAACAAACATACGCATCTAACAGCTTATTTCCTATCAACCAAGTCGACTGAGAAAAGGAGGAACAAGACACAAGTTATAGGCGTAGTTCCAAATCTAGATATTGCTCACAACTCAAAAGTAGGCTAATGAAGAGATGTTCTCAAGCGAACTCTTACTTCGATCAGTCCCACTCAGTGGAAGATACAATCTGTAAAATTCGGAACGATATATAGCAACAGGATGCAAAACAAAACAAAACAACAACAAAAGGGAAACTAAGCAAAAATTTTCATCACTCCTTTGTAGGCAGCAAACACAACAATCCCTATGGTTGTAGGAATGATAAAATTGGACCACGTAGGAGAGAGTACAATATCCCACCAGCTGCAGCCACTGGCAGGAGTCTTCTTTTCCGAAACGGAAGAGACAGTAGGAGCACTGGTCGCCTGAACTTTGCCTGGAAATCTAATGGATGAGCGGTAGCCGTACATCAATATGCACAATGTAGGAAATTTATGCACCAATAAGATATTCCTTAGCCATTTCTCTAGCGTCTTTGGAATGTCCTACATCTTCAAATGAAGCAGTAGCATCCTACAAAAAAAATATTTTTATTATACAGAACTACATAAAGAGTGATGAAAAAACAAACCTTTCCAGCAAGTTCAGCAATTACTTCTGCTCCGCCAGGATGTTCATTCAGAAACTTACTAACGTCGTAAACCTAAAATGGCGTAACAAAGGATATCCAATATGAAGGAAAAACAATTTTCGATCAAGAATTATTAAAGATATTTTTGTTTAATTTGAAGACCTTTTCAGAGTTGAACCTTACAGGTTTGAAAATCATTTCGCATGAACACATTTATGCTTCATATAACCTTATGGGAATCATAGGATTTTTCCTGCGACTTCTTCAGGGGTCGTAAGATTCTACGTGGTGGAAAAAAGCACAAGCAAAAATGTTGAATTCCATACAGTTCGAGAAATATTGGGTCACACTGACCTGTAGATTACAAAACAAATTTGCACATTCAGTAAAAGCTGTAATGTTGACACTCTCTGTGCCAATCTCTTGAGTTGTGGTGCCGCGAGTTGAGCCGGTCTTTCTTTATGCAAGAATTCTACTGTACCTGTAATATGGACAAAGGAAAGACTATGGGGTGAGGGTAACGACATTGTGAATTTACAAGCCATCCATGACTTGTCGCCTTAGCTGAACTTCGAGTCTGTGTTAAATTCTAAGTACAAATAAAAGCGCTTTCCTCAGATCACTAGGCATATTATATTTGGGGATAACGAGAGCCCCAAGTATTTCTGAAAAACTACACAAAAAGAGACAAAACCAAAAAACACAACACTAAGAAGTGTGAGGTCCACCTGTGAAAAGTACTTCACCATTTAAGTGATTGAAGCCCAACTATGGGGTGCATTGATATGATTTATGAGTGAAATAAAAAATATGATAACAATAACAAATATTACAGAATCACTATTTTTCTTCCAACCAGTGCCAAGTTTCGTGAGCTTTCACATCAACAACTTTTCTTCTCAGCTGATGTCTCAGAGCTCACTAATCACTTACGAAGGAAGAAAAATGAAGAAAAGAACTATACAGAAATCAAAAAGTACCTTCCCTTCCATAACTATCCAGCAGGATTCTACAGTCGAGTGTTTCTCCACCTCGGAAAGAGAGATCTCTTTCAAATTGTCCGACATTCTGAAACTTTTATTAAAGAAATATCTAGAATGCTTCACCATTCAGTTTCTCTTTGGGACAGTTGCTACTCCAAAGGGAGACTGAATGGTGAATGACAGCGAGAGCGAAACAACGGAACGGAATCATCAATAATATTACAGCAATGACAAACACATGAAGGAAGCCACCAAACACAAAACCGAACTTGTGAAAAACACTTAGGGCTGAACAACCGCATAATCGTCCTCCAAAACTGGTATTCAGTAAAACTAGTTGATATACGGAGCCAAGAGGCTGACGGTCCAGCGCTAACGCTGCAACACCTTCATTTAGATGATCGGCGAACAGCTTCTTTTTCACTCGAATCAGGCTTCTCTTAAAACGCCGAAAATGCAGAGAAATAAAAGTTTTCGTCCCTGCATGATAAACCAAAGAAAGCATACAAAACAATGATGATTTGGCCTCGGATTGGAGCGCATGTCTTCGTGGCAGTGCAAGAGTGTATCGTGAATACGTGCACGCCCTCGTTGTATGTGAAGATCATCGGACAAAGTGCATTTGTTTTTTTCTTGTTTTTTTTTTTCTGAGAGGTTCATTAGCACTTTTGAGTGGAAAACCGTTCATAGGGCACAAAAACAGTCCTAAGCGACAAATACCTTTCTAATTTGGGAAGTGGATAATTCATCAATTGGCAAATCATCACTTGGAGTGAACAGCTAAGTGAGTCCAGGTTCTAAAACCTAAGCATTCGATTTCAAGGATCCATGACACATAACCAAAAGCTACTAAGAGAAAAAATGAAGATAGAGCTGGTACTGCTAATGCTTTAACTTCACCAAACACTTCAAACCAGCTTACAGAAAATTAACAGCTAAGCCATATCATGTAGCACTTCCAACGAATGCGGAAATGCCCTGAGAGACGTCATCTCCGCAATCCGCATTTATCACTTAAGAACGGTTTTTGTGCTCTATAAATGTTTTGCGCTCCAAAGTAAAATTCCATTAGGGCAGTGTTGAGTACCTCCACCTCTACAAAACACACTTCATACTAAATTAGTTAGAAAGCAAACACCATCCACATATAATGCATAAGAAATTCTCGTTTTGACGTAGAATCTCTCATACAATATATGCGCATAGTGGGATTTTGAGCGCGAAACGACCAGAACTGACAAGGCTGCAATGAGAAAGTTGCTTCGTTCCGTGATAATACGATGTGAAAAGGTAGTATGCACATAAATATGTGACGGGATTTGTGGATTTCAGAATGTGTTCAACTGGGTGAGCGTGAGGCGAGTTCCGTACTCTCCTACGCCGCTTGACGTACACCCGCAATCCCATCTGCTTAGCCCTAATCGAGCACACAGTGGCGCTTCTTATTATTTCTCGAAGTAAATAATTAAATCAATCGGGGCGCTAAGACGTAAGTATTAGACTTGGAGGATCTATAACATATAAGCTAAAGTTTCTAAGAGAAAAAAAGGTAAGTTATAGCGCCGAGAAATAAGGGTCCCACTGAGTTCTCAAGCACACAAACCGTGCGTACTGTTGTGCATATATTGCGATCGAATGCAGAAGCACAAGCACCCAAAACTGCATTTATAGTCGGGTCAAAACGACATGGAGTACGGTGCACCTTAGTAAGCGAACGCGATTGAATCGGTACGGTAGCAGTTAGAACCAAGGGGAAAGCCTAGCTAACACTAGTTAACACCATCCTTCATTGGAGTTCGCGATGGTCCTATCTCGACTCAAGCCGCTTTCCCAACGCACCGCTTCGAGCGCAACCACTTATGCAACTGCGCTGAGTTCCATGCCGTTGTGATCCTATCGTACAAGTAATCAATTTCTACGGACCATTAATTTTCTACAAGATGAAAGAACCTATACATTCGAGTGAAAAAAAGCTACGTAAACATAAATGCACGTATTTCAAGGAGCGGGTAGCAAAAAGAGAAGAACCATCAAAATTAACGGGAGCGCGTGAACACGATTGAAGCGCACTTTCCACAGAATATATGATGAGAATCGCTGGGTCGCACTTTTAGGTGATCAGAGGTACGATATGATCATCTGAACCCCCTACATTTTTTGATTTGCTCGATTGATTTCCAGTAACACTTACCTTGTTCCGACTTCCCTCGAGAGTTCCCTAATAGTGTTTCTACTTTGATGGGACACAAAAGGGACAAATTTTCCTTCCAAATAAATTAGATAAATTGATTGTGGATTTGTCTCGGAGGATAAGAACATTGACTTGATACATTGGCTGGGCCCTCAAGTACTGTGTAGAGCAGCACAAAATCTCAACGATCCCCGGTTACAGTCAAACCCGTTGCCGCGTCGTAAGCGGGCTGATGCGTCAGAGACTTTGAACCATCTATCCTTATGGTCAAAGTAAGCGAGAATCCTGGTTTTTAGTACGTTTTGCTGGATAGTTTCAGTCATTTCAACGTGTAAATCCAAAAATGCCTGCGAAATGACCATGTATACCTGCGTTGTGCCTTCAAAGGCCCATAACTGCTATCGATTTCCAACGTTGATATTAATTATAAAGTGTACTTTATATATGCAAAGTTTTGACCTACGACTACGGTACTGCTTTCCAATGAGGATAGTCACTGTTGGCGGATTTCGACGTTCCGCAATTCTCTGTCATATCCTCATATGATGGAGTTGACAGTCAAAAGACCGTATTGTAGGAATTCTCATTACGTACTAGCTTCTGTTTTCCACATTTACGAATTCCTGAAGTATATGAGAATACTAGTAGACTTCCTTTCCTTTTTCTCTGTTCTCTTTCGACAATACTCTTTTTCCTTTACAGGCTATTACGGTTTTAAATTATTTATTCATATGTTTCTCGTTAGTACAGTCGTATGATCTCATTTTGAAAGAGAAAATTTCACGTTTTCAGGTATGAATAGCCTAAGCAGTATGTCGACTATAGCGACTGAGTCATTCCTAATGAACGTCAAGGAGGAGGCGAATTGTATTCTTGCCGAAATTGTTAGGCTGGCTGCATTTGTCTCCGAAGATTTTACTGATCCTTCCTCTTCAAAGTACAAAATAATGGTGCTAGACTTCAACTATTTCACACGTCCTACTTACTACGAGAAGCAAATAGATGAGAACGAGGTATATGTTTCTTTTTCTTGATCTTTCTTCCCTTTTCTAAATATACATCAGACTATAGTTCCCTGCATCCACGGCCCTTTCCCCATGCGTGTAATCTTTTCAATACAGTGTGGGATATTTCTGGTGTCCCTAAACGATGAATCCATGCTTTCGGGAATGTTGTGGATTAAGTGGGACTAGGTTGTAGTAGGATTGTATAGCATAGTAATTAAGTCACGAGCAGAAGCAACTGAATTGCATACGAATAGACCGTTTGTTGATGTGCATAAATGTATTCATTACTTTGTAACTTCCCTTTCATTTTTCTTATTTCTTCACCAAAATTGTTCCTATTTCTCTCATTTTGGATCGCGAATAAAGTCCGCTAAGTGCTCATTTTTGCTTGTTATGAATCCAGAAATCTAACTCCGCGATGCCCTAATGAAAGAGGACTGGTAGTTTACATTATATATAGAAAAAGCTAGCAGAAAAAAGAAACTAGGAGCAGAAAAGGTGCAGGGTTGCAGAAAACAGCGTTAGGAAAAAAGAAAAAAAACCCCCCCTTTTCCACCCCCTTTAAAAAAAATTTTTTTTTTTTTAGGACGACCAAATCTTCGGTGAATATAAGTCAAAAGAAAGAAGGAGAAGTGAAAAAATAGGTCAATATTTTCAGTACATAATCAATATCTTTCTTAGTCTCATCTAAATATTTTGCAGGAGCTCCAGGACAGTTTCTATAACACGTATCGGGAGCTCTTATCAAGGTTTTCCACTCTTTTTCAAACTATAGCTAACTTTATTTCAAGTTTGAAAGAGTAAGTTTGTTTTACTGCTTCTTATTACTACATAGAAAGAAAATTGATTCAGATACTGTGATCAAGTTGGTAGCGAAAGAGTTGGAATCTCCTATTTGGATATAATTGACATTGAAATCTTGTTCAATATAGGACTAGTTCTCTTGTACTTAGAAACATACTTCCCTGGACCAGTGCGTGAGAGGATCTACGTAGCTATTTATAGGAACAGGTGCTAATAAATTATCCTGATTACCGTTCTCGGAGAATTCTTTTATTTCAGTGACGAACGTCGAAATGTTGATTTCTTAGTGGATTTTTTGCGAGTGCGTTCATCTACCTCAGATCCTTGTTATCTTTTTGAGTGAGTCGTGTCAATTTGGTCTAATTCGGTATAATTAATTTTATTCTATTTTGATTTTCTCTTTCTAATCTTCACTTTTCCGGGCGTCTCATGATGGATGACTCATTTGTCGAGAAATGTCTTGCATGTTGTGAGACTATCCATAGGGAGGTAAGATTATCCTAATTGAGCTTTCTAATTTGTTTGCATTTCCCAAATTTCGAAATGTGAATTGGAGACGTCTTCCCCAAAATTTAGTTGTACTTTCAACATGGAATACAACAACAGCTGTAGAAAATTAAATGAACTTAAATACTCAATAATAACTAAAATACAAACTCAGTTAGTAAGTAACTTGTAGTAGTTACAGTTGGGTCGTTGAATCTTGATTCCTCGAAATGAAATCATTTGTAATTTGAGGTGTGGTCCTATTCAATCGATGGCAGAACATTATTTCTCAAGAAACTATTAATACCAGCTGATTCCTGAGATGTACCACGTTTTTATTTTTCCCCGCTTGCCGGTGTACATATTTTTATAGGGCATAAACGATTTTGGAAATGCCTTCGTTGACAGAATTACACTGGTGAAATGGACGTATGTATGCCTTTTGTTCAAACCGTCAACACTCAAATCCGACTTCTCTAAGATGCGTCAAGTCGTAGAGGACTTTTTTCGTGACGAATGGGTGAGGTCTTCGGAGATGAATGGGTGAAACGATGCATTTTTATCCCCTATAACCAACATCATCATTTCCAGGTGCTCCAACTCGGTTTGGGTTTGAACGTTAATCTCCTCGATTCATGGTGCTCTTATCGTGCTGCTCTAGCAGCTATCACTAGTCAGGTGGATCTTACTAAAGCCAAGGACATGGCAGCTTATCACTACAATGCACTTTCCAAGCTAACTATTCCACAAGTGCGTGTTTTTTTTCTTATTCTTATCCATTTGAATCCATTTCTATTGAAAGATGAAAGACGCATCCATTATCAGGATTCAGTTCATACTTTTAGGGCAAAATACTGCCCAACGACTTCGATGCCCAAATTCGCCTCATTTTTCAGTACAACTCGTCTTTAAGATGGCTGATTTTACATACATGTAAGATCTTACAGGAATTATTATCATTTTTTGCGAGTTATTATCCTTACATACATAACATTACTTCAAGAACTATGTGTTTTCCTGCACATGTTCATATGTTTTTCTTCGTTTATGAACAAAGGCTAGATACTGAATTTGTTATGTTGTCGTGACAAGCAGATGTCAGTTCTCCAGCCACATCCTTCAAAAATTATTTAAACTTGCAGCTAAAACAACCACCAAGAAAGCTTCCACGTATGTACAAGCGATCGATATCTATCCACAATTTGAAGCACAGTCTCTTGTACTCTTCTTGAGGGCTTCAAATTTTGAAATGGAGTTCTTTTCGGTACATTATATAAATTAAATGATTGATGATTCCTCAATGATTCTCTTTGAGGAATTCTACACATCTTCATTCTAGGCATATAGAAATTCTCTGCGAAACAAGGAAGAAAACATCAAGAAAGTTACTTCCTCAACTTGTTCCATTATTTCCGAGATGGCTCAGTTGTTTTCGCAAGATTTTGGTTCTCTCAATAAAGAAAATAAGAGTGAGTTTGTCGTGATTTTTACGTATCCAGTTTTATTTTAGACAATGCAGTCGCATTTTAGCAAAGTTACATGATTGGTTTATGCTGATGAAGAAAACATTAGAGGACCTGGACCTTAACAGTAAAAGAAATGCAGAGCTTGTTTGTCAAGTAAAAAGAAGGATCGCTCAGGTATGAAGGTTATGGCAACCGGTCATAGTGGATCAAACTATCACAATTTCCTTTTCTTATTTTCTCTGTAGCTATATAAACTATCGCAATTTCAATGCAACTTAAAAATTTCATTAGGTTGGCGAAATGCTCGATCTGGGCGGAAATCTCAGTGTTGCACAACATTTGCAAAAGTTGCAACCGCAGTTGGATATTTTATCCGCTTTGTACAATGTGAGAGAAGAGGAAGAACGACGTGTGCGACGTTGCGCAGACCCATCCTATCTGTGGCCTATCTTAGGTGAATAGTCTCCTATCTTACTTTTATTCATTCAATTCTCCTTCTCTTGTAGATGATTGGATTCCACGTATTCAAAATAGGATTTTGGAGTCATCAGATGTTCATGCTGTTCGTGCCCTTTTCTTCAAACTTTCGCTTTCAATCACAACTTTGTGCGAACAGTTCCAGGGTGAAGAACGAAAGACGTAAGTTTTTTTCAATACGTGCTCTCCACTACAGTCGAAAAGAGGGGCTCTATCTCTCACGTGGTTGACTTTCACAAGGATCGCGCCTTTGGCGATTCCCATGTACATTGACGATGACAATTCTTTACGAAGAGAGGATTTCCGTACATTCCTTATTTATTCCCATACATGACTGCGGCATATATGACTTCTTCCCATGCTGACAATGGACAAACTTCACGTTCGCGTTTGTTCGGGATTCTTCTCTTTATATGACATGGCATCTTTGCTAGGTTTTTGATGAACTGAAGTTTTCGAATAGATGGAAAATCAACCATCAGAGATTAAGAACCTTATCTTCATTGTCAAATAATGGTTTTAGTTTGATTGGACGAGCTTACTCCTTCCATCTTGAGCGACGTCTGCGTTCTATTTTGCAAACGATTCCGCATAGGCTTTTCTCTATTCTGAAAACTACTATTTCTCCTTCGCTGCAACGGCACTGGGAACCAACTTTGGATAAGTCCGTGGTTAGTTCCTTATTCCTTGTACGGGAACCATCCGAGTTTACATAATTCGCTTTTTCGCCGTGCCAGAACCAGTTTCAAGTGGTATTGCGGTGCCGCAGCTTGTAATTATCTGGGATTCTATTTCGCATATGATATGATATAATATGGTATGCCGACTTCATAGAAATAGTTTTGAAACTCGTAAATGCAAACCTTTTCTGACTGATCTTTGACGAGTAGTTGATTGGGCAGTAACATGCTTGCATCGTGTCAGTGGACATTCAGTGGTGCTCGTGTAATACCGTCTTCAGAACGTCAAGGATTTGGAGCCTTATTGAATCTTACTTTTATAAATTTGTCTTAATTCTTAAAAAAAACACTAGTTTAGGCAAGAGAAATGGCAGATTTTGAAGAAAACTTTAGTCTTGCCGATGCCACGCATACCATATCAAATCTTAGTCTGGGTGTATCACGAATGACTCTCAAAAAAGTAGGATTGGTCAGCATAAATCCAAAGGTGAGAGCATTACCAGAACCTTGATTTTTCTTTCATCTCGTTTTTTGTTGGTTGGCCGACAAGTTCCAGTTAAGGAGCTTCTTGAAGAGGGTATCCGTCGCGAGTTAGCACTAGAACTCCCGTCACTGTTAACAACATTGGAAAAACCGTTCTCACTTGAAGGTCCCGCTTATTTTTTTCTGTCATAGGGTTCATATCCTTGAAGCGTGCCTTCAGATGTGCTCAACAATCTTTCGCGTAATCTCCAGTCGTTCCACCGCGCGTTTATTTATATGTGCGGACACGTGGATGTCAATGGACATGATATGTGGAGGGAAGAAATAAATTTGATCGTTCGTCAAATGGCTAATGATCTAAAAAAGAAGAAAATTTTCAGTTCGGTGAGTTTTTGGGAAACATTCATTGTAGAAGATATGACTTTTCAAATTAATCACAAGTGCGTTCATTTTAGTTGCCAAGTCCGAAAGGTGGTACTCCTACATCAGCTTTGTCCCATGTTTTTAATCTCTTGTTGAAGCACTCTGATCCTTAGTAAGTTGAAAACGTACCGATTTGCGAACTCTATTGCTTTATTAATTGTTTGAAATTCTGTTGCCTACGTTTTTTAACCGACACGTTTAGTTTGAATCGTTACCAGGAAAACAGCATGACATGGCGCGACGTGAAGACGAAAAAAGACGTGCTTTGTTCGAGAACTGTTGATTTGATCGAGGTTCCGCAATGCTTCTGCTAAAATTTTGGATTAGTAGATAGGGGTTCCATATTTTGGTTTTTTAGAGCTGGATTCCTTCCTCTGCCATAAATTCATTGCGATTAGTTTTTAATCACAATATGGGGATTTTGATAGATGGTTAGTGCATTTTTTTTCAAAGTAACGCCTATTCCATTAAGTTCGCTATCAATTGAGTCAGCGAGCTGTTCACTTTTACAGATTCGCTCAAGCAAATTGGGTCCACTTTGACAACTATTGGAGCATTTTCTTTCAACGATGCGTTCATTCATTCATCTCAGTACGAGCAACTTCTTCGACATCTTCAGGGAAACCAAATGCTTGTCCCACTTATTGCAAAAGTACGTATTGACTTCTATACAATTAATTCTAACTTCTAACATAATAACTTCTTTTGGTTTTTTCACAGGAAAAAAGTGCGCTTCATAAAATTTAACTCGTTCTCTATTGAATGTGAATAAAAAACACGTAAACAATAAATAGATGGGGAGTTTTGTGGTTATGGTTTGAAGAAGAAAACCCAACAATAATGTTCTCCTTATCCACATGGTAGTCTCGTATAGCTCAGATTTGATAATCTCTGAGTGAACTGAAAGTGAGGTGAAGGAATTGTTTTGGAAGTTTTTGAATTTTGACTTTTCACTTGAAATTTTGACTTGAAATTTTTGACGGCTTTATTGTTGGAGAAATTATACGTCGAATAAACTAGTACTTGTACTTCTCGCTGTGAACGATAAAGCCAAGGATAGCTATCACGACATTTGAGATTTCCTGTTGGTTGCCATATCTACTAGAAAGCGGAGGGTCAACAGTCAAACTAAAGTTATTCGTAATTCCGTGGTTTAAACTTGCCGAACCAGGATGGTTATGAGAATATCTCCGAAACATGTCCTAGTCTTCTACTGTGAAAGCTCCTGTACTTTAATCATAGGATCGACTGCTTTGCCTAGAAATGCCTATTATCAGAACAGTAGGTAGCATTTACCTCAAAAAGCTTTTAATTAACACCTCATTCTTGTTCTTTTTTTCACTTTCTATCGACTAAAATAGTTCCCATTAAAGATTGGTCAACACCTACTACTTCTCTCTTTGTTATGTCAGTCAAAAAGGCAGCATTGCCAACTTAACGCAGCGCCACTGTTTTCATCATTGACAGCTTGCGACAGGTGGGACCATTTAATTGTTGTTCACTCGTACAAATGACGGATAGAAAATTTGTTAAAGTTTCAGATATTTGATCGCACATCCGGATTCAGTGCCAGCCGATGTGGGCCCTATTGTCAATTTGTTACGAGATTGTGGATTGTGTACTCCTACACTTACTTTATATAAAACAAGTGTTATTGCCTCTCCAAATGCAGCTCTATGTTTGGTCCTAGTCCTATACATCACAATGCATAGACTCAATGGTTAGCGGTATTGACTAAAGAAAACCCGCCTTTTCAAATCATGCTTATCTTTTCAGGTTCTCGTCGTGATGCTCTATGTGGTCGTACCTTCACAGCAGGCTTGTTTTTCTTACTTCATCAAATCAATAAAGTGGAGCAATTTGGAAAATTGGCCGAGCGGTTTGCTGATCTTCTGACCGTGTCGAAAGGCAACAACGACAAGCAGTTGCTTCTTTCACATGTTACAAATGTGATCACGTTCTCGTAAAATCCCAAGCAGACTGTTTTGTTTCGTGGAGGGCAGAGCATAGTATGCCCTCGCGTACGTTTCTCCTGTACGCGATATAATCATTTTGCCGCTTGACTTGAATGCTCAACTTCCTCTACTTGAGGATACTTGAAGGAGTTTAACACTACTGAATGTAACACCATTAGAAAAGTGAAATATCCAAATTCTTTGCTGGTTCTCTTTTCAACATTTCTCTGCTGAAAAATCCCGATTTAGAACTACCCTAGAGAGACAACCTCAAAGCACGTTACCTGTGTGCAGATTCGCTCGAAAGCTAGGAGCGAGGAAGTAGCCGATGCAGCTAGAAATGAAACATGAACAGCAGTACAAGAAACATTTATAGATGAATGTCCTATATTCTAAAGGTTATAAAGCAGGAGCCAAGAATTTATTGTTAGTGCTAAAGCAAATGACATCAGAGACTTACACACTTCTGCACTTCTAATGTGTAGAAACTGCTCAGTGGAGCACTCATAAACATTCCTTTTTTCCTAATTAATTCAGCCTAGTATCACGTTGAAATTCACTTACACCTATTGCAATCCTCAAAACGGTTCACGTCCATATTGATTGTGATTTTAGTCTCGTCGTTCATACAGATTGTAAATAACCGAAAATAAAGCTCTATCAACTTTTTATTTTAACTTCGTTTCGCTGGAATAGTTCATGTTTTGATAAGCACCATGACACAATCACAGTATAAAGTTTACAGAACAGTTCCACAAATAAACCAATTGTACGAGATCTAAAAATGTGATTCTTTACCGATATGGCTTAGAAGAACGGATAGATACTTTCTTTTCTTCATAGAATTGAATAATTTAATAATAATAACTGTTAGAAAATGTGGCCCGAAGCTGAATTAAATTTAATATTTCGAGTCTCCCACAAAAGTTAGCATTGCCGCAGCGCGTACTTGTATAAATGAGGGCGAATGCAACCAGCACAGCTCTTCCACAGCTTTCACAGCTGAAAAAACAGCCCACTGCCATTATCCTACAGAGGCTAGAGAAATATGTTTTCTCAATCGAGCTCTAATGTTTTCTTTCTTTTTTTCCAACTTTTGACAGTCATTTAACGTCACCAGCATATGTTTATTAAGTCAATTTTAATTCCTTTCTTTTTTGTTGTATCCATCGAAACAATAACCCATTCATCGGCCAAAGGTATCTTATAAGTGAAGGGAGGTTAGTGACGGTTATTGAATGTTTCCGAGCTGTCATGATTCCTTTCACACTATTCGTGTGCTCTTCGTGGTACACGATCTGAATAGCAAACATTGGTCAATGACTTGCTAATCCAGGATGAAGGTGACTTTTGTATGCGTTAGGACGTTGGTTTGGAAGTGCTTATGGTGTCATGAATGATGCGAAAATCTCTTCTAACTTAGTCGTTCTAACTGTTTCGAATAAATTAGTTTATAGACGTTTATTAAGAATCCCTTCGTTAGGGATATTCGAATGCACTGAGACAGAGAACCAGTTAGAGAATGCTACATAGATCGTAGTTGCAACTGATAAGTTGATTATTTGATTGAAATTGCACAAAAGCCAATTGCAACGAAAGGCACTTCCAGATTCTCACACACACACACCAATAATAAATTAATACATTATACAGGAGATTTCAAAGGGACATACTCATGTAAGATTTGTGCTACAAAAAAATGCGGAAACAACATCAATATGCAGCATAAGTGGCAATTTGCAATGACATCGTCTACGCCTTTCCACCACCCAGCTGTACCCGACAGCAAATGAAACCATTGTCGTTGCCAGTGTACAAACACGCAGAATTGTCCGGACAACTTTGTGGAGTTCCGGCACGAGCATATCTAAAGAGTAACTCGGTATAAAGGAAAAACAAAACACGAAATAGTAGATTCCACATAGAATTGTGCACCCTCAATCAATCCCTGTCAGTAAATACACTCACGGGTTGCATGTACGATAGTTTCCGGCAAGTTCTACTGGAACAAGATTAGCCGGCTGTGGTGGACAGACGTTTGGCAATCGGACATCTGATTCAAGTCCGCAGCAAATATATCTGGAATAAAATATTCCAATGCAAGACAATGATGCCAAAGTTTGTGCTTGGACTGGAAAAAAAAAACAACGGAGAGTGAAGGAATTCCTTATCAGTTGCATAGTTGTGAAAATTTATTTTTACGGGAAGGCGTCAGACATGAGCATATCCCTCCAGAGCACAAAGAAGTAGAATATACATAACATATGCAGCATAGCAGCGAAATCACTTTCTATTCATTTTAGACATCTAACATCTGATATCATCCAACGAACAAGACAGAGTTATAACTCATAATTCAACTGACCTCTCCAGGTTTGAACTGAATTGACAATGTCTATTTGCGCCACATCCTTGAATCGCATCATTCAAAGGCGCTGATGGTGAACAGTACTTGTACTGTGAGCCACCTTCGCCAGGAACTGGGATTAGCTGAGGTGGACAATCTGCAACATCGTCCATTAAATTAGCCATCGTACATCGATTGATACATTTATAGCATACAGCCGGTGTCGACACTATCGGGAGAGCGGCAACAGTAGAATGCGTTGACAGAAGTGGCGGTGGTTGAGAACCAACAGAAGAAGTTTCCAGGGCACGCTCCATCCACATTCGGTGTACACTGCATAGGCTGCAGAGAAAGTGCGGAGATAAATGGTGTTGAAGAAGTCGGACAAAGAGCTGTAATCGGATGCATGTTGCTGTGATTTATACAGAACTTAATTTTGCCTACATTGCAATTCAGTGCTGGCTCCACAACACACGTTTTGATCCAGAAGTGGAGAGGAGTAGCAAGTGTATCCGTCAGGACAGCCACCAGAAACGCGACCATTACCTCCTAAATCAATGGTGTTAGAAACAAATTAAGGGAATCGAAATAATCAGAAGTGGTATTGAGCTAACAGTAGTAGTTTCCTATTCCTAGCAAAAGATTTGTAAGGTTGGCTTACCAGGATTGCTGCACTGCACTAGTCGACTACCATCGCCATCTTTGGCAACTACCGTGCCTGGTGGACAAGCTTCAGAGAGACAATAATTCTGGCAGGATTTCTGCGAAGCGAAGTTGTTGCGGTTTCCTGAATGAGCTCAAATCCTTTTCAAGATAAGCTTCCCAAGTGTTAAATATTGTGAAAAGGAGTATTCATATAGCTGAGTCAAAAATCTGTGAAATCTACCACATTTGCACAACCGTAGGCAGTTGCCCATGTTGGCTCACTTAATTACAAGACTTTGACCCGGCTATAGATTAACATACGAGTACCAGTGACGAATGAAGAAAGTTTAATAGTGTGTTTTACCTTCACAACCGTTGTACTCGAAAGTCTGACAAGTCTTTGTATCGGCATTGAAATACCATCGAGTGATTCTCGTGCTTGAACAACGAACTCCTACGTCTCTGGGTTGAGAGCAAACATAGTTCTTTGATGGACAGCATAGAGACTTTGTTTGGTAAACGGTACCTGAATACAGTGAATGCAGAAGTATTTCAATATAGAATCATTCAGTATTTCACCGCCAAGGCGCAGAATAGCCGTGTCAAATTAGTACAATGGTATAATCTTCTGTCTCATACGCGCCAATTTAACAAATCGATTGCAGAGAGCAGAGCAAATCGATTGCATTGGAAACGTTTTGACCTATGTTGCAAGCTATCGTAAGACATTATGTACAAAACTAAAGGTTTTCATACTATTTTCTTGTGACTATACGTAACAATGGAAAGCAGCGCGGTGGTCAACTTCTGACTTACATTATTTGACACGAGGTGTAAGTGGAATACGGTAAATAGCAACGAAGAAACCATATTGAATTAGGATGATGACAACTGTGATTACGGATTACCGATTTTCAGTCACTAAAAAATTACCGTAATGAACATCTGGAGGTTCTATCTTCCTTTTTTCTCCAAGAACCTTTAGCCTACACGTCACAAATCCACCAAGACTAATGCTCAGGTTTTAGGGCCCCGACCGACTTAGTTACATATTTTCAGAAATAAGAACCCAGTTGAGTAACCCTCCGACTACACTTTATCCCAACTTCGTAATACCATCTGTGTTGGTAGCTTTCTTTTATAAATATAAAGAAAATATACCCACCGGTCCACGTTGTCACAGGCGTGCAATAATGCGTGGATGGGCACTGACGGTTCGTGGTACAAGCACGAGCTGCCCCATTTTGTTCTTTCCAGACCTGCAGAAAAAGACATTTGTGTTACTCTATCTCGTCCTTGCAATATTTTCTATTCAAGTCGGATTATCACGAAATTAACGAGGTTTGGATTGTCTGTACACAAATACGAAAATAAATGTTTGTACACGAATGAATAGGAGGTCTAGTTCACGAGAGTGAGGGTGACCATGCTCCCATGCTCTATTCTCCCTAGTAATCCTGAGAAAAGTATGTGAAGTAGTCTTTAATAGATTTGTCTCCTCGTTCTACTTAAATTGCATCGTTTGGAAGACGGGGCCCCATTCAACTGTTTCACACGCCTTTTCCTGGATTCCTAGAGGAGACTGGGCGTGATCTACTCATACTTGTGAGTTACACCTCTACTCTTGGAGTATATTCGTGGAGAGATAGCAACATCGTTAATCCCGTCGCTTAGGCCTTTAAATCAGAGCTTATCCTGTATTTTCGTTTTGTTTTACATTATGAGTCCACGATAAGAAGTTAAGATGCGTGGAAGAGAAGCAGCGATGAGTGAGAGTGGATCGAGCCCGGTACAGAAAGGTACCGACAAAAAAGAACAAACATCCGCTCTCACTCACTCCTCATTAGTCAATAGAGCGCAGATTAGCTGCGGGTCAGGCGAAGCACGTGCGAGGGCAAACATGACCTGCACTGCGCTCAATCGCTCAATTGTCCGTCAAAGATGAAGATGAGCGATTGACTCATCTCAAATTTAAGAGAAAAAACGCATACCTCTCCTCCATCCGGGCAGGACTCAACGCGACAATAGTCTTTGCAGTCTTGTTGAGTTGCAAAATTGTTTGAGTTACCATCGCAACCGTTAAAAGAGTATGTCTGACAAGTCCTTGTGGTAGAGTCGTAATACCAGCGAGTAACAGCCGGACCACAAGAGGCACCCGACTTGTAGGACAGTGAGCAGGTATATGCTGAAAATGATAGAATATTGTCACACTAATGTAGGATTCTTACTTCATATCTTTTAATCTAATTTAAATCTTCATCCTTCTTCTGTTATATTTTTACTGCAGCTGTATCATCCACTAAAATTGTCACGTCCCTTTATCCTCACGTAAACCTGATCACACTATAAACGGTACCACGCAGGTGGAGATAAAAGGTCAATATTGTCTGGTTTACTGTCATGGCAGGGTAAATTTGTAGTAACTACAAATTCAGATCCTTCGCATAAGTTAAGCCGTGAGCAGCCCGTATAGAACATTTGTGACTTTCTCCCTTTCCTCAACAAACCACATAGTGAATAGTAGGAACTACAAACAGCAAATATATGAAATATGAGAGAAAGGCTCGCGATTTTTAGAGGCAGAAGAAATTTTTTTTTACGTTTTTTCTTTACTACTTACTTTAAGGGGTGCGGTCAAAGATTCGCTTTACTCGCGCAGTCTGATTGGAGCTAATGAGGTGCGAGTGCAACTGCTTGAACAACAACTGAGGATCGAAATTCAGCTCGTTTTGACTGCGACAAGGTTTTGCTCCTGTAGCATTGCTCTATGCATAGTCCACACTTATTTTTTGAAGCTTGGACCATTACGTGGTCGTTACCGCCTATGGATAGCAGGGGATCATGCAGGCATGGCCATGCTACGGCTACATGAAGTCGCAGCGGCGAGAGGGGATGTCGTAAAGGAACAAGAGTTCCGACATGGACTATATTTCTACTGGTACCAATTTATCGAACCCAAAGCGGTGAAAGGCTTGGTTTCCCTTCCGCAGTTCCGAACCATCGATCAGTCACAGTCACAGTCAAACTTCTTACCTAGTGTGCTGCACCTGCGACCATCTTAATATGATAAATTATGTGTTCATATATTAGGACTGCACAGTAACATAGGTCTTTGCGGCTACTCCTTTTTACATTTCCACTGCCACCTCTGCTCCACTCTCATGAAAACTGTACATGTGATAATGCTACACTTACTTGGCATAACTGTATAATTTCAGCAAGAAACTATATCATCAACGAAAAGTGCATTACACACAATTTGAGGAAAATAGACGTATGAAAAGTAAACAAAAGAAAACCAATGAATCTTACCTTGAGTCGGACAGCATCCATAGGTAGTACCATCGTAGTAGCAATAATGGTTAGCAGGGCAGGTGGTTGATGCGGCAGATGAACCACCACAGATAATGAAGTTCCCATTCGAATCCGTAAGCGCTGTACCTTGGATGCATTGAGGTTCACCTTAAAAGTAGTTTGTCCTTTTCCTTCAAGACCGTTTTCATTCATGAAACTGTGAGAAAAAAGCGCACTTCTAGCATCTCGGCAATAATCCTGGCATTCCTTATACGTTTCGAAGTTGTTTGCATTCCCTTGACATCCCGAGTATATGAACTCTTCACAGTTCCCTGTTTTTGCATTAAACCACCAACGATTCGAATACGTTCCACAATTACCCTACAATAAATTTACGTTGCAATAGTGACCTGTGTATTGGAAAAATCCGCAAACACAGGCGAAATGTCGCGTGCACACGAACCTGCTCACGAGGAAGTTTGCAAACGTACTGCGGACGTGGACAGCAAACACCGCCGAATGTAGTTGAGCCTAAAGATCGGTTCCCATGAACTTTGAAAATAAAAACGGAGATGAAACGGTAGCCTCTTCTGCTTTGTTGCATTGGTCATTTCAAACACAAACCTTGAACTAAGAAATGTCATCACTGTTTTGTGAGATTTTGATTGAACCCAAAAAAAAAAACAACAATGTACATTCCTAAGTATAGATGCTCCGCAAAATATCTGAGTTATGCCCTCATTGACCACTGCAGCAGAGTGAACTCCGAAATGAACCTGAGGTACTTTCACAGGAATGAGTAGATGGGCATGAGTTAGCCCCGCTGCCAGTTGGAGAGCATTCCATGTTTCGTTCTCCGGATGAGTCTTTCAGTGGTTCTCCAGCCGAGCATAGAACTTTAAAAAAGATAGTCAATTTATATCAAAAGCATGGAGGTCCTACGACGATCACTCAAAGCTATATTTTGGAAGATTTAACAAGTGTAAACCTTCGTTCACCTTGATGTGGCTATACAATAGGAAAAGTATGCATAAAATATCTGTCTCACTTCTAGAACAGAACTTCTCGCAGTGATCCTGAGACAGGAAATTGTTGAAGTTACCTCCTTGGCCAAGATACTGAAAGTGACAGGCGGTTTGTTTGAGGTTTATTTTTCTTTCGCTTCACTGTCAATAAGAAGAACAGTTAGTTGCTTTACCCACAGTCAAATACAAAACGAAGACAGCTATTCTGGCAAAGTACCGATTTTTCTGCCTCTGCGTATCCAATATAGGTCACCGTCAATGAAACGTTCAGCAAATATTTGGGTCCCAACTTAACTTACAAAAAAATCCATCGCACAATAGTGTGTCACAACGATTATAATCACTGAACTACTGAATGGTAACTAATGTAACTTTATTTAAGTGCATATTTGCATCTACTTACTTACTATTATTTATTATTTATTTAGTGCAGTTACGTATGTATGTAACTTCATCTATTTACTTCACTATTCTTGTTAATAAATAATGGAGAGAACCACAGATTCTACGTGTTTACAAAGAGGAAGAAAACCAACCGAGAACTGAATGCAGCGTCCTTCTCTCGAATCATAGTAGAACCGAGGTGAAGTGGTACCGGAGCCATCAGGAATTCCAACATCGAAATATTCTGAAGGGAGTCCTCCGGCTGTGTTGTATACTTCAGTAGGAATACCTCCATTTCGTGAACAAATAAACACTAGAAATTATATCCTTTGAATATGAAGAATTAAATGATTATCAATAATTATATGATGTGGTAGAAACATACAGTAGGTAGGACAGCACTGTTGGAGTGTGCCCATCGTAGTGCACTGATAATTGGGATTATTGCATCCGTTGTCATTTCCTTGACAGTACACTGGTTCCTGCTTAACGCCTGTGGTTCGATCCCTGTACAACGGAAGACCGCGGTTACAAGCTGAACAACACGGTTGGACAGGCTGCTACATTTTATTCAACTTATTCAGTGGAAAAGGATATACACACTTACTTTGTTTACAGTAAGATTCACAGTGATCCTTAGTTTGGAAATTGTTTGCGTTTCCTCCTAAATTGGAAAAACTAGGGATCCTTACTCAAATAATGACGAGCATTTCAAACCTACCATATCCTTGGTATTTTAACTCTCGACATTCACCAGTGATTGGATCGTGGTACCAATGGTTGAGAGTAGTGCCACCACCAGGTGGAGTATAACCCTCGTTGGGAGGTTGGATACAGGCGAATGCTAAAAAGCTAAGACGTTTGTTTATTTCGGGAGTTTGGGAAGAGTTTGAACACTGGAACTGGTCTCAAAAATTTCCAGAAAACGATATGTAATATCATTATCCTGTTTTTTTTTTACATTTTCCAAGAAAAATTACGAAAAAAAGGTACACTTTGAAGTTTAGTAGAAGAATTTAACTTTTGCTTTATTTCATTGGTAGAAGTTTCTTTTTGTCTTGAGACGGCTAAGAAAGTGAACACAACAAACCATACACTCCTCTGTACCATACACTCCGACTACATTACAGCTCACGATCTTGATTGACACGTGAAAACGGTCGATTTCTGCCGTTGCTCATCTTATAAGTATAGACAACACCGCTTCAGAAATTGAATAGGACAAAACTTTCCAAAAAAAAGTTGAAAATCTTCCCTTTTTATTTTAAAAATGCGTAAATTTCGACATACTTTTTCCACGAATCTAACTTCTATTAATTCTTACTGATTCTCCTTAATATTTGCACGCAGTTATAACAACATAATTATTATGAAATAGACAATATTTTTGACATAGAAACTTTAAAAGCAAGAAAGTTTCAGGTAGAAACCCTGAATATATCATACTAGGCAACTTATCCATCACAGCAGGCCTTAGATAATAAACGTCCACGAAAATAGAACCTAATGGGATGTACTAACCCTAAAACAGTGAAAATTTTCAAAACATCGATATGTTTTAGCCTTGACGTTCTTTGGAAGATAAAACATAAAACAACTAATGAAATTTTCTAAAACTCATAGGTTTTGAATTACCTCTGCTTGGGCAACAGAAACTGATCGGATTGTTTACAGTACAATCGTCTGAATCGCAAATACAATCGTAAGCAAGAGCTCCAATGGCTTCACAGGTTGCGTCTGCTCCTAAAAAGAAAAAAAAAAACTTTATTTTCAGGGACGACTAGACTAGAAGAAAAATCGAAATCGAAAATCAACAACCTCCATAGCACTGCTGAACTTGATTTTCGATACGAAATTTCGGGTTATTGCCGTTCAATGGGCAGAAGCCGTAATTCAAACAGACCTAGAAAGATTTTTTTGAGTTTATTGCGAAGTTTCACCATTCCGCCATCTTACCAATCCATCTCTTGTTCGGAATGGAGGTTGGTTGTTCGCACATCGACATTCTCCTGAACGGCAATACGCGCCAGGCCATACTGCTTCACATTGTCGATTCTGTGTACATCCTGACTCCCCAGGATTAATCTCTGAACATATAGGCTCAAGGGATATAAAGTGATCGCAAATTTCTCCATTTTGCCATGAAAGAATTAAATGAATTTATTGAAAAAAAAATAAAATAGAATAATACACAAATACAAGATAAAAATTACGTATAAATATAAAATTTAAAAAATAATAAAAAATAATAAAAAGCATAAAGCTGAACTTTTGCAACAAAAAAACTAAAGGTAAATCTTGAAGAACGGAGCTTTCATGCCTAATCAAATGAAGTGTGATTTGCGTGCTACTGATCAGCTTTTATTGATTTATAACGACCAAGTATTAAAGAAAGGATTTGTCTTTCTAATATGTATTGAACCACGCATAACATATACAGGAGAGTACCGAAAATTACGCCAGTTTGCTTCAATGAAATAACTTTACAGGTGCTTCGGAGAAAAAAAAAACTATGTTGAAAGCACCAAAGACATGAATTTTTGGTGAAATCATCGAGGAAAAGCCATTTTGACTATCCTAAAGCGCCAATTTGATGGTAATTTAAATTAGCTTTGTTTAGAATAGTACCACTTGAAGGAGGAAATGTCCATGAACAGTGACGACGTCAGTATGATCGATTGGCTGTGAATCTCCGGAAGATGTTAAACGGAGCAGTTGTAATAACCTTTATTCCACCTTTAATTGAGGTATCCGAATGTTTTCTACATAATTTTCTTCCCACACCTCTTTCGCTAATGGATCTCTGCCCACAGCTGGCTTGAAATCTCTGACAGATAATGACAACTAGCACCAAAATGTAATTTAAATAAAAATAAATAATAGTAAATAAAATAGTAGTTTTTCTCTTAACAATACATGATAAAATCCTGTAGTGAATTCATTCCTCTGCATATAGTCAGGTCAAAACGATCTGAAACTCGGTGCATCTGTGTAAGCTGGCTGCCAAGATGGGACCATGAATAGCTCCACCGCAGCGATGAGTAAGATCAACGAGGGTCCCAACCACTCGCTCCAACGCGCCTCTTCGAGCACAGCCGCTTACGTAACTTACATTGAGCTTCAGGTTGTTTTGCCCCGACTATTCAAACCACTAATGGAAAGCAAATGAATCCACAAAAAAAAAACTAGAGAATATTCAAGCTTAAAGGCATCACCCCACGAATCTGAGGTGGTGCAGATTTCAGGTGGAGTATTCGTATACGGGATGGGAGACTACGGAGAGGGGAGTGATTCCGTCCATTTCTTCCTAATTGCCGTAAAAAAACGGCCCGCAAGATACGGCGCCGCACAAGGCTGGCGCGCTCCAGTCGAACTTCCTGTAGAAAATAGTGCGCCAAAACGTCTGAAGCAGTATCTTCCTAGCCGTTTTTTACGGCAATTAGGAAGAAATGGAAGGAATCACCCATCTCTCCATAGTCTCCCATCTCGTATGCGAATACTCCACATGAAATCTGCACCACCTCAGATTCGTGGGGTGATGCCTTTAATTTACACCTTTTTACTGATATCCTCTCGTATACTTATCATCTCATTTGTGTCATCATATTTTAACATAATAATGCAGTTTACTTAATTCGGAGTACCATCGTATGCCTACAGTTTACTAGTGTCTCACAATATCTTCCGTATAAGACACTTAAGACTTTTGCTGAAGCCCCTCTGAGTATTAACAAATGAAACGGACAAAACCTTGGGCAGAAATCCACAATTCTATGCTACGATTTCATAGAAATCATTGCCGTTTCCAATTTGCATT
Source organism: Necator americanus (assembly GCF_031761385.1). Lineage (NCBI taxonomy): Eukaryota > Metazoa > Nematoda > Chromadorea > Rhabditida > Ancylostomatidae > Necator > Necator americanus. The sequence continues at coordinate 36,441,779 of NC_087371.1, read as the reverse complement.
CAAACCTCAGATTAAAGACTAACAGGCGACAAAATGATACGGAGTTCATTGGAAGCCACAGTCCTCCCTCATTTCAGAAAAAAAAGGAACAGTGAGGAAGTGGTACTTTATGAAGTGTGATCAATTATTCACCTTTTACAGATGACCTTACTATAAATACCACAACAGCTAACCAAACATGGCCAACATAGGATCCAAATAGATTTTTAAGAAAGCGCTTCAACAATCCACTTCTATGAACGACTGGAATATCCGAAGATGAAAACACATTCATTTCCAGAAATGTGCAATTCTAAGGGGAACAGAAAATCTGATTTATACAAATAGTATCGTTATCTTCATAAAAATCCAAAGTACCTTCGAGATCGTTCTGAAATAGTGCACACCCTACTAGTGACAGACAAAGAACATAAGTTGGGTAAAGTGTAGTTGGCGGGCCACTCAGTGGCTCCTTCATTTCTCGAAGTAAATAATCAAAACAATCGGGGCCCTAAGCCCTAATCATTAGTCTTGGAGGATCTATGACATGTAAACTTAAGTTACTAAGAGAAAAAAGCAAGAGCTTCGGGAAGCTTCGGGCCACTGAGTACTGGAAATTCATATTGCAGCCCCTTGGTGACTTCAAATTACTACATTTAAAAAATGTGAGAACAACATCTGCAATCTGATGAACGCATATACAAAAACTAGATTTGGTCGGATGAAAATGACCTGAATCTTGGCGTTGCTGTGCCAACGGCTGCGCTCGAAACGGCGCGACGATCAAGATGGGAATGGTCTCAACTCGATCACAAACGCTGGCTCCACCGCTCCGCTTCGAGCGCAGCCGTTTGGGCAATTGGAGCGAGCTTCAGATCGTTCTAACCCAAATATACTACAGCGAAATCTTCAATTTAAAATGCATAAACTCCGTAAAAGGAGAAAAACTAAGAAAAAAAAACCCTCAACATGTTAGAAAATGAGATACCGTAAGTAGCATTTCAACAGAACGAAGCATTATGGGCCAGTACAACAAGAAATTTCCAGTACTGTTAAAAAAATGAAACTCGGTGTCTGTTAAAAACCGGGAAGTCTATATCCTATATCGTGTTGGACGCAACTAATCATTATAAAGATTATGATAGCATGGAATGCAATGAAGAACACTACTTTCTGACTCTATAATTAGTGTTGCCTTTAATTTTGCTTCAATCAACCGGTCGATGGCGACACTGGTGGTGTTCGTAATCCCTTTTTTTATTCAGTCGTGTTAATTTTCAAGTCATCGGTATAAATATGCGCGTATAGTTAATAACTGCGATTCTTAAAGGCGTCACCCCACGAATCTGAGGTGGTGCAGATTTCAGGTAGATTATTCTTATACGGGATGGGAGACTACGGAGAGGGGGGTGATTCCGTCCATTTCTTCCTAATTGCCGTAAAAAACGGCTCGCAAGATACGGCGCCGCACAAAGCTGGCGCACTCCAATCGAACCTCTTGTACAAAATGGTGCGCCAAAACGAATGAAGCCGTATCTTCCGGGCCGTTTTTTTACGGCAATTAGGAAGAAATGAACGGAATCAGCCTCCTCTCCGTAGTCTCCCATCCAGTATACGAATACTCCACTTGAAATCTGCACCACCTCAGATTCGTGGGGTGATGTCTTTAAGTTGGAAAAATATTTAATGTAAAATGTAACTGTAGTGTAAAATGTGTAATGTATTGTAATTTCAAAACGGTAGTTTCTTATCTTTCACCGTAGAGCCAAACTTTACAAGTACATGTAACACTACACTGCATACTATATAACCTCATGTTCAAAAAAAACTTAATTCTATCTATCTGTTACTCATTACTATTTCGGCTACTGGATCGCGAACACAACAAAGTGCCTCTCTTGGTGTCGATGACTGACTATTATGAATACTGCAATCATTTGACTAATCAATTATGTAGTGTTGCAACAGAATAGTACATTACTAGAAAGTCATATTTTCTGAAAAAAAGAAGAATTCTGTGGTCTGCTCATCGGGACATCAAGTACAGTTCTCAGCAACTTCATGTTCATTATCAGGATGCACAACTTTGATACACCAATCGTATTTTTTTCTCAACAATATATGTACCACGATGGTCTAGGATGGATGGACTTAGAAAGACAGAATGGGTAAAGGAAGGAAGCAAACTTTTGTGGTGTATATGAGTAGGTTTGTCTGCTTTTGTTCGTCCATCCAACCGAGAATAATAGATATCTCTATTTGGGGAGAAGTGGCAATAGAACCTCGCAATCGACGACGACGACGACGACATGATTTACTCAAGTATCGTCTCTCAAGTCATTAAACTACGAAAAATTAACGGACAGGGATTGAGTATGTGAAGAATACAATAAAAGAAATCGGGAAGGGAGGAACACAGGCAAACGGGACGAGAATGTTTCACGGAATTGATGCCGTCGTTGTACGAAGCCACGAAAGGAGGAGAGCACAGAGACATGTACAAAAATCGTACAAAACAAATTGACAACACGTCGCATGATCAGCATCTTAAAACAAGTAGTAGGCGATGAAAGTGGTACAGAGACAAGGAGAATTTGCGCTTCCAGCTCTAGCTAGCGACTGCGAAAGAGGTTAGCTGACGCCGCGAATAGTAGTGAGTGCGAAAGCCGAAACCGGGTAGTAGGACTTTGCTTTGTTAGGGTAAGAGGAACGCGACAGACACATAGACACGGCGATACAAAGCCTGCCGAACCATTCTCGGTAAACTTCCGCTCAACCGGCGTCAGGTCCTCACAGGAAATCATAGCAGCAGTGAAGGAACAAACATTTCTTGTTGTAGTTGTGTTAATGTAATAGTCAAGTTCGCAAGTCTGGCAAACAATTAGCTAAGAAACGAATTCAAACAATGTTCAACCCGAATTTTCGCAGAAAGTGTTTCGGTAATTTAGCTTCTCCGGAGAAAAAACGAGATTAATCACAGGAAAATAACGCTGGCTTTTCTCGTTATAATAACCCATGAGGAGTTTCTTAACAAATCAACGACCAGCAGAACAAAGGCTTACTTCAGGCCCAGAATATGCGAGTGAAAAGTTGCGAATATGTGCAGACGAACGTACTCTTACCAACCAGATGCAAAAGGCTATTGTAAAAATCGTACTGATCCGTAAAAAAGTGATTATAATACATGCTCAGACTAGCATAGTACCGCAACTGAACAATTCTACTCTCAAACAATACTACAAATAATATATGGGAACTACGAGTGAGAAAGAACGTAAGAAGCACACTTACTTCGCCAACAGTACGAGTCAATCTCAACATAAGTGGTGAGGCAGGCGCATCGCTTGTTGCCAGCACAATAGTTACCAGTTCCGCAATCGGTGGACACCTCACACGGACGGCCTACTGTGCCGTGTTGACTGGCCACGGCAGAGACAAGCGCTAGTAAGGCGGCTAAACGTAACCACGCCATTGCAGCAAATGTGAGGGAGGGGCGGGACTCTACACGGTCGGCGATGAAGGGGCTACCCGGGACTCCGCAAACGTCAGCTTAGACAGTACCGCCTCTCGAGTGTTCAACGGATCAACGCGACACGGTGCAGAGCCAGCAACACCTGCTTGCGCTGCGACCGTACGATGCGCATCTTCCGTCACGGCATACATCGAAGAACCTGTTGTGACGTCGTCGCCAGTAGACTGCGCCAAATCAGCGGAAGCCTTCAACGATGTTGCAAGAACCACTCCTAATCGTTCTGCATCAGCCTGAAAAAAGAATTGAGGAATTCTGGTGTAAATTTACATTCAAATAACTAAAAAATGTGCATCCAATAATATCCAATAATAACTGAAAACCATGAACCCTTTAGTTCTAACTCTTGACAAGAAAATGCAAGTTTCAGCAGTAGCGACGAATAGATTCTACGCGAGCTCTGGCTGAAAATCAGTATAACAGTACGGGTTCAGTTATGTAAAGACAACAAACCCCGGCGAAGATGCGGATATATATATATATATATATTCAGACCATTAAAATTTTATATGCATACCAGTTTACCTAAAATTTTAATGATCTGATTAAAGGGAGCATATCACCAATCTGATGTGGTGAGGGAATCCGCGAAAAAAGCTAGAGATGGGATTGTAGGGTGGGGATCAGAGGTGGTAACGCTCATCTCTCGTCGTGAGAAGAAACCGCGTGAGAAGCGCTTAGGTAAGTACGAGGTACGTTAGAACGTTCCTCTATGCATACCTTTCGGTCCCCATAGCAACTTATTCATGGGTTTTACTTGATTAGGATTTTGAGAAGACACTACTGATCTTCCGCCAATCGCCCTTAGATGCGGCGCGATCACAAGGGTGGAGAATTGAAGGTCTGAAATGTCCTAAATGCCTTCAAAAAAAGTCGTCTTCCACGCCGTTTTTTACGATAAGGGAGAGATGAGTGGAAACACCTCTGATCCCGCAATATATAACGGTAGCTCTAGATTTTTTACGCGCATCATTTCACCACGTCTGATTCGTCGTATGCCGCCTTTAAAGCAAAACTACATCGTGAACGCTGTCAAGTGTGTGTCACATCAAACTTCTTGATTTTGACGCTACACGTCTATCATGGATGTAGAGACTTGAAAGAATTCAAAAATTGAAGTTTGGACGAACACGAGACTAAAGTATGCATGACTGTTGAAGTAGGCGGATAGTTGGTGGTAAAATTGCTTTTGAATACCAGTGATATTGGAATGAGCTACTAATCTTGGTTTCGAAGGTCTGCTGTCATCCGTGAAAGCAGTCCTTGACGAAATAGCTTAAAATAAATGCTAGGAAAATTGAGTTCGCAGCAGTAAGTAACAATAGAGATTCAATTTACATATTCAAACGAGAATGCAAAGAAATCCCTGTGCGAAGTTAAGGAATCAGAATGATTCGAAGATATGAGACCTATCAGCTCACGCAATGCACTCTTTGCATGCGCACGGGTGATGCGCTGATACAGATCTCGAAAAAATGCTTAGGATCCATACTGATTACAGGCGTCACTCCACGAATCTGAGGTGGTATGGATTTCAGGTGGAGTATTCGTATACGGGATCGTAGATTATGGAAAGAGAAAAAACCTAACATTGAACTACCCAAAACAACTGACAACTTACAGGCGGTGTATCGTAGTATGGGAACCATAGCGGACCCGTAAAGTTTGGGTTGTAAGGATAAAGGAAAAAGTGTATGGTGTTAATCAATCCGCTTGGGATGCGCCTCCACGTTCACATCAGTTCAGAATCGTTTGAGGTTCACGAACGTGTAACTGGAATATACAAAGACTTGCGGGGGCTAGCCGATGTGTCAAGTCAGTGTTTTTATCCTCCCAGACAGATCTGGTAGCAATTAATTGACCCCGAGGAATGAAAGGCTAAGTGAGCACTACGGCGGATTCGAACCTTCTATCGATCGTGCAGGTGGCGGAACTTCCAACCGCTACACTACACCCGCCTCTTCGGGTTGTAGATTACGGAATACAGGGTTGTTCCATCGAACCTCTCTCAGTCACCGCAAAGACGGCGTGGGAACAGCGTTTGTTCCTGCGAGGTAAGTTGGAACACGTCTCGCACACACGGAAAGGTACGAAACCTCATATATCTTCAATCTCTCGCTCCTGGAATGGGTGCGTTGTCCCAACTTACATCGTATAGAAAAACGTCGTCTTCCACGTCCTTTTTAACGATTAGTGCACGCTGGGTTGAGTAATCTTACCAGTAAGAAATATTTCTATTGAGAGGGGAGCTAAAATTCCCGAAAAAAAAGATGCAACTCTGTGCACTCAGTAACTCCGCCTATGTTATCTGCATATCTCAGGATAGCAAAACCCGTTTCAAACCTTCAAAAAAAAAAAAAGAATAATGTAAATAGTTGTTGATTAGAACAATACTGTTCTTTACCGCGTGACTTCGTTTACTGAAGTAAAAAATGTCTAGTAACTCTCAGTCCAGTACATGTGTCTAATGCGCATTGAATGATCTGATAGAACCTAGTGCACGTTTTCGATGTCTTCGTTCGGTGTCAGACTAATGTCTTGAGAATAACGCAGCGAATTTTTGAAGTCTATGAAAGCTATTACTGGACCTCGCAGATGAATCCATGCATGACAAGATCGTGAGTGAGCATGTTTGGGTCTTCATCATGAGAAAACTCAGTAGTAAGTTGCCGATTCATCATGTCTTCCAGTTGCAACCATATAGTCAACTCGCTAAATTACAATAGATGGAATTACGAGAAGTAATCAAAAACGAAAGTGATATCAGTTGAGTGTGCCTACTTTCGTTGAGTCGTGACACGCATTTGACGGATCTTCCTTGTTTCTCGGTGTTGAACAGTTTCATCTAGAGCTGGAGTTGAAGTGACTACTGGATCTGTAGTCTCAGCTCGTGGTTGAGGAGTTGTAAGACAAGAGGTTGACGGTTCATGACTTTCTAAGGCGGAAGCTGCTGCTGATACTCGTGAAGAAGGCTGCACAGACTGCAAGACATCGAACAGCTTGTGTCAAAAGAACCAAGAACTGAAAAGAAGACGAAAAGAACATAGCTCTTCTTACCAAGTTTGTTTTCAAAGGTTGATGAGCCAAAGGAGCAAAAGCTGTCAATGGATAAACTCCATTCCGGACATCCTCCACAATCTTTTCAAGGTCATGCTGAAACGCAGGAACCTGACAATAAGCCATTTCTCGAACACCGGCCTCCCTTTTCGCCACTGCAGCAACCTAGATAAGATTTTTTACAGTGATGTATGTGAGTAACAAGACATGCAATTGGAAAACGAGAATGTAGAAGAAATATGCACCTTCTCTACGTCTTGCACTCGGAAAGCATCTTCAGGAAGATCATCAAACAACTTGGAGTCCACAATTTTATGTGCCGCCAACAGTTTCAGAGAATGAACCTAAAACAACGGTGAATAACGAAACTGAGGAACTATTTTATTTGAGTTCGAATGCTCATTACAGGAAACTCTTTAAAGAAGGAATGTATAGAAAAGTCTTCAAATCGTTTCTGAGTGTTCGCAAACAAACACGATAATACAAATCATTAGCATTTCGATGAAATTTATTTCCACAGAGGTAAAACATTGGATTTACCACAAGTAGCTGGAAAACTCCTTCATGATTTCGTAGTACTGCGCTGGCAAAACTAAGCATTTCGAAAACAATAAGGCTGTTCGAAGTTTTTTTTTTAATAGCTTTAGACAAAAACGTGTGAGCACATTATATCAGAGAATGAAGAAATGAAATGCTTGAAAAATACAACTTGAAGAATGATTCGAGGTCAGATTTGAGTTCATAAAGTCCATAAAATTCTCCCCTGTGCTCTAATGTGCGGTGGTTGTGATAGCGCCTCCGTCTTGGCAACAAAGATGCGATATTCGGAGCCGCTGACCCTCTTCACTTTTGAACGGTTGGGGAAGGGACCTCCTTCACTTTAAACGGTTCGCGAAATTATCCCCTTCACTTTTGGACGGTTGGCGAAATGACCCCCTTCACTTGAGCTGCATCCCATGAGCTAAACCCCCTTCACCTGAGAAGGGTCCGGCTTCTCGCTATCACACCTATGCTTGGCAGTTCAAGATACTAAAGGCTGGTCGAGTTAACGCGAAGTTAAGCGTTGCTGTGATAGAAGACCGAATGTAACTTAACGCTTCATTCTCACGCTAGCAGGCAACAATAATAGAGCAATGTGAATTTGCAGCTTGTTGTAAAATAGGTGTAAGCAGAGCATTTAGTCCAGTAATGTGAGCAGGATTCAGTTTCTAATAATGCAAGTCCAACAATTAACGTCAAATCAAGGAAACTCTCTTTATACAGAAGAAAAGAAATGCTGAGTTGGAACCTGTTGAAGTTTTCATCGACTGAGTATTAAAAGGCGCTAAAAACAACTAAATCACTTACTTCGAACAAAATTGGGTGGAAGAGCAACTCTCGTGCCGTTGGCCTCTTCAATGGGTCCTTTTGTAGACAAAGTCGAATAAAATCCTAAAATGCGTAACTACTCAGCACACAGACCAGATCATGTCAGCATAACATACTCGCTGGTTTTCATCTTCCAAAGAACGCAATGCCTTCTCCAAACATTCTGGATTAATAGCTCCTTCTGCTGTTCCGTTCTGACAACCAGCTAAACCACCCGTTACTGCTATCTGAAGCAAGCATTTTTTCTGACACGCAGAAACTGCCTCAAAGCTAGGATTACCTCGAGAGCGCATACTCCAAATGAATAAATATCAGCAGCCGGTGTCACTTCAGTGCAATCTATGAAAAAAAGGAGTTTTCAGCACATCGGATACGCTGATATGAACGGAGAAGAAGCACAAATGAAAAGGACGACCTTACATTCATATTCAGGAGCAATGTAATGTAAATTCTTCAGGTTATCCCTGCACGTTTTGACATGATGATTGATAGCATCGGGAGCAACTACAAAACGAAAATTGTTTAAAACGAATTCGAAAAGCTCCATTTAATATGTTACTGTCATTGTGAAGAGGTCAAAATGTCGCAACTAGTGCACAAGGAGTGTGATCGCAAAAACAACACACAATGAACAAAAAAATGCGACGAAATAAAAAAAATAATGCAGGGCAAGAAAGCAAATAAAATGCACCTTGGAAGTTCAAAAAAAAAAAGTTGATTAAGAATTATCATTCGAGTGTGGGCAGGGTTACCATTTTACTGCAGCATTAAATCAAATCGTTCACTTATTATATGGCCACTGAATTTTTCTCTGCGCGAATGACAGTAACGAGTTTAGTGCAACGCATGCGATTTTCTTGCTTGACGCATTCTTCAGCTGCCGTTTTCCTGTCTCAATCGAACGCGCATAGCTGCCACCCAGACAAGCATAGATATCGCCATCTATAAATGTAATGAGGTGTGCATATGAGAATACATTACCCACCGCATCCTATTTTGATGAGCCCATTCTGTTGAATGAACACAGTGTTACATGTGAGGTTCCCGTGTGTGATTGGAGGCGAACAAGAATGTAAATAGTTGAGCGCCGATAATATCTGTGTAGTCCACTTTTTCCATGCCTAAATTGTGTTCCGTATACTTGTACTTGTACGATATGAGCACTTTGTTTGATGACAACCTCATACAGCAAATAGAAGAAACCAAATAAAAAAAATTGCAGTTTGAAATAAAAGATTCAATTGTTCTTCAAACACACCTTGATGCTTAAAGGAGATCCAGATTTTCTGGTACGTTGCAAAAATAAAGACATTGATCCCGACGACATATACTCCGTAATAAATATAATCTGAAGGTGACAAAAAAAATATGTTGAATCATTTGAAAACCACAAGAAAAAAAAAACTCTGCCAGCAACTGATAACTGCCTACCCTAGGCTTCTCCGACTTCGCATCAGTCCAATATTTATGGAATTTCACTAGATTCGTGTGGACTAACTGAGTAAGGTTGTCAAAAACCGCGTTGATTTTCTCCTGCAATTCAAAAACTGCGCAGATCATCTCCTGAAATTTCGGAGCTGCACTGATATTCTAAAGAAATGACAATAAAAACTGTGTTCTAGCAATAAAGGCAGTAACAATAGTGTCAAGCTTAAACTTTGCAACAGTGGCATTTTCTACACCAGAAAGGTCTCTCGTTACTAATAATCACTGATAGAACGTAAAAGATGGCTTATATTTAGCATCAATGGAAATAGAATTCCGCTACATGTCTACCAACAGAATGAGGCACATCGTTCAACCTTTCCTGAAAGTTAAAGAAAACTACATGCCACCTCCTCGCAAAACACACCTCTTGAGCTCTGAAATTTTTGCGTTCAGAGAACTGAACCTCGTTCCAGACTACTTCATTTCCTGAAAAAAAGAGCATACAATATTTTTCACAAGTAAATGTTTCACTCAAAATATAGTGATGAATGTGCACCTGTTTCGTTATCCATAGCCAAATAAGCGACATCAATTCCGGGCACATCCCTCTGCTTGACCTGTTCTCGCCTCTTCGACCATCGCTTGCAAGGAGATTCTTCCAAAATCTTGATAAATCTCTTTCATTTATACTAGTTACAGAGTTGTATTGAAGGATAAATAAAATACTGTGAAATAAGGTGGCTTGAATATGAAAGTATGGAAGCGAATGCTCCCGCTAACCTCCTCAGCGGCATCACCGTCGGACTCGGAATCCTTGGCATCATCCTGAGCAGATGAATGCGCGCCATGCTCATCCCCACCGCCCGCCATCTCACATCAGACCGAAAAAAGTAGGAAGATCGGTTTATGTACAGTGGGCTTCCCCATAAGAAAGTATTTTACTTTAGAAACAGCGAATTGGTTCTAGTAGCAAAAATTAAGCAAAATGTCCCAGATGCGTGAAAGAATCCATTATGTGAACGGGATTATTGGAGACTAATAAGACATCGAGGACATTGTTATCTTTATCTTTATAGCAAAATGAAAACTTAGAAACCATGCTCACCAGTAATGTCGACCACTGAGAATGCGGAAAAGGTCAACTGCTATTCAACCGCGGCGCTAAAACTGAATAAGAGTAGTATCAGTACACAGTACAAGAGGAGCTGTAAAATGAGACTATCCAGGAAAACAAATCGAGATAAACACAGGAAATATACATGGAAAGTCCCGAAAAATGCTTTAGTAGAAAACAAGTCTAAGGGAATTAGATAAAAACTTAGTAAATGAAATAGTAAAGTCACAAAATTAACAACTCAGATATAGAACCTCATAATACAATAGCTACGCGTATGTGATTATGGGGTAGGAGAAGACCAAGTATTGAACTTTACGGACGTGTACATCACCTCACCGTCACGACACGGTACGCAACACGAAAATGAATGCTAAGAGATACAGCAGCAGTCTAGTGAGTTCAACGAGATGCATACCAGCAAGCACCAATCGGCAGCGATGGGGTGCACGACGAAAATTCAATAATTGTCACGGGCTGACTAATCGCTTTCCGCTTTTTTATCGCGTAAAACGCGCACGATAGTTCAGAACCATCACTTCATGATAGGAGCATGTGGAAATACCATATATTTGATTAATCTTCAATTGAAACACTTTAGCACTACATTTATTCCCAGAGAAAACGTAACTAACAGTTCTTCAACACGACCAACAGAAATATGACAGTGAACGCGTCAACAGAGAGTGTCTACGTCAATCTGGGTTGCTGGCGCCTCTTTGGCGGCACACGGTACCGACCAGCGCGTGGTGTGCGCACCTTCCGACCCTATGACTGGGTCACACGACAATTACCACGAGATGAACTATGGAAGAAATAGGACACGTTAAGTCACTTTATTTGTTATGTCTAGCTTTATACACTCTTAATGAGATTCTTAACAAATCCAGAACTCTGAACTCTAAATTCAACTATCAATGAGCGTGCTCCTCATTTGTTCACACTGGCTGTTGATACACCAGTTGCATCGACTTCGTAATTGGGCGTTTCTTCTTCCTAACAGGTGATTTTTTATCACTTCAACCATGCCCTGAAGCAGAACGGCACTGTCGGGTTGTGGCTCTAGTAGAACGGCTTCGTCCTGAAAAGATCATGTTTCACGAATACGGGTACAGTTACGAGTGTCAACATGGGTCGGGAAATCTTTGTACTTTCACGATCATCATAATTTTAACGAATAAAATCTTGAGTCACATATGCACCTTTACTGCGTCAATGCAAATGTGAGGATCGTGAATGTACGATGCTGTCTGCACGTCCTTTCAGTTACTAGTTGATCATTTGAGGTTGAAACTAATTACGTTCTTGATTGGAATTCGTCATGAATTTAAAAACAACAAACATACAACGGCAATGACAATGTTGGGATCTTCTACAGACAGTATAGAGTACGGAGTTTAGATTACGAGTATGAACGTGATGACACTCAATCCCCCGTAATCCTCCTGAAAAACGGCGTTACTGAACCTTTGTTCCCACGAGGTACGTTGAGACGCGCCGCCCTTGTCATGCATCGCGACCACGAGGAAGCGGACGATAATTAATGAGGCTTCCTTAGCAGTATATTCAAGTAAAACAAATGAATAAACTGTTGAGTGGACCGGAACGTGTACAAATATGGTTCTAATGTATCTTGTAGGAACAAACGCCCGATCAGCCCGTTTTTCAGGACGATTAGGGTTAATTGAGCGTCGTCACCCTCATACTCGTAATCTAAACCCCGAATTCTACTCTCTATGGGCGAGGTCACGCTCGTACTTCTAATCTACATCCCGAACTCAGCATCGTCCGTGTGAGATTCCAATACCATCAATCTCGTCGTATTCCCTTTGAAATGGCAATTGGATAAGTACTTTTCGTTGTTTAGCACTGTATTCAATAATAAGATGCCAAATAAGGATTACTTATATCTCGTATTGGAACAGAACCGTTACAGTGGGAACAAACAGCTGCGGATTTTTTTGCTCTACAATTGCAGCAATGGAGTCAGTGTTGGAATCGACGTGCAAACTAAAATCCACCCAAGATGAAAATGTTTGAACAACTGTCGTGAGATACCCAATGTATGCAGTGAACATATAACTTAATTTTAGTATTCTCATTAATGCTTTTTCGCAACAAATATAAAAACCGTGAGATAAACTGTTCTAAGAAGCCTGCCAATGCAAAGTAAGTCTTATCTCACTCAAATAGGACCAAAATAGAAAATATACTGCAGCATCCATTCCATGGGATGTCTAGTAACTTTCATATGCTTCAGAAAGTGCTAGGATTTTCAAACAGCGGTGTTCGCTTGCACTCGCTTGCACTGATAGTTTCGAATATCAATAAATCTTACAATACATGAGTTGCGTTCCTCTAGCATAGTAGTAATAAGTTGCAAGATATGGAAATCTGGAGCGAGAGGATCTACAACATTATTGCACTTTGAATCCTTCATCTGGAGCATTATGATGTCCAGCACTCACCGAAATATTCTGATCTCGGTGCGAACGCAACGTACCACGTCGGTGCGGAGCTGCATACGGAATGTTACAATACAGAAATTATGACGTTAACTCATATTTTTCATCGTTCCTCCTCATATATCTAACATTTTATAATTAAAAACAATTATAGAGGTGTATGGAACATCGAGAATTCAATCAATGAAACAAACATGTGAAATGTTAGGCTTATTTTGAAGATATCATAGTTATTCACCAACAATTCTTTATTTATTTGTATACTCACCACTGTTTTAAGTAAGTTTGGTAGAACACAGAATGTGTTGAAGTCTGGAACAAATGAAGAGATGGGAATCACAGCCATTGCTTTCCCGCCGGACAATTGAGTTGAGAGACGCGCAGCCTTCAAAAATTTCTCTGCAGTCAGATGTGGAACATGGTAATAAAAGAACTGCACCTGTGCTCTGACGGAGTCTCTTACTGGTAAATTCCACTGATCCCATGCATTAAAGAAAGCAAGTTTCCATGGTAAGGAGTCGCTCAAACCAGCCATTACTCGTTCACAAGATGACCACACTAATCGTCGGAATTCTCGACTGTTATAACCTCGCTAAATAGATTTCCCCAAAGTAAGAAGTGTGCTTCCTTTACGAAAAAAAAACATCCACTTACTAAAGCTGGCGCACAAAATAGCACACCACCGTAATTATCACGAATAGGTTGGAGAATGTTGAGCCAGTACTAAAATGCACAAAGATTAGTTTCAATAAAACGTATTCGGATACAAAGCCGAAGTGCTAAATAACGCTAGCGTTCGGCACAATCGGCGCAGAAACGCACTTCGCTTACAACTGGGTGACTGCTCCATCGGTGCAAAGCAGAAACGTGAAAGGATTCGCTTGAGTTGGGCACGATGCGTTCGTTCGGTACTTCCTTACCGTCAATTGTTGACGGGACTGTGAACGTCTGGAGGACGCGCTCTGCTTCGTTAAGCAGAGCACCGGATTGAGCACATGAGAAGTGAGGATAGAACGGCATTAAAACGATACGAGAGCAGCCACCCCTAGCAAAATGTGTTGCTCAAATCACCAATATGACATCAATCAGAATGAGAACACAATTACAAAGGTAATCTCACTATGCTGTTTAATTAGAACAACTTGGTGTTTTATGTTTTATTACGATCACTGTAAGGTACATTCTGGAAGAGGACAACATCCCAAAGGAGAACTCTGATCGAAATTGAATTTTGTAAAGGAATAAGATCCTCAAGCAGAATGAGATTAACTTCGCGAGAAGAAGTGAGAAATGTCATGATATGATACGTTCTGGAGAAATTATATTCCCTCTTTCGAATAAAAACTTCGTAGAGATCAAAGCGAAGATTCCATGGCAAAAGATAATTTTGAAGAAGCTAAACATTTTCTTAGTTGCATTCAAGCAACTTCCTAACTCCCTAACTTGGGCTAATAAAAAAGGAAATGACCTCTTTCAGTTCTCCTTTAGACTCTCGTTAGAAAAAAATGTCATAAATGGAAATGTTTTGCAGTTACTCACTTGCCAACTTCTACAAGATGTTGTTCAATGGAAGGCTCATCGAGAAGGAAAGCATTGGAGCAGGAAATGAGCTCGAACTCCGGCATGACTGTATTCAGACTTCCTTGTATTCGTTGAGTTAATCTATTCAAAGATTCTTCTATACACTCAGATTCCCCGTATTTTGCTATACAGTCTCTAATCTTTCCATTCATAAGAAAGGATGTAGGAATGAACCTGAAACGAAAATGTTGTTATGACAAGAATGTAAACTGGAATTCCCAGTATTGTAATGTTAATCGTACTCTGCAACTGAAAACTATTGTTTCCAATTACAGGCGTCAATTGTGCTTAGAGCCTACAACTTACGTTTCTACAGACTTTGTCACGTGTAAAAGTAGAAACGAGTAGATAAGATGTGCTGATTGGAATAAATCGCTATGACATTCGTCAAAAATCAATCCTGCCACCAGAAAAAAGTGCATCCGCACTTAAAGAGAGTGAAAATGTCTGCGTACCTTTCAGCATTCTTCGGTACTTGATAGTAAATTGCAGCTGCTTGTCGTAATTGACCTTTCGCATAGAATTCTGTTCGTGGGAGTCCGAAGTGAAGAAAGACAACATGCGTCCCTTTTTCGCTGACACCGCTACAAAAAGCTCTTTTCCGTGAGTCGTTAACGGTCCTTCTGAGCAATCGGCCAAATAAGAGAGAATATCTGTTCCTATAACCATGAATCATGGCAGCAGATGGGTTATTATGTTAACCTGAATTCTGCAAAAGAAAAACTTCTGCTTCCGCTTAGGAGTCTGAACAAAGGTTAAGAAAGACGCCTCACTGTTTTTGTAATTACAGTAGCTTTTGTAAATACAGCAATGTCATCGGTTGAGATAAGGTTAGTTCGGTTGCGTAATGTGCACGATGTGCGCCGTCACTAGAGCACGTTTTATCATTGTTGGAATGAGCACGTGGCCTCGGCGAGTGGTTATTACCATCAAAGGCAGCGATTGGAGAAATCTTCAGTGTTGTGTTCTCTTCAGTTCTTGATATGTTTCGAGATACAGTTTGCATTGCAACAAAAACACGAAAGAGCCCTACAAATCCACAAATAAAAGGCACTAGGAACACGCGAAGAATCTGCTTGCCACAAATTCAACCGTTCCCATTGTATTTCAGTCGATTCGAATCATCGAAATCAACTCTAATTCTCTTCTGGTTGAACTCAGAAGCATTGAGACAACAAGAAGACAACAAACTGACAGATACGCGTGAGAACCTTCCGGACTATTGTAGACGGGCGCAGCATTACCACATACGTGATTCGCTCGTACAAGCAGAGCTCACAGCGGCGCGATCCGGTGGATATGCAGTTCGGTAGTCCGGTGCGCGGTCCAACGTTCACGACTGGACACTCAATAACCACAAAACCGCAGAACACTCAATAACCACCGAGCCGCCACACCGCGCGCATTCGCCGCTGTGGGCTCTGCTTGCAGCCAAAGACAACGAAACTCAGACGTTGGCCCTGCGAGCTACGATTAATTCGGATTATATGAACTGTTATTAATTAGGATAGGAACACCACATATAGTCGGGTCCAGATCATATGAAGCACGCTGCAACTGCGTAAACGGCTGCGGTCTAAGCGGCGCGGCAGAGACAACGATTTGGATCGAATTGGAACCATCGTACTGCATTGATGGGTGGTGCTAACAAGGTTCGCACCACGATCCTAACCGCCACGATCTATAGCGTCGCTTCGACCCCAGTCGCCTACGAAACTGCACCATGCTGCATTTCGTTTTAGCCGTACTGTATAGTATATTACCGAAAACTGCACTTGGTGATTCTACTTGTACCGAGCGCAACTAATATTTCAATGTATGGGCCGCTGGAACAACAACCCGATATGTTTGGGTAATGACGTTATGAAATGCGCACATGAAATGAAGTGACCGTTGTAATTTCGTAGTGACAAAGTTAGGGTTTTACGTCAGATCAAATAAACTGTTAGTAGCTGTTTAAACAGCTGTTTGCATGTGTCAAATAAAACGAATTGCCCGCCAGGGGGTCCAAATGGATTTTCGACGAATCCTTGGCGGGGGCGGGGCGTAAGGGTGGCGCGTTGCAGTAGAGGATGTCGTAAGAAACAGCGTTCCGGGGCCGTCCGTTTACAGTGATGCACTGAGAGGTGAGCGAAACCACCCCTGTTTTCATAATGTACGATCCGATGTAGGTATACTCTAATGAAAATCCATACCACGCCAGATCCGTGGAGTGATGCATGTAACATAGAATGGTGTGATAGTGCTAAATAACGTGAAATTCATCATCGTACTGGTAAAGGATTCCACGCCAAATCGCGTAAACAGCTAACTCCTATTAAAGCGTCTACATGTGTGGGATGGAACTCGTCCCACATATTTATCTGCCTTCTGCGACATGCTGAAGGATCCGCCTCAGCCATCCTAGTATTTTCCAGCGTGGGTGCACAATCTATCGTTGCGGGACTAGTCCCATCCTCTCCTGTCTTCTTACTCTAGTCCACTACCTCAGCATCGTGAAACTCGCCTTACTGCCTTCTGACGCCAACCCGTTCATTTGATGTCCTACCCCGCCCTCATTTTTTCGGGCAAAAACAAAGTCACAACAGGAAAAAAGAAGTAGAAACAAAAGATGACAACGCTCGCCCACGAGTCTAAAGTTAACTCAGATGACGTTACGTAGTCTCGACCGCACCATTTTTTCCCATCCGGACATTATCCCGCCTGAATACAACTTGTTCTGACCTCTGGCTCATCAGCTAGAAGGACACCACTTGACTGACGAGGATGAGCTCAAAACGGACCTTCAGTCATTCTTTGGTCGACTTCTACAAGGACGGAATCGTCTAATTGTTTGGACGTTTGCAACATGTCATCCATACCGATAGAGGATACTTTAATAACTGAAAACGAAATGTGTGAGAATAAACAGTTTCCAAATGAAATGGTGCAATGTGCGACAGAGATTAGTTGCCAGCTTGAAGGTAACATATCACGAATTTGACATGGTGAGGGAATGCGCAGGAAAAGCTAGAGATGGGATTGTAAATTGCCGGATTCAGAGTGGTTCCAATCACCGTTCCCTAATCGTCTTAAAAACGGCGTGGAAAACGATCTATAGGAAGTTGTTCCTAACAAATCAGAAGTCATAGAAGGCCAACCACTTCAGGCCTGACTGTTCTGTTAACTCTTGTTGGAATGAATTTTTAATAGTTTAGCTTTCAACCGGCTAAGTGTGAATGCTTGCATTATTCCACTGCAGAAGAAATAAAGTAGTAACTAAGTTATTCATTATTTCCGTGTCGCTTAACGAAGTGATTTCATTCACCAATTTCATTCTGATTATACGATTATCTATGCGGAATATACAGACAATATATAAACGGTTTATTATTATTTATTTGCCGAGAAAAAAAAAACTACCACACTATTTACAGATTAGCGAAGTCCTTGCACAGGCGTTCACAGCTGCAGTGACAGCTCCTCTCACGTCTGCGGCGATGGCTTTTGGAAGAGTGGTGTGGATATGGAGGGAATGGCATCGGTCCGTATCGTGGGTCCATCATGTAGCTCCAGGGAACGAAGTTCCACGGAATTTGGTAGCAAGATGGTGGACCATGGCGAGAGCCATGGTAGGACGCCGATCTGGAGCGGTGACGTCTGCGCGCGGGAGCGGGAGAGCGGGGTTCACCTTCTTTCTCAGGTTCTTTCTCCTTCCCACTCTCCTCGTCGTCTTCACCGGAGCTGAGAGAAGTAAAGGGCTCCTTGTCATCAGTAGTGTAGTAGTACATTCTTACACTTAAGTTGTTGTTCACAGCTGCAAATAGGTCATCAGCAGTTCTGATCATGATGCTGTCGTTGTCCCAGTCGACGAAATAGACCTCGCTAATGGGAAGATTGAGTTCCTTGAGTTTCTTTTGGAAAGTCTTGAAAAGATCCTTCTTGTTCTTATAGGTGATGATGATTCGGGGCACACTATCGCGATGTATCTTGATGGTGGCGGTTTTCTTCTCCTCGACCATGGTTGAAGGAGATATGAGCAAGTGAACAGGTAGGCGTGCGCTTTTATACTGGTCGAGATCTCGTTTTCTAAAAATCAAAAAGGGTGGAGCATTGCAACGAATGGCGCAATGTTAGTAAATGTTGCACAATTCGTAGAAAAAACGTTTCTAGTGACTCATGCAACATCCATCTGGCTAAATTACTACCTTCGAAAAGATAGAAAAAAGCGATTCTAGCAAATCATGTAGCATCGGACTAGGGAGTCTACTGACGACCTTCAAAAAGTATGCTCACTATCATGGAATACTTTCGAGCAAAGATGAAATCTCCATATAACACTACTAAGTGATCAGAGCAAAAATTATAAGGTTATTAATCCATTAGTTCTTCGTTTCTTTATATGCTATAGTCTTTATATTCTTTAGTAGTATTTTATATCCTTTGTTTTAATGTGCTTCCCAAGCGGCACGTTCCGTCCTGGTCAGGTCGGAGGTCAGAACGTTCATCATGTTAATTTTCCCATCCAGATATACATAGCCGGAGCATTCAGATATGTTCGTTCCGTTGAACATGAATGGGGCATCAGAAACTCATCGTTCCTCATGAACATCGTCTTGTCCAGGTTTAGCTGTAGACCTACCCCTTTCTACACGTTTCATCAAATTTGACCAGCTTTCGCTCCGCCTAATTGATGTTTGATGTTATCGCAACGATGTCATCAGCGGAACGAAGATGGGGTAAACGCTGGCCTCCAACTTTCACTCCCATCTTATCCAATTCTTCTGAACTTAATTGCGTACAAAGTGCTAATAGGGTGTCGATGGAAGGATTGGTTGCCGTAGTTGCAGTGTTTGCAATGAAATCCATTTGGAAATTTTCGGTGTATAGGAGTTATTTTATCCGGTAATCTGATTAGTCTGGTGCCAAGAGCATAAGGTTGTTTGAACTTTGAGCGAAATTTGGCGTGTATACTGGCCGCTTTCATACAATTTGCAAATTTACGTTTGAATATAATTACGCGCTACGAGCAAAATATTTTCCCTTCGTTATTATTTTACCGTCATAGCAAAATAACTCGAATTTATTGGACATTCACCGTATATGTTCCCTACAATCTTACACTGCCATATCAACTAATGGGCCAGCGCTTGTTGTCTCATTCACTCCGGAAGTTTACTAGAAAAATCTGGAATGAAGACGGAATGAGAGATGCTGTTTCTTTGAAGCCTCTTTAGAAGGAAGGACTGCGAAAGAACGACGACGTTGCTCCTACATCAGTGATTTCTAAAAGTTCATTTGCACATATCGAAAGTTGAACTGAACTCGTTGACGTATCCGCTGGCGTATTTGTAGAACAAACTCTCCTCTCCAAAAACCTCCCAAAGTATTTCTTTAGTTACTTTTTCACGAAATTATTCGCGATCTTCCAAACATGACAATCTGAACAGAATCTGAGCTTTTTCGGTTATTAAATTCCATCAAATCATCAATCATTTTTAAACTGATGAAAACCACGTATAATTAAATTCTTCATCTCTTAGAAGTAGTTTCATGTTTCTAACTCTTCTCCAAAAATTTGACTAAAACGAAATGTTGATGCTTCCATATTACTGCTCTACGCCTGGAACTTGATATAATATTTTGTAATGCGCCCAATTATTCAATATAATTCAATGTAATATTTTGTAATTCATGTAATTATTTAATGCGTAATGCTGTCCTGCTTATCATGTTATCCTTCATTCACCACTGCCAACCGCATACATCCTTGCGACCCCCCAACGGAAAAATCCCATCACACGCTTGACCCTGTGCATCACCAACTGTTCTTTTCACTTTTCATTATATTGTTTCCTTTTGTTGGGGTCATGAAACGAAAAATGCAAAATGAAAACGATTATGCACCTATGTCATTTCCATAGTAACTTTGCAAAAAAAAAGACCTACAACCGAACGTATGTGAACGCTCCAAAACTCCCCTCGAATCTGAGGTGGTAAGGATTTCAGGTGGAGTATAACGTATACGGGATCACAGATTATGGAGAGAGGGGAGTGATCCCGTTCATTTCTTTTTAATTGCCGTAAAAATGGCCCGGAAAATACGGCTTCGGGCGTTCGGCGCGCTATTTTCTACAAGGAGTTCCATTGGAGCGCACCAGCCGTGTGCACGCGCCGCATCTTCCAGGCCGTTTTTTTACGGCAATTAGGAAGAAATAGACGGAATCACCCCCTCTCCATAATCTACGATCCCCTATACGAATAATCCACTTAAAATCTGCGCCACCTCAGATTCGTGGAGTGATGCCTTTAACAGTGAGAAATTTGCTACCTGCGCTTAGAGCGAATTGGCACAGAGATTCTATCCTCAACCTTCCAGACTTTTCAAGAAAAAAGTAAGTAAAAAAAAACCTCATCATTTATTGTTTGACTGAATAGTTATTTTGAGGAAATGTAGTTAGTACATAGCAGTTCCAAAACATTTAATTAGCCGAAATTTTATATATTAACTTTTAGATAAGAAACGAACAAAAACAGTGCCTTTATTTTATTCTCTTCATTCTAAAAATAACATTCTATAAGAATGCGGTGGTTCATCAGCGCCGCTAGTCAGTGAGTGCAGGTTTTAATAAACACAAAGTTAGCAGAACTTCAAGGAGTAATAGATAACAGAGTAAAGTAATAATAATGAAGTAAAGTAATAATTCACGAAAACCTCGCTGCCACATCACGAAACCATGAATCCAGTTCACAATGCCGATTTCTCATGAAAAGAGAACTAGGAGATTGTTGGAGAACGTACATAGTGATCCACTATAAATGTTACTATCACGCTATATTAACTTCTAGATGATGAACGAAGAAAAATTGTGCTTTTATTTTACTTTCTTAGTTCTAAAAACAATATATATAATATAATATAAAATGATAAAAATACAAGAAAAAAGTAAGCAAAAAAAAACCTCATCATTTATTGGTTGACTAAATAGTTATTTTGAGGAAATACAGTTAGTACATAGCAGTTCCAAAACATTCAACTAGCTGAAACTTTATACATTAATTTTTAGATGAGAAACGAAGAAAAACTGTGCTTTTATTTTATTTTCTTAATTCTAAAAATAAAATTTTATAAGGACGCGGTGATTCACCAGCTCCGCTAGTCGGTGAGAGTAGATTTTAATAAACACGAATTGAGTAGGATTTGGTGGCAACAAGACAAGAATTCCATTCCACCTGATCACTTGGATCCTTCGAAAACAAGCAGAACACACTTTTCGCTTCCTGATAATTTGAAAAAAAATGCATTCCAAACATTTCGCTGTTCGATTTTTAACCAGGACATTATCAGTTCAACCAACCGAGACGACTGTCATAGATCACAAGTGCTCGGAGAAAACTTCATTTCTCCTTGCATGTATCGTATTTGTCGCCGCTGCCGCTTTTATGATTTGCACTCAAGGGCGGTCGGAGTTCATGATAAGATAAGGGGGTCGGTCTTACTTCGTCACCCCATCATCACTGTCAGCTACTAACTCAGCCACTTCTCTACGCTCGTTTCTCTTTGTCCCGAAAAGTTTGTGGCGCAATATTTCCTCTTCTTTCCGATGAATGTCTCTCTATTGAATGACTGACATTCAAATGTCCCCCGTATTACTCATCTGCACATTCTCATCGGTCTCACTTTTTTTCTCTTTGAAATAGTGAATACCGCACAGGAAAGAATAACCGATTGCAATTCGAAAGAAAAAAAAATGAGCACGACCTTTCGTACCGTAATGAAGATTTAAGTGCTGCTCACTCAATGATCCTATAAAAACCATTTTTATATAGTCTTCTGTTTTGTAAATAAATTTTTGCGTAAAATAGAGTAAATCCAAATCACCCCTTCGACAACGTCACTAATATAGGCGAAAACTCATGACAAAATGTAAGTGTATTTGAACAGACAAGGGAAATCTATGACATCATGTAATATATTATTTATTACTTTTACATTTATGGTATTATTTATTATTTATACATATATTACTTATATTATTGATATTATGTGTTATTATTGTTTGCCCTAAGTGCGGTGTTATTATAATGTAATGTTTGTAATGTAATGTTTGACTCCATTATGTGTTCTTTACTGGATGTGACTACATCAATGATCAAAAATCAAATAAAAATGATAAAAATGAATAAATATTAAATAAAAAATAAGTAAAAATAAGTAAAAAAATAATAAAATGTTAAATAATAGAATAATAGATAATAGGTAAAAATAAAAATAGTCGAGAATCTGGTCAATATTATTTTATTATGCGAAAGCTTGTTACTTCTAATTGTGAGTACGTCCACTAGATCATTGGTTATACTATTATTATAATAGATTATATTGTTATTAGTGTATTATCAGTATTATATCGTTACATATATGTAGATTATGTATTTGACCAAAATGTAAGTTATAATGTCATTAACAGCGCTTTTACGTTAATGAGAACAACACTATTCAAAAACTCCTCGCATGAAGGGAACCCCTATGTTTTTCTTTCCGGGAAAAAAAAGTTGTGAGGAGAAAGGTTGTCTTCTTCATTAATAAGAACTGTTTGAATTGAAATGTCCAAGGTGAAACTGTATTAGCAACCAACCAATATACACAATAGTAGGGTCAAAATGAAATGAAGCTCAGCGCAGTTACGTAAGCAGTTGCGCTCGAAGCGGTGCGGTGAAGCGCAGCGGATAGGATCCAATGAGGACCTCCGCTAGCCCCATTCGTCGCTGCAGTTCGCGAAGGTCCCACCTCGATTCCCACCCGCTATTTCCACTTCGCCGCTTACGCAATTGTATCACGGTTCATGTCGTCTCGACCCTTTGATTAATTGATGTAATTTTCGGTTCCCTTGTTGCCAGACGTTGTACGTTCACGCAATGCTGCTGGCAACAGGCCGGAAAGTATGGCAAGGACTGCGTCTTCGACTCTAACCAAAAATGTGCCCATAGTAGAGGTCGTGCAAGGAATCATCCAGAAACGGGACTACTATGGCCAGCTTGGTATAGTCAGGTCAAAACGACGTGAAGCTCGGAACAGTTGCATAAGCGGCTGCGCTCGAAGTGGCGCGTTTGCAGCCTGCGGCTGGAATCGAGGTGGGACCCGACTACAACAACAATGGTTGATTTGATGTTTTGGCCCGTTTCACTTCCAATCCGTCTTGTAATCGCTCCGTCTCAGACTCACCGAAGCGAAACTACGCGAAAGTTCGGATAGGACCGTTAGCACATGCAGTCTTTCTCGAAGATTTGAATAGCTGAATGTGCAGGTTTGAGGATGATTGCTATACTATTTGTTTGAGGAAATTTATTTATTTTATTTATTTGAAAAAATATTTGGAAAGATTAGCGTTTGCTAGCAAGGCTATGTGATTGAAATGCGAACAGCAGATACCGGAAGTGATCCTGTGATTTGGGACCGATGAGTCACGGACCTTGTATATATTTGAATTCCAAGCTTATCGCCTCTTTCCGGGGGAGTTTTAGTGTTCCATGCTCGGAACTGTTACAAGACGCCGTTATCGCTATTAAGTTTATGGATTGTTTACAGTCAATCTGATAACTAATAGCGACGAGAAAACGGGAAATGGACGGAGTCTCCGGAGCTGACGGGGTTAAACAATGGCTAGCGTGATGGTGAAATAGGGCGTAGTGTTGGTTCCTGGTAGAGTGAATTAATAGATCTAGTAGCAGTTCACAAATAGGGGCTAATTCAATCAATATGGATCCTAAGCGTAATTTTTTCGAGATCTGGATCAGCGTAGTCCAATGAGATAGTTAAATAAACAGATTTCAATAGGCGTCTTGCGTCTTCTCATTACTCAATGTGTGTGGTTGCCTGCGCATTGTACGAAGAGATCAACAGATATGGATTGGATGGCCATTGATCGCTTGATCACCGTGTTGTGCATTGGAAGGAGCAGTTTTCTTACAAAATATATTAAAGATCGAATCGCTTCGAGTTCACTACGCTTTGTGTGTCCGCACTGAAAACTTCTTTACCAAGAAAAAAAAGACAAAAAAAAACAGAAAAAACGAACTCTATTGTGTACTGTATTTTAACGCGTGCTGTCCCGTAGAAACAACTATTTCTTCGTTGAAACCGACTTCTATCGGAACTGTTGATTCTTTTTTCGCTGTGGTTTGTTTGTTCGTTGCAAAAAGTAGGAGGGGGATATCCCTAACGTCGTCGATGACGTCATCGCGGCGCCCGCCACCCGTTACCAGCTGATTTTTTGCCCCGCCCTCTTCCTCGCGTTCCCCCTCCGCGCTTCAAAGTATTGGCTCCGCGGACAAGCGGCGTGGAACAGCTTCCTCTCGTCAGTTGCCGAGGTAATAGTGTTTTTTATTGCACATGTCTAAGTCTCTGGATTCACCTGAAGCCTTAAGAAACTGTTGTGGACAAAGAAAATTCTCGAAACAGTGTTTGTAGTGTGTTTAGTTCTCATGGACTTTTTACTTCCTCCTTCAACAATTATATCCGTGAACATCAGGGAACCATCCAATGCAGCACCATACTCCTCTCCCCCTGTGAACGTATCTAACAACGGCTCAATGGGTTCCCTGCAAACATTTGCACTTATGTTACATGCCACATCCTCTTTTTTTTCTTCTGCCATAACAACGCGCCATCGATCGAGCTGCTCGCTTCGACAAAGAAACTATTTTCGCATAAATGTTGTTGTCGACAACGAGAAGATTGAGTATAAGCCGCATAGATCTTTTGGATCTCTCTCCTCGCTCGCTTGCTTTCGAACATTCTTTGTCGAGTTTTTTTTTTTCGTTGGTGTTAATTCAGTTGAATTTCAGGCGTTTTGCCCCTTGTGTCTCGCTGATTGACACCTTTGGTGCTGTGGGCATTGGTGAAGGCTCGTCCTCATCTGCCTCAGTTGACCTAGGTAAGCTACCGTTAATTTTTTTCCCCCGCTTGATCGTTAAACATTAACAAAACGCGGATCATGCTGGTTATAACAGAGTTAGTTTCGTTATCCATACTTGTTTGTGTGATTGCGTTTCGTCAGAAGGGAAATCATGCGAACAAGTACGGATAAGGTTAAGTGAAGAAACATTTCTCCTGCTGTTCTGACGAGTGGTGGTTGCACATCGGAAATCGATTGCGAGTGAGTTCTTACAGTAGGTCTCCGGTCGCTTACCCGAGATATCCCCAGCCATCGCTCCTTTACATTGAACATTGAGAGACATAGAAGTCAATAACAAGACTGATGCGGATTAACGAAGGCTTTCGCCGCATTTCTTTGTTTTTGTTCGAGAATCCTCATTCATTTCGAGAATGAAGGGATAAGCGATGTCACGCATGATAACAGCACCTCATACATTTCACATATGACCCTGTGGCATATAAATTACGGAGAGAATGCACTGATGTCGTAGGTGTACCATTAGAAATGTAATGAAAGTACCCGCCTAAGGAAGTAATCCATGTGGTCGATAATTTTACGCTTGCTTAAGGTAGTCTATTATTTCCGTTAGTAATCTTGCACGAACTTACCAAACACATCTATGTCACATGAAAATAGGTGTCAGAGGTGATATTTTCATGCAGAACTTGAGACCTGCTGATTATAGTAAGGTCTAAACGATCTGCAGGCCGTTGCAGTTGTGTAAGAGCCGCGCTCAAAGTGGTACGATAGAGCCACCGGTTGCTATCGAGGTGAGAGAAGCTAGCGAGGGTCCCATCCTGATCGCATCTCTGCAGTAGGCGGGCGACCGCTGGCTTCACCGTGCCTCTTCGAGCGCAGACGTTTACGCAACTGCACCAAGCTGCAGTTTTTTACTCGACTATGTGTACGATGAACACAGCATACTTTTCATTCGTTGATCCACGTTATTTCTTGCTGCACATTCATTTTCGTTTGTTGTTGTTATTTTCGTGATTGAACCCTAATTTCACACCTAGATCCAACTTATACTCTAAAAGGGGTACCATGCGCATGTTGCACTTATAACACCACCCTAAAACTGGGAGATCTGCATGAATAACTAAGTTGTTCCGTATGTCGAACAGTGCAGTAAATCCTGCCGTTTATTTCAAGCTCCTACATCCTCCTTAAAGGCATCACCCCACGAATCTGAGGTGGTGCAGATTTCAGGTGGAGTATTCGTATACAGGATGGGAGACTACGGAGAGGGGGTGATTCCATCCATTTCTTCCTAATTGCCGTAAAAAACGGCCCGGAAGATACGGCTCCATTCGTTTTGGCGCACCATTTTGTACAAGAGGTTTGATTGGAGCGCGCCAGTCTTGTGCGGCGCCGCATCTTCCAGGCCGTTTTTTTACGGCAATTAGCAAGAAATGGACGGAATCACCTCCCTCTCCGTAGTCTCCCATCCTGTATACGAATACTCCACCTGAAATCTGCACCACCTCAGATTCGTGGGGTGATGCCTTTAAATGATTAGTATATCCAGCCATCGCTTGCGACTATGACCAAAAAGAAGATTGAATTATATTATAAATAGATAATTAATATTGGGGAAGGGTTGTGGTGTCTTTTACATAGCAGAACCGCCGCACTCGATCATCCGAGCAGCAACAAATGGTTTCTTCCCTCCCTGTTTTCTACGTGGTTGCACCCTAATTCAAAACGAGTATTGCCCGATCGTAACACCGCAACTGGCATGATGACTTCCCCTTAGGTCATAATTTGGTGGGTGTTCTCTGGCGTAAAGGTCTCTGTAGTCTCAGACGTGCACAGTGGGGGCAACATGTCACGAGTTTGAGCGTACTGTAGTCAGCTAAAAGTTTTTAAGTATGGTATATTTCTTAGTATTTGGACCACTCTCATAAAACGTGCGAAAAGCAATTGTTCCCAGTCAATCCTGAAATGTCTCATCATAATCACTTAACCGCACACATCATTACTGTCTCCTTCTCCCGATCAATGGAACAATAATCGTAGCGCGCTGGTGCCAATCTCAACGAAGAGGGATTTTGCTGCTACTACGACTATTATGTTATCCCCAACAAGTGCAGTTGCTGGAAGAAAGACGAACAACTGTCTCAAATATGAAAAAAGAGCTATGAGGAACTTATCAACGTTTTATCGATTACAATCCCATCCTCCCATGAATGCGGACAGTAGTTCTCGTAGACCTCAACCGCCGTAGACATAGATGCGATAGTAGGAACCGGTGTTCCGACCCCATCACTTTTAAACGGCGAAAGGACCACCATCACTTCTGGACGGTTGACGAAAGAACCCCTTTCACTTTTCGACGGTTTTCGGGGGGACTTCTAGCACTTTTGGACGGCTGCTGAACGGATTCTCATTACTTCAGCTGCACCCCATGAGCTAGACCCCTTCACTCGAGGAGGGTCCAGGTCCTCCTTAACGCATCTTTGACCGTAGACCCAACGTGTCGGCTGACAGAGTTCGGCGTCGATTGTAGATGAGTCATATTTCTGTAAGATGATGCCGATGTATTGTTGTGGAAGAGATTGCACAACCATCCTCGGGATCCTTTTCGGTACCATTGTGCCAATTCCTAACCAACATTCTTTCTGCAATTAGCTGTGTAGTGTGTGTACAATTATTCTTTTTAAATCTTTTCTAGAACTAGAAAATGTAATTCTTCAAGAGCATTCTTAAGTAATCGAGGTGCAGATTGTGTTTGCTGTTACTAAATATTGAAAATAAACTGTAATGTGAAGTAGTAATTCGTTCGACGCTAGTTCTCGCGTGCACTCTCATAGCGCATGAGCGCTGAGTAAAGCTTGCCTCAAGCTTGTATCTTAATAATGAACAAGCGAGGTGTTTGAGTGAAAATGAGAACAGCGAGGTCAAAGTGTATTAAAATCACACCAAAGGGGAAAACTGTTTTCTCAACACGTAGTTTGTGTCTGGACATAATGTAAAAATATATCCGGTGTCATCTTAATTGTAAAGTGAGATTTCATCCATGAACATAAAATTATGTCTTACGTTTGATATAGATTCAGTTTCAATCCAATTTGCTGGACCGTTGATTTCAGGTCCGACGTCGCCAAAATCCCAGTAGGCGTCGCTCTGCCGATCGTTCTTTGTGCTTTCCTTCCTCACCTCAGGAACAATCCCTCGTTTCCTTCTCTGCCGCCTGTCGATAGCGACCAGAGAACGCGGTTTCGGTAGCACCCCAGAGGTTGTTTTAGAACTTTGACATATTTGAACATCCACCTAATGAATACTCGATTCCAGGATTGTATGGGTCCAGACATTGAGACCCTCATCCTCGTACTCTACCGTCGTCCTCCTTAGCGGGTCCGAGCATCGTCCATCACATCACTTCTTACCTTAACCAAGTGAATTTATTACTGATCAATTCCTGTCTACAAAGTGTCAAGGAGAACAAGAAACAAAACCAGTGAAAAGAACAGGGTATGCTCATCTTCTGATTTTTACTTTCCGAGAAAAAAAAATGGAATTTATTCATTATGTTCTGAAATCTTTGTGATTTGACATAAGACTGATTTACTAGAGCAACACTAAGGGCAGTATTCTCAAAATTCTTGTGATCTTCGTTATCCATTAGCTTTATTCTACAGAGTCTTTCGCGACAGTTCTTAAGTTTGTTTAATATACAGATGTCCGTAAAAGTCGATTCTTGTGTTAGCCCAACGAAGCCTTGCGAAGAACAAACACCGGTCGAGGAATACTTCTTTGAAGGTAACTACTAATTGCTTCAGTCCTATTTCATTCATGTTTCATTCGATCAGATGAGTTTTTTCCTCGTTCACAAAAAAAAACTGGATGTAGGTCACCGATGTGACTGCAATTCGTCGTTAAATCATAAGAAAGCATCTTAGAGGGTTCTCAGAAATTGGCAATATTCGACAGTTCATATAAATATTTTAAGTACTGTACTAGGAATACACTAGTTGAGTGTCATTAAGGAACTCATTATCATTGCAGTGTCTGTCAGGAATTCATTATCATTACAGAGTACATATGAAGGCAGCATAACACGAAATTAAAGATGTTGGGACTCCTAAGCGAATGGATGGAGAAACGAACTTATTGGATATACGTGTAATTACGTTCAATTCCTCCTAGTAAAAGAGAAAAAGGTGTATGGAACTGCCCTTGTTCTTCTTGTATCTCCAACTATGGTACATATTACGGATAGTATGATGATTTCAACCCGCAGCGCGCCAGCAATTGTACAGATGGGAAATCTTCAGCTGCTTATTTGAGTTACGGAATTCTCTTTTTTCTACAGCGTAACAAGTTGCATCGCAGGGGACATGGATGAATTCAATCGTGTTACTCACACCTTTTTTGGATTGATTGGCGAGAACTACATCTCTGCCTCCATCCATCTTCGTGGAAAGATCCCATCACCTTCAATCTCGTGATACGTTGCCTTTAATATGTCACCTTGAGACCAGTAACTTGCATAGTTGTTCCTTTTTTAGCTTTCTATTATATCATACTTTTATATTTGCTTTGTCAGGTGCGGAGAAACTTCTGGAATTGTGGTTTGGAAACAGAAACGCAAAAACCGGGTCGCTTCGCCTCATTCCTAGATATGAGCTTGATGCTATGCTCGATATTGCCAGATGCAAAGTGCTGCAGTCTGCGCATACTGGACATATCGACAGCTATGTACTAAGGTGAGTTGTGAACAAATGTTAGTGAATAATAGAAGGTATGTCAGAGGTAATACAAGGAGTAAGGAAATGAGATACGGTCTGCGCTGAATATGATCAGTGCGGTGATTAGGGAATTAGGAACGTTCGATTTGGGAAGGCGAAAGGGAAAAGAGATTGTGTAGCTGGTAGCGAATATGCGCGCGTCGTGGCAGATGCGTCATGGTCATCCTGTTAAGAACATTTGGCGTCAGTCGTAGTTACACTACATCTTAACACGTGAGAGAAAAAGATCAAAGAAAACGTGTGCTTGTGTTTCTCCCGCTTTAATGACTACACACTTGTGTTGTTGTGAAGCGTATATCCAATGTTAAAAATCTATCTAATATGTGTTATTAAAACATGCACTAGGGTGATGAAAATGCTGGGATACTTCATTGATTTATAGAGATCATTATCAAACTTTAGTTATGTTTTACTTCTTTTAAGCGAGAGCAGTTTGTTCGTATCGGAGCGTCGCCTTATTCTGAAGACATGCGGATCCACACGCCTTCTGGCTGCGTTGCCGATAATAATCGAGCTCGCAAAAAGTTATGGGGGCTTTGATGAGGTATGACGTAGTCGACTCGTAGTAATTTTATTGTTTGTGAAAGGGCAAGTACAGTAGTAGAAGATAGTATTATTGATCTGGCTGGAGGTGTAGTGTATTTCCAGAAGCGAATGAGTGTAGCTGTTTTACTTCACTTCCTTTTACACAGAAGATTAAAAAAACCTTCAAGTCTCTATGTAACCTGAAAACTTACAGCTTTCAAGTACTGATGTTTTAAGGAGCTTGCGCGTCCAAAATACGCATCTGAGATCTGATTTGAAACATTTAGAATGCTGTTAGTTATGGAGCTGTTCTTACATAAAGACTTACTTGGGATGTAGTTCAGGACATTTGCAAAATGCCCATTATTGTGAATTGAAATATCAGTTTTCACCGAAGTCCGTTGATATGGAAAAATTTGGGAATTTAGAACAAAATATAGAAAAAGTCCCTCTGTTCTCAGATTTTGTTTTAAGGTAGTCTCAGTGTACTACTCACGCAAGAATTTCCTTCGTCCCGAATTGCAGCCTGAAGAGCACCGCTCTTTTGATGCAGAAGTTGAATATCTGGACGGATTCTTTCATGGTGCGTGCGTTTTTTCTTCTCATATTATCATACAGGAGTGGTTGTGAAGGAAAGAGGACTACTAAGATAAAATCCTACAGTCTCTTTAATTGCACCCATGCTGATAAAGACCGAAATGCTCTTTGAACAACCCCATTAACCCCACTTATCATCTCATTCTTGAGTGGCTGTTATCGTAACGTTTTCAGCATAGTCTCCTTTGTTTCAGATGGACATGCCTACTGCATGGGATCACTCAAACAGGACTGCTGGTATCTATACACCTACCATGTTCCCCAACCTGTCACAAAAGTAGCTGTTAGTTTTTATGGTCTTTTCAAAACATAGGACAGAGGCCAACTGGAATGAATTGCAAAAGAAATATCTTTTCCACCTCATTTTTATGAGATCATTTAAAAGTTGTTCTTAGAATGGAATGATATGTAAGGCTTCAAAGGTTAGAAACAAATCATGGGCCCGTTTGAGTAATTGCAATGAAAAAGATATCAAATATAAGGAAATCCACACAATGAGAAGGAAATTTAACGCCAGTCATGAGGTAAATTAATGAGAAGAAATGCGTGGTTTTAGGATCATACACTGGAAATACTTATGACAGATCTTGATGAGGACGTATTGCACACCTTCACAAAGGATGCATGTGAAAATGGAAAGGATTGTACGGAGGTATGTTTAGAATCAAGTTGTTCTTGCTTTGGAGTTTCCTTCGCTCCCTAATAAGCATTCTCATACACTTCAGCGTGCCGGAATTAATCGCATTGTTCCCAAGGGAACAGTCATTCACGAAGAACTTTTCGAGCCATGTGGATACAGCATGAATGCGTTTTTGCCGGACTCGGTTTGTACTTTGCCTTAAGTTCCTTTTTTCCCATCTAACGCATGTGGATTATCAGAGTAATTGTAGGATCACTATGCCACCATTCACGTAACGCCTGAGAAGGAGTTTTCGTTCGCGTCATTTGAAACCAACCAAGACCTCGTCTGTTTGTACAAACAAACAAAGGAAGTGCTGAATTGCTTCCGGTACGCCCTCATCCTATTTTCTACGCTACTTGTCCTTAACGCAAGTCCATTTCACATTCAGTCCTGGGAAACTTCTAATGACTGTGTTTGCAAACGATGGCTCGAGCAAGGGGCGTGATGCTCAGCAACAGTTGTGGGATCGCGAACTCCCGGGATACAAGCGCACCAATGTGCAGTTTGTCAGACTTGAGGTCTGTTTAATTGATCTCAGGCTCGTTTAACTTGAGTAGACGTTTTGATGTGCTCATATTTAATATACTATTATTTTAGTAGCGAGACTGACATATCATCTTTAAAAAAAACAAAGTAATTATTCATGGTTTCTTAGAAGAACTCGAATCCTGTCGTCGTATAGGAATTCTTTGTCGAATATTTGAAGTTTTTTTTTTTAACACAGCTCCACAAACACTAGCTTTCTTCGGCTGGGTTCATAAATTCGTAACAAATGTACACAACCTAAGAACGCCTTACTAAACACACCTTGATAGAAACACATTTGGGCGATTTTTTAAAATGAAAGCTGGTATTTCAAATTGCCGTTTTGCCTCGCCCGATAGCGCAGTTCTTTTTTTCTAAGAGAAAAAAAACGAGGAAATGTTGTTGACAATTCTGACTTGAAATGGTGTGATAGATGTGATTCAGACGGAGACGCTGGTATATGCACACTTCGTGAGGAAGGACGGCACGGAGTCTTCAAGCGATGAGGATGATGGAGCACTCAGCGAATAGGCCGGTTGGCTGAAAAAAACGCCTCTGTCTCATCTGCTGTCTCGACAGTCGTTATTAATTCAAATGTCTTTTTCGTTGTGTTGCGTTCGTTTGCTAGATTAATTTCTATTATTACTAAATTTTCGCGTAGCTTTTTATTTAAGAGGTTATTTATTCCTTAATATTTTTATTGTAACTCTCGAAAGTTGTTCAGGAATTTTACGTGCGAGTTTCTGTTTTTGTTTCTTTTCCTAGAAAGTAGTTCATTAACTGTTTGTTTATCCTTCTGCGCAAACATAAATAAACATAACGTTATGGATTTTCCATTGAATGTCACATCATATGTCATTGCAAGACTGTTTGAACCAGTGTGGAACATATTGTTTATATGGCTTCATGGCTCACTTTCATGACACACAGCCTGGGCTTTCATAAGAAAAATCGCAGAGACAATGCACTGCACAGAGGGCGCATATCTCTTATTTCATCGAGATCTGAATCGATTAAGTACGTCATCCCTTCCTGTGATCAAGTTTACAGCGTTCCTAGTTGACAAGAACGGCCATTGACGTCCACAAAGCGTAACTGATTTCTTTTTATATGTGAAAAAGAGCTATTGTGCCCCATTTTGATATATTGATGTGAGCAAATAAGTGGCAGGTTGTGGAAAAGCTACAAACTTGTGACTGGTGATTTATATAGAGAGGTTTTTTATTTGCTATAAGTAAGAGGTAGCTGTTAGTAACAAAATGGGGGAATTTGATCATGTCATAAATGTTTTAATTCGAGTCGTTCATGTGCACTTCAGAGCGTTAAACAGTTGCATTTCTTTTTCTGACGCAAGCGGAACGGGTGGGCATTCGCTCACTGGGAAGATATCCCGTTATCCAGGCGAACAAACAGCATGCATGTATAGCCGCGTTTCACAGCATGTTGTTTACTGATTTCTACAAACACTCAAACTCAATCACTACTCTGCTTCTTCCTCATTCCACATCGGTCGTATCGTATTCGAACTCACCTGTAATCGTGAGTGGCTCATCTATAGCTCAAAAATCGAGCCCAGGGCTCGATGAGCAACATACTTCTGTAAGTTTTTAACTAAACCATCCACAATTCTTATCATGGTAATCCGCAAAGATTTGATCGAATACCCGCAGTTGCGGACATTGATGAGAGGGAAAAACGTTTGTTGTGCGTTTCTTATATGTCGCATGGGAACTGGATTCTCCGTGACTTGACTGCAAATTGTTGATTTTTCTGCTCAGCAGTTTTGCCATGCAAATCCGATTTTTAGCAGTAGCTTTTTCGCTTTTTTTGAATATTTACGGCTTTATTGCTGTGGCCAGGCTGAATTCGTAAGCCTAACACATCATAGCAGTATATTTTATTGTTCTTTTAGCACATTTTAGTTCCACACATTGAATGTTGTTTCAAAGTATGTGTAAACAATTTTAAGACTTCATACAGTTCGAATGCTTTGAATTTGAATGTTTCTTTACTTGGGCTATTCTAATCAATTGAAGCGTGAAAGGGCATATAGAGTTCTTTTTTTTGTTGTTGTTGCAGGAACTAGAGGAAGAGGAACCGGCATCTATGCTTAGATTGTCCGGTTTGGCAGTCTCGTTTGCTGCAGCATCGGCTTTCCTTTATGTAATCTGGAGAAGTGGACCGTCATCAGAAAGTACCACTAAATTAGCCTTTCCAAAGAATCTTGAGGATTTACGAGAAATTGCCGATGAACTTGATGGCTACAAGTCAGTCCTTTAATTTCATTCTTTTGTTTTGTCTTGTTTTAGTGGTTCAATAAATGCTTTCATATCATGAAAAACATTTTGAACTTACACATTCATGAATATAGAACGTAACGTAGGGCGCAGAAGAATGCGTTTTACGAACGTTGATGAAAAAAAATTAATTCAACGTTGTGAGTCTCAACGCTAAAGTTGGGAAGTCTAGGATTTCAGCTCGTTGTACTTGAATGGTATTTCTGTTAAAAAAATATTTAAAATAGGTAAAGCGCGTATACTTACAGCTCGCTTTTAACTGTGAAACTCTCAAAAGGCTGCAGATATTCGCCGTAATGTGATTTTGGCGACCCGTCCATCTATATTGAAAACACTTGCTTGCACCTTACTCAGTGTCATTCACGTAGACATTCACGTGTTTAAAACTGCACGTAGAAATGTATGTATTGCACTGTATCGCAGATAAATTCACGAATGTATTGCACGATGATTCGTGAACAATATTTGGATAAAGTGCACAAGAAAGTACGTGGGACTATCAGAATTCGGATAGCAGTTCCGTGTTATGATGACGAAGTTGAAAGAACGGGACTTCTTGGGCCTCTCTTTTAGAGAAGAATGCTCTTCTACAACAAGTATCAATTTCGTTTGATAATCCTACTGTGATCCGCCATCTTTTCGTTCTTCATGTATTTACCGACGCTATTTTATTACGCGATTTTCGCACAATTTTTATTTGAGATAAAGACCACGAGTACAGCATTTTTTTTTTGGCAACGCTTTCTCAAAACTATGCACTTTTTTGGATTTCCTTGCTTAGATACAACGAAAGTAACCCTATACTCTTAAGGGAAGGGAAGTTTTCTTATTTCTTAATATCACACTTGTGCTATTCTTTTGGTAAAGAATAAGCCTATTCAAATCCCTAGACATCCCTAAAGTTACATTTTCGCATAAATTCCAGAACTAATGAGTTGAAAGAGTGTCGAAGTCAAATCTTGGTTACTTATAAAAATATTTGTGTTGGATACTTGAAGTTTCTCGTTGCCAGCATTTAGATTTTATTGTAGCGAAAGGCTTCTTGGTCTCGTGTATTTAAGTATGTGAAATAGAGGCAAGTTTGCAATATTGGCACGCTTTTACCATTTTTAAATTGTTTCTGATGGAAAATATTGCTTTTTTTTTTCTCTAAGCAGCACATGGAGTAGAATTTTCCTTTGTATAAATAAATAATGTATTTTTGTCTTACAAATATCTTGCATACATACTTGACTTCTCGAATCATGTAGAATTTGAATAAATGATATCTGACGGTAACGGTTATAGTAACGGTTTATTCGAATATCTATGCACCTTTTACACAGTTTCAGTTCTCCGCAACGTATTGACTGAATAAATATTTTCATTAAGATCGTTACAGGAACATAATCGTATTGAGTGTAGTTTTTAGGGATGCTCATCCGGTGTACACTGCTATAATATTCGGTTATGCCTACCTCTACAAACAAACATTTGCGATTCCAGGATCATTTTTTCTGGTAGGTGTTTTTATCATGAAATTTCCAACCTATTCCCTTCGTAGCTTCCAGTGAAAGCCATCTTGTTTTCAAATGAAAGTGTTTATGTTTTATGTTTAATAGGAAAGGGCAGCGGAGCAGAAACCTGAATGTCGGTCTTTGTTACTTCACTCGCTTCGATTCTTTTAATTGGTACTTTGAGATTTCTTCATACAATGACCATCCAGAGCTTCCTCAGTTTTTTTTTCTTTTTCTATGCTACAAGGTCTTTTTTAAGCAAACAACTGTTATGTGGAAGAGTGTTTTCCGTTTCGCCAACATTGCTTTTGAGGCTTATGTCGCACAGGAGAGAAGTCACGTAGGGTTGACCATTACCACTGTGAAATTCTTTTGATGGCTCAGTGATTCATCGATATGTTCGGAGCGAATGTTTGAACTTTCAATTCTTGTGAATGATTCTGCTAAGGAAAACAAGAAGTGGGGGAAATATAGAGCTTTTTTGTAGTTATGGTAACCTAAACTTAAAGTTAATTCGAAAGTTAGTATAGTTGGAGACTTAACTCTCTTTTCTTATGCGCTTGTTCTATTGCTGTTTTATTGCTATATTTCACATGTAGAGCTATATATAATACATATTGTAGAATCTTTTGGCTGGTGCACTATTCGGTGTTTGGTATGGGTCTGTTTTCGTTTGCATATTGAATTCGATTGGTGCATCTGGGTGCTTCCTACTCTCAGCGCTCTTCATGAAACCTATCATAGACAGATGCTTCAAAAATCGATTAGCCTTGCTTCGCAGAAAAGTGAGTTGATGACACTTTTTCTTTGCATTGATGTTTCATTTGATCCTCCTCTTTCAGATAGGTATAGAGCGACAGCAGTTATTTATGTTCTTGCTTGGAGCTCGAGTATTTCCGTTTTGTCCACACTGGTTACTAAACATCTGTTCGCCATTTGTCGGTGTTTCACTGCTTACTCACGCAGTCACAGTTCTAATAGGTTAGTTTCTGTTGAAATAACTTTTTATACACACTTTCATTGTCACTGATGTAGAAGAAGTGCTTGGGTCAGTTTGAGAAAGTGATGTGAAGATACAGAATAGGATCTCAACATTTCTATTCATATGTTAGTGCTAGTCATAGGTTAGCGCTTATCTACGTCTCAGGATGAGTCAGGAGACGTAGATGAGGGAAGCTAGGGACCCATATCTATCAGGGACGCTAACTTCACCTGCTGCTGCTTCGAGAGTGGTAAAATTAAAGCGTCTGCTTCTGTGGTCGGTGTGACGCATTGACGATTTTCTTCATTTTCCTATTACAACGAATGCTGTACACACAAATTTATGTTTGCGTTTGAAGGATACGCGCGCGGCTAGGTTAAGAATCAAAAGTGGGGCAAAAAAGGCGGGGGCGGTCATGAGTTGAACAATATGTTGCCGTTTGCAGCAATTGTATACGTTGTTCCGATTTCACTGGCTCTTTGAGTAATTCTCTAATCAAAATTTATGGCTTTGGTAACCCTTGTACGTAGTACACGACTTGTCTGAAACTTATGATTTCTAGGTCTGATCCCATACAATGTGTTATGCGTGCGTGCTGGATGTGTTCTAGCAAGCGTTCGTTCCATTCACGACGTGTTTGATGTGAAAACTGTTTTGGAATTACTAGCAGTTGCTGCGCTTTTCATTGCAATCGGTCTGCTCTCACGACGACGTCGACGAAATGAAGTGGAGTTGCCGCATGACGCCTCAGAGTGAGACGAAATATTATAGTTTCCCCTAGATTAATGATGTAGTGACTGTAGATGATGTCTAGTCGATTTTTAGTGGTGTGATTTTACAGTTCCATGGTTGCCCTAGCAACTGATTTCCTCACTCTTGTCTTACGAACACAATCCTGAGCATCTAGTTTGTAGGCGTTTGTGATTTATTTATAATAAGATAGTGTATTCCTCATAAGGAAACGACCTCTTTTATTGCTCAGTCATAGGAGCCTTCCTATTCGCCAGTTTATCCAGTTTTGTTTATTACCTTCTTCTAATTCTTGCTTCTCGAAATTGTTCCTACATTCCAGTTCTGCATTTGTGGATATTCACGGGTATTTCGCTAAGAATTTATTCTTATTAATCCTAGTTGTACATTTTTGAGTCGTCATTAATCATATTAAACTATAATATATACATTTATAGATAGAATAAACAGTTTAAACGTGTTCTTGGCTACAGAGGAAAGAAGAACAGCTATAAAGCTATAAATGGTCGAGGTGCACTTGAGCTTCACAGATGAGTTAACAGCTGTTTACAGCCGAAGGAACAACGTTTTCACATCCTGAGGATCTTGTTGCGGCTTCAAGGATTCCTTATACTGAAATTAAAGTTGTACAAATATCGCCTGTAGTAGCAATTTTTGAAGAGCTCTTACCTTAAAGGATTGAGGTACATCTTCGTTCCTTTGTACTACAGGAACTGCACTCACTGAAAAAAATTCAAGCAATTTGCAACACTTCTCCGAAGTATCGTATCCTTTATTATATGATTTGATTTAATACGAGATTTCCGTACGAATTTCTCGATGCGGAAACATTTCGTCGTAAATCCATTTGAAGCTTACTCGTAATAGTACACACTCATCCAGAGATTGATTATTTTCCTGTTCGTAATTACAACATCGGTAGGAATTATGTTTTTCACAAAAAGTGGGATGGTTTGGTTTTTAGAGAATAGCTATGAGAAGTTTGGGTTTCGTTTTTTTTCTTTTAAAACTTTTTTTTAGAACATTAAAACGTTCTTGAAACTGTTTTTGTAGTTTGTAATTGTAGTTCTGTTAAATAATCCTTCAAAATTTCTTCAAAACTAACGAGAAAAAAACCCAGTAAATTTGAAGATTTTTACATTTTAACATTTATAAAAGACTAAACAATGCAACTTCAACTTCCGAGTAATTTATAGAAATCCGCAGCCTGGATCTTAGATGTTCCATAGACGCTTTCTATTCTAATCCTCCCTTTTCACTCCCCACACCCTCACGCATACGAAACTACCAACAGCATAGTGGTGATATAAAGGACTCACCTGACATACAGTAGAATCCTTTCTTGTTTGAACGCCCTTTAACGGTGGTCAGATAGGTGAACTGAAATAGCCTTGAGAAATAAGGAATATGCCGAACAATTAACTGTGCACATAATCTTTTGAATTGAAATTTATCGATTTAACAAACAGGACATCTGCTAAATTAAAGACATAACACCTTCAGGTGGAGTATTCGTATAGGGGATCGTAGATTATGGGGAGGAGGGTGATTCCGTCCATTTCTTCCTAACTGCCGTAAAAAAAGGCCCGCTTTGAGCGTTCCGGCACGCTACTTTCTACGACGAGTTCGATTGGAGCGCGCCAGCCGTGTGCACGCGCCGCATCTTCCGAGCCGTTTTTTACGGGAATTAGGGAGAAATGGACAGAATCACCCCTCTCTCCATAATCTACGATCCCGTATACGAATACTCCACCGGAAATCCGTACCACCTCAGATTCGTGGGGTGATGCCTTTAATCAACGAGCGAGTGAGGAGAGGAGCTCAGTACGTCGCCGTCGCCATTGCAATAATTCATCATCACAATAAATGTATGAAAAACAACACGGAAGTTGTTTATGACGCAACCTAATATATTCGTGGCAAAAAAATCTCTGACTACATAGTACACACTCCCTGGTTACAGTAAGTTAATTAAGTTACTAGTACAATCCCTGGTTACTTAATAGTCAAAAAATTGAAAGAGAAAAGTTACACGGGTAGAAATCCCAGTGACCAACCTAACATCAACAATCAATTCAGGGAATCTCGTGGAATCGCGGCAGGCAAGTCGCCAGATCAAAAGACGATCGATCTATTATTACGGATCTATTTAAATCCAGCGATCTGAACTGACGTAGCTGTGGAACCTATGGGAAGATATAGAGTTCGCGGTGTAGATCACGAATATGAGGATGGGCCGGCTCAGTTTCCCCCAACCGTTCCTGAAATGGACTCGGAAAACCCGTATCCATGACCGAACGGGTGTTCAGAGATCGATGATGGGATCCTCTGAACAGCAGCCCATGCAAGCGAAACCAATGAATGAGTAGCTGAGGGTGGGGGAGGGGAGAGATCGTAACGTAACGTAACGTATTTTTCATATTTATTCTACTATTATTTTTCATTAATGCACTTTCATTATTTGTTTTATATTTAATATTTTTGTTGTATATTTATGGTAATAATGCTCATTCTGACGCATCTCGTAGGAACTAAAGCAGTTCCTACTCCCTTTTTCAGGATGATCAGATCAGGGATTCTATCCTGAACTCTACATTCTCCCACAGGTACCTCAGCATAGTTAGTTTCGTGGAACGCTGCCTTTAAAATACGCTTGGAGACGTGTGGGGGAGGTATAGTGAGGGAATTATCACGGTGAGACTGGGTTCCTTTCCCTCAGTAACAGCAATGCGTCACCGGATTCCTCGTGAGAATTCGGGATATGATGCCTTTAAGTAATTTATTAGATGATGCTTTCAGAAAAAAAAAAACTATTCTCTCAAAAAATAAATCTCCGAAAGAGAAACTTGTGGCTACGGGTGCATAAATCCTAATAATTTGTAAATAAGAAAATAATGGCTGGGAATGCTGTCCTCCGAGAACATCGCTTCGTTGCGCGATTTTCCCAAATCATTTCCGACCAAGAAGAAAAAATTGAAATTCGAAATTGAATTCTTTGACTAAAATAATTTAGAGTTTCCCTCTTCGCTTAAACCTCGTTTTCTGAAGATTTCATCGAATAATGTCAACTACAAAAGTCATTTCTTATAGCTATCCGGGAATTTCCGCCGATAGCCGGGATCAAATGCAAAGAGTTTGCAGTTTTTCGGCAAATAGGGTTTGACATCTGCACGCACATCGAAGAAATATGATTAGTTTACAATAGTCCTTGTTTTTCCATACAGGTTTTAGAAGAATGTTCGGATAATCCCGCATCCTTTTGACATGACGTTTCCTCCCATATCGCTGAATTGCAAACTATTTTGAACTGCTATAGCTTTCTTCTGTGCTCATCTATTTTTATTTTATCTTCCTTTTCTCTAAGCAGGATTATTCCAGGCTACCCATCCAGGTCATAAAATATCCTACGACAAATCCATAGATTTTTTTCTTCTGAGAACTGAAAACTATTGAGAAAATTTGAAAACATATCCCTTTGTAATGTTAATGTCTTCCAAATTTTTTGAAATCCTTAACTTCAATTCGTTCCCTTTTAGCTAAACTCTGAAAGTAGTCTCTTTCCCTCTTCGTCCAGGTTTATGGATATCTTACAATTTTTTTAAGATCAATTTCTTTAGATTTGTAACCTTCAGAGTTTTATTTTATCATTTCTTCCTTATTTTCTTATATTAGGAAAAGACAGGCTCTTTAAAGGGTGAAGAAATTGTTAATTATATTGTGATATAACAAAAAAATATAATTATAGTGACAGATATGATTGATTGTCAATGAAACTCTCAAATAATAAGAACTTAATCTAGAAAATTAAAATATTAAAAGTAAAAATATAAAACAGGTTGATAGGTAAGTAAAAATTAAATTTTGATGGAGAAACTTTAATTCCAACCCAAATTTATAAACAAAAACGAGAGTACATTGAGGTTGGAAAAGAGTTTCAGTTTGCTCCAGCATCAGAATGGATCGAAGCTAACTCAGGTGTCTGAAAATTATTCTTCGAAAATTTTTGGATACTGTAACGGCTTTTCTGACCCGCCAATATATTTGTGTGAAGAAGGAAAAAAGTAATATTGATAATTATTCCGTTTTGTAGCGCTCTACCCTACATTCACATGTGAAAGGACTTTTGTTATTTCCTTCTTGCTCTTTTTTCACTCATTACGGTCTTTTTTCTCCTATTTCCTACAAAAAAGCGGAAACAGGAAGCGGATACAGAAACAGGAAGTCATATCTGGGCTTAACACCTCATAAAACTTCCCACTCACCTATTTATGGTAACGTTATGTTTGCATACGAAGAAAAAAGGAAGAGACGATATGAAATACTTCAAATTAATTGGATATCTAGGGATGGTACTCAAAACCTCTGGATACGTTTACAACTCAGAGGTAATTCGCTTCACAAGTCCCTACAAACGATGAAAAGAATAGTGAAATTAAACACAGACGGTACTTTGCAACGGTTCGGAGATGTCACCGCTGAAAAACAACGGCTCTGTTAGTTCAAAAACGTTAGCCAGAATAAGGATCAATAACAATCTTGGTTCTGCTTAAAAAGTAGTGCATAATCTGTTAGTTCAGTTAGGAAGAGATATATGAATCAGAGCTAGTCTATCCACAGCAATAACAACATCACATCACTACCAGCGGAGTCCCATGTCCCCTCCTTTACTGGTATCGTTGCTCTTTGGCACGGCAATAAAAGCGTCGTATCAAAAAACCTACGAAGTGGGGAAACCTTTGGGAGAATACAGAGTTCGCGGTGAAGATTACAGGTGTAAGAATGGCCCCACTCAATTCCCCTCAATGGTCCCAAAAAACGGCGTGGGAACAGCGTTTATTCCTACGAGGCACGTTGGGACGCACATCCTTGTACCTTGACTTCGATCACTTCATCAGCCTATTTGTTGGTTTTACTTAAATAGACTGACGCGGAGACTCCAGTGACTTCCGAAGTCTCACTCGTGGACGCAGCGCGTGCACAATGATGAACCGTTCTTACGTATTTCGTAGGAATGAACGTCCCTTCCCACGTCAAGACAATTAGAGGGGATTGAGCGGTTCATACTCGTAATCTATACTCCGAACGCTATATTTGCTCACAGGGGTCCCAAAATCTTCAATTTCGATAAGCGCTGCCCTTAAAGAGAAAAAAAAAGCTGGTAGAAATGCAAAACGAAACAGAAACCGGGATAGTTTCGAAAGGAAACATCGACGGTGGATCTGGCTTGGTTTGAGAATTTTTTTCAAATTGCATAGGAAAATAAAATTTGCATGTATAGGCATACAGATGAACTCGCAAATCTCACACATTACATAAATATAAGATAAATTTGTCATTTACTTTATTGTATTTTATTTATTTTCAGAGTTATATTTCCCGAAAAAAGGTGAAAGAGGTATTTCCCGAAAAAAAAAAAACTTTTTAAAGCTCTAAAATCAGTGTTGGTTGCATACAAAAATTGTAATCTTAGGTTGGCGAGGAAGAGAAAATTATTAATAAATGCAGTAGTTTTCTTGGAAAACAAAATCTTGCACTTTTTCTCATTTTTTTTTCCAAAATGAATATAAAACTATAGGATTGGTGTGCGCTGTATGTACACGGCACCCTGACAGGTCCGTTGCCTAGTTAACAGTAGGCGGAGTTCTATTACTCCTATATAATTCCACAAAAATTCGAAAAAGTGAAATGAAATTCAGCTAACTTGTTTAATTTAATTTTACTTAGAATTTATTGTAAGATCATCGTTAAACTATTATTTCCCGCAAAAATTCTGGCTCGAACCCTGGTCGATCTTTATTTTTTTTATTTTTCTTCTTTATTTTTTTTTCATTTTTACTGTTCATCCTCCAATGTTATGCATCGTGTAACTCATAACTGTAGCCATGTGAACTGTGTTGTAATTTGCTCTCATTGAATTTTATTGGTGTCAATGTCATTCTCATACGAATTTTATGGGAAAAAATAAAATTGCTGCGAACGTCGTCGAATATGACT
The DNA here is from genome assembly GCF_031761385.1 of Necator americanus. NCBI lineage: Eukaryota > Metazoa > Nematoda > Chromadorea > Rhabditida > Ancylostomatidae > Necator > Necator americanus. The sequence continues at coordinate 36,397,743 of NC_087371.1, read as the reverse complement.
TCATAAAAAGAGGAGGAATGCTTTGAAAAATGAAGAAAAAAGAATAAAACAGATTATAAGACGAATTTCGTTATGTTACGCATAAAAATCTCCAACTCCCGCTCACAGATGGTTCCCGGGAAGAACCTACTGATTTTACTTCGAAGTTCACTGTTTTCCAGGCGCCACATCCGCAAAGGCAAGCGGTTGAGAATTAATGAGGTCTCCTCAGCTGCCTGTTCAACTAAAGCCAATCAATAGCCTGTTAGAGCAGGTTGGAGCGTGTACAAAAGGGACGCGTTCTAACGTGCCTCGTAGGAATAAACGCTGCTCCCGCGCCTTTTTCCAGGACTGTTAGAGGGAATTAAGTGGGGCCACACTTATTCCTGTAGTCTTCACCTCGAACTCTACATTTTCCTCACAGCTTTCCCAACTACGTAATTTTCGTGATACGCCACCTTCAATCCCGTGCCAAAAAGCAACGATACCAGTAAAAGAGGGGACGTGGGACTCGGGTAACAGTGATGTTATGTTGTTCGGCGGTGGACAGGCTATACCTATAGCTCTGTCTCATATATCCTCCACCTAATAAAACCCACGGTAGCCATTATTTTCTGATGTGATATCTCCGAATCGTTGTTTGAAGCGGAAAAAAAAACTTGGGCTTTTGCAAAACCGAAGTTTATTGCTGGTGGAACTGGATGAATGTTGTGGCGGATTCAGTTCTCTTTCTTCTGCTCTTCTGTTCATTGAATTCAGTTTCTCTTTGGAACTCATCACTCATCATGAATATTTTCATTCTAAGATTGAGTGAATAGCGCTGGCATGGTCAATCAGGTGTCTGAAGGTGGTAGTGTACCACCCATACAGATTTGGCGTGATCACTCCATCCATCACCGATTCAACGTTGACCAGAAAAGTAACTTCACCGTGACCAATTATGTAGTGATTGAGAATCCACTAACTATCTACTGTAACACATTCAGCTCTCAAAAATCTGACGTTTGTATGTTTGCCTTCTTACAATTACAACAATTTCTTAAAATTCCAAGGAAACGATGCCGAGAACATCCCGAATAAATCTGGTCAAAGCCAATAGTTAACGAGCCAATACCTCACTCTCTATTCCAGCAGGATGACCTGGGTGAGATGCTTTTTCAGCCTTGGCCTCAGCCGCATTGAACCATCTACCTCTATCATCTTTTAACGACCGCTTACCTTACAACGTCACTTCTTACCACTTAAGTTATTTCTATGCTTTTTAGCGCTGCTTTAATGACATCTTCATTATGTTTTTTTTTTGTTTTACATGATGTCATTTATCTATCATATACTCGATTTAGCGGGTTCAGTGCAGTTGGTAAGAGGTTCCGACGGCGACCGAACGATCGATTAATGGTTCGGATTCGGCCTGATGGCAACCAACCCCTTCATTCTTCCGAGATCATAGAATTGTTATGAGACCTGTCCAGAGGGTTTGTCTTGAGACATCGGCTGGCCCCCGCAAGTCATTGTATAGGCCAACACGTGTCCAAAAAACCCCAACAATTCCGCATCGCTATCAAACGTGCTGGTGCATCCTAGGCTTATTGATACGCTGGAGATTTTGCCCCTTAATCCTTTTATACCTGACTTTGCCAATCAAATTTCCCTCTAACAATTACTGTTTAAGAATTAATCTTGATTAATCTAGCTTTAACCCAATATAGTATGAGAAATCTTAGTCCGAGAAATACTCGGACATTTTTTCTACTACTCTAGAATCCTACTATCATACAAATTTTTCTACTACTCTAGAATTCTCGGACGGATTCATTATTAATTTTAAAAAATCTGAAAATCCAAAATTTTTTCTTCAGATCAGCTTTAGAATAGGAGGTTAGAAAGTTAGTAAAGTCTAATCGCGGCCGAATACATTCACCCAGTGATTGCGAAGCGTCTGCTGCAATGTATACGCTCTTCGCTTGATACTATAAATACACCTTGGCGATGACAAATGGAACGCAGTAGCACTTCCAGAAAATTTCTGGCATGGAATTAAATTTGCTTTTTTTTGAAACGAAACAGTTCAGGTACACGCTTCATGAATTTTGGCTTTTAAGAATTTTATAATGGAGATGTGGCGGTTATTCGCCTTACACGAACAATTGGCTTTTCAGGGAATGCTGGAGATTTTTGAAGATCTTAAACAACTCTAAATAATACATAGATAGTTCTTCCAAGAATTTTGCTCTAAAATCCATATGAAAGAAGGTCGTAAACAAAAAAAAGTTGCTAAAACTCTTGTAGAATATTGCTCTAATATCAAATAAAATAAAATAGAATGTAGAATGGCCAAATGTCACCGTATACGCCGTACCGTATAGCTTCCCTCTTGATGTAATTCTGCATTCACTGCCTGACATCCCATTTTTAAGCATTCCTCTGTTGCTCCTAGTATGGATGTGTCCTCCAACACGGCTACCATCACTCCAGAACATTCCTGAATTCCCCCGCAACATTTTGTTTACGCTGCGTATATGAAATTCATGAGAGATGTTTGTCCAACCTGGTTATAGTACGTCAAAAACATTGGCCTTCTGTCCTCCTCCACGGAGGCACCAATCGAGTTGTAATCGCTTGCTTCTTTTGCTATTTTACTACCTGCTACCTAGAACCGAACCGTTTAGTTACGGTAACGAATCGATGGATGGATGAAAACGTTTCGGACCTGGATTTGCTTATTTCCCGTACTTGAGTAGCCTGATTTTGAAATGGCTGTTCGACCTGTTAGAAAATTGTCGTCTGAAAATTGAATCGTATGGGAAAAATACAGGCGGAATATAACAAAATTAAGGAGGTCCACATTTCTAGACAGCTAGCTAGAGGTTTAGATGTGGCTTGATTTTGGTTGGCCCATAAGTCTTGATGTTTTTCGCTCGTAATAAGTTGCATCGTTGGTGATACCTGTGCAACCAGGACTATTTCACGTGCGTTTTCGTGGATTAGTAGTGGAGAATCGAGCATGAGCACGCTTATATTCGTGAACTGCCAATTCTAATCGCGAAACACGGTAAAGTAAGGGTGTTTACATAAGCTATTTCTATTCTTTAATTCTGTTCCATTGTATTTGCTGAAACAAAAAAGAAAAGTAGGGAAAATGGTAAAAATCAGAAGTTACGGCGAAGTGTTGATGGATTAGTTTGCAATATTCAAATGGACGGGCTGAATTTGGAGAAGACAGGAGTGGGATTTCCCAGATGACGTAAAAATATTATCCAGCGCTCCCCACCCTCCTCCTCCCTTCCCCCCTTTAAAAATGACCGTTGTACTGTTGACGGAAATGTAGAAAAAATCTTCACATTTATGAGATTTGATCCACTGGTTACATTGACAAGAAGCTAAGGCGCTCACCTCGAACTGCAAATGACAATTCCGTCTCCTCTTTTTTCGTGGAAAAGGATTGATTGGGAAGAGGATCATAGTTGGGCACCAGGTTCGGGCCCGAAGTCGAATGGGGGATCCTAGCGTGAGGCGCAGCGGATGACAACGATGGCCCTGTTGATTTCTGTAGTGGTGGTTCCATTTTTAAATCAACATATGCGTTTGTTGATGTTGGAAGCATAATTTCGATGTGAGCTTGAGCCGTAGTAGGAGGTATTGATGGTGGTGCAATATGCTTGGTGAAAGAAGATGATCGGATCAGATCATTTCCACCAGCATACGGTACTAAAGATGGTCCCGTTGGTCCTTTAAATGTTTGGGCAGTAGGTGGTGGAGGTGGTGGGACCGTTAATCTTTCACGTGGTTGCGCAAATGGTCCTCTTTCACTCGTATACGTAGAAAAACCTTCATTATTTCTTTGCATGCTGAACCATGTACGTGGTGGGGATTCTGGCAGCTGAAAAATTTTCTAGTATCCAATATTTTTGAGAAATTTTCCGTGAAAAATTTATGGTTAACAGGAAGAATTCCGAACTCACTTTTGGCTCATTTATCGGAGATGTGAAAGGATCCTTTGGAATCGGGGAAGAGTGCAGATATTGCGGTGGGGACGGATTTGAACGAAGAGGTTGTATGATGGCAGGAGTGACGTGAGGTGAAATTGATGGTGAGACCGGAAGAGAGCATGAACAACCGCTACATCCACAACTTGACGATAAGGCTAAAAAAGAGAGTTATTAAATGCAGCCTTAGCAGAGACATTCGATGTGCGGTTTGCTCACTAATCCCTAGAATTTCGGATGTATTTTTCAGGAATAGAGTAGGTATAAAAGGGAAACATCCCCTCAAATCTAGAAGAAATATACCTCCAGAGACCTCAATTCGCTCTTCTGTGGCGCAACTTTTCTTCACCTACAAAACGAATGATGCGATGGAAAATCGGAATGTGAATGTAAAAAGTAGTCTCGTCGGATAATGTGAACCCCCTGAATCTCTTTGAAGCGTCTGATTTCCAGTTTATTTGGTAAGCGCTGCGCGATTTAGTTCTTATTCATTAAAACTAATCTGATTCCCATAATGCAGCTCTTCTTCAATATAAATTTGAATTTGAAAAATTTCAAACTTGAATGAAAATAAATCCGAGAATTTCGTGGAACGCTGCGTTTACAGTGCTGTAGGATTCGAGTTTTGAAACCTGTTGAAATGTGAGTTGATGTCATAAAATAAGCTAACTAGCTAGCTAATAACTGCTAGTATTCGTGCAAATCACATTGCTATTTGATCGTTATACGAATTATGAGCTCACATAGCAGTTTTTACAGGTGGTACAGTAAAATTACAGTAGTAGAACAAATATGGAAAAGATTGTGATAAAAAAATTCATTAAAAAATCAAATAAATCATTAAATGAAATAGAAATAATTATAATTGAAAAAATACAATAAAAAAAACTAAATAAATCATTAAAAAAATTAGGTAAAATTAGGTTTAAGCTCGATGCATTTATTGCTTTAATTGACACTTTGGTAAAATTGTGTAGTCACTCATTAATTACTACTTCTTAATTTTTCTCGTTAATTCTTACTTCTTCTTATTTATTGATTTATTTGTTTGTTTATTTATTTATTACTGCTCAATGACGTGCAAAAAGGATGTGGAAAGAACGAAAATGAATAAATACAGAAAATACAGGAAAAAGAATTGAATGAGCAGGGATTAGTCCTTTGTACGATTCTGGCACAAGGATGATTTAGTAATGAAAAGAATCAAAACTCAATAAGTTAGGTATTAGGACCTGAGGGATTATGAAAGTGTAAACTATAAAAGTAAAAAAGACTAAAAACTAGACTAGACTATAAAAATTAGTCTTATTAGTTACTTATTGATTTTTATGAGCTGTACACGAGGTTCTTAATTTTATTGGCTAATGTTTGGCCAAATCAATACTACATAAGGCCGAAGTTCATTGAAAGTCGAATCGATTTCGATAAATACTCAGTTTCAAGTGTATTGAAATTGTAAATAACTCTTTTGCACTGGACCGGGGAGTGCAACTTGGGGTTTTTGGCTGGTGCAAAGTAGTTTTGAGTCATAATGACCCTCAAAATTGTAGACATATGTATTAAATTAATGTATTAAAGTAAATCATGTATTAAATATTAAAAAGAATCATGTATTAAAGTAGTAGTAAGTTAAGTATTTAATCCGATAAAATGAGGAGTAAATTTTGGATTCGTTTTATTTTTTCTTACCAAACGTAAGGCAAAAAGAAAACAAGTCTAGGATCCGCATAGAAAAGCAAAAAAAAAACCAAATTTTCTCTTCATTGCAATTTAAGTAGTTAAATACCACGTGTTTTAAAAAAAATTGCCTTTTCGAAGCAATTTACCCTCGGAAACACTCTTTTACAAGATAAATAACCTTCCATGAAAGATCAGATCCAGAAACAAGGGTCAGAGTCACCTCAATGATCACAATAAACCATTCTTATTCCTTCTTCACTGCGCTCTCTTAATTTTCTGTCAATTATGGTTCTTTCTGAGGAGTAACTGAGAATCTCGACGACATTTTGTAGCGGCTAACGTTCGGCGCCGTCAACTTTTTCCAAATCTCGAATCGAATGGTCAAGGACATACGCGTCTTATCCTCTGGAACATCCCATTACATCATAGATTTCGTTTTTTTTTGTCTAGACATTTTTTAAAATGTATTTTTACTCAGCCATAGTTCTTTCAAAATTTATAATTGTTTGTTTATTAAGCAAGGTAGATTGAACTTCACCTATGGACGAGTTGTCATTATCCCAAACTTCAAAAAAAGGATCAAACCTTCACGTCTCCGTGGTATCTATCAGCTAACTGTTTTCACTCGTATAAGGAAGAGGAGCTATCCACCCCAGAAAAAAAGGCATAGTCGGATTAAGACGAAATGAACCTATTTATAAATTAGCTAAATAAAAATTTTAAAAAAATCAATGTAGGAACGAAATTTGTGCGTAAACGGTTGAAATTGTTGCGTAAGCGGTTGCGCTCGAAGTGTTGCGGTGGAGCGTAGCAGCTAGAATCGAGGCGGGACCATCGGGTACTACAGTGATCAGTGGGGCTAGCAAGTGTCCTCCCTAGATCCTAATCGCAACGCTAGCTTAGGCAGCTGCACCGAGCTTCATTCCGTTTTAACCTGACTATAGTCCTAGAAAGAAATTAATGAAATCGAATAAATTAGAAAAATAAATAAAATAAAGCAAATAAAAATTTTAAAAAAAATCTAGGTAGGTATGAACGTTAGCTTACTAATTGCATGCTTGTTTTTTGAAATATTTAATGGCCCTATATTTTATTTATTATTATTATTATATTATATTAATTTATTATATGATATAGAAAGCTCATCTATGCGAAGAGGATATATACGATATATCCGAGACTATCGAGGATACCTGGGACTCGTTGTTTCACCGTAGCGTGAAATTGTTAGGCTTCAAATTTCCAATCAATAATTAGTTATTTTCCAATCTTTGACGTATGACTGGAGGAAAAACATGGGCTATGGATTTTTTATTCCAGGAATTATTTAGGTAAAGAGTAAGGTATTTAGGGACCTTTAGGTAAAGTACTTTAAAGCTCGCTAAAATTCTTACTTCTCTCTCTCTCCGTAGAAAATCGAGTCAACATCACTTAGCCTTAGTGGTGGCGGCGATCGCGCCGGCGCGCACACAAAGCGTGAAACTGGCTTTTCTTTAAAGACTTTTTCAATAGTCAACACTGAATCCAGCTAATGTGGTGTCCAGCACTTAAAATGAAGAGCGTTGAAGTCAAAAAAGAAGTGCGCTTCGTCTCCCTCCCCTTCGCTTATTCGACCATATTTTATCCGTCCATGTATGTGAGGACAGGTTCGGGCACAATATTTTATGGCAACATTCCAGATTAGAACCAAATTTCGCGCAAGTAGTTTGTTATCGTGTTATAGAAAGAAATTAAAAGTGAAAAATGACATGAATAGCAGGGGAATATTTTAAAAATTATTACTAAATTATTATTAGAGGAATTAAGAGTGAAAAATAACATGAATGGCAGGGAAATATCATAAAATGATTATGTATATATTATTATTAACTATATATTATGTAGTATATATGTTATTGTTAATTATTATTATTTATTATTATTATTAATTACTTTTACTATTATTAATTACGTAATTACTGTGATTATTATTATTATTATTATCATTATTATTTTTATCGATCAATTAGAATTATTTGAGGATTTGGATTTGATTTGAGAGCCATGGACAACAGAGACGAAAGTTGCAAGGAGATAGAGGAACAAGTGGTTGTGCTACGTTGTTATTATGCAGTTATTATGCTGTTAGATATAGTTTTAAATATGTTTTTGTAGATATATTTTATTGTTTTATCTGTGTTTTTATTCTTTATTTTATTTTTTCATTCTGATTTATTTATTAAAGTTTGTGACAGCATCGTTGCGCAAGGCGGCAATGAGCCTTTTTTTGACTTTTTTAAAATATAAAATAAAACAGATATTCGGGCGCAAGAGGAATGAAATGAAAAGGAAAAAAAAAGATATTCGGGCGCAAGAGGAATGAATTTATTCTAAATTCACGTATGATAGGCATTAACAAAGCATCACTTGGAACTAGGGATAGATAGGAATAGGCCATTTTCTGCTCAGGATCAGTTGTCGGGACATTTTAGATTTACTGTAGAGGAAATATTGCAGAAATAGTCCCCCCTTCTTGAAACACAATTGACAACGACTAAACGAGTTAATAGAAGAAATATAAGAAATACTGATAAAAATAAATATAATGAAATAATAACAATAAAATAATTATCATAAAAATAAAAAAATAATAAAATAAATAATATTAGATAAGTGATAAAAAATAATAAAAATAAAAATAAAAATGTTAAAACGTTATGCACGTTCCTAGTATTATGACGTATTCCTAGTACTATGATTTCAGTCCCACCCGTGACGAGAGAGAGAGAAGGAGAAAAAGAGAAAGAAGGAAAGTAGGTAAGTAAATAAGAAAAAGAAAAAAAAGGAAGGAATAAATTCTTTTAGCTGTTGTGATGACGCAAGAAATAGATTTGGAGACAGTGCAGCTGTATAAATTTTGCTCCCCTTGAATCTTTTCTGGATCGGCTCAACGCTCACTTTTTCTCGAATTTTTTTCTTTTAGAAGCATCGTTGATGGTCAAGTCTCAAAAAAAAAAGAGTCTCAAAAAAAGGATAAACAAACAAAGAGCCAAAAAGAGAATAAAGACAAGAGGTATAATCTCGTTGGAATGAATGGAAATTTATGAGTATGAAAGGATAACGGAAAGGGAATAGAGTAAGTGACTTACGTGATGAAATGCATGTGTTGACAGTATTTACAAAATTTCCGAGTATTAGCAGGATAAGCATGTGTTGAGTGTTGATGATAGGAATACGTCGTAGGCGGCTTTTCTTTTTCGGAAGAGGTCAGTGGGGCGGGCGTTTGCCAACCTCACTGGAACTGGTTCCGGTGAGGTACGCCTGCATGCTCATTACTATTCGAAAATCCTCGCACCCTGCTGATCACACTTTAGGTCATACTTTAGGTCATATCATCGATCATATTGATTCCAATCAGATTTGAAATCAGATCAGTTATCTAAATCTGATAGTAGAGCCCTGGAAAATAGCAGGAAAATGCTCTGCTGATGATGCCGAGACAGACGCAATCCACGTAGAATCCAGAGAAAAAGAATTTCTTTGAGGAAAAATCACTGTAGATTTTTGTATCGACAATAATTTTTTCGTGGACCCATTTTCTGCTCAGGATCACTTGTCAAAATATTCTAGATTATTTCCACTTTTATTTTTGCGCGCTTTGGACATGAATTTATTTTTTTAAACTTAGATATAGACGCTATTACGGTGGATATTCTTGATTTCTGGAAATAACTCTAAAAATACTTTCTAGAACTAATATAATAATATATTTCTGGAAAATTTGAAGATATAGATAAAAATGAATATTTGCTCGTTTCTGAAACTAATATAACGAACGGGTACAACAATTCTCAATCCATCAACGTCCGGAAAATTTCGTGGATTGTCATCAGGGGGAAAAATACGATGGAATGCATAACAATGACCTCTATGACCGCGAGAATTGCGGTCTGCTTTTTTTAATTTCTTGTACTACCATTAAACGAGGGGAAAAAAAAGAAGATGATATAGAATTTCGTACAAATCTACTGGCTGTAATGTGACGGAGTAAATTTGAGTCAATTGTAGGGGGAATTCGGTTCTAAATTTCTAGAATTTTCTATTATTTTTTTTTCTGAATTTCGCCTCTAAATCTATGAGGATGAAAGGATCTCGCCGGTGTACATAGCTCTCTACGCTTCTCACCTCGTTCAATGTCATAACGGCAGCGAACGTCCTCTCCACACTTGGCCTCGTTTTCCTTGGATTTACAATGTTTCGGGATGATTTCATAACAGAAGCGAGAGAAATGTTCCTCAAATCTGATCAAAGGAGGAGTTAGCAGTTTGATGTGCATGGAGAAATCGAAGTAAACTAGAAAATTTTTTATATTTTCCCCACCCTCTTCCTGAAACTCATCGGATCAAGAGGGAGGCTTTAATCGAGTAAGCTTAGCCTTTTTTCCAACGATAATTTTCTCACGCAGAACTGCAGTTATACAGTACTGTGAGATCTCGCGAGAGTCGTTCAGCGCATCTTCTTGTCGTCCATCAGATCCAGAAAACCTCATTTTTCTTGATATTTTATTTCCGTCCTTGCATAAGCGCCCTGAAATCCTCTGCTCTTTCCGCAATATCCTTTTATTTTCTGATTTTGACGATGGTAACCTTCATACGTACGCATGGTACCTTCACACTTTATATGTACTTATCGCTAAAAAATAAAAAAAGTGTAGAACATAAAAGAAAAGAAAGGTGAGTATGAGGGAATCCCCGCCATTGGAAGAGTTATATTTAAGTATTTATTTATAGTATAATTTGTTTATCTATTTATTTTTCGAAAGAAAAAATTGACAAAATAATTTATTACATACAAAATATTTGAAAATTTACAGTCTTTTAAACTTCTATTTTCAAATTTCAAAGCTCGAAAATTGCCCATTCTTTATTTTTCATTGCAAGATTCCGTGTTTTATAATTATTTTCAATAGCATACATCCCAGTAGTCTTTTATTGATTAGAGGCACCACCAACTTCCGGAAAATAAGGAAATATTTCCGGTTGATGGTGCTTTATGCGAGGAGAGGAGCGGACTTCTTTTCTAGTCATTTTTCAAATATTGCTTTAATGACAGCATTCCCTGAGCTCTCTGCTTTATTTCTCTTGAAATATACTTGATATGAAGCCAATTTGACTCAATTTCTTTGCTCCAGAGCAAATATTTATGTGCCTTAAAAAGATTTATGAGCGGTGTTCGGAGGGATTTTCCACACCACCTTTTTCAGTTGTTGGTAAGTCGATTTCCACAGAGAGGTTCCAGGAGAAGCAGCAAAAATTCGAAGCATTCGACACAAATACAGTAATCACTAATCTCAATTATCAATTTATACTACAAGTGAAATCTCTACGCCTGCATAATTCAAGGAATCAGGAAACAAAAAGAAAGAAAAGAAAAAAGAGAAAGAAAATAAGAAAAGAAAAGAAAAAAAGAATGGTCGATGTTGAGGTCTCTATGGGTAAATATAGAGTTCCAGATAATTATAGAGGTGTAGATTATGAACATAATCATGACCCCACTCATTTCCCTCTAATTGTCCCGGAAAACAGCGTGGGAATTGTTTTTTTAAATACGACATATGCGACAACACTTCAATCATTTTGCACGCGCCACGTTTGCCAGGAGCGAGCGGTCGAAAATTAATGAGGTCTTCTCGGCGGCCTATTCAAGTAAAACTGATTAAGAGGCTGCTGGGGAAATTGGAGCGTGCCCGCATGGGTGGCGCGTTCTAACGTATCTCGTAGCAAATAAATAAGTTCCCACGCCGTTTTACAGGATGATTGAGGGGAATCGAGTGGGACCACGCTCATATTCGCAACCTACATGTCGAGCTCTATATTTGCCCAGAGACGAGATTGTCAGTACCGTAATATGCTGCCTCTAAACCTCGTGAAGTGGATTTTTTCACTCATATTTGTAGAAAGTCGCATCGAATGAGCATTTCACCACTCATCCTCTTTCCGAGCTTTCACTTCATAACTCTTCTAGGTTTAAAGAGCTATATTGTTAGGTGCGCTTACGAATTTGGTGCTCCTAAGTAATTGTCTGATTTCTGGATTTATGTAAAGTGCTCCATGTGTTTACTGTGATATTTACAAATTATGCTTTGCCCCTACGCTGCATCTGAAGGGGCACAGTGCCAGAAATTTCCAGAAGGTTTGTACTTGTAGCCTCCGGAAATATCAAAGTTTCTGTGTAATTACTGCTTAGAGTGTTACTTCGTGTACACAAAAATCAGCAGCACTGATAGCCGAACTGTAAAGAAATTAAAATTGATTAAAATTAAATTAAATTGGAATTAAAAAATAAGGGGAACAATTAATTGTTGGGTGCAGCTCAAATAATTAAATGAAATCCGAACCACTGGAAATTGCTCCAACGATCTCTACGCTGGTGCGCCACCGTGGATTCGGTTGAAGCAATCCCTAGGAACCAGACCTCTAGTGCCCAGTTAGGTTGCTAGTAGATTTCTGTGCCTGACTATCTGAATACATTAATAGTTTATTATTATTATTATTATTATTATTATTCCAGATATATTTCTTAATTTTTTTGTTGTCTTTGTGTCTATTTCTATATCTACGTTGGCCAAAGATTAATTTTTAGTCCATTTAAACAACAAGAAAGTCTGATCTGATATAAATAAATGAATTTACCAATGAGGGAAAGGAATTTCCTCGAGTTTGAGGAACAACGACTCCTTATAATGGACTCAATCCTGGTGCGATTGCAAAAATTCATGAATGTGGTTCAGAGCAAGTGATGAAAGTTCTACTCAACATAACTCAACACAGCATTCCCGAGTTCTCCTACTATTCTAGGAATTCCAACTTTTTTTCCCTCCACTGCATCTAGTCCTCATCCTCGGATTCGGACTAACCTACACGTGAATTTCTCTAAAATGATTTAAAAGTGGAATGGAAGGATAAAGGATAAAGTGCATAGGGGATTGATCTGCCCTTATGGGGGATTCGCGAACGCGTTCTCCTTCAATCCGGAATCGTTTGAGGTTTATGCGAACGCGTAACTAGTCTTTACAATGACTTTTGGAGGGATGACCGATGTTTGAAGTCAGTTTTTTTTATGCTCACAGACAAGTCTGCTGCTATTTCGTCCACTCTGAAGGGACTGAGATATTTCTTGGTTGGCACTGTGGCGGTTTCGAGCCATCGACACCACCGTGCAATTACAGTGGAACCTCTTACCGATTGCGCTACACCTTTTCCAACTTAGATAGAACCGATAGGGAATAAAATGCTCACTTATAAAACTGCTGTAGACTACAACAATTAAGTGAACTTTGCTCAGAAATTGTAGTCGGTTCCATTTTTTGCAAGTTTCAAGTGAAAACGCAAGGAATGACGACAGTTTCCGGATAACTCCAAGCTCTACCTAATTTCTCTCCTAACTCTCTAAGCATAGTAAGTTATAAGAAGTTGAGTAAGAATATATTTCTTCAAAATATTGACATCCTGGAAGATTTCAACGTTTGTTTTCGAGACAATATTTCATATTTCTTGTGTCCAAACGGATATTGTTGGAGAAAAGCTATTGGAGAAAAGCTTTCTATCTTTGATAGAAAAAAAAAGAAAGAAAAGTCAGATGGCATGTCCTTGAGGTTTTTTTTTTTGCTTTTAAAAATTTTTAAAAATTTTTTCTGGAAAATTTAGGTGGCTGTTGGACGATGTTTATTTGCTCAACACCAATCTAATAAAGACAAAAACAAACAAAAAAAAACAAAGCAAACAACAAAAACAAAGACAAAACAATGCCCAATGGGTTTCAATAAATGAGCACTGTGTCATTCAACTAGAAACTTTTAGCATTTTATTCGTTTATATTTAAAATAACAACAAAAAAGACTGTTTTAATTAATTTATTGATCGTTTCGTTATTGCCCCTCATTACTCGTTAAGAACAAGCAATCCCTATTCACAAAGGGGGATTTTTTTTCTCAGTAGAGAAGCTCAGCTACCGTATAATCTGTTGAAAGCAAGGAATGCCGTGGCTACATTTGGTCTCCTTTTTATGGATTTGTAATACTTCGGCGGTAATTTCATATTTTAAACGACGTTTTTCTCAAATTTGATCCATAACGAGCAAGAAATAAGCGCTTCGGTCCGTAAAGAACTCGGACTCGGATGGAATCGGACAATTTTACTTCTTGTTCCTCTCGCTCCTCCTAAGATCGATCAGTTTTTCGAGGCCTTCATCGGGTAAGCTTTCCCAATGGATTTTCGGCTGGACATATCGGGGGTTATTCGATAAAATATAACAACGATAATTCCCTCACGCAAAACTGCAATCATCCACTATTATGGCTTCTAGCGATAGTCTTCGTTCGAGCCATCGTCTCTTCGTTCGTCTTCAGATGCTGCCTGGATTTTTTTTTGTAGCTTTACTTCTGTCCTTGCACCAACGTTCTCCTCTTTTCTTTCCGAAATTTCTGTTCTTTCCGAATCAGTTTTCTAGTTTATTACTGTTTTTTCTATTTTTCCTTCAATGAAATAGTAAATATTGATCCAAAATGGCCTCGATAGAGTTTTTTCTATCCCTCAACAGTCCATAAATTGTTATCAGACTTGTCTATGAGGTACACGGTATATATATAACCAACAATATCTCACAATATAATGCTCCAATAATTATATCTACTATTGTATATACATATCTTTATTAAATCTACTCATATTATTAGATCTTGTTCACATTTTTACATTTTTACCTCGTCTTTTTAAGAGTTATAAGAGTTTAAGAGTTGAACTATTTGGTTGTATTATACAGTACAGAGGTAAATTGATAAGAAATAGTAAAAACTAATCCAAAATGGCTTTGATAGAGCTCTAAATTAAACTGGAATCAAATGGTTTTTATTTCAGTTAATTTTAATTAATGGAGCAGTTGTAGCGCAACCGGTAAGAGGTTAAGATGTGACTACACGATCGATCGTTGGTTCAATACCGCTCTAGTGCGAACCAAGGTTTTCTTATCCCTCCGGGGGTCGATAAATTGGTACCATACGTGTCTGTGAGGATGGAAAAATACTGAATTGACACATCGGTTCGGTCCGCAAGTCACTCTGCAGGCTACACGCACTTTCATAGACCTCAAAGGAAATCTGAGCCGAAGAGGAACGCGTAGGTGGATCCTGATAAGGATTCAGCAACGCCTCAATGCATTTTATTGTTCATCCTTTATTAAATATAAGGATGAAGGTGAATATCCATCAGTCAAATCCTACCGATAATAAATATAATAATAATAATAGTAATTAAATAATAATAATTATAAGAAAGTTATAATAGGTAATAATAATTAATATAATAATATAATAATAATAACACTAGAAATGTCTTTCATTCATAAGCGAAAGTTCAGGATGAAGGTACGTTTTTAGCAGAATTTTCTGCTTGATTAGAATAAATGGGAAATTTCTACGATTCGATTAATATTCCAGTTGTCATCAATTTTCTTGCCATAATTTTTACTAGTGAACCTTACTGAACCGGCCTTTGAAATGGATGTGGCCCCGTGTTCGAAATGAGGCGTGAAATAATACGGCATTGTATTCACGTGTGAGCGTCAAATCCTGTTCACTCACCATTACTTCGGAAGACGAAGACGCAAACATTAGCCTGTTCTTAGGTGCTGATCTGGAAGTGGACGAAGAAGAAGTGTGGATGGTGAAGCGAGCGTGGTTAAAGGCGTACGTTCCAGATAAGTGCACTAAGTCCGAAAAGGTTAAAAACTCCAAGAAAGTTAGAGGTATACGTTCCAGATAAGTGCACTAAGTCCGGAAAGGTTAAAAATTGAAAGAAAATTGGGAATCACTACCAGATTTGCAGGGCACCTGAATCACATCCGAGAATGATTGCTATAAAAGTAAGGAAAAGTTTGAAAGAAAAAGAATCTTTTCTCGGATTAATAAAAAAAATCGTAGAAATTATAGTGTTTGTCTATGGAACTACTCTAGGCTCTATGATTTTAAAGTGAACTTTTCTTTCTTTTGAGAAACTTTTCTTTCTTTTTTCCCCTTTATTTTGAGAAATCTTTTGAGAAAAGGAAACGTTTTTCTTTTGAGAAATCTTCAGAAATTCAGAACAAGAATTCTCCTAGAATTGAAAATGAGTTCAATTAACACGGATTACGCACAACACCGCTGCGGTCGCAAACCATTCGAATCTTTGATGAAGTGAAGAAAATTAAATTCTAAAAATACAAATCAAAAGTGTGATTAATACGTAATAATTGGGTAATAATATTAATATTAATAATAATAATTTATAATTAATTACATAATAATTAGACGTTGATTTCAAATATGATTTCAAATAAATTTCAAATACAATCAATATAACATAAAAAAAATAAAAAATATCAATATAATAAATTTCAAATACAATCAAATATGTCCTTAGAATTGGATTCTTTTTAATATCTACACTAAAAGCGGCCGACGTTCCGGCAAACTTCGCGAATTTTCTCGAATTTTCTCGAGTTTTCCCTTCCAATCACGTGCAATACTCTGCAGTTTGATCAAAAGAGGATGTGATTTAGAGGAGAATGCTGTCATTATCGCGTGCACAGAAATCACCACCTCAGGCCTCAATTTCTTCGAATTAAAAAGGAAAGAGATTTATTTAGTTTGGAGGAATTGGCAAAAAAAAAAAAGACAAGACAATGACCTTCTCTAATCAATACGGAATGAGTCTTTTGGATATAAATTATGGCTTAAATGACCAAAATATCTTCATTTATGTTAATTATATGAGAAATATTACATATTTGATTGAAATTCGTAATTTTGTTTTAACTTCATCATTAAATATTTTAAAACAGTTCATGTTACATCTATATTTATTATATTTATATATTATATTACGTCAATTATCATACATAACGTATTATATATATTGTTGTTATTATATCATTATATTGTTAATTATATCATTTTCATTATATTTTTTAAAATTTTAAATTTTTTTTATTGTATCTAACCACTAACTTTTTTATTTCATTAAAATATCATCACCGGCGTAAAGACACAGTTACAGACAAAATTCTCTGCACGCCTCTAAAGAACGCAAGATTCTGGAGTAGGAAAAGAAAAAATATAGAGAAAAATAATTTATGAAAATATGTAGTCAGCGGCTATACTCTTTTCGTTTGGCGGATGACATCACCTTTACAAAAAATAATGGGTTAGTACAAAAATTGGTCCTCCTCTATTTTAGTTACAAAAGTTTTTGTAACTGGAATAAAAGAAAATTCTAATTACTACTACAACTATATTTTAGTTAATTAAATTTAATCGGTATATTTTTGGTGCCGGTCTATTCGATGAGCATTCTCAATCTCTTCGGTAGATGGATGGTAGAAGTTTTATTATTTTTATTATTTTATTATTTTATTGATTTATTTATTGTTTTTATTTTTGTTTTATTTATTGGGCTTATTTTTTTTTTGTTGAAGAACTGATGTAGGTGATTTTTCACTTCTTCCGGAGAAATGAAGTTGTTCTCATCTAAACAGTAGTGGAGCGATTCAAAAAAATGGTTGTCAGAAGATGCAGAGTCGGTTGAGCATGATTTATGGAGCAAAACTTTCCAGCTAAGTGCCAGAAGTTTTTTTTTTCCAGGACTTCTTCTTCCTAGCGTTTGTCCCGCGATATTGCAAGGTCCGCCTTTCTGCTTCATGTCTTCCATTTGGTTCGATCCATTGCATCAGCCGTACACAAACATAAAAACAATCAACAACACAAGTTTTTTTCCAGGACTAAATGTCCGCATATCGCATGGATTCGCGGAAAATATACAGCACAATAAAGTGGATTAAGACTCGTGGGTCTAGCAGTGTCCGGAAAGAGTGGAACACAATCCTAGGGATTTTTTTACGAGTTTAGGGCGCTTCTTGTCAATTGGTCGCTTTCATTCATTTACTTGTGAGTAGTAGTTTTTTTCCAAAGTAAGTAAATTTCCATTGGCGGGGGCGGATGTGGCGCAGCTGGTAAGAGGTCCGCTATGACTGCATGGGCGACGGTTCGAAACCGTCCTAGTGCTCATCAAGCTCCTCATCCCATCGGGGTCAATAAATTGGTACCAGACTTGTCTGAGAGAATAAAAACACTGAATCGAGACATCGGTTAGCCCTCACAAGCCCTCATTTTACGTGCTGGACACGTGTTCGTGAACCTCAAACGGATTCCGAATCGAAGTGAAGGCGCTGGCACATCCCCAAAGCGGATTGATTAACGCCAGACACTTTATCCTTTATCCTCGATAAATTTTTATTTCCAGATAGCAGCTTGCAGTGAAAAATTCCTTGCTATTTCCATTAAATGTACAATATAACCTTTTACGGATGTGAACAGGCTTTTGAATTGCTTGGAGAGACATCTCCACGCCTAAGACATGACCTCTTATGCTCTATGGCTCATTTTTCCCCCCTACTTTGTTAAACACCCAATTTTTCCGACAGTGTTAGCCATCCGCTTTGAAAATCAATTGATTCCAATAGATTCGTTTGCGTTTCAACGGTGAATTTCAGGCAAAAAAATCCTCCCAGCAAATTTCTATTAAACTTTTCTTTATAGTAATATCTATTTTGATTTATATTAATTTATTAAATTAAATTTTTGAATCAATTTTTTTTTCGTTAGCTTGATCGGTACCCAAAGATTAGCTTTGCTAACCATTCAAAATTGTTGTATAGTTGTTTTCGAACTATTAAATAGTTGTATTATTATATATGATTTATTAAAAATATTGTTATAATATTATATTAACACAATAACATTATATATATATATATATTTAACTATTTCAAGAAATTCTTCGATCTCTGCAGCTGTTCGGATCCGATTCCAATTACATAGCAGGAATGCCCTCAGGCATAGCTGGCCGTCCATATCCATGGTGTATCGCTAAAATTACAGTTGTTTTTACGAAAATTCCTCAACCATTGACGGACAAGTGAAATCGTAACGGCGCCCTCCCCGTACACTGCTCATATCTTTCTATTCTCCCGCGGACGGAAGCATTTTTTTCTTTCCGCGGTTAAAAATAATAATATATCCTTATTTTCTGTCACATTGAATTACTGTTATTAAAAAATATTGTTCTGAAAAGTTTCCAAAGAGGCTGAAATATAAATTTTTTTATTATATTATTTATTTATTTTTATTTTTTATTTTTTGCTTATATTATATTTTTTGTGTGTTTACAATCCGAGTTAGAGTTCACAATCCTGGTGCTGTACTCCATTCTCAAGTTTATCAGGGACTACTAGCTACTCTTCCTTCTGGATTTGGAGAAGGAGCCGCGAATTTTCACCGTGGTGCTTGTGAACACCTCCTAGCCATTACCGAAGTGATCCCTGGGAATCCTCTGAAAGGGAAGAAATCCTGAAAATCCTGTGGAAAATTCCACAAAACCCCCACAAATTCCTGCATATAATTCACTGTATGGTTGCTATGACAAGATTATCGCCATGTACCACTATGAAAAAAAGACAAAAGTAATATTTTATTAAAATATTATAAAACTAAGCATAAGAAACCTATGTAGAAATATGTGGGATCATTAATACAATAAATATACAATAAAATATTAAATATGCACAAATAATCAAAGTGCATTAATGAAAATAATAGTAGAATAATATAAAAAATACGTGTGGAAAAGAAAAAAAAACTTTTTTTTTCCGAGATGGAACCGTTCACCTTCCTTCTTTGCTCTCTATTTTATGTCACATAATAGGAGCAGGTGTTCTAACTGCGCTGCAAATATTTTCAGTGACGTTATTCACTTCCTGCTTTATATTATTTAATATTGTTGAGAATTAATTTTGTTATACGTGAACGATGTGTTTCTAGAAAATATTAGCTGAGTCATCAATTAGTTTTGGGAATTTATCCTAGAAATCTGGGCGCATTGCATCGTTGAATGAAGCCACTTTTACCATATGAAACCAACATCAACTCACTTCCCTCCGTTAAAGGCATCACCCCACGAATCTGAGGTGGTACGGATTTCAGGTGGAGTATTTTTATACGGAATAGTAGATTATGGAGAGCGGGAGGGGGTGATTCCGTCCATTTCTTCCTAATTGCCGTAAAAACGGCCCGGAAGATGCGGCGCCGCACAAGGCTGGCGCGCTCCAATCGAACTCCTTGTGGAAAATAGCGCGCCGGAACGCTCGAACCCGTACCTTCCGGGCCGTTTTTTACGGCAATTAGGAAAAAATGGACGGAATCATTCCCCTCTCCTTAATCTACGATCCCGTATATGAATACCTCACCTGAAACTCTTACCACCTCGGATTCTTGAGGTGATTCCTTTAATCTCACAGCAATAATTTTCACGATGTTTTCGTGTTTGTTGTTGTTTTCGTCGAGCAAAAACATAGGAGTTTAAGGCTTCAAAGTAGTTGTATTCAGGATAAATTTTTCATTTACCTACTCATATTACCTTCCTATATTTGTTTTTTTTTCATTTTTTCCTGGATTTGGAAATATTTTCCCCGAATTTCTCTACATTCTATTTTTAGTGTCCACCTCGAACATTCGCTAATGTCACCATACGGCGCACGTAAATTCTGTTCACTTGATTTTTGTACATATTAGGTTTATGTATAAATTGGATGCAGTATAGAATGTATAGCGTTTTTTTTCTTAAAAAATTTAAACTAGGTCAATGAAAATTTTAGCGTTTGTTAGGGTATTATTTGAAAGAACATTTCTTTCTCCGCAAGGTAGCATTTCTAATTTTTTCATGTTTATTCAATTGCTGTTAGTTCTAAACCAATATTTACATATTGTATTTAAAAATGAAATAGAGAGCACTTTTATTAATTAGAAAATGGAATAAAATTTTGAATAAAGCGAAAAAAAAACAATTGTTTTGAAAAATTCCACTGCACATCAACGAAATGCATATATGCATGATAAAATAGATGTGTTGAACAAGCACAGGACCATCCATATGAAAATTTACGAATCATTGAGAAGAGATAAAAATTTAATTTTTGAGGAATTCAAAAATTCACCTAATGAATCATTTTACAAGTAATTTTTTACTATTAATATTTTTCTTAATATGCATTAAATGATAAAGGGCAGGGCATTGCTAAATCCCTAAGGGGATACGCCCGTACACGTCCGACTTTAACTCAGAGTTCGTTTGAGGTTTCTGAACGCGTGTGCAGCCTTAGAATAAATTGCGTGGGCGAGCTTATAGGGTAAAATCTGCGTTTTTATCCTCCCCAGCCGAGTCTAGTACCGATTTATCCGTTCTCCGAAGGGACGAAAGGCTTGGTCGGGACGGGGGCCCAATTCGAACCCCACTGTCGATCGTGCAGCCACAGCACGACTTTTTTCTGGGCTGCGCTGCACCTGCCCCTTTCATTAAATAAGCATTACATTAGACCAATTATGTGCTAATTTAATATTTTATTATTCATTCATTTAATTGAAAACGGCCATTGGTATGCCATAAAACAAAAAAAAAACGCAGCACACCAGAAATGTTGCTATGTTTTTTCCAATGAAGTCCACAGGTGAGTTTCGGCAGAGGCAGCAGTTTTTGACATCTTGGATTGTAGCAACCCCAGGTTCCCAGGCGATAGTTTTTTTAAAATCATTTCGTCCTTTTTTTTCTCAATCTTTTCTAAACTCTTTTTTTTAATTTAATAATTTTTTAAATCTTTTTTTTTTGAAAATTCATAGGAATATCCGGAAATAAATATGTATATCCTATGTATTCTCACAAGGAATCCAGTGACTTATTTTGTTTTCTTATTTAGTTTTCTTATTTCTTATTTACTTTTTAGTATAGTGTTAGTGTTGGTCTTATTTTTAATGTTTTCTTATTTACAAATCATTAGGATTTATGCACTCGTAGCCACAAGTTTCTCTTTCGGAGATTTATTTTGTGAGAGAATATTTCTTTTTGAGAGCATCATCTAATAAATTACTTAAAGGCATCATATACCGAGTTCTCACGAGGAATCCGGTGACGCATTGCTGTTACTGAGGGAAAGGAACCCAGTCTCATCTGATAATTTCCTCACTATACCTCCCCCACACGTCTCCAAGCGTATTTTAAAGGCAGCAATGACTATGTTGGGGTCCCTGTGGCAGAATGTAGAGTTCAGGATATTGTTGGATATTGGATATATGGATACTGTTTTATTCTTTTTTTTTCATTTTTCAAAGCATTCCTCCTCAATTTATGAAGTCATATTCGACGACGTTCGCAGCAATTTTATTTTTTCCCATAAAATTCGTATGAGAATGACATTGACACCAATAAAATTCAATGAGAGCAAATTACAACACAGTTCACATGGCTACACTTATGGGTTACACGATGCATAACATTGGAGGATGAACTGTAAAAATGAAAAAAAATAATAAAAAAATAAAGATTGACCAGGGTTCGAGTCAGAATTTTTGCGGGAAATAATAGTTTAACGATGATCTTACAATAAATTCTAAGTAAAATTAAATTAAACAAGTTAGCTGAATTTCATTTCACTTTTTCGAATTTTTGTGGAATTATATAGGAGTAATGAACTCCGCCTACTGTTAACTAGGCAACGGACCTCTCAAGGTGCCGTGTACATACAGCGCACACTAATCCTATAATTTTATATTTATTTTGGAAATAAATGAGAAAAAACGCAACATTTTGTTTTCCAAGAAGACTACTGCATATATTAATAATTTTCTCTTCCTCGCCAACCTAAGATTACAATTTTTGTATGCAACCAACACTGATTTTAGAACTTTAAAAAGTTTTTTTTTCGGAAAATGCCTCCTTCACCTTTTTTCGGGAAATATAACTCTGAAAATAAATAAAATATAATAAAGTAAATAACAAATTTATCTTATATTTGTGTAATGTGTGAGATTTGCGAGTTTATCTGTATGCCTATATGTGCAAATTTTATTTTCCTATGCAATTTGAAAAAAATTCTCAAACCAGGCCAAATCCACCGTTGATGTTTCCTTTCGAAACTATCCCGGTTTGTGTTTCGTTTTGCTACCAGCTTTTTTTTCTCTTTAAGGGCAGCGCTTATCGAAATTGAAGGTTTTGGGACTGTGAGCAAATATAGCGTTCGGAGTATAGATTACGAGTAAAAACCGCTCAATTCCCTCTAATTGTTTTAACGTGGGAAGGGGCGTTCATTCCTACGAAATACGTAAGGACGGCTCATCATTGTGCACGCGCCGCGTCCACGAGTGAGACTTCGGAAGTCACTGGAGTCTCCGCGTCAGTCTATTTAAGTAAAACCAACAAATAGGCTGATGAAGTGATTGAAGTCAAGGTACAAGGATGTGCGTCCCAACGTGCCTCGTAGGAATAAACGCTGTTCCCACGCCGTTTTTTGGGACCATTGAGGGGAATTGAGTGGGGCCACTCTTACACCTGTAATTTTCACCGCGAACTTTGTATTCTCCCACAGGTTTCCCCACTTCTTAGGTTTTTTGATACGACGCTTCCATTGCCGTGCCAAGAGCAACGATACCAGTAAAGGAGGGGACATGGGACTTCGCTGGTAGTGATGTGATGTTGTTATTGCTGTGGATAGACTAGCTCTGATTCATATATCTCTTCCTAACTGAACTAACAGATTATGTACTACTTTTTAAGCAGAACCAAGATTGTTATTGATCCTTATTCTGCCTAACGTTTTTGAACTAACAGAGCAGTTGTTTTTCAGCGGTGACATCTCCGAACCATTGCAAAGTACCGTCTGTGTTTAATTTCACTATTCTTTTCATCGTTTGTAGGGACTTGTGAAGCGAATTACCTCTGAGTTGTAAACGTATCCAGAGGTTTTGAATACCATCCCTAGATTTTCAATTAATTTGAAGTATTTCATATCGCCTCTTCCTTTTTTATTCGTATTCAAACATTACGTTACCATAAATAGGTGAGTGGGAAGTTTTATGAGGTGTTAAGCCGAGATATGACTTCCTGTTTCTGTATCCGCTTCCTGTTTCCGCTTGTTTGTAGGAAATAGGAGAAAAAAGACCGTAAGGAGTGAAAAGAGTAGGAAGGAAATAACAAAAGTCCTTTAAGATGTGAATGTAGGGTAGAGCGCTACAAAACGGAATAATTATCAATATTACTTTTTTCCTTCTTCACACAAATATATTGGCGGGTCAGAAAAGCCGTTACAGCATCCAAAAATTTTTGAAAAGTTTTTTTTTTTGAATAATTTTTTTAGAGACTATTTATTTCACTTTTTTCAGAATAATTTACAGATATCCGACTTAACATGGATCCATTTTATTGCTGGAGCAAACTTAAACTCCTTTCCAACCTCAATGTACTCTCGTTTTTCTTTATAGATTTGGGTTTGAATTGAAGTTTCTCCAACGAAATTTAATTTTTACTTGCCTATCAACCTGATTTATTTACTTTATTCACTTTTAATATTAATTTTAAAATTTATTTTATTTACTTTTAATGTTTTAATATTCTAGATTTAGTTCTTATTATTTGAGAGTTCTATTGACAATCAATCATATCTGTCACTGTAATTATATTTTTTTGTTATATCACTAAATAATTAGCGACTTCTTCACCCTTTTAAGAGCCTATCTTTTCCTAATATGAGAAAATAAGGAGGAAATGATAAAATCAAGCACTGAAGGTTAATCTAAAGAAATTGATCTTAAAAAAATAATAAGATATGCATAAACCTGGCCGAAGAGGGAAGGAGACTTCTTTCAGAGTTTGGCTAAAAGGGAAAGAATTGAAGTTAAGGATTTCAAAAAATCTGGAAGACATTAACACTACAAAGGGATATGTTCTCAAATTTTCTCAAAAGTTCTCAGTTCTGAGAAGAAAAAAACCTATGGATTTGTGGGAGGATATCTTATGACCTGGATGGGTAGCCTGGAATAACCCTCCTTAGAGAAAAGGAAGATAAAATAAAAATAGGTGAGCACAGAAGAAAACTATAGCAGTTCAATAGTTTGTAATTCAGCGATATGGGAGGAAACGTCATGTCAAAAGATGCGGGATTATCCGAACATTCTTCTAAAACGTATGGAAAAACAAGGACTATTGTAAACTAATCATATTTCTTCGATGTGCGTGCAGATGTCAAACCCTATTTGCCGAAAAACTGCAAACTCCGTGCATTTGATCCCAGCTATCGGCGGAAATTCCCGGATAGCTATAAGAAATGACTTTTGCAGTTGACATTATTCGATGAAATCTTCAGAAAACGAGGTTTAAGCGAAGAGGAAAACTCAAAATTATTTTAGTCAAAGAATTCAATTTCGAATTTCAATTTTTTCCTTTTGGTCGGAAATGATTTGGGAAAATCGCGCAACGAAGCAATGTTCTCGGAAGACAGCATTCCCAGCCATTATTTTCTTATTTACAAATTATTAGGATTTATGCACCCGAAGCCGCAAGTTTCTCTCTCCTAGATTTATTTTGTGAGAGAATAGTTTTTTTTTTTGAGAGCATCAAAAAAAAAGATAAATTACTTAAAGGCATCATATCCCGAATTCTCACGAGGAATCCGGTGACGCATTGCTGTTACTGAGGCAAAGGAACCCAGTCTCATCTGATAATTTCCTCACTATACCTCCCCCACATGTCTCCAGGCGTATTTTAAAGGCAGCAATGACTATGTTGGGGTCCCTGTGGCAGAATGTAGAGTTCAGGATAGAATCCCTGATCTGATCATCCTGAAAAAGGGAGTAGGAACTGCTTTAGTTCCTACGAGATGCGTCAGAATGAGCGATAATACAATAAATATACAATAAAAATATTAAGTATAAAACAAATGTTGAAAGTACATCAGTGAAAAATAATAGTAGAATAAATATGAAAAATACGTTACGTTACGTTACGATCTCTCCTCTCCCCCACCCTCAGCAACTTATTCGTTGGTTTCGCTTGAATGGGCTGTTGAGAAGATCCCATCATCGATCTTTGAACACCCGTTCGGTCATGGATGCGGGTTTTCCGAGTCCATTTCAGGACGGTTGGGGGGAACTGAGCGGGTCCATCCTCATATTCGTGATCTACACCGCGAACTCTATATCTTCCCATAGGTTCCACAGCTACGTCAGTTCAGATCGCTGAATTTAAATAGATCCGTAATAATAGATCGATCGTCTTTTGATCTGGCGACTTGCCTGCCGCGATTCCACGAGATTCCCTGAATTGATTGTTGATGTTAGGTTGGTCACTGGGATTTCTACCCGTGTAACTTTTCTCTTTCAATTTTTCTTCCTACTTTATTTTTCCATTATATCCTTCACCTTTGTGACTATTAAGTAACCAGGGATTGTACTAGTAACTTACTTAACTTGCTTACCGTAACCAGGAAGTGTGTACTAAGTAGCCAGGGTTTTTTTTGCCAATGTATTAGGTTGCGTCAAAAATAATTTCCATTTTGTTTTCTATACATTTATTGTAATGATGAATTACTGTGATGGTGAGGTATTGAGCTGCTCTCCTAGCTGTCTCGTTGCTTAAAAGCATCACTCCACGAATCTGAGGTGGTACGGATTTCAGGTGGAGTATTTGTATACGGGATCGTAGATCATGGAGAGGTGGGTCATTCCATCCATTTCTTGCTAATTGCCGTAAAAAAAACTGCCCGGAAGATACAGATACGGCTTCAGACGTTCTGGCAGTATTTTCTACAGAGAGTTCGACTTGAGCGCGCCAGGCTTGTGCGGCGCCGTATCGCCCGGGCCGTTTTTTACGGCAATTGGGAAGAAATGGACGGAATCACCCCCCTCTCCATAGTCTCCCATCCCCTATAGGAATACTCCACCTGGAATCCGTACCACCTCAGATTCGTGGAGTGATGCCTTTAAAACAAATTTTTTTCTAATATTGACTTCAAAATATCGTCATCGAAGTGTGAGCGTTGACTCTTGGGTTTGTCTCTCAGGATCTCCAGGACAGAATTGGACAAACCAATTTCTAATCCTCCGATCGGTGAGCAGTCCTTTACCACACACATTACATATTTTTTGATCCATGGCACAGAACTATCACCCTGTTCAAATTCAAAAAACATATTATAGCGTAGGTGTTTTGACTTCATTTTCAAGGTGAACAAAAAAAAAATTGAATGTATCGTCAACATCAAATGTCACCAAATAAAAACAATAAAAAATAAGACTGACAATAAAGTTTAAAAAAAAATTATAACAAAAGTCCTACTATGTACCAAAATCACCTTACTATCGTAAGCGATATCTATAGCCAAACGTTTAAAAAAAGAACACAAACAACTCTAAATTTCTGTCTAAAGACTAAACAAAGTTCTCACTGCGTAACGTAAACAAAAATCCCTTGTTTGTGTGGCTCATTGTATTCGTAAACAATAACAATAGACACATTCTACATGAACGGAAGTTATTCATAATTGTACGTAATATAAGTTCAATAATACTTATCCAATTAAATTTTTAATTTCCAATAATTAATTCCCAATTAAATATTTTTTTGTTGCAATAATTAAAGTCTACAAGTGTATTGATTCAGGGTAAAGTTTCGTGACACGCTGCCCTAAAATCGATCCCCTACGCCCCTTTGATCTGCCCACCCATCCTGCGGTGACGGGAGCGTGCAGCATTACTTGTATGGATTCTTGATATTAGTTGGTCACTAGAATTTTTCCGTGTAATTTTTTCCTTTAATTTTTCTTTCCGGTGTATTCTACGCCTTAACCCTACGTGACCAGGATTTTTTTCTTTTTTCTGCCGCAACGATATATTCCATCTTGTTTTTTTTGTTTTGTTTTGTGGCACACCTGCAGGTGTTTTCAATAAATAAATAAGTAAATAAATATAGCAACCATGGGAGGTTCCATGCAGCATATGTAGGATCGAGTTGAGGCGCTTTTTCTGTTCCTATAGCTTAAAATTGCAATCCAAATGCAATCCAGAAAGTTTGAAGTTTGCATTTGCGCATAAATCAGCACATTCTTAAGTAGCTATGGTTTTTCTTTGTCGGAATCTTCAGAACTAAAATGATGGCTAAGCATTGAGGGAATAAACTAATCCATACATAGGAATGGAGGAAAAAAAAAGGAGAAGGAAAAAAAATGATCCAAGAAGGACTCATTTTTCCTTTTTTTTCATTGACGGCCTTTCCGGGATTGCTCAACCACCATGTGCTCTGTGCTATAAATCACATTTTTTCTACGTTTTCGCCTGAGCAGAAATGATAGCGACGAAAGTATAAATGCGACCGGGAGCCGCTTGCCGCAAAGTTAGACGTTATTGATCCGATTTAGTGGAAACACCCGACCCGATCTGCCCGATTCACTTTGAGAAAAATATTTTGAGCGGGTGAATTGATTTTTTTTAGAAAAATTAGAATAATTTGCAGAAATTCCCTCTTCAATTTCCTCTTCGCGGTGTAGAATATCTCAGCTTTATCAGAAATTTCTCACTTAAATCAACTAACAGCGTAGCACTCAAATTATTTCCATTTTTATTTATTACTACATATCTTAGTCTCATTTCTTGTTTTCTTTTTTATTTTTATTTTCTTTTCTCCTTATGCTTATTTTCTTATATTTATTATTTCTACTACTTTTCTTTATTCATTTTTATTTTTGTGCGTATGGGTAAAAGACCTAGGATCTGGTGCTTTTTGTTTATTCTCATCCACGTCTCTGTTTTCTATTAGTGTGTGCAGATGAGGTTTCCGGATGGAACCTTTATTAACGTGACGTTTCGGCTTTTTCCGCCGTCTTCAGGAGCCTAAAGAAAGGTTTATTGGAACTATTTTACGTCGTTTATTTCGTCAAGGACACAATATCCTGGGGCTTGGATAATCGTTTAAGGATATTTCTTACCACATTCTCAATTTCTTTACAGCTTTTCTAAGAAGTAAAAATAGTTTCTTTAAATAGAATTTATTAAGAAATATTTGTAAAATTCTTCTCAGCAACCGGACCGGATGTCGAAAACGGAAATATACTGCAGTTCCAGGATTCGAGGAACATTTAAACTCTCCCTCATCCGATTAGATACTTTCAAATTAAGCGCGTAGCTCTACCTTAACAAATTATGTGCACTTAGATTGCGAATTGAGAAAAATTTACAGCCAACATCGAACATGTTCGAACAGGTGTGGGCGCGACGCTTCTCGAACAAGCGTCGCGTTCCGCCGCTTGAACATATCCGACGCCGACTATGTGATGCCGCGTTCCGTTGATATTTTCAATTTTATTTTTCGGCCTATTTTTATTGCAATATTTATCATTGTTTATTTTATTCGTTTTTGTAATACTTTATTAGTTTATCGAGCAAAAAAACTGTAGCTACTTCAAGTAAATCACGATTGTCTCAATTTTTTCCAGATAAATAGTCAGATTAGGATGAATTTCGGATTCTAACCCTCTCCGTCTTCCTTCTCATCGTTCTTTTGCAGCTTCAGTCTGCGAGGAAAAAAAAGAAAAAGGGAAGCATCTGAAAGGGAAGCTCATCAAACATTTTCTGGATTCCTTTCTTAATCAAAGTGTCACTGTTTTTTTTTCAATTTCCTATTTCAATCATAGCTGGTTCGCTGACAAATTGAATTATATTCATGAATTCAGATTTGAGCAGCGGATTTGCCGATTAGGGATTTTCTGGCTGTGCAGTACCCTCATTCAGGGTATTAGGCGAATAAATTTGGCTAATCATGACTCATTCAGTCTTCTCTTCCGTCTTCTCTTCTCGGAAAGACGCGTTCCAGAAGTTTCTACTCGCACAGCTTCACATAGCAGTTGCGATCTTCGGGTCCATTTGAGTTTTTTTCCTGGATTCTTCCTCCATAGAATTTTATTTCGTGCTAAACAGTGATTGAGATGTTCTTGTGGTTGTCATTAAAAATTAAAATACTGAGTCTTTCCTTAAGCGTAAATGGAAAAGTTTACAAGCTAAAAAAAATCCTTAGTAATTTTCTAGAATGTTGTAAAAAAAATGCTAATTTTTTTTACTATAAGATGCTAGTGGAATTCTACAATACAATAACAATTCCAGTTACAGAACAAGTCTTACGGTAACAAAGTCCCGTTGTGCTATTTGTGACTGTTTTCAATGTATTTGATACATAGTCGGGTGAAAAGGGAATGATTCAGGTGTAGCGGAATCGGTAAGAGGTTCCGCTGTGACTGCACGATCGATCGATGGTTCGGACTCGCTTCGGTGCTCACCAAGGTTTTCATTTCTCCGGCGTCGACAGATTGGTGCCAGACTTGTCTCGGGGGATGAAAAAAAAATAAAAACGCTGACCAGATACATCGGCTAGCCCTTCCCCCCCCCCCCCCTCCCCGCCCCCGTCCTCCAAGGAACTTGACGTTCACTTGATGCTTGATGGAGAAATGAGCTGAGGAACGTGGTACAGGTACAAATACAGTAATCCGTGAACCGCAAACGATCCTGAATTGTGAGTGAACGCGTTGGCACATCCGAAATAGATTGATTAGCGCTAAACCCTTTATTCTTTATCCTTTATAGTGTCTTAAACTGTTTTATTCAGCAGAACTTGGAATTTCAGGATGTGTTCATCAAAATGACTCTTATTTGCGCGGATAAATACGTTATATGAATAAATATAAATAAATAAACAAACAAATAAATACTAAATATAATATAAATATAAACACATTATCATTATAAATACATTACATTATATATTCTACGATTATGCGAATGGCATGCTGTAATTTTTTCCAACATCCGGTAGAGCAAAAACGATTCATCGCTAATGAGTACGACCTTTTCTGGGAAATCGCACGTTTCTCAGCTCATTTTCCCTCCTGGATCAGATGAACATGTGTTATGGCGTTTAAATGAGGTACTAGTGGTGATCACCGGATTCATATAATATGAATGAACTCGTTATCCGGGGGGAGGAGGGGTAGAAGGAGGAGGAGGGGAGGGAAAAACTCTTTGAAGAGGCGTAATTGTACAGACTGCCCCCGATGATGTTGTACTTCCGTCCACCTCCTTCCGTGAAATTACCGTCATAGGTAAGCTTCATAACAATACAGATATTTCTCTACGTTAAAGGATAAAGGATAAAGTGTCCGTGGCGTTAATCAATCCGCTTGGGACCCGCGCCACCACGTTCATTTCAATTCAGAGTCGTTTGAGGTTTAGGAACGTGTAACTGGCCCCGTACAATGACTTGCCGGGGCTAGCCGATGGGTCAGGTCAGTGTTTTTATCCTCCCTGACGAGTCTGGTACCAATTCATGGAACCCGGAAGGATCAAAGGCTTGGTTGGCGCTAGGGCGGATTCGAAACTCCGATCGATCGCGCTGGAAGTGGAACCTCTAACCGCTATACTACACCCGCCCTAAATAACTATAATTAATAAAAAGTAGACACTCGAGACTACGCACTCAGTAGTGGACCTGAGTATTTGAGTTGGTATCTAATATTTATATAGATAAATAAATATTTTAGTGTTTAATGTTTACTATTATTTTATTATTGTTCCACTACGTCTGAAAGGTCGTAAGCTGAAATTTCTCTACGTACGTACGAATATTCAGTTTACGACCTTTCAAACGAACGATATAAGAGGACCGCACGCCAAGTTTTGTGTTTACCGATGTGTTTATTTAGTATAATCCTTAATTATGGACATAAATACGAATTCAAATAAAATCCCACGTAAATTTACGTTGAATAACGACTCACGAGACGAGCGAAGGGCGGTTTTTGGATTGAATTCGTTCGTAAATGAAGAAGCTCCTCTGGATTTATGTGAACCCACATTCTAAGATTCTAAACGATCTTACAAAGTGGGATCCGTTTGGTTTGACGTGAATTATGTAGCGCGCTCAAAAATTATGATTGATCGGGTCTTTAAGAGGAAATTGAGAACAGAATGTCGACTTAGTGGAATCTCAAGTGCGGTAAATTTGTGAGTGAAGGGGTTAGATGTGCAGAAGATTTAAAATTTAGCATTTATTGATGATGTATGAGGAATTCTGTAGTTTTTATATCCAGGAAATGTGTCAAATATTCCATTTTTCAAGTATTATTAATTTACAAAAAAAAAGAAAAACCAAAAGAGTAGGTTTTATGAGGGTGTTGTATACGTATTGCGATAAATAATAATAATAATAATAATAATAATAATAATAATAATAATAATAATAATAATAATAATAATAATAATAATAATAATAATAATAATAATTATTAATAATAATAATAATAATAATAATAATAATAATAATAATAATAATAATAATAATAATAATAATAATAATAATAATAATGCGATCCATATTAGCTTCATTCAAAGTTGCACGAGGGTCCCATTAGGTCCCTAATTGCACCACGAGCCAAGTCGTTTTGACTCAACTTTATGCGTAAGAAAATAACCTGAATTCTCGGTCTATCAATATTCCCACGCGCGAAATTTCGTGTCGAAAAAAAAGCTAACACTTTAATGATGAAACAATAGCCAAAGCGTTGTACATCAATAAAATTCTGGAATAACCAGCTTATTTCAGGACAGCTTCATATCGCTTTATTTCTATTACAACACTTTTGTTCATAAAATAAACAGATGTGCACTTATAATCCACTCTCTCTCATTATTTATGGAAAAAGTGTATTTTAAGGACCTTAAGGATCTCTTTTCTCACATTTAGAGAACTGCAGGAATGTGAATTCCAGCTGCATCTGAAAAGGGGAGATATTTTTTCCGGTAGAAATGTTTGGAAGCAAATTTCCATGTTTCCAAGAGCTTAAAACATAGCAGGAAATTATTTGGCGGAAGTTATTAGAGATTTTATAGCTCAATGAATACTTTTTTTAAATTTTAGCGCAAGGTTTGACCTCGTTAACGATTTTTAATGGCGCCGTGCACGGAAATTTCTATCCTCAAAAAAATTCTTCCATATCTCTTGCACTATTAGGTAAATACAAGCTTAGTTGAAATTTCGAATAAATGTAAATGAAAATGCACGAGATCACAAATTAAAGTAATAATAATAATAATAATAATAATAATTTTAATGATTTTAATAATTTTAATAATAATAATAATAATAATAATAATAAATTTGTAGTATTAAATGTTATTATTATTACTATTATTATAGCATTTATATTGATTTTTTATGCTTAATTATTTTATTTTATTCATTATTTTTTATTTATTATTACACAACATGTGTAGCAATGAACAATCGTCTTTAATTGGAACCCGATATTTCTTAAATTTTATAATGGAATTTTATAATGTTTTCTTAAAGTAAAATTAGTTTCCTTAGACTCATTTCCTTAAGGAAAATTTGCAAAATTCTTTATTTCAACTGGATATGCAGGAATTTTTCCTGCTTTTCCTGGATATGTAAGACTTTTAATGCTTTTCTCAAGTTTATTTACATTAATGCATTTTTTTTTCAGAATCATTTCATCAATAATTTCCAAGTGCTTCTGGAAGCCTATAATCGGAAATTAGTTGAATCAAGTGAGTACCAAGGACGAATCCTAGGATGGTTTTCCTCTTTTCCCTCTTTTTCTTTTTCTTTTTTAGCTCTTTTTTTTTTGCTTAGTGAGGAAAATTATGCTCTTTTACTCACTCTATGATTCATACGTATGCATTTATTTACATACATATGTACGTAATGTGTGAAAATTTCCACCTACGGCTGCTAGGTTCTTCCAGAACGAGTTAGGATATCCCTTCTCGCCTATCATTAAAATCCCTTCCCACCTACCTCGTTCGTTAAAACGGAGCAAGCACATGATTTCAGGTAATTCTCTAGTGAACAATGAAAATAATGAGTAAATAAATAAATAAATAATGAGTAAATAGAGCAAGCAGGGGCAATTTTCCATGCATTTAACGTAATAAAATAGTCACGTCAACAATTATCCTAAGCGTTGCAAATCGCAAACATTTGACCACTTCGATCCTTATTTCTTAGTGTTTATGTGGATTTCGGCGATTGTTTGTTTACTACATGCACACAAGCTTCTCGGTTTTCTTCACTAATGATAATTCTTTCTACAATCTTCTTCTTTCTTTCATTTTTGCTTCTTTTTTCTTTGTATTTTATTTTAGACATAAAGTTCTTTCAAATCCTCGCAACTGTCATCTCATGAATATTTCAATATCCATAAAACCGAAGAAGAAGGAGAAGTAAAGCCCTGATAATATTTTTCAAAAAAAAATTCTATTTTTTTCTAACGATTGTAGCGGTTGTGGTTTTGTGGACTGGGATATTCAAATGCGATAGTATTGCACTATATCATATTTATCGTATTATTTTATCATATTTATTGTTTATTGTACCTATTTTTATATTATTATATTATATTAAAACATATTGTATTTTATTTAGACTTCCATACCTTCCCTGTACTTCTTTTTTCGTTTCCATATCTCTCGATAACGCTGTGATGCTGAAAGTACGGTAATGCTGTCGAGGACCAGTTCTATCGAAGAGGAAAACGACGATTGAACCTCCTCCTATTGGGACAACGCTAATTTTTTTTTCAAAACCTACCAACATTGATACTTTACTCGTTCCTAACCGCATGATTTTTTCCTAACATATTTTTGCAGTCTTATTGTTATAATATTGCTAGTGTAATATCAAATAATTTATTTTGTTTGTGGATTTTTTTAGGAAGCAGTCCCATCTGGTCAGCAGAGGTGAGCCTAAACTAGCATTACACCTCAGTTTAATGAGATCATACACGATCATCTTTTCATACTTGCTTGATATTTCCCTCATTTTAACTCAGTTTCTTAATGTTTCCGAGTATAAACGACAAAATACCTTTGTAAACGCTTCCTTCTGTTTACTATTCCATTTAGAACTGTGTCCAAGCAATTCAATTCCAGTTACTTTAAACAAAATTGAATGGTATCGATGGAGTTCTGAATTACACTTGAATTCTAAATTAAATGGCATCTATTTTAATTAATTTTAATCACTTAATTTTACCTGCAGATTTTTTCATGTGAATAGTTTGAGAGAGGAAAACTAGAACCTAGAACACGCAGTTAAGTCTAGGTCCAGGTCCGAGCTCTGAACGGAAACATGAGGAAATGATCAAAGAATTTTTCGCTTCGTTACTCAAAATCACACACATCGACAAAATATTCCGCAATTTTTCGGGGAAACGATCGACAATTTTTTTCTTCTTCATTTAAAGTCACACCCAGCCCACTAAGTATTCAGTTTGAATGATGAAAATGGAAATAGCACGGCCCTTTTCACATCAATTTCTGATATTTTCTCATTTTTCTTCATTGGAATATCCTGGGATGTTTTATGCAAATAAAATACAGTAAGTGGAACAGTTATGCTTAAGTTTTACACATTTTTTTTTACACATACGTTATGTAAAATACTCCTGTTTGTTTAGATTTTTTTGGACCACGTCCAAGAATGTTCTCGTTGCTTTCATCCATATTTTCAGTCGCTCCTTTTTTTTAAACAGCTACACCTATCATTTAATCCTTTTCTTCCTAAAATGTATAATTTTGATCTTCATCTCAGAATCATAATGTTTCTATCATTCGACCAAGTAAATGAAATCCCTTGGAACAGATGATGTCATGCCTATGATTGTGATGAGCTTCGGGGAACAGTTCTCGTTTTGATAATGCAACTACTTTAACTTCTCCAGTTCAGAAAAAAAAAGAAATTCCAGTTACCGATGTCACAAAACGAACCAAAACTAAAGAGTGGCTCGTCACTTTCCGAAGAAATTTGTGAGCTGAACGATCATGACAGTCATCTATGGGACGGTTACGGTATTCTGCCGGCTTCTTTCGATCCAAATCATCAGAAATACAAGTGTTGTTGTGGACATATGCACGCTATGGTACGTTTTTATATATTATTGTATAATAATAAATTATAAATTAACCTCTTTTCCAGACAGGAGTCCAGATAATTGTTGCCCTCCTGAGTATCACCGTACTTTTTGATATGTGGCAGGTGATTGGTGGATTAGCTGCTTCTCCAAGACTAGACAAGGTAAATGCTTGAAGCCGGCGTATTCGTCCATCTTACATGTTCATAGTCGGCGAGAACTATGTTCAACCGAGTGAACGCGACGCGCGCATTTGCCGCTACGCACTCTCCTTGTTTGCTTTACACGCACTCTCTTTCCTCTCTCTCTTTCTTTCTCTCTCTCTCTCTCTTTCTCTCTCTCTCTCTGCCCTCCACAAATCGAAGAGGCATCATGCTCATCGGGCTACGCACCGATTATAATAACGTTACACCACTTATAGAATCCTTTACAGTACGACATGGTCACCGTAGCGGTTCGTTTCGGCATAGGTGCTGGGATCACAATTACTATTTTAGTCTCATTAATTACTGAGAGAGCAGCGCTGCTGATACCTTACCTAATTTTACAGGTAATTTAAATTTAACTTTATTATTGATTATTTAATCATGACAATGATAATTGTAATAAATTAACTAGCGATTAAAGGCATGACCCCACGAATCTGACGTGGTACGGATTAGATGCGGCGCGTACGCAAGACTGGCGCGCTCCAATCGAACACGTTGTAGAAAATAGCACGCCGGATCACTCGAAGCCGTAGCGTCCGGGCCGTTTTTTACGGCAATCGGGAAGAAATGGACGGAATCACCCTCCTCTCCATAATCCACGATCCCGTAAATAATCCGTACCACCTCAGATTCGTGGAGTGATGCCTTTAAATTAAATTTTTAATTAAGAATTTAATTTTGACTGGTAACAGAATGCATGCAGCAACGTTAACATCGGCATCGCAATTTTAGGGAGCCGGTTTAGCCGCAGGAATGGTGTTTTTTGTCGCCTTCCTATATATTTCGCTATTCGGTGATCGTACGACAGCCGTTTCATTTCTTCGAACACATGGACATTCCATTAGTTCTCAGGAAGATAAACAATTGAGTGAGTTTGAAGTAGATTTTCATCGTCGTTACTATTACCAGGACTTTGTTCCAAATTCAATTCCCAAGAAGTAGAGTATATATTCATACCATAGCCTATTCAAGTAATCCCGACAAATGAACTGCTGTTGGGACCTTAAAGGGATCACCGCACGAATCTGAGGTGATTGAGTTTTTTGAGATCAGTTGATTTTTTTCGACCACGTTGCAGATTATGTCAGTTGGTTGATGGTGATCTCATTCGCAATTATTATTTTATTGCAAATTTGGCTGATGAGTATCGTAATTGCTTGCTGGAGGTACATGAGGTGAGATTTTTTGTGTTATCAAATTGAAATCAAAGTGTTGGACCACGGAATACTCTGTCTGAGTCCTAAATCCGTTAGGATCCTCTATTATTCCCACAAAAAAAAGGAAAAATAAAAAAGAAAAAACATAAAGAAAGAAAGAAATAATAATCAAATCGAAAAACAGCGGTAAAGTGGTGCGCCGATCAAATTTAATTCTACTTTTTATCATTTTTGACTGTTTTGCGATACTATAGAATTTTCCTTTTTTGTTGTTGTTTTTTTTTTCAATTTCTAGTTCTGCTAATTGATTTTTTTCTTGTATTTTCTTTTTTTTTCACGCAGTTCCCCTGAAGAGAACTTTTTTCTACAAAAAAAAAAATTAGAAAAACGAGATCCAGCAAAAAACAAAAGAAAATCAAATTTTTAGCAAAGATAAAAGAAAAGCAAAACCCAGCAAAAAAAATTATAAAATATCAAAATCCAGCTAAAAAATGTGTTTTTGTTTTTAATTTCTATATTCTCATCTATTCCTTACCCCTTTGTCCATTCAAGGCAGCTTTTTTTTCGTAGAAATACAGCTTTTGATTTAAATTCTATGGACGTTACTAAAAATCCAGTCCATATGTATGATTTCAGAGACAAAAGAGCTTTTGGGAAAAGTATCGAAGAATTCGAAGTACCATCAAGGCCGGCATCTGACAAGGTGATTTTTTTCAGTTTTCTTTTTGAGAAAATTTTCCACAGCACCTTATTGAATCTGTAAACATAATTTTAGAAGCAACAGAGTAAAATCCAATAGAAATTTTAAAATACGCAAATTTTCAAAAAGGATACTTCAATGATAGATATTATAATGATAAGAGTGAGGAGAGTAATTTTCCATCTATTGAAAAAAGCTCATGACCGCCTCTCTGACGCACCCGTCGTTCCGTTTGCGATTTCAGTTTTCTGAATTCAGGAACGGTTAGGAAGCGGAGGGAAGATGAATGAATGAACCAATCACAATGCGCTGGCACCGCCCCTTTTTCTCGAACAGCCTCTTAAGAAAACATAGAGGGAGTCGTCGTACAATAAATACAGTGGCCCTCAATTCTGTTCTGCTATATCATTATAGTATTTATTATAGTATTATTACTATTATTATAGTTGAGGCGACGCATCTGCAGCGAAGTTGGGGCGGAGACGCTGGTGTCCCGCCCCTTCGACGCATCCGTCAATCAATTGCGCATTTTTACTGCGCTGAAAGGGTTCTCAGAGCTTCGCTTTGCTGCGGACGCGTCGCGTCAGTTCGGGTGAACATGTTCGATGCCGACTGTAGCCGTAAATTCCAGTTACACGCTTTTGAGACATGATAATGTTCAAAGACTATCCTAGACTAGCAAATTTCTGCTCATTTAAAACATTTCCTAGAAAAATAATTAATCCCTCAAAATTTCAAATGTTTAATACTTTTCTAAAGAAACATGTATATCTAACACACAGCAACTAATAAAAAATTCAGAAAACTAACTTTATTTGTTATAGTAAGGTCAAAACAACATGAAGTTCGGTGCAATTGCGTACGTACGATGCGATGCGGCGGAGCGTAGTGGTGAAAAATTGAGAGGGACCATTGCCATCGCTGCAGTTCCTACCTGATCCTGAACCGCTATCTCCACCGCACCGCATCGAGCGCAACCGCTTACGCAACTGCATCGTGCTTCATGTCGTTTTCAGCCCTATTATGTAAATAAATACCTCCTTCTATTAGAGGTCACATCTCAATTTATACTTCATGCTCACCAGCGCCAATAATTCCTTTTTTTTTCCAGAATTCCGTAACTGTCAGACGTTCAGCTGACTATTCCGACGCACCGCAACGAAGCGCTACACGGACAGCAAGCACATGCTTGGATTATGTATGAGGAGGAGGAGGATCCGTAATTTGCAATAGGCAGATCTGATGAGATTTGATCGATTCTAATCGATCAAAGCACTACCTCTGAAGAGTCAACACTTTGCGAGGCATCTTGGATCATTTAGAGTTTAGAATCCAGCATACACCTATAGATAGAGGCGATAGAGGCTATTTTTTCCAATTTTTTTCAATACGACACGTCGTAGGATTCGTTCAAAAAATAGCAGTTTGTTCTGTGTATGTATGTACAGTGAATTAATTAATAATGAAACGTTAGAATGAATATTTTTCCACAATTTTTCACATAAAGTACCGAAAAATTTTCCACTCAATCAACATGTTTTTCAATTTTTGAATTTGACGCTCGTTTTCCACCGCTCGTTCTCTTCAAGCCGTTATCACACATGTTGTTTATCGCCGAGTAGCAGGCGCGTTCCAAACAACTCCCAACCCCAGTCGTCCACCCGTTCCATACCTCATCCGCTCAAGTAATCATTGCTCTTTTTCTTAACAATTCCCATGTGTTTCGGCGATAAAACAAATTTTTTTTCGAAGTCAGGTGATGTTCAAAAAATTCACGTGAACACTTACAATCTTTTTTTTTTTTTCGTTTTTATTCGTTTCCATATACACCACTAGAGAAAAAAACAAGTCAGAAGGAGAGAAAAAACAGGAAAAAAATCCAAGAAAAAGAAAAGAAATGGGACCCAATATCTATTTTTGGTGGAACCTCTCAAATTCTTATTAAAAAAAAACCGAAAGAAACGTTAGCCAGAATAAAGATCAATAACAATCTTGGTTCTGCTTAGAAAGTAGTACACACTCTTATAAAAAAAGTTATTTTTCTCCTTTATCGGTACGATTCGTTTAAAAAATAGAATTTTCTTTTTTCAATGAATAAATAAAATAAAAATAGAGGAATATCGCCACAGAAACACATCATTTTTAATAATATATTGAATATAAATTGTATACTCTACGACGACTCCCTCTATGTTTTCTTAAGAGGCTGATCCAGAAAAAGGGGCGGTGGTCCCATCGCATAGTGATTGGTTCATTGATTCATCTTCTTTCCATTTTTTTAACTCTTCCTAAAATCAGAGAACTAAAAACGCATAATCGATCGACGCGTGCGTCAGTGAGGCGGCCATGAACTCTCTTCAAAAGATGGGAAATTACTCTCCTCACTCTTATTATTATAATATGTATCTATCATTGAAATATCGTTTTTAAAAATTTGCGCATTTCAAAATTTCTATTGGATTTTTCTATCAAGATGAAATTATCAGGTTGTTTAAAATTGATTATTTAAAATTAACATAATAAAATAGGTAATAAATAATAGGTTATTATCTTTTACGTATTGTATTTATTTTATTTTGTATTTTTTTATGTATTGTATTTGTATTTATTCGTAAATACACTGCGCCAAAACGATCCGCTAAAAATTCTGGAAAGTTAACCTAGCTGAACATGCACGTATCAAGAATTTGAGTCTAACAACAGTTCACAACAAATTTCAGGAAATTGTCTGCACTTTATTTTTTCAATGACACTTTTCAAGACATTTTCAAAGCACCGACAATAATTCGCGGATGTCAGCACGGGATTTCGGAATAACGGCAAGGAGAACGCCGAACGTCTTTGAGGGAGACCGCGCCAATGACGTATTCACAACACAAAAAGACTTGGGAGCTTAGCAGCTCGGTTCGGCTCTCAAGAATATTTCCCTCCTCAAAATACTTATCCAATATTTATGGGACTCAGCACAGAGTTCTTTGATGACGATCGTAAGGTGAAGAAATTGTGGAAAATATAGGAAAATAAACAATTATAAAGGATAAAGTTTCTGGCGTTAATCAATGCGCTTAAGACCCGCCACCACGTTCAGCTCAATTCAGAATCGTTTGAGGTTCACGAACGTGTAACTGGCCCCGTACGAATGACCTGCAGGGGCTAGCCGACGGGTCAAGTCAGTGTTTTTATCCTCCCAGACAAGTCTTGTGCGAATTTATCGATCCCGGACGGATGAAAGGCTTGGTGAGCACTAGGGCGGATTCGAACCTCCGATCGATCGTGCCGGTAGCCTCTAACCGTCCTAAATAACTATAATGAATAAAAATTAAACACTCGAGAATCGGCACTTAGTAGCGGCCCACAGCATCTGAGTTAGTACCTAATATTTATATTTTAATATTTAATATTTTTTTTATTATTACTTTATTATTGCTTGATTTATAGTCATTATCATCGTTTTCATTGTTTATTTTATCTATATACTTATTTATTAATTATTTACTACTTTTATTTTATCAATTATTATTATTCTATTTTCTATTTTCTTATTATTATTAAGTTATTTATTTTCATTTTATTTTATTCTAATATTTAAATAAATAATATTTATCTTTTACTGGTGCGCATAGAAGTTATGCTGTCACAATTACATTAATCTCAAAACGGACGTAAATAGAGCCAAAAACCACCGAATTTTCAGAAACTTCTTACGAATTCTAATAAAAAAAATGACTAGTGGTTCTCGATTTCCATTGATCGAATCATAAATCCCAGGATCGCTTCCGATCTTTTACGAATTACTGAAATCCCGCGATCGAATTGTAACATCATTCCGGATTGCTTTTATCAGCGTTGAGATGGGAAGGAGTGGAAATCTTTTAAAAAATCATCTGTAGATAAGCAGTTCTGTGCTGCGGTACATCCGCTAAGCCACACGATATCGATAGGTGTTCGTTCTTGGCACAAATACTTCTTAGTGTTTTTGAAAACAGCAGCAGTCTTAGCCATAGTCTTAGGTTTGTCATTTTGACGAATAACTTTGGAAGAGGAAAATTACTGTAAAGGAGGAAAAACGTGAAAAAGTTGAGAAATGAGGAAAATGTATATTTACAGAGAAAAGTACAAGTTTTCTGCAGTTTTGAACTACTCAATCATTACGTGCAGTGCTCCAAAATTTCCAAAATTTCAAAATGGGACCTTCTTTTAACGATTACATTACGATACATTGATCTTCTTCTTCATTGTTGCAAGGTGGAACTCTTTATTCTCTACTCTACGGTTCAGGATTCCTCTCTTCCTCTTTTTAGGAATCTTGTCCTTTGTTTGCTTAACAACATCACAACATTTCGATCTTTGCTCATTACGAGAACCGAGAGCGGTCTTAAATGTCAACATTGCGGGTTTAAGACCGTTCCGAGTCCACAACGTGGAAACACGGATGTCTCGCCGTCTCGTCGACGTAACGTACTGCACGTTTCCACTTATCACGGCCAGCCAACGATATCGTTCTTCGTCGGCGGTCAAACACTATTCTCGACGATTTTTTTTCGGTTTTTAATTAGCCTAATTAAAAAAAAACTAACTATTTTAATTAAGTGGTATTAGTAACTAAAAAAATACTTTGTTTATTAAATAATTTAATAGTTTATTAGTTGTTATGTTTTACTTGAATAAATTAATTTCAAACCGAAATTAGATTATTTGTAAGAAACCTAGGTAAAATTCTGTACTTGTTCACTACTGCGGTCGCTCTGCTCACGGTCCTTATCGCTTTCCCGGTCCATTGAAATTTTAGTATCCTGGAAATTACAATTATGGTCCTTATCTGGTTTCGAGCTACGATAACGTGGTAAGGGACATGAACAATCACATAACAGCAGTTAAAACCGAAGAAAGATACTGTGCTTCGATTTTTTTTTGTTGCAGATATTAAAAAAAATTGAGAAATCTCTATTCGAAGTTATGTGCTAAAACGGGAACAGTAACAACACCGAATTTAACTTGAAATTTATAAAATGAGAAAACTAACATATTTTTGAATAATTGAAAGATAATTGACAAATTGAATAATTGACAAAATAATTAATTATTCATAAGCTGTGTGTAGTTAGAGGCATTGTGCCACGAAATTGAGAATGTCGGGATGTTTCCACGGATAGATGGGTAGGGATATTGCGTTTACGAATATTAGTACGATCACATTCAATTCTTTCTAGCTTCTTCAAAAAAAAAAACGGCAAGAGGTAACAGCCCTGTCCCTCTTTTTCCTCTACGTGGCGCCTAATGACGTGTCACGTCTGCAAAAGCATGGATACGCACCGCGTCCGCAGCATCAGCAAACTTTTGATGATCTTCACATGCTGCAAAGTATGCCCACGCTAAACTATTTTACTGTACATTTCTGCTGTACTTTTACTGTATTCTACTGTACTGTATACAGGATAAACAGTCAAAGTGAATCATCTTAGACTTAGCATCAAGAAGTATTGCAATAAAATGACAGCGACAACTTTTCTTCCATACTAAGGCTAAAATTAACCGAAATTACGGTTAAATCGCGAAAAGAGAATTCTTACGACTATAAAAAAGTAAACGGAGTCCCACAAATGCTTCACTATTTTTCCAGTTTCACTATTTTGTTTTGTTTTTTCAATGACGTATACCGTGAGCACCACGATTTTTGCTCCACGATCTATCGGAGCACTTCGGCGCCCACATTTTGTTTAGAATCGTAGACGAGGAGGAACAAACATCAGAACAAATAGAGAAATATTTGGCAACAATCGTTGGATTTTGAGGTTATTTTTAGTGTAATCCGAGTGCATTGGGCAAAGATGGCAGGATAGAGTAGCCATCGCCTTCATCTAACCTTGATACGGTGCGAAACGACCCATATAATTGAATAGATCAAAAGATTAATTTTAACGGATTTAAGTTGTAAATCGCATTATAAACGAACAAATTTAAATATGAAAGAGAAACAGAAATTGGAAAGTGATATTTTGAATAATCCATTCATCTTTATTTCATAATATTGACAATAGGTTAACCTCAAGCTTTTTTCTTTAACTTCTGGGATATTTTTGCTATAAAAATCACCGCACCGATTAAGTAAGCAAGAAATATGTATTGAAATAAAAATAAATTCTATTTTGTTTTAATTTCTGTAATTTCTGACTAGTTTTACAAACACAATATCGGCAATACGTTCGGAATGGTAATGTTCACCTGGATGCAACTCACATTGTATTTATTTACATCAAAATTTAAAAATAAATTTTTAAAAATACAATAAGAAATGAAACAAATAAAAAATATAAATTCAAAAAATCAAATCAAATATTTACATCATCAAAATCAAAACTTTTTCGGAGTATTCGCTTGTTTTCTTATGTTTGAGGTTTTTTTCAAAATTAGCTCTTGTTCCTTTCTTCTTTCTCTCATCTTCCTCGGTAAATTACCGTATACTGTAAATACCTTCCTCTGC
Organism: Necator americanus; assembly: GCF_031761385.1. Classification (NCBI taxonomy): domain Eukaryota; kingdom Metazoa; phylum Nematoda; class Chromadorea; order Rhabditida; family Ancylostomatidae; genus Necator; species Necator americanus. The sequence continues at coordinate 36,353,692 of NC_087371.1, read as the reverse complement.
CATTCCAAGAAACAGAGCTGGAAATTGTTCATAATGATCCTTCAATGTAGTTTCTTTCGCTTATAAACGTCCTTTAATTATGTATGTATATTATGAATGTAATTTTATTTAAAAAATAATATTTTAGAACCGATCATGCTGTCAAGGCTCAGTCCATTGACAGTTCGTTCATTTAGTCGCACTTCTCCGATGCTAGGCTCGTCGGCACAAGCCGTTGAGATACCATCGGCCATAAGAACACATAAAATCCCCGGACCTAGGGTAAGCGAATACTGTAATGTGATTAAAATCCGAACAAATACATACGTTCATCTCAGCAAACACAAGCGAAGTACGGTGGTCGTCATACCGTAGTCGCACTACCTGGAGACGGTATTGGACCGGAAATGATGCAGCATATCCAGGCCATATTCAAACATAGTCATGTATGCAACAGAACTGATCTTATGTATGACCACCATAATCGATATCTATGGATTGCATTGCAATTATAGGCTCCGATAAACTTCGAAACCGTCCAGGTTAATTCTGAATTAGTGGAAGGAGATATGGATATTGCAATAATGGCTATACAAAGAAATGGTGTTGCTATTAAGGTATGTTTTAGAGCGAAGCAATGATGTTTGTTCTATCCAAAGAGAGAGAGAGAGCCTGAACTTCAGGGTAATATTGAGACAAAGCATGATCATCCCGACTTCAAGTCAAGAAATGTGGAACTTCGCTCCAGACTCGATCTGTATGCGAACATTCTGCACTGCGTCACTATTCCAACCATACCAACAAGGCACAAGGCAAGTATCTCCGTCTTCCGGGACCACAAATCTTTCACTTGTCTTATTTTCCTTTTTTTTCTCTTCTTCTTGTTTGCTTTCCTTCTATTTCTTTCCTTTCTCGAATTGTTTTTTGAACATCCGAAGAGCGTTTGCATTTTCCAGGATATTGACATCGTTTTGATCCGAGAGAACACCGAAGGCGAGTACTCGGGCCTGGAACATGAGACTCTTCCAGGAATTGTGGAGAGTATCAAGGTGAACTATGAACAGTGATAATAATCTAAAAGGTAATTAATAAACGTGTGACAAATTCAGATAGTCACTCAACCATGCATCCAGAGAATCGCACGCATGGCGCTTGAATACGCTTCAATTAACAAGCGAAAGAAGGTCACCGCTGTACATAAGGCTAATATCCAGAAACTTGGCGATGGGCTCTTCCTACAGGTAGATGTTACCCATTGAGCTTGCTAGTTTATTTTTGCAAAAAAAAATCAATTCAGGTGGTAAAAGATATGGCAAAGGCTGAGTATCCTCAGATTGAATTCGAAGCAATGATAGTCGACAACGCCTGCATGCAACTGGTAAGATTTTCGAAATCAAAACAGCCATGCTTTGCATTTATTGAATAAGGTCGGAAGGCTGGAAAAGCACGCTTTCATCTGAAACGAATTATCAAAGCTATTGTCGGCTCAAGTTGACGTGAAGCTCGGTGCAGTTACGTAAACGGATGCACTCGAAACCGTCCAGTGAAGCCAAAGGATGGGACCGAGGTTGGACCTTTGCTGGCACCATTCATCGCTGCAGTTTGTGATGGTCTCAATTCGATCCCAACTGCCAGCTCCACTTTACGAAACTACATAGAGTTTCATGCCGTTTTAACCATATTACGCTCTAAGTCGTAAGTGTCATTCTAAAAAGAGCGCTAGTTGTAAATCCCGGCAATACCGCTGCCAATCCTCACGCGTTCTTTCGCTTTCTGCCAATGCTTCAATATCCTCATTTCCATATCTCTGCATTACGACATCGAGGAACTACTACCGGACTGTGACGATGTAGAAAAAAGTGATCTAGACCACTCAGTTAGGGAAGGAGATTAACCTCACACTCAGGAAAAGACTATTTCCTCCTCATATTACTCACATATTTCCTTTCTTTGCTCTTTTCATAAATCATTGCTAAGCGACCCGATAAAGCTTGACCTTGCAATTGATTAGAAAAAAGAACACTGGGACAGTTAACTCAGAAAAAAAGGATAGTGACTATTTGAAGTCTCTTCAGTTCAGGTATCCAAACCTCAACAATTTGACGTGATGGTGATGCCTAACCTCTACGGAAATATCATCTCAAACATTGCGTGTGGTTTGGTTGGAGGTCCTGGCTTGGTTTCCGGAATGAACATCGGCGAGAAATATGCAGTTTTTGAGACGGTACGTAGTGATGCTCGGTTTATAGTAAAGCAAAAGAATCGATTGACAAAGATAGTTGTCGATTTTTGCACCTACACCTCACGTTGGTCATTCAAACACTAGGTATCAAATGCAGCATTACCAAGTTACTGGGATCTCTGCACGAATAGATACGAGTGTGGGCGTAGTTCACGAGCATGACCAATTCCCTGTAAGAGTCCGGAGAAAGACGTGTGAAAGGGCTTTGCGTGATCTAATCTCCCCAACGATGCAATTTATTACGGATAGTACACCCATGGCAAAGCGTCCACAATGGTGTGGCCGCCCGTGTTCTAGCTCATAATAAGTAGCATTGTTAGGGAGACGAGATCACACAAGACTGTTTCGTATGCTGTCTCTCTCGACTAAACTGGAAACCGAGCATGTTCAATTTTATACTCGTGAACTACACTCCTAGCATATTTATATGCAAACAGATCCTCAATCAATTTCGTGATATGCTACGCTTTAGCCATGACTCAGTTCAATGACAACTGAACAGGGATACTTTAAGCTCTGTGCGTTTGTCTCAAGATTAAGGTTACTGTTGCAGGGAACTCGAAACACTGGGACATCTTTGGCTGGGAAAGATCTCGCTAATCCAACGGCATTCATTAGAGCTAGCGTTGATATGCTCAGGTACTGCCCATTATTGGTCATGAGCTCATCGTCATGGCTATTTTTTCTGTACTTGGGTCAAAACGAGGCCACTTTTTTCGGTAGTTGAGTAAGAACTCGGAGCGGCGTAGCTAGCGAGCGATTGGGATCAAGATGGGACCTTCGCGAAATGCAGCGATGTATGGTGCTAGCAAAGGTGCCCCTCAATCCTTACCGCTACGCTCCACCATACTCCTTCGAGCGTAGGCGCTTACGTAACTGCACTGCGCTCCATGTAGTTTTGACCCGACTGTACTACTTGAAGCTCATAATAACAAGAGAACCGAAACTGCTCCAGGTATCTTGGTTGTCACTACCACGCAAACTTGATCTCGGATGCCTTATGGAAAGCGTTAGTGGATCAGAGAGCACATACTAGAGACATTGGAGGCACTCGTAAGGTAAAGTTTTTATTGATTCTACAATGTTTGCTTTCATACGAAACGTACATCTTCAGACGTCTGAAGTGGTGCACATGACGTTGGAAAATATCAGCAAAATGAGGCGACATTGAAAATGTTACTATAATGTACAATATGAGGAGGAATTTCGAGGATGGCAATCATCTACGACGTCTTGTGGTGCACCACAAGATTCCAGAAGCAAGATTGGATGTAGCATGTGAATAAAATATTTCGAGATATCAGCGCACACAGGTTTATTGGATATGTTATGTTATTATGAGGATCGTATGAAAGCGACAGGGTACGGCGGAAATAACTCTTATATTTCAAAAGTCAGTGTAGTGCCCCCAAAGCAGGTAAAGAAGGTAGCAGATAGCAGTAAAGAAACAGATAAAAAGTAGAAGCGTCGCTGGGTCTAACCTCGTCAACACGTTTTCAGCTCATAACTCGATGCGACTGTTCTTCTACTTCCTTTGATTCTTGGAGGTTAGTTGCTGGGGCAATCATAGCAGCGAAGACTTCTATTGTATTTTCCTGTGAAATTATTTCCTTTTTCCATAATTTTGGCTCCAATACCTTTCGTTTTCGAAGAAATCTAGCTAACAAACTTAAATCAAATTCAAGAAAAAAGTGATGATTACATTTTATACGTAACGAACACAAATATGAAGTAAAACATATAATTCCAGCATGCGAAAAAGGCTCCGAAATAAGAGAAAGATAACAAAACCCGCGTCTTTACCCCGGTACATGCAAATGTCATAGAAATCGACCATTTTAAGAAACATTGATGGTTTAAGTCGCTTGTAGAGAACAGTTACTCACTTACCACTCATTTCCATTATCGGACATCGAACTTTGCCCTTCTTTGAAAAAAAAGCAGAAAAGTCTTTCAAGTACTGGACCTAATTGCAAATGATTGCAGATTGGTCCCCGGCCGTAGAAACAGAAACACATCAAATTGAAGAAAAGAGTTAGGAAGGACCTGACTTCTGACAATATATTTAAAGTTTCCAAAAAAATAAAGAAATTAATAGAATAATCCGTAGATTTACGATTTCTCCCCTTGCATATACTGCTCAGATTTCACAACGCTCTGTTTCTTCTCCTCCTCCATGAGTTTGACTGTTTCTTGCTGATCAGTCCACATGTCGACATCAGGGTCCTTTAGGATTTTGCAAAATGATTTCAAAATTTCCTGAAAGAAAATGCGAAGTTCATTGAAAAACACAATGTTCCTTGAAAAAAAAAGCGTTCTGCCTAAGAAACTAACCTTCGGCTCGCAGATAAGAAACGCCCGTGGACCCCAGTCGTACGTGAACACCTGAGTTTCAAAACGATCTGATGACTTCGCAAACGAAATGTATCCTGAAAAGCACAAAACAGTTGAATTTGTAGAGAATGTATCAAATAGAGCACTAAGTCACGGTTCTAAAGAAGTAATGGCCTTCATCTCACCATTACTTACAGTTTCATGCTAGCCTTTACGATCGATGACCAACCAAAAAATCGATCGACGACCAAGGAAAGGAACCAGACTTTTCATGATGAGGATGTAACTGAGATTGAATTCAACAAGTAAATAAGTAAAGTAAGTAAGTAATCAATAAGTATTTTTTTATTAACTGGCCCATTCAAACGAACTGGATGTTTTCCTCCAATCTACCGCTCAGCTTCAAGTATCAATCTATTACCAATCCCTTTCTTTGATAATTAAAAGGAAATATTTGTCTTGCACGACTTACGTCTTACTACGATGTTCTACTTCTATCATCAACTGAGTTGATCCATTTCACACCGATATTATTCAACGTCGGGTAAAGTGTCGTTAGGTGGGACACTCGGTGGCGCCCCTATTTCTCGAGGCAAAAAATCAAATCAATCGGGGCCCTAAGGCCTACGCATTAGTCTTAGAGTATTTATGACATGTAGACTTAAGTTACCAAGAGAGAAAAAAAGTAAATTAGCGTTTCGGGAAATAAGAGCGCCACCGAGTGGCCCCCCAAACGACATTTTCCCCGCAACGTCTTCAAGAAAAAAGTTAATTAATCCCGCAATACTTGTTCTCTGCAACAAACATTAATGGATGCGCATATACATACATCATTGAACGCAAATGAATGCATTTTAATTTAAAATAACGTGTTACATCCGAATGAAGCTGTAGTTGTGAAGACAGGAACTAAATGCGCCATAGGGATAAAAATAGGTTAGTCTCTTTCTGAGGCCGTAAGCAAAAAATGAATCCAAATGTTCAAACTGGAAATTCCTGCGCTCTCACCTTCGAGTCATGATATCCTCTAGCGATATTTAAAAAAAAACATTAATTCGACTGTAATATCTTAACATTTTCAAAATACAGATGAGATTTCGATTGTCTATTACACGTAAACAGACGTATATCGTACAATCTAACTTCTAAACACACCTCCGTGAATAAACTCAGCAGTATGCGAAGGAGAAATGAGCTTCTTAATATCACCAAAAACGGGATCAGGTGAATCATAGCAAAGACCGAGACAACTCTAGAAATTACTTTATTATTTGAATAGAAAATATCCTCTAGTGGAATCTGCTTCGAATCACACACCAAAAAATTCTCCAGCACAGCTTCCGTGATACAATTCACATTGGACTTCTTGCTTTTTGACACAAAAATGAACATGAGAATAGCGGAAAGCAATCCTCTTTTCGCTTGACCCTGAAAGACCACGGCTTTCAGTGTAAAGTTTAATGTTTTAAGTAATGGAATATAGCTACTACCATGGTATCCTCAGGATAGTTTGTTTCAACACGTTCCATTCGAACTAGATGGGACTGGTTGTTCCGATGAATTACCTAAAAACACAATTCTATCAAAAAGAAAACAAAACCAGAGCATAATAGTAACTTATTGGTACCTTGCATCCGAAAACCCGTTGTAACACAGAGCTTGCCTCACGCAAAGTATGGCAGTGTTCTCTTCTGGGAAGCATATGCATCTTCTGAGCTAAAGCATCCTTGAGGGCACCGTCTTTCTCCTCAAAAAAATTTACAAAATAATATGTTCAAGCAATAGTAGTTATAAATTACAGTCCTCTAGTAAGCATACAAGTCTCTCACATTTGCCGATGCGTGGAGGAGATGACGAGCAAGATATCGAACCTTCAATACTCCGCTTGTTTGAGAACCAAGCTAGAAAACTACAAAATTAATCGCATGACACAGAAGACTCCTAATGAGATTATCGAAGAATTTATCGAAGAAAAAGAATTTGACAACACAGCAACTTGTTATGTTAATTTAAGTTTGACAGCTAGTTATGTTAATTAATTCAGGATTTACAGGCTTATAAACCACCTCCATTTGTTGACCGGAAGTACCCTCCTCCATATCCACATCTTCGTTCACTTGAATTACAGTGGCTTGCTGTGAATTTGTAGTTCTTTGCGATACTCCGGACTTTTGCGACAGTCTTGGACGCTGGGATTTTCGAGCTCGTTGCGACCTCCTTGAACGTCTTCCTGTTTCATCTTCGTCCGAAGAAGACATTCCTGAAAATATACGTTTTTGATTTTAACAAAATCGACAGGTTGCACCACATCTGGATCGAAAAAAAAGAACAACAATGACAAATATGACGACCACTTTGCTAATAATCAAATCTACTTACATAAAATTTGCGCAGCATAGTCGGGTTAAAGCGACTTTACGCAAGCTACTGCGCGAATCCCGCTATATATACCACCGTATGGGGTTACGCGGGCGAGCAGCGCTGCGCCTGGATCGGGCGGGAGATGATGGGTGTTGCTGGAGCACGAGAAGCCTGGTTCGGGCGGGAAAGCTAAAACGCTTCGCAAATGCGTGCTTTTCACTCTTTTGGGTCGTAATTCGTTAAATTGTTATATCCAATTTGAAATTTTTGCTCCAGTTCTGCTATATTTGTGAATGTAATGCTAACGGCGCTCTGTTTCTTGTCAAAGACGCTGCATATTGTTGAAATTCTCGACTAAATGACAAATATCTTTCAAATTTAAAGAACAGAAAAGCATTTCAAGAGGAGATAGTTCAGGAGGTGATCAATCGATAGATAGTTATTGGAAGTAGATTGCTGGTGCAGTCGGGGCCCTAACATCTAAGCGTTAACCTTAAAGGTATCACCCCACCCCCCGAATCTGAGGTGGTACGGACTTCAGGTGGAGTATTGGTGCACGGGATCGTAGATCATGGAGAGGAGGGTGAATCCGCCCATTTCTTCCTAATTGCCGTAAAAACGGCCCGGACGATGCGGTGCATGCATGGCGCGCTCCAATCGATCTTGATGTAGAAAACAGCGCGCATGAACGCTGGAAGCAGTATCGCCTGGCCGTTTTTTTAAGGCAATTAAGAAGAAATGAACGGAATCACCCTTCAATCTACGACTCAGTAAAGGCATAAACCACCTGGAATCCGCACCACCTCAAATTCGTGGGGTGATGCCTTTAAATCAGAGAACGCCATGAGTGTCAAGAGTTGCATCGTCACGTTGACTGATTAGTCTCACTTATCCTGACAAATCTGTTCACTATATTCGTAAATGTGTTCTATGGTCGGATCAAAATGAGACGAAACTCGCTGCAGTTGCGTAAGCTACTGCGCTGAAGCAGCGTCGACATGGGACGGCGATTGCGAACAGCAGCGACGAGTGATGCTAGCAAGGGTCCCACCGAAACTCAAAAAAGCCACTTCGTAGCCATCGTTTTGACTCGATTTGAGGAGGTAAGAGCGGTATCAAAGAAGGCGCTCAAAGCCAGGAGAAATCGAGTGTAACAAATGTTTCGAGGATTGAAAGAAGGCATAAATCTAATGTTGCCGTAGGGGAGGACTCTGACCAGGATGAAATAAATTTTGAAGAATAATATGCCGTTTTTGTTCTATTTGAAAAGTCTCACTACTTTTTGATCACAGTAGTAAATCACAACCAGAGCCGTATAATCCAGACGTGAGTCCTGGCGAGAAAGCAGACTGATCCTAAGATCCAAACAATAAAACAAGAACTTTATGTAATGCCAAATGTATGAGTGATTTTCAAACGAGTTCGGGAACTTAAAGAAGTCGTAATTGCGGATGTGAGCATTGCGCCTTCTTTTAGCTGTGCTCGCCGTAGTGTCAGGACTTCTTTTGATGTTGCGGACGAGGTCTGGAATTGTTCCGGTTCTGTTTCGGACATTTTCTGCCGAATCAGTCACTGAGAGGAAGCTTCCGAATGTTACGATTCCACCTGCAATTAAGGTCAGTTTTCTCATTGTTCATCTTCTTGCGTTTTTACTTCTCGTTTTTCTTCTATTTCTTTCTACTTTCATTTGTTTTATTACTACGCTTTGCGGTTGTCCGTTCCCAGTACATTTTTATGGAAGATTGATTCTTATTACTCAATATTCCCTCCTTTTTTCGGTGAAAATGTGCGTTGTTGCGGGCACTTTGGATAGTTATGAAAGATTAATACGATTAATTCCGTGTCATACCAGCGTTTTGCCTCAAAAGGACGCACTCAAGTCCTTTCCCTATAACATTTGTTCAAAAACCTCATGGTAGCGTCTTTTTTTCACTCAGAATGGTGCGCTCGAGTCCTTTTCCGCATATGATTTCATTCAAATTCCTGGTTACTCTTAACCTTTGGTAGTTACGTGCAGAAATAAAATCAAGAAATCACTCTAGCAGAAAAGTGTATCCTGACCAGAATTAGTATCAAAGTTTATTTTCGATTTTTTTCGAAATTGTGAGCTTACCTGCATCGGAACTGACATTTAAGAGAAAGCTTGATGGGGGTTGAAAGGATTCTGAGAGGTAATAAAGCGAATCCTACCCTAAACGCTACGGAAGTCCTAAAATGCCGTGGTGATTGTCTATTATTTTCCTTTTTTTCTATCTTCTGTAGCTCAGCATTTTTGTTCTCTCTAAAAGATTTTAAAGCGAGCGAAGCGGTTATCGTTCCATGAGCCCAGGTCACATACCCTTTTTCACACTTTAGTAAAATGCTGTGAAGAACTATTTTGTGATGAGCTCAAAACCATTCCACTACTCACGTAACGCGTACCTCTAACCACAAGTAATATGTTACTTTTCACTGCTAGGAAGACTTTTGTCTGAAAAATTTCGCGGAAGGAATTTATAAGTCGTTCAGCTTCCAGTTCTAAGGAACTGAAAGAAGCGATCACGGCTATTCTATCTGTTTTCATTGATTTATTTGCTTGTTCAATTCTAATTTGCTTTAGCGAGGGCCAACCGACTTACTCCATGCCCTGTCAGAAACTGTTGGAGTTGATACCACTGCACCACATTTTGCCTTCATAGATGACCCTGCAATGATTCCTAGCACAGCGGCCACAAAGAGGAACTATTACATGGCCAAGGTAAGCTTGGGTCTTTATGCTATACATTTTTGTGATCCCATCACTATTTTCAGGAGATGGGAAAGCGTGCTGCTCGTCAATTAGCAGAAGAGTGGCCAACTTTGTTTGCATTCGATCGAGATGAACCTTACCTCCCTGCCTTCCGTCCTCAAAAACCCTCTGATCCATTAAAGGTTCAAAACTTGCAAATATTTCGATTATACAATACTAACGATCCATTCATAGGTTGACCCTACTGAGGCGAACCTACTTTCGATGATTGAAAAGCGTGAAGTGCAGGATGCAGTAATATTGTACGAACGAATGAGAGGAGAGAACATTGAAGTGTCGGAGAAAACGCAGGTTTGCCTTGTTTGACTTCCTTTCCGTGATTTTTAACATTTTCACTTCCGCTCATAATGGAAGTGCTAGTGTTACTGCAAGAAATTTAGCTGGAACTTTTCCAACTCCTCACTTACTACAACGGAAAGAATGTTCCTTTCTCTGAGTGGGAAGAATGGCATGGAATGCGTACATTCGGTGAAAATGACCCGAACACTTGGACGCAGGTTGTGTATTAAGCAAATTCTCATCTTTATCCATGTCAACTTTCTTCTCAAATCTCACTGAATTTCAGGGTGGTTTAGCTGACCTCTTGTACGAGGTGTTGCCGCACACTCCTGAGACAACCTCTGCAATGATAGCTGGTTTAGTTAAGTACGTATTACTCATTTTGGAGCTTCACATTTTTCGTTTTCCTATTTCCTGAGCACTAGGGAATTTTATTAGTCACCTTGAAACGAGCGCAGAAGCTAAAATGGTTTGAAATGCCTTTGCCCACATTCATATCCATTCATTCATTCATTCATTCACACTTTCGCTTTTCTTTCGTTCTTTTCTTCTGGTGTACTATTTTGCAAACGCTTATTTGACGCTGCTTCGAACCGGTCACAAACGACTGAAAATTTATCACTGCATCGCAAATAGTTTAAGGTTTCAACTCGAGGGCACGGTTTTGTGGTCTCACCACGCACACGTTCGAACCGCTTAGCCCATGGTGCACGATTAGTAATCCCGTTTTAATCGGAATGCGCATTCGTCGCTGTCCTACTCTGACTTTCGAACGCGTTATCCGGACAAATATATATGTTACGACCACTAAGTGTCTTGGTTGCAGAATGGGTGTATTATTAATTGAAGTATTTTAACCTTTTAGTAGTTCGCGTACAATCGGATTAAGGAAATATCATATTTAAATAATAACTGCGTAGAAGTCTTACGGTTTTTCCTTCACCTTATTGTATCGAAGCTTTTTTTTTTGAAAGGAAACCCTAATTTTCTCTAATTGATCCCAAAAATTACAGGTTCGCAACTCCAGAGAGCTTAACTAGAGCGCGAGAGCTGTTCAAGGTAGATTCGCAGTAGTTTACAAGTACAACGTACTTCTTCTTTTCATAATAAAATTTCAGGAATTGTCGTCCTCGGGTACTCCATGCCAAGAGGCATACGACACATTAATATCTGTCTCACACTGGAAAGAAGCACAGTCGTTGATGAAAGAAATGGCCGAGAAAAAAGTGAAGCCAACAATAAGCACATGGAATTCTTTGCTGGATGCATCTAAAAAGGTTGGTAATGGCCATATTATTATTCTCTTTTAATATTTACTTAGGAAGAAATTTGTTTAGATAAATAACTTGTCAGAACGCCTATCAGCTTTCGAGAAAGTTATTGGAGAAATGAAAGCGGTGGGAGCAGTTCCTTCTCTCCATTCGTACCACATAATCTTGAATAGTATCTCTGAAACGTCACGGCTGGGCGATGATAAACATGGAGAGGAGAAGCGTGATACAGCCTTGGTTAGCTTCCATACTTTTGTATTTTTTCTTGCAATTTTGCTCTAATTACTATTTTGTTTTGATTTTTGTCGTAACGTCCTTCTTTTTCATACATTGATAATGACATAGGGGATCTTTTAGGGCTACGTCTGCTGAAAAAAGCATCAGATTAGAGTTGAAATTTTGTTGGGTGCTTTTTAACCACCAAAAATGAAGAAATCTTCTTCAATCTCTCTCTGAAACCCTTAGAATATAGATGAAAGTGAAAGAGAATCGCCACTAATTTTTTTTTGGATTTGTGTTTATAGGAAGTATAAGATCTTCTGTGCAATGAATTCTTTCTTCGTTGCCATTCTTTCCCATCTATACCTGTGAACAACAAATGATAAACAGCATGCTTTTAGACAGTAGCAGTATCATGGCTTTCTGAAATGTTGACGGATCTAGAACATCGTGCGCCACTTGACATTTTATCCGTAAAGGATCACTTGTTCTTCCTGGATGCTATGGGAGTTGCTCATCAGTGCGTGTTTTCTTATCACTTTCCCTTCATCCAACATGATTGCTTTGTAACACTATGAAGATCTCTTTCTTTTCTAAGTTACCAGCTCTAATATTGTTCATGTAACTATTAGTTCTGAGTACGTTTCTTAATTTTTATTTTGAAGTATTTTAGAGCTGGAAATCTCGAGATTGCTGAACGACTAGTAAAACTGTACGAAAGTGCTGCTAACAACGTAAAAATGCCTGCTCTTACAGCTGAGGGAATGTGAGTGTTTTTGTGCTTGAAGTGTAGATGATTAAATAGTGGACCAAAAGATTTTTTGTAGATTCTACAACAGATATCTGCTCCTTTTTATTGAACGAACGGTTTCGATGGAGGAAATTGAGAAGAAATATAAGGAGCTGGTCCCACGACTCGTTGGAGTATCTAGGCAACTGACTTTGGCTGTATCCGAAAAGCTGAAGGTATTCGGTGTTGTTCAGTTTGTTCTGGATTTGCGTACATCCAAAGACATCAATTATTTGCCTTGTGGAGGTTTCCTAACCTTTTTCGCCTTTTCTACAATTGTTTAGAGGAGTTTGCTCCAAGAATATAGAGTAGTTTATCAACGCCATTGTTTACTATTTTCCAGCAGTCTCCCCGCTGGCCATTCCTCGTTCGTTTGATTGAGGATGGTATATGCGCTCGACAAATGGTGGACGTTCGGATCGGTCAAACTTTCAGGGATCTTCTAGCCAATACTCATTATCAAGTATCAATTTTGGTTTTCTTTTGCCTGGTTTCTTGAACTGTGGATACTATTTTGTTTGTAGGCTCTTTCCATAGAACATCGGGAAGAATATGCTAATCTTATTCGTCGCTTGGTTGATATTTGGGTGGAATTCAGTCGTTTTACGGATGAAAGACAAAGAAGACTGCAATTGAAATTGTCACCGAGTATGGTTAGTTTATTATAAGATCACATTTCACCTCCATTTAACTTGTGTACTCTCCGAAATTCTCGAATACTAGATTGCTGAATGTGCAGCGCTGCTCAATCGAATAGGTGACTCTCAGAGAGCTTACGAACTTCTCGAAATGCTTCTGGACCCTGAGAATTCGGAGGGGGAGGCGGCAACCGTTCTAAATGCTGGTTTGTACAGTTTCTCTATTATGTTGTTCAACCACGAGTAATTTTTTTGTTTAAGGACATGCCAGAAATTCAGCAATGTTTGAATTATTCGAAGACGCCCTCCGGGAGCGTGACCCATACAAGTAATATTTATCCTTATCTACTCTAGAAATAAACCGAAACACACCATCCCTGGGATTTTCAGAGCTGCCACGTGCCTAGAAATTATGAGCGTCAACATGCCACGAAACAAACTGGAAGGTCTAGTGCAACGGATAGAGGATAGGTATCCGTATGAACACATCGAATTTGATTTTATGAATTGTTATTTGTGAAATCCGATGAATCCTGATTAAGGTGTCATTTGTCTGCTGATCAAAAAAGGATACTAAGTGGGTTCGCACGACTACGACCGGAGTAGACTTATAGACTTATTGTACAGTTTTTTTATTGTTAATATGAATAGTGCTAGTTGTTAAGGAATTCAAATTGTTAGGTTGAACCAATTTTTTATGTTCAGTTGTTATGTAGGTCATGAAAATAACATTTATTTCTTTTTGTTTTGTTCGAATGTATTACGGTACGAGCAATCAGAAATAAATGTTAAAATATGCTATAAGTTGTTGTGTCCCACAATGTCTGTGCTGGCGTTAACCAGAGTTAAACTTGTCATTATGTCAAGCACAAGTCTTGGTTTTTCTTGGGGAATGCGGAAACTTATGCATAAATGTACCACCAATACCCTTTTCGCGCATTAAATCAAAATTATGACAGTTTTCCGTAAAATAAGTTATTGGTGCTTTAGAATGAGGTACAGGTCCAGATTTTATCTAAATCAGTGGTAGCCATAGTAAGTTTTAAAACAATGATTAAATGGAGAAGTGTGGTCGTTCGTGAACATTTCTAGCCCATATGAGAATGTAGTGAGGATTTTTTAATTAAAACAGTATAAATACAGTATACAGTAAAGTAACAGTACAAATACAACCTATGATAGTAACTACCAACAAAACTATATGATTTATAGGAGTTTGAGAACGTGTTAAAGAAATGATCATGAATGATTGCTGGAAGAGGACGCTTACACGTGTCGGTCAAGAGAATACATTATTGATTTGATTGCGCATATACAGTTCAAAACACGATCAACTCCGACCAGCACAGAGGATCGATCATTTGGAGAATAGCCGCAGCCAAGCGGTCACATCTCTTAGATCATCAAAAGGGTGAGTTCTATGTTATGCTTCTGCAAAACCCATTCAACAACGAAACCCTTAGAAACTTATGAAAACGCCATTAATACGCCTGGTCCCGAATTTTTAGTGTTTTTATTGTTATATTTTATTCTTGAATAGGGTAGGTGTGGTTAAGTGGCTGGAGGTTGTTGTTGCGTCGCGATACTCCTCTGTCGCGCTACTCCTTCTCTTTCCATAGTTTGAAATCTCCTTACCTCTGCCAAAGCTATAGTCGGGTCAAAACGACATGAAGCTCGGTGCAGTTACGTAAGCTGCTGCGTTGGAAGCAGCGCGGAGATGCTACCCGCGAGGATCGCGTTGGGACCATCGCGATCTGCAGCGATGAATAATGCTTACATGGGTGACTCCTAGATCGTACCCGCTACGCTCCACCGCACCGCTTCGAGCGCAGCAGCTTACAAACTTACAGCAACTAAACGGATCATCGGATCATTTTCATCCGACTCTACCATTAATTCGGAGCTGATGAATGGGTCCCAGACTTGTCGAAGACGAAAGAATCAAGGATCGTTGATCTATAAGTGAATCGTCTAAGAATGTGGGTAACTATATATCTTTTTTTCCTAGTATTAGCCTCTATCTTTGTTTTTATGACATACTTCGACTTTAATGGCTTGAAAAGGGCAGTTCTATGTTCGTTAGGCTCTATGATGCTGAATTGAATTTGAATACGCGTTGATGCGCCTCAGATGGATTGATCCACGTCAATCAATTTGCTCCTTATCCTTTCTTATATGATCCTGTAGTTCTCAACCAAATTTCATCCCTTAGAGCTTGATTTCTCTTCATTTCTCAGGAATGATATGTGTTTTATGAAAGGATTTTCCTATATGAACAAATCCTGCTTAATTTGACTGTTCTTTGTGCTGTACAAGGGCACAAAACACAAAGAACAAACAACAAAGCAGAATTTATCGGTTTCAGCATGCGCACGCGTCGATCGATACGAGGAAGGAAATCCATTAAATCCATTCCCAGTCATATAATAAACTTGAACACTAAAAAATCTTTGTATAGAGGTACCAACTGGTCGATAAATGCTCTCAGTGATGTGAGAAGCATGGTTCGCTTTTTTTAAACTAACTTTTTTTTAAGAGAAAAAAAAAACTCCATAAATTGCTGACTAATCAGCATTTCTCCTTTCTCGTTCACGTTTGAACAACATCAGAACAACAGTGAATCCATTAGAAATCCCATGCCTTGTTGTTTGTTTGTTTTTTTTTTCATTTCGAATGTTTCACTGGGAAAAGAGTGCGCGCATTGCGAACGTTACTGATGTGATCTTTCCATAACATCAACAACGATTCACTCGTTCATCACATCTCTTCGCTCGTGATGAATGAATCATTTGCGCTGTGTCGTTTTTCCTCTCCTATCATTTGGACCTTCATTTGAAGTTATCCATTAGAGCTAATGCTCACCTAAGTTGAGTCCTTTATTATTTTGTTTATTGTTGAGCGGTAGAACTGTTCATCTTTGGGATTTTATTGGATTAACCTCCTCATCTAACTGAGCGTGGCGTCCTTTGCATGTTTTTGAGGTCTTCGAGGAAATTTTGTCGTTTATGAATCGTTTAAAGGCATCACCCCACGAATCTGAGGTGGTTTCCACGGATTTCTGGTGGAGTATTCGTATACGGGACCGTAGATTATGGAGAGGTGGGTGATTCCGCCCAATTCTTCCTAATTGCCGTGAAAAACGGAACGGAAGATGCGGCATGTGCACACGGCTGGCGCGCTCCAATCGAACTCCTTGTGAAAATAGCGCGCCGGAACGCCCGAAGCAGTGTCTTTCGGGCCGTTTTTTACGGCAGTTAGGAAGAAATGGACGGAATCACCCTTTTCTCCATAATCTACGACCCCGTATACGAATATTCCACCGGAGATCCGTACCACTCCAGATTCGTGGGGTAATGCCTTTAAATAAGCAACACGATTATTGCTAGTGGAATCCAATTCCAAAACCTTGGAGTTATCCAGAAAAAAGTAGCGGCTAGGAGCGTGGTGAAATCCTTACTTAAACCATCCATCGCTGCAGGTTGCTACAGTCCCACTTCGGTCCCAACCGCTGTCTGCACAGCGCCGTTTCGAGAGCCTACGCAAATGCACCGTAACTACACTCGTGATCCATGTCGTTTTGACCCGACTATACTTTGTAGAGCACATAATTCTCTATCGAACAACATAAAGTGCATTACCAGAACATTTTATTATTCACGTGAAATTCTCACTCAAAAAAAAAACACACACACACAAGGACCTGAGGGCCAATGTAATAGCTTATGTTCGGGATTATTTGAACTCAAAATCATCCAGTATCCGTAATCCAGGAATAGATATGGTTGGGTGAAAACGACCTGAAGATGGCTGTAGGTTGTTTTGACCCAATTATATCTTTTGTGTTTGAAACAAAATAAAACGAAGTGGATTGAAGAATGATCGATGACATACAATTTGTTTTGGGTCACATGACCATAGTAATCCATAATAAAGATAAAGAATAAAATAAAAATAAAATGATAAAATAAAAAATAAAGTAGGTTTTTACGTACCCAACGATTTTTGGATTCCTATCTTTGGGAAAACAAGAGACGATTTGAAAGATGCTTTCATAGAGCAATAATTATTAAGGATAAAGTTTCTAGCCTCAATTAATCCTTTTGGGATTGGGCCAGGGACCCAATTCGACTGCTGGTTCAGAATCGTTTTGGACTTATGAACGCCGTTTATGGGCGGAATAATGGGTAATGAATGACGAAGACCAGTCGATAAATTGAATCGACATGTTCTTATCTCCGAGACAAGTCCCCAAGCAATATATCGACTCCGTGATTTGGTTGGTTCGGTGCGGTTTCGAACCATCGAACGTGTAATCGCTGGCCGAACCACCTACAAACTGCGCTATACCCATCATTCAGAGAAGGAGACCTATAATTCACCTTCATCAGTTTCAAACGTCCTTCTTTGCTTCTTCCACTACTATGTTATCCTTATTAAAAAGACAAATCCTACGAATAATTCGTCTTATCATTAGGATGGCCACTTTATTGAGGACACGTAATCCGAAACTTATTGGAGGACTGATTGTAGCCGTTGGTGGAGCTACAGCTTTCTATTCTGTTTGTCCACAGGTAACTGAGCAATTTTTTTTTCAGTCTGTACCCGTTTTCATCGAAAAATGTTTGCAGGCGAAGTCATTTTTTTGGTGTAACGGTGTTGATTCGGCTACGATTCAAAAAATTGACGATGCTTACCTGAAGCTCAATGGTCCCGAGGGTGCAACGTGCAAATCGTTGTTGAAAAAGGTACAGTATACATCAAATACGTACGAGAACGTACACACCTAAGACAGTATCAGAAGGGTTTTTTTTATGAAGATGAACTTAATTTGAAAAATTTTATCCTGAAATTACGGTAACTTTCCTAAAATCAGATAATTCCTTGATTTTGCTCTTTGAATGTCTTTAAATGTAATGCCATTCATTGTGTAATTATACCAAAAAAGCATACAATTAGATCTACACGACATTTTTAAATCCGGAAAAGTTGCATTTGTTAACTACTCGGATCCAGTGGAACTGCAATCGGACCACAAGCAAATTAATCTAAGCTTTGAAGCATTTTTTTTTAGCAGATCTTTTTTAATAGTATTTTTTTCAATAGTTTCCCATCGTTTTTCTTGGATAATGAGTTCAACGTCAGAAAATGAGAAAGTCCGAATGCAAAGAGAGTGAATCATGGAAATTAATCTACCTGCAAGACATATAACTTACTTTATAGTATTTGTTGTAGCTTTTTATTAGCACTGTTCCATTGTATTGGGAACGGCGAGGTAGTTTTATGCACTTTTGTGTGTGTGTTTTTTTTTTTTGAAAAAAAATGCACTTGATAAGAATAGAACAGAGTTAGAGGTATGTAGTGTCCTTTAAGCATAAAAATTATGCGATCAGAGTATTTATTGAATCCATGATAAGCGCCGTCGATAAGCAGCTGTTTCGTCAGCGTCATATTATGAAGAGAGGGTGATTCCGTCCATTTCTTCCTGATTGCCGTAAAAAACGGCCCGGAAAATGCGACGCGTGCACAAAGCTGGTGCGCTCCAATCGAACTCTTTGTGGAAAATAGCGCGCCGGAACGCCCGAAGTCGTATCATCCGGGCCGTTTTTCACGGTAATTAGGAAGAAATGGACGGAATCACCCCCCTCTCCGTAGTCTCCCATCCCGTATATGAATACTCCACCTGAAATCCGTACCACCTCAGATTCGTGGGGTGATGCCTTTAAGTTTTTCTCACTAGTGTACATGAACCATTTCTCAGTTGCGGCCGTTACATGGGAAGTCTAGTTAGGGAACCCTATCTAATCGCAGCGATCCTAAATTTTCATTTTTTTCTTGTAGTTTAAAGCAGTAATAATTTGAAGAAGAATGAAGAAGTAGGACTGATTTCAATTATATGCCTCTTTATTCTCAATTTTTAATGTTCTCATTGTAGGATTTTTTCTTGAGGATAACAATTACTTCATAACTAAATGATTTCCTCATTAGATATCATTGCTATGTTGAAATTGTCCTTGATTCAGCACCTCACTAAAGACGTCGTTGAAAAGCTGAAACACAAAAAGACAAAATTGGGAGCCACTCTATACGATTGCATTCGTTCAGGTTAGTGATTTTTGCATTTTAGAAATTTTTCTTCAATATTATGGATAAGCATAGAGAACTTCTAGCCTTTGATGTTTATAATCTCTTCTTAGCGAATAACTGTTCTTTTTGTTTTTAAGTCACTTCAGAGTTAATTTGGCGCTAAATCACTATTTTTAAACTTCGAATAAGTTTCTTTTTCAAGGTAGTGGTGGAGAAGGTGGAGAAAATTTCCAATATTGGATTTCCAGTGGTGAATGGTTTGCAGGGGTCATGTAAAAGACATGAAAACCTTGGAAATCCAGAAATCAGGGTTATTCAGAAGTTTTAGTTCATCTCACGAGGGAACTTTTCGTATCCATGGTGGTGCTGAAATAAAATCACGTGAAACGGATTTCATCACTACTACGGGTATGAAGAATTCCCTATTCGGGTAGTTTTAGCTCGAGGATTTTTTTTTTCGCGATATCATTAATCCTATAGGTGCATAGAGCTGCCCTCTTGGGTAAATTCTGGTGCTGTGAAGGCTCTGGACTGGAAATTTCTGGATTTATAGGGGATTTTTCGCACTCGCGCTGCGATTTTCGCAAACAATGTTCTTGAACTCCGGTTATATACTACTAGGGAGAATCCGACGTTGGAAATTTTGGAAATTTTTCCGGTATTTAAGGATAATAAAAATTAACTAATTAATTAACAATTAATTAACAATCTACTTAATTAATTAATTAATTTTTACACAATTATAACTGTAGGACGTTCACTTTTGTGTTTAAAGGCGTTTATAACTTGGACGCAGGAGTTGGTGTTTACGCTCCGGATGCAGAATCATACAAGGTGAAAAAAATTGGCAGTTTAAGCAGTTCTGCTGTACTTTATCCGTATTGTTCCAGACTTTTTCACTGCTTTTCGATAAAATCATCGAAGATTACCATGGATTTGGTCCGAACCAGAAACAACCACCGGTTGACCTAGGAGAAGGTAAAACGGCGGAATTCCCTCCACTTGACCCGAAAGGAAAATACATCCAGTCTACCCGTATAAGATGTGGCCGATCACTTGCTGGATATCCTTTCAATCCTTGTTTGACGCAGGTACGAGCTTTGATTTTTTACTCCCCTGTAATTGGATGGGTGGAGATTATCTTGTTTATTCATACTTATTTATGTATTTATTTATTTATCTGTTAGTTCTTGTTGGTCTATTTATTTGTTTGTTTGTCTATTTACATTTATTTATTTATTGTTCATCCAAGGAGAACTATTTGGAAATGGAAAACAAGGTCAAGAAAGCATTCGAATCGTTCACGGATAAGGAGTTGAAAGGGAAATACTATCCTCTGGATGGAATGACAAAAGAAACTCAGAACAAACTTATCGCCGATCATTTCCTTTTCAAAGAGGGCGATCGACATCTCCAAGCGGCGAACGCGTGCAAATTTTGGCCTAAGGTACGGTATTTGTACGGTAATGGTAGTTTCAATCCCACTTTTCCCCCACTTTTCCACTTTTAGGGTCGTGGAATCTATCACAACAATGATAAAACGTTCTTAATTTGGGTAAATGAAGAGGATCATATGCGAATTATTTCAATGCAAAAAGGAAGTAACGTTGGTGAAGTACTGGAACGATTGATTAAAGGAGTTAGAGTGAGTTATACGTATATTTACCAACAAATAGTTGCTCTAAGAGTCACCGGCAAATTGATTTTTTTTTAAATCAAAAATTAAATAATTGCTTTAAGATCCACTAACAAGTTCATTTTTTTGTATTAAAAATCATTTTTCCTTGCCTGATTTTCATAAAACGAAGTTATGAATTTTTCAATATATATATATATTATTATATTTATAGTGCGCAGTGCTTGTGCTGTGTTTTTATTTTTGCATTTTTATTTTGGATTATTTTTATTTTTTTACTTATTTTGTTATTATTGTTATTATTATTGTTTTTTGTATTATTGTTATTATTTTTGTTTTATTTTTTATCATTTTTTTTTTAGTTTTGGAGAGATTGAGTTGAACATTAAAACAGTATTTAATTTTTGTAGTGTTATAGTATTCAGCTAGGATATGTAAATTTAAAAAAAAATGTGGAAATTATCGTAACTCCAGATCAAATCAGTAAAAATCAGCTTTTTCCTGATTTAGGAGTCAACTTTAGGGAATCTGCATCCGGAACGACATACATTTTTTTAAAAATAATAAATGTTTTTAGAATAACTTTCATAAGGTAGTTTTAATGAAAGGTACTGATATAACAGAAATATTAATTAAAATTAAGTTTAAAAATTAGAAAATTCAACGAAATTTAAATTATGAAATTAAATTACGAATAAATTTAATAACAAAAAGTTTTGCTTCTGAAAAAAGAAAATTGGCAGTGAAACGTCGAGCAAAAAAGAATTACGAGTGATTTTTTGTTATCCAAACATTTTCTACAAGAATATTAACATAACAATAGAATAACACAAGAATGACGTGTTCATCCACCTAATCCAGAATTTTGAAGCGAAATTAGCGAGTTTGAATTCTTTTCGTATGAAACGAGAAAAATTAGCACAAATAAAGTGCTGATGAAATTAATTTCTTTTTTCTTCTTCTCTGGTCGAAAGATGTGATGTGAATCGCGAATTTTTAAATATATAATATTTAAAATTTTGTATTTTTAAAAATACATAATATTTAGTTGAATTTCCTGAAGACTACCAATAAATCCTGCATTGAATAATATTTATACTGTATTATTGTCAATTTGGTGTTAAGAGCATTGAGAAAGTGGTCCCGTTCTCTCGTGATGAACGTCTCGGATGGCTGACATTTTGTCCGACAAATCTCGGATCAACAGTTCGAGCTTCTGTTCATATTAGACTGCCGAAGCTCACCGCTAAGAAAAAGGAATTTCAGATGAGTTTTCAGAATTCTTTTTCGTTTTTTTTACAGACTTATTCAATCAGCAACGAATTCGAATAGCTTTAGATTATTAGAAATAATGGGAATGTTCGGATAAAAAAATGACTAAATAAATAATAGATAGGGAATAAAAAATAAGAAAAAATACAATAATTTTAGGCCATAATGTGTGACAAATTAAATCTTCGGCCAGAATTCTTCTTTCTAGCTTTTTTTACAGATGTTATATTACATTTTATTCTATTATTTACTTAATCACAATAGATAAATAAGTAAATAAATGTGAATAAATAAATAAGAATAAACAGATAGATAAATAAATACATAAATAGATATGAATAAACAAATGAATAAATAAATAAATGTGAATAAACTGCAAAAATATAATATAGTAAATAATAGTAATAATAATAATACAATATTAATATTGGAATAAGAAAATAACTAAATAAATTATAAAAAATAAAAAATAAGAAAAAATACAATAATTTTAGGCTATGTGTGATAAATTAAACCTTCAAGTTCGAGGAATCCACGGAGAACACACAGAATCTGATGGTGGAGTTTATGACATCTCAAATAAGGTATGGATTCTTAAATTCTGGATGAATTAATTAATTCTGGATTTAAATCGCATGGATATATGTCTGTCTGTCTTTGATCGCAGGCTCGTCTCGGTCTTTCTGAGTATCAGGCTGTGAAGCAAATGTACGACGGCGTGAAAGCACTGATCGCAGCTGAAGAGAAACTGTAGCGCAGTACTGTATGTTACTGTAAGAATTGTTCGTTGAAATGTTGCACACAGAGTTAATAGTTGAGAATAAAGATCGTGACTTAATATAATGTTATAAATATGGTTTTTATTGATTTTCTTTAGCTGTAGCCGCGATTGGTATCGATTTTTTTATATTAACAGCTAACGTTTCGACGTTCTGCGCCTTTTGTCAGACCCTAAAAGAGAATCAATGCCATCAGTGATTTATTACGCTATAATCGTAATTCTGATGTACTGCTAATAATAAAAAAGATAAAGGATAAAGTTTCCGGTGTTGATCAATCCGCTTGGGACCCGCGCCACCACGTTCACTTCAATCCAGAATCGTTTGAGGTCTAGGAACGTGTTACTGGCCCATAGAATGACTCGCGATGGCCAGCCGACGGGTCAATTCAGTGTTTTTATCCTCCCAGACAAGTCTGGTACGAATTTATCGACCCCGAAAGGATGGAAGGCTTGGTGAGCATCGGGGGGGTTTCGAACCTCCGATCGATCGTGCTGGAAGCGGAATCGCTAACCGCTGCACTACAAACGCTCACTGTTTATAATATGTTTATTAATATATTTATGTGGCAAGTATTATAGTGAATGTTTAAAGGTAGCGCAGCAAGAAATTAACGTAGTTTGTGGGAAACTTTTAGGATAATGCAGAGTTTGGGAGTATAGATTACGAATACGAATTAAAATAGAGAAAATAATGAAAAAATAAAATAAAAGATGAATAAAAATATAGATTACGAATATGAGCGTGGATCTGCCCGCTTCCACCTAATACAGGGTGGCCCACATGAAATATGACGGGCTAGAAAGAGAAATGAGAAATCCAGAGGGATTCGCTGATTCCTTGGGCCAAGAAAACCGGTAAGGACACCGACCTGGCCTTCTTGCGAACTCACGGCACAAACAACCCACTGGAGTGGTGTGAGACCAATCTTCCGCATTTCTGGACAAAAGTGTCTCTCCGTCAAACTCGCTCGATTTCAATCTTTTGGATTTTGCTGTCTGGTTGATTCTAGAACAGAAAGGCTGGTCCTTTAAGCTCAAGTCAATGGATTTGCTGAAAAGAGTCCTGGATAAAGCACGGAGGGATGGGAACTGATCGTGTGCATTCTCAAAAATTTCCGGAAGAGTTTGGATGCTTGTGTTGAAGCTAAGAACGGACATTCTGTATTTGATATCAGAGAACTTACGTATGATTTTCTGACTATTAAATAGAAAAAAAAACTTTTTATTCGAAATAATTGGTTCAAAGTTATGGGGGATTTTTTTAAAGGATTGGAGTGATGAAATCTGATAATTGAGCCGGTATCCATGGATATTAAGTATAAAATGAAGACATTTCTTCCTAAAGTCAGGAAGCTGCTGATATGATCAGCCCGTCAATCACGAGAATTTTAATGGGCCATCTGACCATAGGACATCTCGCCTGCTATGCTAAATATGAGCGATTCCTGGGTGTCCTTTCGCTTCACTGTGCCTCACATCCAGAAAGTTAGATGTACACTATATTATATATAGACAAATATTATATTACAATTACATTATTATTAGAAATATTGACCACATTTCTAGAATGACTAGTTTCAATAATTTTTCCAGGATTAAGTCATTTTATTATCGATGCTTGTCAGAACGTTATCGCAGATTGTTCCAGCAAATTCTCTTTTGGCAAAATTTTTTCCATTCCCTTTTTTTCTCCTGCAGCTTTTTGGCAGCGCTCGAATGTGCCCTTTTATAGGCTTCTCGGCTCCTGTTGACATGTAGTTATTTTAGCATTTTGACATTTATTTTTTTTTGCGCTATTCTCATCTGTTTACATTGATTGACACTCATGCATGAGGTATACTGTATCTGAGGAAAATTAGAGCACTACGGATAGAGTTCTCGTCAATGTTCAATACTAACAATTTGATTCCTTTGCAGAAAACATTAGAAATTTCTTCCGGGTTGAGAAATAAGTAAATAGTAATAATAAATAATACTAAATAATAAAAATGTAAGAAATAAGCGTTTTTTGAGAATTTTTTTTAAACAAGAAAATCAGTTAGAGATGAAGATTGTTTTTAAATGGTTACTTCTGTCATTCGAAAGAGATTTTTTAACTCTATAAAATAATAGAGGCATTCTTTTGTTGTTGTTGTTGTTGTTGTTGTTGTTGGCGATGAATACCAATCTTGGCTACAGCTTAAGCAAATGGAAACAAAAAATACATTGTATTTTGTAAATTTATCGATCAGAAATTTGTCGATCTTCAATAATTTCATCATTGACGTGACCGAAATGGTCAACCAGTATGGTATCATCCTTCCTTAAATGCTAAGCATCACTCTCATGGATGTGGTGGAACAGCTGGAATGAGAAATCCTTGTTCGTGGTACACAGACCAATCGATAAATCCGTGACATTATTGATCGCAGATCGATCAAATGGACATTCAAAAGTCAGGCGAATGAGCAAGGTGATGTTGATGTTCAGCTTCAAGGTGATTGACGAAGTCAGTAGAGAGAAAAAAAAACCGGAGGGAGTGATTGAGGTGAAACTGAACCCGAATGAAGATTTTTCAGGATCCAAGTTCGAAACGTTCGGACTGAAGCTGGTCAGTAGCGTGGAACTTCCTTATCTCCACACCCGGCGGAATGTCATGGAACTGATAACGCGTCGTCGCATTCGCCGCTAATGCAATGGAACCGCGATGTCATTCCTACTTCCTCTTGTTTTGCTGTTTAGCTGAGGTTTTTATTTTTCTACGAATCTTCTAAATCCTTTTCTTTTCTTTTCTTTTTCTTTTCTTCTGAATTCACTCTTACTTACGCCTTATTTCAGTCATTTAAGTCCGCCAACAATGCAGTTATTTTCACAAATCCCGGATACCCGAAGCCATACAAAGGAGCCCTGGCTAAGTACTTACTTTACTTTACATTCCACTTATTTTTTAAATTATTCAAACAAGTAAATTCTTCCCTATTTTTCGATATCGCTATATCCATGCGGTTGAGAACGGTGAAGCAGTTGCTGTGCTTTTCTATCAATTCCTAGCAAATCCTGGAGATTGTGTTACCGTATGCGATGCGAACACCGAATGTCAGAGGTATGTGAGTTCCACCGATAGCTGTGGCTGGGATCGACGGAATTTCGAATTTGAAAAAATTGAATTTAGTCTTTGCGGAGATGTGATGGATCATTATAAAACGAAAAAAATTTTGATCACAAATTCTACAACGACCATAACTATGCAATCAACTGCTTCCGCGGATGGAAATTATCATTCTGGAATCGCTGCAAAATCTGTGACAATTGGTAGGTGAAGTACCATAGTAGAATAAAATGAAATAAAATAAAACGAAATAAAATAAAATAAAATAAAATAAAATAAAATAAAACGAAATAAAATGAAGTAGAATAGATATAAAATAAGTAGCGGTAATAATAAGTAATAATATATTCATAATAATAATAAATAGTAAAATAAGGTGAAGTAACGTAGTAAAATAAAATAAATTCAAATGAAATAAAACGAAATAAAGAATGATAATTTATTAATTTAATTTTAATAACAATTTAATTTAACTTTAATAATTCATTGTTACGATATAAAATAAAATAAGGTGAAGTAGCGTAGTAAAATAAAATAAAATAAAATAAAATAAAATAAAACGAAATAAAATAAAATAAAATAAAATAAAACGAAATAAAACAAAATAAAATAGAATAATATAAAATAAAGATAAAATTAAGTGGTAATAAAGAAGATTACAATACAGCATCGTTAATTGTGGATGTAGATGTTTTTTTAGCACTTCGTAGCGTTGAATGGATTAAAATTTGTGTTTTGGCAGACTGCCAGGAAACACTACGAAAGCATCACACCCTTCTTACGCTGTTCTTAGGGACCACTGATCCTTCTGAAGGATCCCTCCACCTGCCGGGTTCGACTTCATCACGGGGAGCATTACATTGACGTGAGAGACGTTATTGGCAACGAGTTGACTTACAAAAAGCATTTCAGATCATTTTTTATTTTATATTATTTACTTAATTACTTTTATTTATTTATTTTTGTTTATTTGCTTGTTTTTTTCTATCTATTATGCATTTTATTTCTAGTTTTCGGTCATTTTAACTTTTTTTAAAATTTTAAGCGTTTCATTTCTTTGTTGTCTGCTTTTATATTTCTTTATTGCTATACCTTTATTGTTGATGTTACGCTACGTTTTTGACCGATTGTTACTCAAGGTGAATGAGATCTACACACTGTGCAGTATCCTTAAGTAGGGATGTCTGGATAGCGTTATGGAACTACATATGGCGAAACTGTATAGCTCATAGAGTGTTACGAACGAAATAAATAAATGAAAAATAAATAAAGTCATTTATAGATGAGAAACATTTAAGAATAATTTTCAGAAAAAAATATTTTTAGAAAAACATTTCAAGAAACATTTTTGAGAAACATTTCTGTGGTTTATGAGTGGAAAAATCTCAAACTTTTTTTCAGATGCCGTAAAACGATCCTTCTTCGAATGCAACTCAACTGTGAATCTTGCTGATGGGGAGCCATTTTTTCTCGTTTCACAAAATTATCCGAACACTCCCGTTGAGCTCTCTCGATGTGAGATCGTGTTCACTGCTACGGATATGATCCGAACAGCTATATACGACCTGGTCACTTTGAACAGCGTCACATTCAAAGGTTTGAATGAGTCGGGAAACCCCGTGGAGATCAATCTATCGTGAGTGTTTTTTCCACTAGGATTGGATCTGAAGTTTCCAATAATTTCATGTATTTACGCAATATACACACATTAATATCAATATGCATGGTGCTGTGTGAATTTGCTTTCCATTATTCTTTGATAGTTTAGCTTTGTCACTTAGAGTTGTCAAAATTGCAAAAAAAAACCCTTTACTTTACTTAAATAAACTCCTTTCTTATTGTGTTAAATTTTTTCATATTTTCTAAATTTGTTTATTTTTTTGTTATTCTTCCTTTGCGTTAGCTAAGTGCAATGAAATGGAGAAAAGAAAAAAAAAAAGGAAAACAGAACAAGAACACTCCCATTTGATTATCATAGATTATCATTGATTGATACAGTAATCTAACAAAGTACATTGTAGATCATTCCAGAGGCCGACATGTGACCGACGACGAGCCGGTGGCTTTGTATTTTTCCAAATCGCTGCGTGTATCATTCACCTTCAGCAATCGATCCACATTCTATACAAGAGGATTCTACATCCTTGTGGATAGCTTCGCACGTTAGTCACATAATTGTATGCCAGAAAAAGGTTGTCTGGAAATTAATGCGAATTTTTAATAGAACGACTATGAAAATCAACACCTATGATGGAAGGTTTTAACCTTCTCTATCTCCATCTCTCTTTTTTCCTTTTTTTCTTTCTTTTACTACTTTAATTTTGTATGATACTAAACTGTTCCACTGTTGAAGAGGGTAAACAAGGGTTTTGCGCAGTTTATTTCTACCATCAGAAGGTTTGCGTGAAAAGCAGGGCAAAAATTGGTGGCGATGGAGGAAACTTTGTTAAAACTTTGAAAAATAAACATCATTAAAATAATTTCGGAAGCTTCTTGAGAGAGACTTTTAACTTTACGGTTAAGAACACTTCGTACTTTTTTTCGCGGCGAATGAACATTTTTAGCAGGGAAACAAAGGTTAAGATGGTTTTGGAGATATGTAGGTTGATTCCATGCAAAAATCTGGATGAAGGTAAAAAAAAAAAACACTTATTAAATGCAGAGTAAAAGTTGAAGAGAAGTTCATCCAATGGCCACAGGAAAACACTATGAAATATTTTTAAAGCTTATTTGCCTAAACGTGAGCTTGAGTAAAAATATTTTGAGTAACAGAAAACTTTGTTGGTTTCATTGAGATCCGCTAGGATCTGTAAACGTTTCCGGATAAGTACTACCTCTAAATTATACAAAAAAAAGAGAAAAATCTGCTCTTAATCGACACTGGTAGTGCGTCCGACCTTTGTTTTTTAACAGAATATTTTCGAGGAATAGCAATAGTCCATAACAGGAATGCTTGGACAGGGAGCTTGGATATTTGGCAAAGGGAAATTTTAGAAATATTCTGCTCCTAGAACTGGGGGACTTCGATTGAAAATTGGTCTTGATTTTGACGTAAAATTTTAGCTGAAATATATGTTTTTCAGAAAAAAAAATAAGTCTAAAAAGTAAATTAAGTGATATATTTAATTAATGTGTATTATTTATTTATTTTGTCATTGTCATTGTATTATTTATTTATCATTTATTTAAAGTCGCAGCATTTCGGTCTTTTATTGACTATTGCTATTCCTCGGAAATATTCTGTTAAAAAAAATAGGCCGGACACCCTACTATTGTCCCTTAAGACCAGATTTATCTTTTTTTCTGTATGTTTAACAATAATTTACTTTTTATCAATAATAATATTTGTAATTATCTATTTTTGTGTACTTTTTTATTCTAAAAAGTAAAAGAAAAATGAAGTTTAAAATTCACATTTGTTTCCATACATCCTTTCACCTACGGTCATATTTTACAGGATTTGTAGATCGAATCCATCTTCTCGTTCAGGTGGATCCCCGTCGTCAAACGCGTGCGTAAACAACGGTGTTTTGGAAGTCGAATCCGGAGAGACGATCCCATTTGGCATCGCGGACTTTGGCTCCAGCACCTATCCACCGAACACAGCCTGCTCGTATCATTTCTCCAATAAACTGGACGGACATCAACTTGCAATTAGTGAGTGGAATCCTGATTTTCATTTCAAATTTTTTTTCGAATTTTTTTTTTCAATATTTTCAATTTATACGGGGCTCTCCGAACGAATATTTGAGTCAACGAAGAATGACTTCTCAGAGCCTTTAACCTTAACCCCTTTAATCTCGAACCCTCGACCGTGTGGCTACAACGGACCTCTAACTGACTACACCACACATGCTTCCAGTAAATAATAAAAGAATAATAAATAAACAATAAAAAATGATAAAAAAAATAGATAAACGCGTAAAGATAAGGACATATTTATTTTTCTAGGTGTAAATTTGTCCTATGTCTGTCCAATAACTGGTTTCTATGTATTTGAAAAAAAATCCTGCCCGTACTTTTTACGATCAACTTTTATCAATTTTTATAAGGATTTAATTCCTTTCTTCTCTGAAATTGACTAAAAATGAGAAGGAATCACAAAAATATTTGAACTAATTAATCCCTGACTTTTTCCAGGTATGGAATTCGAAACCGAAAAATGTTGTGATATCATGCACATCGATGGTATTGCACCTCCTCCTTATAATGTAAGTTAACTATGTTTTCAAATTTCGAGCTAAAATATTTTAAAAATTGAGGAAAAAATGAGGGAACTCTGCTTTTCTGGTTCTAGAAACATTCTAGTGGTTTCTTACTACTCCTGTATTTGGCTTCATTGCTTTATTTAAAGGGGATAGAAAAAAATAAAAAAGAATTGTCAATGTCATTAAAAAAATCCATTAAAATTTATAAAAATAAAAAATGGTAGTAAAAAGGCATAAGAATAATTTTATAAAAATATAAATTAAATAAAGAAATAATGTTGTTATTGTTGATATTGGTAATTAATTGTTAATTGTTAATGTCATTTCAAAAAAAAAGGATCCCACCATCATCTAATAATTTTCACATAACGGGCATGAGGCAGATTTGACTTTGATTTTTGATTTGATTTTTTTTTGAAATGACTAAGTTTTTTTCTTTTAGCTCTACAATTATCAAGGATTTATGCAACCAGCATTTCAATTTGCAAACAGTAACGTTGTCACGATGAATTTCACCTCGGATGGTGTTGTTGAAGGAGTTGGCTTCAACGGAACCGTATATAATATCGGTGAGTCCCTCCTCGCCATTCACAAGGAAGTGATTTATCCGTCGCAGATCTTTTTTTTAAGGAAAATTTTTAGGAAAAATGTGATCTTTCACATAATTGCTTCCTTTTTTTACTCATTTTTTTTACTTCCGATTAAGATTGCTCATGCAAATCTGGTGTTTTTCGTCTGGATCCACAGAATACGTTGCTAAAGATTGGATCTCCTGGATTTTTATCCGGGGCTCCTACTTATTGTCCAAATTTAAATTGTTCTTGGACTGTCACATTTCCAAACGACTATGAACTTATTCTAAATGTATCCGCGCTTAATCTTCGAACAGGCTCCACCGTAGATCAATTAATGGTGGCAGATAATTTTGGAAAAATTTTATTGAGGTAAGGATTGCTCTATAGCCATGAGTTCTATATGTTTTGTATACTTTATTTTATATTTTTTGTATTTTTTTTTTGATTTTTTTTTCACTTTTACAAGAAATTACGTTAATGCTAGGCATTTAGCTCTAATTCCACCATTCTCTTTGGTCCCAGGATTTTCGTTCTAACATCCGGTGAAGTCTCATTCAAATTTACTTCATCTGCTACATCAGCTTTTCCTCCTTCTTTGGATCAATCCGGTTTTCTTCTCGACCTAATGCTTGTCCAAAGTGCTTTTTCCAGAAATTTCAGTACAGATCCAAAAGAATAAATGCACGTAAAAACATCTAATTTAAGAGGTTTTTCGAAAAACTACAATTCAACTCACTGACAATTACTTTATGGCGGATATTTCAACGAGGTTATTCGGCGACGGATTGAATATAACGTACGAGTACGTGATAAGTGCACGTTCTAATAAACAGGTATGTAATTTAGGTATTTCTGGATAAAACTAAACAATAAGTAAACAATAATAAACAGTAAGTAAATAAACATATAAAATAAATAAACAGCAACTAACAATATTCCTCGCAATTAAGTCGCTTATTAAGATTATATTCCATCGATTCAGGTGTTTATTTATTTTTTCACAATTTTGAATGGAATAGCAAATATCGAGATTTATGATGGTGGAGATACAAGCGGAGCGATGATAAACACAAGGTTTGTAATGATTACGGCCAGGGATTTATTTACACTGTCAGTTTACAGTAATCTGCTTTACAGTAAACAATGAAAACAGCCAGTAGAAAAAAAATATGTTAGAAAAAAATAACATTTCCACTTTTTAGCTTTTTATTCAACGGTACGATTTCAACGGACGGAACTCCTCTATGGCTACGTTCTACCGGAGAGAACCTCTTGGTTCGGGTCCGACCAAACCTATACAACACTAAATCCATGCTGGACTTCCAAGCAATGGTTACTGACTGGATACGGGGTGAGATCCAGTGTTTTCACTGCTAAATCGCATTCAGCTATTGGGTAGCCATTCTCAGGATCAAATTATCTCAACGTATGTACATGAGTACAGTCAATGAACCATTCATTATAGTTACAAGCCTGGTTTTTTTTTCCTTCTAAATTTTTTTTCCGAAGTTCAAGAAAAATTTTTCGAAATTTAAGAAAAAATTAAAATAGAGAGATTTTAGTCATTTCTTTTTTCCTTCCTTTTTTCCTTCTTTTCCTCTTCTTCTTTTTTCCCCAAATTTTCCTAGTGTGTGTACATGAGTACAGTCAATGGACCACTATATGTAGGTATAGGCCTGATGGCCTGATTTTTTCACAAGCGGTTTACAGTATATTTCAGCACCGGATTGCCCACCCCTGGTATGGACCACCTCCACTCAATCGCATTCAGTCAGAATTCCACTTTCAGGATCAAATTGTCTCAGCGTAGGATATCGTTATTCACTTAATATGCCGTTCTTAATAATAATAATAGTGATAATAATAATAATAATAATAATAATAATAATAATAATAATAGTAATAATAATAATAATAATAATAATAATAGTAACAGTAATAATAATAATAACAATATTAAAATAACAATTCAAGAGAAATTAAATAATTTCAAATAATCCAAAATAATAATATAAAATAATTTTACAATTAAAATAAAATTTAAAAAAAATGAAACTGCTAGTAAAATAATTATATTTATAATTAGTTATTAACTTTTAATTATTATTTATAACATATTTTTTGGGGTACGGGTGTGGGTTTCTAGTAGATATCTCTGATCTTAGCGTCGTAGTCCCAGTTCTAGCAATGTTTTTAAGTGCTTACATTGAATTACTTACTAACTACTACTGCTTCATTACTATATGACCTAGTAAGGCTTGTTATTTTCTGGTCAGGCGATGATTTAATGCTAAAATTGCAAAATTTTCTGGGTATGGAATAGAAAATATCAGTGATCAGTAACGAAACTCAAAAAGATTCTAAATTTTAGATTCTTCATGCAACCTACGACTACGATAGTTCGTCAGGAATAGTTCTGGATCTCCAAAGTTCATCTCAGCTAGGAATATATAAAGGATTGACCACAAATGCATCTCATCTATTAAACAGGTACATAGATCCTCGTATTTGCTACGGATATATCTAGATATTACAACATTATGCATAAATGTTTTTGAAAAAAAAAAACGAAAGAAAAAACGAAAAAAAGATGGTGAGTGATTCTGCGGCACTGTTGCTCGCAATTGACTTGGCAAGAAGTGAAAATTTGAGAATAATTTATGTATAAGAATCCCCTTTTTGAGATTTTATTCAAAAAATGGCACTTTGGTTGAGAAAAAAGCAAAACAGGGAAGCCGAATGTTCATCAAAACTGTATCCAAACAAAGCTTGAGGATTAAGTTGAGAAAGGGTCCCATGGTTGGAATTTTTGAAGGGTTGTTTTGAAGAAAAATTGAACTCACTGTGGTATTTCGAGTTGAATGGTGTCGTTTTCGAAGCGATTCGAGACCCTTAATTTCCTTTGAGTTCCCGAGGGACGTCTATTTTTGTACTTCAACCAGGATTGACAATCACAGCTGTAGCATTGGAGGGAAACATTATGTTTACTCGCGTATTTTTCTTCAGAAAATTTTATGAATTAATTTTTTGCAAATAGAGTTAGGTTTCCTACAAATAATGATACTGATGGGACCTTACCAAACGCGATAAAGATGGATCTTTAGGATATTTTCTTATACAGACGCTTTCAGGAAACCCACCTTGGATTATCCGAAATTCATCTATGGTGCATATGTCGTAATATCTTACAATTCTCCGCAAGACAACACTGTTACATACTACTGGACCAAAAGAGGTGAGTGCAGCAACAAGAAATTAATCCACGAGAACTCCTCATTCAGCACCAGAAATCATGAAACGAATGCAGGGCGTTTCTTGAAAAGCGCAGAGTTGAAAGTTCAATCCGTTCTGGAACCCTCCAATTTTTTTTTAAACGAGAACAACATTAGATACATTAGATCATTTGAACTATTGAGGACTTGAGGCAATGGTAGGTGTAGCGCAATTGGTAAAAGGTTCCGCTGTGACGTCACAATCGATCGAAGGTTCGAGTCCGTCCTTGAGTGTCTTTCATCCCTCCCGAGTCGAAAAATTGGTACCAGACTTGTCTGGGAGGATAAAAACACTGACTTGACACATCGGCTAGCCACCGCGAGTCATTGTGGGGGCAGTTACACGTTCGTAAACTTCAAACCATTCTGAATTGAAGTGAGCGCGGTTGCGCATCCCAAGCGGATTGATCAACGCCTCTCGTGCTCGTAAATCCACAAAAACAGCCTGCACGAAAGCGAATCTATGCGATCGGACATGTTTCGTTTCTAAGTGAACGGAAAACCTGCTCATCAGAAGAGGAAACAACATGACCCTAACACGTCCTTAAATGAAATAACTTTTATCGCTTATCAGGCGTGTGGAAGACAATACCTTGGCGAAGCTGTGTATCAAATTTGTACTAAGGTTGATCGAAGATATTACATGGTAAAGGCAAGATATTTATTTATTTATTCATTACGCTAAAGCCCAGAGTAAGAGACAAGGAATGAATACAAATAAACAATAGAAAATCCAGCAACGAGAAAAGAGTAGAATGAGAATAAGCAGGGATAATGACATTTGACATCACTCGAAGCTTAACCCCTAGAATTTCATTGCAAACATCCATTTGGCATAGCTGTCACGAACTTGCGAACCCCAGAGTGTGGAAGTCATTTCGGATAAAAGCCAGAGGGGAAATAAGGGGGAAAAAAAAGAAAGAACAGTCCCTACGAGTTGAATGAGGCGTTCGGGCCGGGTGCAGCGCAGTTGGTAAGAGGCGCCGCTGTGATTGCGCGGTTGATCGATAGTTCAAAACTGCAGCAGGGTCAACGAAACCGTTCATCCATCCGGGGTCGATACATTGGAGCCGTGCCAGAGTTATCCGGAAGGATAAAACCGCTGACTTCGCACATCGGCTACCCCCCCGAAGCGGATTGATTAACGCCAGACACTTATGTTTATCGAGCGATCGCCGTATGTTTACAGCAAATCACTTTCTTTCCCTGATTAGCACACACACTCCTCCAACCATTTTTTTTCCACAAAGGCGCAACGCGGTCTGAAAGGAAATACATGTGTTCCTTAAGAACGATTTTTGTTTGTAAATACAATTGAAATTATGTTAAATTTTTTGAGTAAAACGAACCGCGTTTGCGTTCATTTTTCGCTTTTTTTTTGCACGATTGAGGGATTAATTCAGGTTTTGCGACGACAATTACAATGACGCAAAATGAATCTGGAATTATTATGTCGGAGGATTATTTGCCACAGTATCCACTAAATCTACTAAAACAGCAATTCTCAATAGAACTGGTGAGCATGAATTTCATGTAGAGATTTTAAGTAATCCTTACGCATCCCTACTAAAGTACCCTATATTTTTATGCATACATAAGTATGTACTTACAGTTAAACTAATGAATTACCTGACTCAAAGGCAGGATACCATGACACTGATCTGGTATGGATTTCCCATGGAAAATTTACACACGGGGTCATTGATGGCGGAAAACCACTTGGTTCCGCTCATCTCCCCGTGATCGTCGTGAGAAACGGCATGGGAATCGCATTAGTTCTTACGATGTGGGCTTTGTTTCCTACGATGTGCCTTCGTACGCACCCCTTTCCCGCCTATGTACACGTCCCGTTCCCGTCAGCCGCCCATTCATTAGTTTACCTTAAATAGGCTGGTGAGGAGACCTCCAGAAGATTAATCCTCGAAGGGTCGCTCGTTTATGCGGCGCGCACGCAAGGGTGGCGCACTGCAACGCGAGCCGTCGTAAAAAAAACCGCGACGTCTGGGCCATTTTTTATAGCGACAACGGAGAAATGAGCGGAACCACCTGGTTTTCCGCAATGTATGATCCTGTTTAGAAATTTTCCATGGGAAATCCATAACATATCAGATTCGTGGTAAAAGCTGCCTTTAATCAAAATTGAATTCCTGAAATTATTGACACGAATATTTTCATTTTCGCCGAGATCCCTCGTTTTTTCCTGGACATAGCGGATTCCGACTTGTAATTAATTTGATCTCTTCTCTTTTTTTCTTTTAGTAAAGCATCAAAAATGTGTTTAAAAAACACTAAGGGTACATTTAGAAATTTTCATAGGAAAAAAAACAAAATTATTTGTTAATTATTAAAATTACTATTATTATTTAATTGATTGTTAAATTATTATTAATTATTAAATTGATTGTTAGATAAAGTTTCGAATTAGTTTAGAACTACTGTAACTGTCGTTATTTCTACCGTACCCAACTTTCGCTGAACCTTCGATTCAGATAAGCGACAGCGCACATATGACCAGTATCAGGATTGAATTCTTGGAACCAACGGGTCAAGGTCATGGAACCATACAAATGCAATATTACAACAAATTACTTGATGAGATTTCGTAAGTTTTACTTTATTTTAGTAGTTTTGTTCAGTAAATTACATTATCTGACTCACCCTGAGGGCATTTATGGATTTTTTTTCCAAAATAAAGAGTCGATTCTAAAAGTAGCATGACAATGTTTCTGCCACCGGTTGCCCCCTTGATCTATGCGCCCGATCGTAGATTAAGGAGGGCGGGGTGATTCCGTCTATTTTTTCCTAACTGGCCTTTTCCTAATTAAAAAACAGCCCGGAAGTTCCGGCTCAAAGTGATCCGGGGCGCTATTTTCTACAACGAGTTCGATTGGAGCGCGCCAACCGTGTGCACACGCCGCATCTTCCAGGCCGTTTTTACGGGGAATTAGGAAGAAATGGACGGAATCACCCCCTCTCCACAATCTGCGAGGCACCTGAAACCCGTACCATCCCAGAATCGTAGGGTGATGCCTTTAATTGCGGAAGATGGCGACGGAGGTTGATTCCCAAGATCCTTGGCAGGTTCTTGTCGGATGTCAATGGAGCTGTTAAATCTCTGTGCTTAACTTTTTTTTAAAGCGACTTCTGTGAATTATCTTTAATAAATAATAAAATAAATAATAAAAAATAATAAAAATAAAATAAACGTCAGTAAATGAAGTTGATTCTGGTCTGGTTCCAATAATGGTTCTGATAATTTTTTTTCAAAATTTTTACAAAATTTTTTATAAAACAAAACAAAATTTTTTACAAGATTTTTTCCGCCTGTGGACTGAAAAGTAACTTTGAATGATGCCTTCCAGATATCCAACAACTGACAAACGATCAATTTTTGAGCAATGCGGAACAAAAGTGGTCGTAACGTACGTTTCCCCTGGTGGCATGTCGAATGGATTATACGCGCGTTACAGTCGAGGTAAGTGATTTGTTTGTAAGAAAACAGCATTCAAATGAGAAGACTCCTTTGATGGGACCTTTTATATTTAGGGTCCCAGAGTTGCAATGCTTCGTCCCTGACAAGATATTCCTTCTTCTTCATCCTGATCTCGATTTTATTGATTCTACTAGATTTTTCTTAGTAGAAGTGAACTGTGGGGCATTATTGTATCGCTGTGTACGGTGGCAGTGAATACGGTGGTAATTATTGATGGGACCAAAGTAATTATTATATTTTTCCTACTATCTGTTCATAATTTGATTGTGCAAAACATCTTGAAGCTAGTGCGTGACGAAATTGACGATGTTGTGGTGTCTGAGGGCAAAAATAGGGTTCGGTGCGTGTATTCCCTAAAAAAAGCGTCGGAGACGGACCGCGCCGCATCCACGTGCGGGCGGTCGAAAATCAATGAGGTCTCCTCGGCTTTGCGTGGGAACTAAGGCGGGTCCCACGTGGTTCTGCAAGTGAATCGGGCATAGGCTATGCCCTTACTGTAACAGAAAATTTGAATCTTTTGTTAATCCAGAAAGACCTCAGCCTCGTCAGCTCCGTTATATACTGAATGTTGTGTATTGTCATTGTATCCAACTTCGTTGAGACGTTGTATAACCTTAACCTTAACCAATAAAACATAATTGTTTACTAATTCTAAATACGTTGTGTTTAAACAATATATGTGAAAGATAGAAGAATTGTTAAATGGTTAATACGGAATAATCTGTCTTGTTACATTTTTTTGTATTGAAATTGAAAAAAAATTAGATAAAAAATAGATTAAATAATATAAAAATGAATAAATAAATAATAAGAACTAATGAAAATAAAATAAACGTCAGTTCTACGTAAATCTACCAGTTAACAGGTATTACATTTAAATTTACAGCATCGGTAATCTCTAGATCCGTACTCTGTTGTATACTTTGTGATCAATTCAAACGTTTTTTTCTTGGAAAAGAAAACTCTTTTCTTTTTTTTTCTTTCTTTTTTCTCAGCATACTTCTGTCTATGTTTTCTGGTAATGTGCCTACGAGGAACATTTTATGTTCTCAGATGGAACATTTTATTTGCCTGACGTTTCGGCTTTTTCATCGTCTTCAAGAAGCCTAAATAGAGATTGATTCGAATAATTCTACGTTTATTCCTCTGAATACGGCGAGAAAGATGAAACGTCAGGAAAATTAAAGAGTTCCATTTAAAAACCTTGGTGGAACACTATTTTGATTGACTACAGATTTTGTGATCAACTTTTTTGGTAGTTATTATTGTTATTGAAGGACAAAGCTTCTGGCGTTAATCAATCCGCTTGGGACGCGCCACCAGATTCACTTCAGAATCGTTTGAGGTCTACGAACGTGTAACTGGCCTATACGATGACTTACGGGGCTAGCCGACGAGTCAAGTCAGTGTTTTTGGCGCGCTGCAATGGAAGGGATCGTACAAAACAGCATTCAGGGGCCGACTGCTTTCAGTGATTCAGGGAGAGATCAGCGGAACCACCCCGATCGGTCTCCATAGTCCACGACCCCGAACTGCGAGTGCTCCACCTGAAATCCGTGCCACCTCAGATTCGTGGAGTGATGCCTTTAATCGTCTCTACGTTTGCAATGGCAAATATATTTGTTGATAAATGTACACTGAACCGTACAGATTGATTTGGAATTCTTTTTGAAAGTTGGAGCATGACTCATTTTCTTCAACCCTCATCCTGTCTACTCATATCCAGTTTTATGAAAAAATTCTTTGCCTAGAGTATCTTAGTTATTTTTTTTTCCACTGTGCACTTCTCTTCCATACACCAATCCTTA
Organism: Necator americanus; assembly: GCF_031761385.1. NCBI lineage: Eukaryota > Metazoa > Nematoda > Chromadorea > Rhabditida > Ancylostomatidae > Necator > Necator americanus. The sequence goes on along the minus strand of NC_087371.1, from coordinate 36,314,574 downwards.
TCAAATTTCGATTTTCTAATGCTGCGTCTAAGTACTGTCATATATTTCTTATCGATTTGTTTATCACGACAACGGGGGAGAAGTGCACTTCAATTTTTCCATTTGGAGTAGCAATGATCCATCGTTATGTGCTCCTTTCCATTCTACTGCTGCTACCGATCACTGTTACCTGCTACAAAATGCTGCTTCTCGTCTCTGACCTCTCTCCAAGTCAGGTAAATAAAGTGAAATGATCTAAAATAATAAAATGGTCCTTTTTTCCAATGGTTCCTTTTTTTTTCTAACACAGGTTGTTTTCAATCGTCGAGTAGCAGAGACGCTGGCGAACGCAGGTCACGATGTTACAATGACAATTTTTACAGGAGTAAATGATTCCGATTCGAAATTCGTGGACATCGCGAAAAATGTCAAAAGTAAGTCCCAGCAACAAACAAAATAAATAAAAAAAAACTGGGTGAAGGGCCAGTCTTGTTGTGTAAAATTTAGGCGAAATTCTGATGAGTTCTCTTCTATCTTGTTTTTTTTTGTTCTTTTTCGTTTTATGGCACACCTGCAGGTGTTTTCAATAAATAAATAAATAAATAAATAATATTGAGACTGGAACAGTGTGAGTGACCATCAAACGAGTTAGATAGCGCTTACATAGAGGTCCCAAAATATCTTAGTTTGTTTCAATCGTAGAATAACGGAAAAGTGATAATATTGGTATCTTTGTGGGACAATACAGAGTTCGAGTTCTGGATTACGAGCATGGCCACGCTTAAAGGCAGCATACCACGAATCTGAGGTGGTGCGGATTTCAGGTGGAGTATCCGTATACGGGGTCGTAGATTATGGAGACCGGGGTGGTTCCGCTCATCTCTTCCTAAATCACTGCAAGCATCCGGCCCCCTCAGTGCTGTTTTGTACGATGCCTTCTATTGTAGCGCGCCACCCTTGCACGCGTAGCACCCCTTACTGCCTATCGGGGAAGTCCGAATTGATTTTCGACGAATCGCAGAGCGGAGGCGGCGCAAAGGGTGGAGCGTTGCAATGGATGGCATCGTACGAAGCAGCATTCTGGAGGCGGCTTTAAGCAGTGATGCAGGGAGAGAGATGAGCGGTACTTCCTCCGTCTCCATAATCTACGACCCCGTATACGGATACTCCACCTGAAATCCGCATCACCTCAGGATTCGTGGTATGCTGCCTTTAATTCCCCCTAATCTCCATGAGAACGATATGGAAAACGGCCTGAATTGGTGTGTGATAAACTTCTGAACGCATTCCTTTTGTACTCAAACTGCCTCCACCAGCGATCGGTCGAAAATCAGCGACGTCTAGTGTTTTGGATCTTTTTGTACTTGATCCTTAGAAGTACAGTTACAGTAATACAGTTTTTATTACGAAGCTGTGCACTATTGTGTCGTGATATTTCAAGACGTTGATGCCGCAGATATCAACGTTCCTTCGGGTTGTTGTTATTATTATTGTTATTATTATTACTGTTATTATTATTGTTATTATTATTATTTGTTATTGTTATATTGTTCCTTCGGGTCACTCTCGTCCACAGTTGAGAAGATATGACAGAAGTGTAGGTAAATGAACCTGTTGAGATTTTTGAAAGTCAGCAGAAATGGTGAATATTGAAAGGGAAGGTGTCGTTCATGTCAACAACGAAGTTGCTAGTTACTCCCAGACAAGTCTGGTACCAATTTGTCGATCCCAAAGGCTTGGTTTGCACCAAGGCGGTCTCGAACCCTCGACCGTGTGGCTACAACGGACCTCTAACCGATCCATTTTGTTAATATTAACCATTAATTATTACTTAGAAGGATAAAGGATAAAGTGTCTGGCGTTGATCAATCCGCTCCCTCACGTTCGTTTCAATCCACAGTCGTTTGTGTCTGGTACCGGTCTGGTACCAAATTATCGACTCCGGAGCGATGAAGAGCTTGGTGAGCACTAGGGCGGATTTGAACCGCTGATCGATCATGCAGGAAGCGGAACCTCTAACCTCTTTTTTTGCCATAAGTATCAGAGAAGAATCAGAAAAATACAAGGTATTGTCTAAAAAAAAGACCAAACGCTTCGAGCGTTAGCGGGACGCTATTTCCTGCAACGAGTTCGATTGGAGCGCGTCAGCCGAGTGCACGCGCCGCATCTTCCGGGCCGATTTTTTTACGGCGGTTAGGAAGAAATGGACGGAATCACTTTCCTCCCCATAATCTACGATCCCGTGTAGGAATTCTCAACCTGAAATCCGTATCACCCCAAATTCGTGCGGTGATGTCTTTAAACAGATTTTTCCAGGATGAAGGAAGCTCACGAGAAGAAACAATGGTAAACAACTGGCTATTACTTGAACAGCTTCATGGAAATGTGCATGCAACTTTCCATGAAACAGTATTCGACATAATAAAAGGAAGAAAAATGGCGCAAATAGGAAACTTTAAGTTCAATCCTCGTTGGAAACTGTACTAGAGAAGGGGAAAATCCCGAAAAACTTCCACACAGCGATAATGAAGGCACCACCACAACCACGTAGGACAATTTTTGACCTCGTTTGCAACTTTGGAATAGAACATCTATTTGATATTACATCATTTTGCATTTTAGATTTTTTTTTCACTTTTTTTTAGAGTACACTGTCTGAAATACACTTTTACTTATTTATTTATTTATTTATTATTAATAATATCTATTTTTATTTTATTATTATTTTTATCTATCTTTTCTATTTCTTATTTATTAGTATTACTTAATGTTCAGAGTAATTCTCAAAATCAACAAAATAAGATTAATTTAGTCTATCGAGTCTACTCGTCTTTCGGATTCGATAAGAAAGATTATGAGAAAGAAATTGCAAAAAATTCATTTGAGGTAAGAAATTGTAATGTTATGTATGAAAGCATTAGGTACTTTTGAAGCAAAACAAGCGTAGTTTTATCGAAATATGATTTTTTAGGATCCGTCGGGAGGGATTTTTAGGATATTTGAGGAGTTGAATATGTTTTCGGCGGTGCTTGAAGAGTATTGTCGAAGTGAGTCCACTTACCACTTTGAGAATTTCCTACGAGCTGCTACTAAAATAATACACACATGTTTCAAAAAGCGTCATTTTTCTGGATTTAATAGTAATAAATCATATAATTCAATAATAATTTAATAATAATAAATCTTTTTTTTCATAGAAGCGGTTGAGAATAGAGAATTCCTGGAATGGCTAACAGCGGAGCGATTTGATTTGGCTTTTGTTGACGTCTACAATGTCTGCCATATTGGTTTGATTCATTACGCCAGAATTCCATCGTGGATTTGGTTGAGCAGGTTGGGAAGAGGAGACTAAGGAAATTTCCTCCTAACAAAAAGTGATTTTTCTTTGATAGTGGTCCATTGGAGGATTTTGTCGCCTACTTTATGGGAGTACCAACAATACCTAGCTATATGCCTCGTGAGTGACTAATCTTCTTAACCTATTTTTATTTAATTTATTATTTTATATTTTTTTATGTTTTATTGTTTTATAATTGTCTATTTTTTTCTATTTTTATTTTTGCCAATTCATCATCATTTCTTTTGACCTCTGCGATTTTATAGCAACACTAATGGAAAGCTCTGACCATATGAATTTTATGGAGAGGACGAAGAGTCTAACTGGACACGGATTAACTCATTGTTTCTGGGGAAAGTGTGCAAAAAAAATCTTTTCTGGAATTTTTCTATGCTCGCTGAGTATGCCTTTTTCTTTCAGATATTTCGCTGATCCCATCACTACTGTGTTTAGAGAATTGATTGATCCCGAGTTTCCTGATGTAGTTCATATTGCAAAGAGATGTCCGCTGGTATGCTGCTAAAGAAAAAAGGTTGAGAGGTCCCACAGAGTCCGTGGGCTGTTATCCTAGGTTATGGTGAATTCAAATGAACTTATTGAACTTCCACGACCAACACTTGCAAAAATTGTAAACATCGGTGGAGTTGGATTTCAGCTAAAAGACGCAAAACCACTACCAGCAGTGAGTTTATTTATCATATTATAAAGAAACAAAAAATAATAAAAATAATAAAATAATAAAAACGAGACTACAGTCTCTGTATGTGTGATAAAAATTTATGTAAGGAAGCGCGTTCGACGACTCGACTCCGGCCTAGTCTTGAGTCTTCTCTAGAGACGGGTCCCATCGCTCTCATCAAAGTGTTGTAGCGGAACCAAAAAGTACCAAAAAGATGAAGTGGGACGGATCTGACGGATCTGTCGGATTAGTGCGCCGTAAAAGAAAAATTTCAAGGTGATCGAGAAAAAAATTAAATATAACACAAAATACTAGACTGTTACCTGAAGATTAACTTTGCAAACCACAAAGCGAACCAAGTTCAGGCCAGTTCCTGGTGAAATCAAAATTGTTGTCTGTCTATATCATATCATTTATATCATTATTGCTATTTTTCCAGAGAACTTCAAAATTACTTCCAAAAAGACAATTTCAATCACATTTATATTACTGGCAAATACCAATGTTAAAGGCATCACCCCACGAATCCATGAGGTGGTTCGGATTTCAGGTGGAGTGTTCGTAAATTGATTCGGGATAGTAAATTAAGGATAGGGGACGATTCCGTCCATTTCTTCCTAATCGCCGTAAAAAACGGCCCGGTCGATACGGCTTCGAGCGTTCCGGCGCGCTATTTTCCAAAACGAGTTCGATTGGAGCGCGTCAGCCGTGCGCAAGCGCCGTATCTTCCGGGTAGTTTTTTACGGCAACTAGGAAGAAATGGACGGAATCACTCCTAATCTACTATCCCCTACAAGAATACTCCACCTGGAACCACGTCAGATTCGTGGAGTGATGCCTTTAATTTATTCTGTTTCTGGATTTTTTTCAGGAAACAGGCTCACTGTAGCTTTGCCTAAAATTGCCTATAATTAACTCCAGACACTTTATCCTTTATATTCTGACAATGAAGTTGATATTTTTGCAACTCTCTTCACTTCTTCAGGAATTCCAACGAATTGTGGATGCGGCTGAGAATGTGGTGGTATTTTCTTTTGGATCAATAGCGCCTAGCCATTTAATTCCTATGAGTTGGAAAATCGCCTTCATTGATGCATTTAAACGTTTTCCAAAGTATCACTTCATATGGAGATATATGGGAACGGATCTACAAGGTGCTAGCTGTTACTACTTAGTAAATTTTCACTTTGTAACATTGTTTATTAGTATTTTTTCGGGTTTACATAGTTGCAATGGGAACACAGCAACTTTAGACGGAAATTCTTCCAAAAATACTCCGTTTTCCCCAAAATTCTATGTGTGAACGTGTTTACGAAACAAATAAAAATCCTGTTGTTTATTTATTGTTTATTTAATGTTTATTACAGATAAAATTCCTTCAAATGTCCACACATTTAAATGGTTGCCACAATCAGATCTTCTGAAAAATCCAAAAACAAAAGCATTCATATCACATGGAGGGTATAACAGTCTGATGGTGAGTTTATTTATTTATTTATTTATTTATTTATTTATTTATTTATTTATTTATTTATTTATTTATTTATTTATTACGCTCAAAGGTGTACCAAGAGTAAGAGGCAAGGAGTGAACAATAAAATAAATAAACAATAATAAACAATAATAAACAATAATAAACATGAACAATAATAAACAAATAAAGAATAGAAAATCCAGCAAGGAGAAAAGAGTATTTTAATTGTTGATGTGTATAATATTCTAGCTATCGTGTGTTCGTCGCGAATTTCCACGATACATTTATTTGCATTTATTATTATTTATTTTTTATTTTGCATTTATTTATTCATGTTTATTTTATTTTTAATTTATTCTGTTTTATTTTATTTTATTTATTTTTTCATATTTATTCGGATTTCGTGGATAGATCCATTCGCTTCAGGAAGCAATCACAGCCGGAGTTCCGCTGATTACCATAGCATTATTTGGGGATCAACCTAAGAATGCTAAACTAGCCGAGCGATTCCATTATTCCGTTAACATCCCCAAACAGGATGTCAATGCTGATACGATATTTAAAGCTCTAAATAAATTATTTCAAGACCAAAGGTACATTTTATATCCGTTTGCAGTTCTCTTAATACCTAACTTTTATTAATTTTTATTATTTATTTTATTTTATTATTATTACTTGTTATTATTTTATTATTGTTTATTTTTATTACCTATTTTATTATTTATTTTATTTTGTTATTATTATTTATTACTATTTTACTGCTGTTTATTTTTATTACTTATTTTATTATTTATTTTATTTTATTACTATTATTTATTATTATTATTTTATAATTATTTTTTATTTTTATTATTTATTTCATTTTTTATTTTCTTTCATTTTTTCTATTTTTTTAACCCTTATGTATGTATTTCTCCCAGGAAAAAAAAAGAAAAATTTTCAGCTATACACAACAAATCAAACGAGTATCAGAAATGCTGAAGAAAAAACCAGTCACTTCCTCTCATCTACTGGTCTCATGGGCTGAATTTGTAGCCGAATTTAAAACGTTGGATAATCTTGTTCCAGCCGGGAACAAACTGAATTTTTTCCAGTATTATTCTCTTGACGTATTTGCTTTTCTTTTACTTGTCACTGCAATAACTCTGTATGTTTCATGGAAGTTTGTAGCGTTTTTAGCGGTAAAATTATGTTCGAGATTATTCCGATCGAAAAAAGAAAAGAAAGCTTGAATAAATGTTTTATTCCTATTTCCTTTTCTTCATATTCTTTCTTTTTATTCCTATTCCTGCTGTATCATTTACCGACCCCATTTTTCGAATATATATGAAGAACTGAAGTTTTTGATATCTATATTACATGTGTTCGACGTGGATTCATCGTCGCGTGAATAAGGCTGGCGCGCTCCAATCGAACTCGTCGTAGAAAACAGCGCGCCGGACCGCTCGAAGCCGTATCTTCCGGGCCGTTTTTTACGGCAATTGGGAAGAAGTTGACGGGATCACCCACCTCTCCATAATCTATGACCCCATACATGGATACTCCACCTGAAATCCGTACCACCTCGGACTCGTGGGATGATCCGTTTAACAAAATCATTACCGGTACCTTTTCAAGTACGACCTACTTTGGATCTTGGCATCGTAGAGTTTGATTGTGTACCACTTTTTAAGCAGAATCAAGATCTTTATATATTATATATATTGTATGTATCTATATTTATTATTATTGATCTTATTGATCTTTATTCTGGCTAACGTTTCGGTGTCGCCGCCTTTTTCAGATTAGATTCCTTCATTACCGGTACGTTCGTTTCCCGCTAGTTGTAAAGTTTTTTTTCTCTGCATTTGATCTACGACTACAGTAAGCAGCTGCTGTACAGAGAAATTAGGAATGTCAAAAGAAACGCAGAGGAAATCCCTTATACACCAGTTTATTCATCAACCAAGATGCTTTGTAATTCTGTCACAGAAATAATATTACAGGACAACTTTCGGATAAGATTTTACGGATCTGATCTCCCTTGTTAGTATTATGAGGGAAAAATGATTATGAACATCGATTCCCTCAAATATCGTAAAGCAGACGACACTAATTGGAAGTGCACGGCTAAGAAGCGACCGATGAATTTCGCCTAGGGCACTCTTTGCCGCTTACTTCTCTTCTAGTATAAAAAAAAAATGAAATTGTACATGAATTGAGACAGATCTCACAAAAATAATAAAATAATGAATAATTTTGCAGAGAGACCCACGTTCTGCTTCTTCCGGGTGGTTTTTACGGCAATCAGGAGGAAATGGACAGAATCACCCTCCGTCCCGTAATCCACGACCCCGTATAGGCACCCGACCACCTGAAATCCGCAACCCTCCTCCCCCCTGATCCCCAGATTCGTGAGGTGGATGCCTTCAAGGTGGTTTCGAACCAAAAACCGTAAAATTGGTCCTCTTAACATTGTACCGTTACTTCCGCAATTTTCTAAATTACAAAATAAAACCACCACATCTTGTCTGCTGGACATTTTCTCGTTGAACCGCTCATGCAGTAAAAATTTGATCTATTGTGTGTGTTGATCGGAAATGGTTTGAAAAAAAAGCAAATTTGAGTTACTTTGACAGAATTCCACTAATCAATTCGTATTCTCTTAAGTATCACACAGAAATCATGAACGAACTTCTTCAAACGATCGATGATTCGAACAACCCGACAACAAGTTGCGCAAATTTCTCCCCTCCCCTGTATCGATCCGCGTTAAATCGAATGAATCGGCGACGAACTCATTCGAACTTCCCCGGGGATTCATTTGGTTATTGATAGCAGAATGAATAGAGAATGTAGGAATATGTGTTCCACGGAGATTGTTCCTGATTTTCCGAAAGAATGGAAGATCTTAAGACGAAAATTCGTAAGTCTTAAGAAGTCCGTAAATCCCAGCTATGAACAACAAAACTTGTCCACAGCTCTTAAAAAAAATCGGACGCGACACTACGCTACGAGATCCTCCTGAAACGAATTTCGAATTTCACGCAAAATCGTACATCCTGACGATCAAACGGATCCGTGAACGAGACGAAATGATCCAGTTCGATCGCCATTGCGAAAACACTGAAAATCACACCACGATGTTCGAATACATAGATTTTTCTCATTGAATTTAACGAAATTTCAATCGCTCCGGGTGGATTGCGAAAGCCAGGGCGGGCGGGGGGCGCGGCTCTGCTGAAACGAGTTAGATCAAGGCTACGTTGACGGACGGAGCGGCCGGTGGTGGTGGTGGTGGATGGTGGAGAAAAACGTTGGAGATATATAGATGAATCAGCGTCAGAAAAGTTTGATGAATAGTGCGTCAGATGAAGGGAGTGAGAAGAGAAGCGAACAAGGAAAAGAGTGTCGCTACGATGGATGGAAGAGGTTGGCGGGGGGAGATGGGGCGAATCGGCGAACCGACCGACCGACCGACCGACTGAGCGACGACGACGACGACGACGGGGACGGACGGACGGACGAACGAACGACCCGCCGAGCGACCGACCGACCGACCGACCGACCGACCGTGCAAGCGCGAGCGACGGGCGACGACGACGACGACGGGTCAGCCCCCCTCACGCGCACCTCGCCGCCTCGCGCGTATGGCAGTAATGCACGCCGCACTGTCGCCGACTAGGCCCATCTCCGCCGAGGAACAGCAAGCGATCCATGATTTAAGGTGGGTCGGTTCGACACTCGTTCAGCACCTTCAGCTCTCAATTCCGGAGACCACAATGGTCCCCCAGAAACTACTATTCATCTCCATCTTCGGGGATTTTGATCCACCCAAACTGAACACCTCTTGATCTATCGATTTTTCCCCTCAGCTCTTTCCTGGAAGTAGAGGAATTTTGTTGAAACACCATTATTATTTTCGTTTCACAGCTATCTTTCAACAGATCTCCGCTCAATTGCAGGTCATCCTGCTTAGTCTTCTACTCTTTTCAAGACGGATCGTAACATTTGATCTAAATGGTCATCTGATCTTTTGTTAGATCTATTGTTCCGTGGTTATCCAAGAAATTCCCAAATAATTTCACTGAGCAACTCAATGAGTTCTTTTTGAGGGTCTGTTTGTGTGATTTTCGTTTTTTTTTTGTTTATGCGATAACTTCTAAACGAATGGAAACAGAGAGAAAAGGGGATTTGACCCCCATAGAGATACTCTACAAAAAAGTGCAAAATTTCCCTTCGTAAAGAAATGATATAGGGTAAAAAAAATGATAAAGAGTTTGGAGAATCCGAAATAGCTAAGGAATTACGAAGAAGTGTTGCTTGGTTGTAGCCGTCGCGAATATTTCTGGATTTGTATCATTTTTCAAAGGGAATCACTGGTGACTTTGATTTCTGCGATGAAAATTCCCTTCGAAATGTTTAGTACCTTAAGAAAATGTTCTTCTCAGGACAATTCTTCCATCAATTGAATGTCTGGAAGACTCATACATTCTACGATGGCTTCGAGCTAAGGATCAACGTTTCGATGAGACCGCGGATGCGTTGAAGAAGCACGTGACGTTTCGAAAAGCATGGGAACTTGATTCGATCGCTTCATGGGAAGCACCGGAGGTGTGTGTGGATTTATCGTTTCGGTATAGTATTTCCTATGGTTACGATCTATTTCCATTTTTATTTTCTTTTTAAAAAAAAATTTTCTACTTGTTAAGCGGTTAAGTACATAGTTTCGTTGCGTTTTGCTACGCATACGCTATTCTCATCCTTCGTTCATCTTTCGCGATTTTTCATCGAGAAACCAAAAAAAAAACTAGAACTGTTTCCGTGTCTTAATCTATTCGATGCCACGTCGAGGTCACCACCACCACCACCACCTCGTCCGTCTCTCGCAAAGTTGTTCCGCGTCCACTCTCTCTCTGTACGCGCCTCCATATGTCAACAACTACGAAACAAGAGATGAAAATCAGGACATTCACCGCGCTAAATGAAAAATATCTTTGAAAATCCAGAAGAAAAGAGGAAGACTGTTTATATATTTGTATTATGTTTGATTGCGTACTATTTTTTTAAGCAGAACCAAGATTATTATTGATCTTTATTCGGGCTAACGTTTCGGCGTCAAAGTAGTACACAATCAATCTCTACGTTGCCAAGATTCAAAAAAGGTCGAACTTGGAACTTATTTGTATCACGTTTTATTTATTTCTTTTTATTTTGTATAATGTTTTTTGTGCATATTACTTCCGAAAGAGGGTTAGAGCGGCTGTGCTTGGATCTCCCGGTGTCCGGATCATTTACGGAAGAAGACGGGAAGTTTTAAAACACTGGTAAATAGATTTATAAAAAGAATACACTGTATTGAAATGTTCCATTCACTTATTATTCCACTCAAGTGGATTACAAAAACCTGCCGAATCTTACTTTTTTGAAAAAAAAATCATTAAAATCCATCACTTTTAGAATGTAATATAAGAGGGGCTTCTCGTTGTTAAATTTACTGGATTTTCTTCTCTAAAGTTCTAAAGAATTATCTTACGGTGAGCGCAAAGAAGATGCCATTTTTTCGCATTTGCATTTTTATTTTTCGATATCGATCGGGTGAGATTTTATGAGATCATGAGATTTATGAGAGATCCACAGACGTTACAGAATATTTTCATATTCGAAAATACTCGTGAATGATTCGAAAGCGGAATCGAATAAGCGGAGAAAAGCCCATAATAATAATAATAATATGATTACTAATAATACTATTATAATATAATAATATTACTAATATGATTACTAATAATACTATTATAATATGATAATATTACTAATATGATTACTTCAATATCAATCTAGGATGGTCATTTATTTCTTATGGGGATTTTTGTTAAGGATTTGAGAGAATTTTTCCATGCCATCCGTGACCATTAACCTAATGACATCAACTTATCACACTAACCATCAGTTCTCATCCGGAAATTATCCAGCAAGTTACTAGAGTAGTAGGATAAAGGAAAAAGTATCCTACAACCGCTTCCTAGCAAATTATTCCCACAAAAATTTGTGAGCTCTTCTCCGCTTTTGAATAATTCACGAGTAATTTCGAATATAAGAAATGTCCTGAAATGTCTGTGGATCTCCGATAAAATCTCATCCGATCGATATCGCTCGATTTCTCTCACGGATTCTTCACTTGCGCTGCTGAGACACTTTTTGCGGGTTCCTGTGAGGAAATAAAGGGATCGTCGTCAACATTATTACAGGAACTTGTTCAAGCCTTTCTTTTTCTTCTTCTTCCAGAACGAAAAACACACTCAGTAGACCTTATTCCATAACAATAGGACTAAACCAGTTCAGAACTAGATTGTCTTATTAACTTTCCAGCTCTATTTATTCTGTGGTGAAGAAATCTGTGATCGATTAGCAAAAAATATTGGGTCATCCAGAAAGAATGCCTTCTGCCGATCTTTTTCTCCCAAAAATTTCTTTTCTCATTCAAAAATTAAAGCTTGGGGCGGGAGGAGCGGAGAATTGGAAGAGGATTGAAAGTGCCAAAAGAAAAATGGACGGGAGTTTGTCGAAAAAAAAATGAAAAAAATGAAGAAAAGTATAGATGAGATGAAAAAGGACAAATTCAATTCTATGATTTTCTACTAAGCCTTATTTCTATTTATATTGAAATTACTACAAATTTATGGATAGATTAACGGATTTCTGGAGTGTAGTAGCGATTTTAATACGAATACGAAACTTTTGAATGAGTAACTGTGCATTTTCATGAATTTGATTTCCACTTTTTCACAAATTTCTCCTATTTTTCTTAAAGAAAAATTGTGAGAAACGGAAAAGTGTACCATTTCTAAGAAATAAACATGCGGCAGAAGGATGAAGGGTTATTTTCACAATCTCAGGACGTACAGACTGCTACTTTCACGAGTAAACATTATAATTTTCAAATAACGGTCGTATAAATCCCTCTCGTGTATTTCGGGGAGGAGATCCGAAGATCACGTATGAAAGTCGCTTAAATTGAGGTAATGAGGTCAGCCTCAGAATTTGAAAATGAAATTAGCTGTTGAACCGACTATTTGAGAAGGGTATTGATGAAAAAATTCGAGAAAATAGTTGACGGATTTTGAAAAAATAAAAAAAATACGTTTGAAGTAAGAATTGTTTATGGAAGGGCAAGGTCACAGGTCATTTTTCATTCGTAAGATTTTTTTCAAAGATAAATTACTCTAAATAATTCTTCGCTTAATAAAATTACCGATAAATTCGCTAATTAATAATAATCTTGTAGAGAACCTGAACCCTCGCAACATCTCTTTGAAAGACGAGAGTTTCAGAATCGACATGATTACATGGATCTGCTAGGGATACTGTATAGAACTGTTTGTTCTCTGGAACAGTGAAAATAACAGTGGTCTGTGCAAAAATAGGATTCTAAGTGTTATAGGGGAAATTTCAGGGGAAGGGCTTGAAAAAATGAGTCTACTTAGAATTTTACGAGTGTATATGTAGTCGCAATCAATAAAAAAAAATCCGTTACTCGTCCAGAATACGTCAAAATGTTAGTAATAACCTCCTCATTATCAATACTCACTTTTATATTTATATATTTCCCCAGTTGAACCATTGACACATAGATAAATAGAATAAATTTTGTATGCGTTCATGGATTGAACACTGCTCCGGTTCAGAACCAAAATTTTTCATCTCCGTGGATATTTCTCTCTTCCCCATTGATATTTACTTCCTTACGTTATTAAAGGCATCACCTCAGGAATCCGAGGTGGTACGGATTTCAGGTGGAGTATTCGTATACAGAGTCGTAGATTGAGGAGAGATTTATAATGTATCAATAGAAGAGGTCCAGAAAATCACTCACTTTTCTTCCATTTTCTGGATTTTCCAGATCAAATAGGTTTTATTTAGGAGGAAAATGAGCGCTCAAAGCGGGTAACCTGAACGCTAAGCGTATACATCCTCTTTTCCAGATTCGTACAATTCCTAGAAAAGTTGAGAAGGTTTTCTCCTTAGTATAATTTTAATTTGAAATATTTTCCACCGTAAGCTCTTGTGAACTGCATTTATGGCCAACTCTTGGATGAGTTATGGATGAAATAAAACGAATGTTGTAATAGTCCTGTCACAAACATACAATAGTAGTTAACAACAACAAGCTACTGTAAACAGTTATTTACGGAACATGTAGTCAGAAAATGACGTCAATTCCATACACAACATTTCTCGAGGAGCGGGTCTTATTTTTCATCGCTTTCTCGCTTTGTTTGAAAACAAATATTTCCTGGATTTCTCGGGAATTTTCACATAAACTCATAAAACAACCGATAATAAATAATAATTTCTTATAAAACAAATTTGCGCCGGGAGCTTCTCACAGATCAAGACTCGTTGAGGTCTGATATAGGGTCCCATAGCTGCGTTTATAGTCGAAATTCACTCGTCTTTTCTGGTTTTTTTTCGTGGTTTTCGGGAAGTTTTCCAAAATCTCTTATTTTTCCTGTAGTCCTCAATCTCCAGGAAGAGGTTCGAAGCTCTTCCCAAGTTTCCATGACGTATTCCTGGCTAATCTCGGAGAGGTGGGGAAATTTTGCTCATGTATGCCAATACATGCAGATGTTCCTATGACAGGATGTATAGATCCCCTCCCATTTCTATTTATATTATTAATTTTACTTGAATTTTTTTATTATCTACTTTTTATTCGTTTATATTCATATTTTTTATATTTATACGACTTTTCATGTTTTTCATATCTTCATATTTTCATATTTTTATATATATATAATGTACGACCATACAGTCACCCCCACGTCTGCCCTAGGGACGTCTTTTGAAAGGGTCTCTGTGACGGAAGCAGGCCAGGAAAATCCATAAGTAGTTAACCAGAACTAAGTCGGCCCCTATTTCTAGTATAGATGTTTTTTTTAGTAAATTCATGAGAATGCTATGGATGAATCCTAGAAGAGTCATCCTGAGAGTGTGAGAAAAATTCTCCACCCCTCTGTCACATGTGCTTTTTCTTAAAAGACTACACTTTGAGCTTTGTAAGCTTTTCTTTGAGAAAATTGAAAAATGTGAAAAAGAAAAGGGAAAATTGTGAATAAATGCCAGAAAAAAATGTCATAAGCTCGAATTCTACCGTGTTGTTATTTCTGTGACCTAGAAAAAAAATTATTTCGGCTGCGATGACGCGGATATCTTCACTTCCCATCTGATCTTCATGGATGGTCTTCCACTCGGACGAGGAGCGGCGCTAGAAACGTGGCCTCGTCGGGTTTTCTCACGTGCCGCCCGCCCGGTCGTCGTCGCCGACGTTTTTGACCTTCCTCTTCGCCTCGCCGGGGGTTATGTAACCTCCGGTGCAAAAATCTGGTTGAACCAGACAATTAACGAGCTTTTACCAGGCGGAAGATCGATGGCTTCGATATCGAAAGTGGAGATCTTTGAAATGGAGCGAGCGGCGATTGAGTGTTCTTTGAAATCGCCTTCCTCCTAAGAGGCCAAGATCAATAGATCAAAATAAACACGTCGATGAAGTTGATGTTGATGTTTGCACTTTTCTGATCCGCGTGATTGATAACAGTTGGTCTTTTGATTTTCTCTCAATACTCCGCTCCCGTCCCGGTCCAGTTCTTCTTAATAAGGGATTTTTATTCTTATTATAATTAGAATTTATTAGAATTATATCTGCAAAAATACTTATTGGAATTTTTTTTAAATTTTATCAGGACAGGAAAGGATTTTATTAGGATTTTCAGTTCCATGCGCTCTCTCCCTCACACACAAAAAAAAAAAGAAAATCTATGCTTATTAGAAAGATTTAAAATTATTCGTGCAATGATTTGACAGCTTGGAATATTTTTATGTTATGTTTTTTTTTTCATTTTGGAGAAAACAAATACTATTCTCGTTTTGAAATCGCTACAATCTTCCTAGGAATCCGTGAACATATCCATAAATTTGTAGCAGTTTCGATACAATAAATAGAAATTGTTTTTTTCAAAATAAAATCCCAACTTTTCGTTCTTAGTTCTTAGCTTTAGATTTGTGACTTTGTGACTCCAGAAGGAATGACTTTGTGATTTGAACTTTCGAAAAAAAAAAAACTTTTAATTCCTTGGGTAACTAACACATCCGTAATCTTTTGTAATTATTTGTAATTATGATCCTAATATTTGTTTGATCTGGAATTTCTTAGTGTTTACTTTGAAAATTAGGAATCATATTGAGTTCAAAGATCGAATTGCGATCCAATTCCAAAAAAAGAAGGATTTGATCTTAATTTGCCGAGTTTTTCAAAGATAACGTTTGGGAGGGGGGTAAGATTTTTCGAATTTCGTAATTTCGAATTAATTTCGAATTTTCCTTCGAAATTTTCTTTGAATTTTCTTTGGATATCACCTAACTCATGATATCCAAAGAAAATTCAAAGAAAAATGTGCTAGCAGCTGCCAGTACCAGGTAAAAGTCAAAGTTTAATTTCAGCACAAAAATAAACATCAGCTGAATCATGTGTTTCATGACGGAACAAGAAGAGATTGATAATGTCATGTGACCGTTCAGTTCCTCTCTCAAGGACGAGTTTTCTCAAGTACATATACTTAGTCATCAACGTCAAATTAAAATGAAAAATAGAGATAGGAGTGGGGTTGATTGTTATCAGCACCCGCCGAACGATAAGAGTTCCCCTGGCGCTCGCGCTTTGAAACTCTTGGACATCGCGAAAAAACTGAAAATCGTATCTATCTTCTTTCCACGTTGACCACAGCGCATTTTTTCTCACTTGCGTATTTGGCGCCAATCATCTTTTACGTGCTAATTTTGTGGGAAAAAAAATTTAAAAAATTAGAATGGCATGAAAAATAAGGAAGGAAATAAGGAAGGAAAAATAAGGAGTAAGGCTCAGCGATGAATTAACGTGTTGTCCCAGTCGAGCAAAGAAAAAAACAGCCCAAATCACCGTTCAGCTATCGCTGTCATCCTAGGATTTAAGGAATTTCTTACGTTTTTTTTCTGAGAAGATACAAGTATGAAAGAATATATTGAAAGAATCATTTTCATTTTATTTCTTTTTTTTGAACATTTCTCAAAGAAAAAATAGACTTAGAATATAGAATAATAATATATAGAATAATAATACATAATAATAAAGAATATAGAATAGAATAAATAAAATTTTTTGACTATGCATATGTGTTTATACTTATTTTCTGTAGAATCTTCCTTGTCTAATATCCAGTACGATTCGTAAATTTTCCAGAACTTCCCAGAAAAATTTTATACTATTAGTTTATACTTATTTTCCAGAAAAATAAGTATAAACACATATGTATAATCGAAATTTTTTTTATTTATTCTATCTATCAGTCACCATTTCTTTTTTCGAGTGATGAAGGGTGTGTGCACGTGCTGTTTCCAGTTATCATGTTCTAGTCACGGGGGGGGGGGGGATTTTTTCAAATTCTCTCAACACGCGAATGAGTCATGCGCGGAAAACCTGCTGCTGCTGCTGCTTTGCCTGCTATGTGTATAATTCCAAGGTTATCATGTTTTGTGTACGAGTTTAGTGGAAATAGCGGGAAATAGGAGAAATCTTTAGTCGTCTCGCGTCAACCACTAACAGTTCGTATTTTGATCGATGACGATCGTCTCCGAATCCAAGACGTTGTTCGATTCGAGCAGGAGTTATCGAATTCTCTCTACCAACGCTCTGGTGTTTACGTTTTGTTTTTGTTTTTTGCGGAAGTGTTACGCTAAAACAGCAAATCCTCCTGTACGTAAAAGAAATTAAAGGGGAGTAATGGAACTGCAGATTATGTGCGCACAAGATCGCAGGAATGATATCAGTTATTGATTTTTCAAAATCGATTATCACCTACATATAATCCATGAGGAACATGTTCTTCTGAGTAATCGCGTTTGCCACACATCAGGGTTTTCTGCGCTTGCTTAACCGACATCCTCTCTTCCCTATGGCTACACCCAATAATGTGCGTATCGCGTCAGTTGAACATATCCGGCGCCGGCTACAAATCCAAGTTCGTCGTGAAATTCGTGCAATGTGGGAACCCAAGTCTCAGAAAAGTACCTTTTTATTCAGAGATTCGACTCAACTATTCTGAAACACATAAGGAGATCTTTATTTTGCAAGCACTCCTGCTTTAAATATCACGGAAATGTGATTCTTCCATAGGGTGTACACTGGTTATCCTGAGTCTGTGTTCTTATTTGATCATCGTCGAATTGACAATTAAAATTGAACGCTAGACATAGTCGGGTCAAAACAACATGAAGCCCGGTGCAGTTGCATAAGCGGATGAGCTCGAAGCAGCACGGTAGAGCTAGCGATTGGTATCTGCGTGGGACCCTTGCTAGCATCACTCATAGCTGCATCCTGCGATGGTCCCGTCTCGATCCTAATCGCTGCGCTAAAGTGCGCCCTTTTGAGAGCAGCTGCTTAAGCAACTGTATCGAGCTTCTACTAATTTTATTTTATTTTTTATAATTTTAATCGGACTATAGAAACACACCTTCGCAACATCCCGGACTTCTAGGGAAGAGACGAATTTGAGCACTTTATCCTTTATTCCACCTAGTTATTTAATTTAAATTAAATTTTTCACTTTGCTTAGGAAATGACTTTCTGGTCCTTCATTCTATTCATATAAAATTTACCTTTTTTAATCGTACAGTATTCTTTTTTTTCAGTGTTTGGAAAAGTACTGTGGTTATGGATTCTTGTCCGATAAAGATGGTCGACCAATCCTTATGTCGTTGCTGGGGAATATGGATGTTGAAGGTGAGCGGGGAACATTTCTCGGTTTCCTCCTATCTGTGTGTTCTCGTTCGTTACGTGTGTTCCTCAAAAATGCGACAGCGCGAGAAATCGCGCGCTGTCGCATTTTCTTCGCCACACACCACGTACGACCGTCCACGTTCTCGTTTTAAGGGACGGTCCACTACCGAAGCGCTATGTGTGATTGTAGGCATTAAGGGGAAAACTGGCCTCGAAATCATAGTAATCGTTTTCGATTCGATCTATCGATCATTTCACATCTGATCGATCAAAGTGTTGCGAGAAAAAAAACATTGTTTTGACTTTACACATTAATGTAATTAGGACTCCTATAACCGTAAGAACGAGAGAACAAGAAAATGTAACAAATTAGCTCCTAGAAATATTGATTTGCCCGGAAATTTCATCAAAACTTCACCTTCTACTATCATTCTTCAATTTTTGCTTGGATTTGAAAAAAAAACTCTGATTTATATCTTACTCCCTTTTGTTTTTCTCGTATTTATTACTTATTCCGAAAAAAAAACCGGCATTATCCAATTCATGGATCTACAGAATTTTTTTTTTTCCGATAAGAATCGGTAGGGGTTTACGACCTCGACGATCACGGATAGAGCATTCATTTCATGGAAGAACCAGTATTTCTCAGCACAAGAAATATGTATTTTGATATATTTTGTTTATTTATTTTGATATAAAAAACCATCAACATTCTCTTTAACTTAAGAATAAATCAAAAGCTAGTTGTCGTTGTAAAAGATCCCGAGAAAAAAAAATCCGGAAAAAATTTCATAGCAGCATATTTTTCCCTTCTTTTAACACTGTAATAGGCAGATTCGTAATCAAACGAGATCGTATCGTCAGTCCGTGAGTCAATTCCGATTTGTTTCAATTCGTCAAACATGGGAACAACAACAAAAAAAAATAAATAAAAACACAGTTGTTGCTGCCACCATAAATCGGTTCAAAGACGTTAAAGGGAATCAATCAATAAGGTCTGAGCGCACATAGCTGGGGAGTATGAGGGTTTTTATTATTACACATTCTTATCTATTTATTATTATTATTATTTATTATTTATATTTATCTATTTATTCCATATTGATTGAATGTGTTACATTATTATTATTTGTATTATTATATTATTCTGTTATATATTCTGTTATATTTATTCTATTAAATATTATATTATTATATTCTTCTGACAGTTGAGCTAAATTACCATATAATGCTTTAGATAATAAGAGATGAGAGAAAAAGTTGAAATGGTTTGACTATGAATTTAAAAAAAAAACTATTGAATTGATACAAATAAACTATTGAATTAATTCTATAATTTATTATATTATTACTACTGTTATTATTATTATTATTATTATTATTATTATTATTATTATTATTATTATTATTATTATTAAAATAAGTAAAACTATAAAACACGACGTAATTGATCACTTTGTTTTCCGGCTTCTTGTTCCTGCATGACATACTCCGAACGATGTTGAGGCTTGGGAATTAGAGAGGAATTTGGGAAGGAGAATTTGATGGGATATTCAGAGGATCAAAGACTTCGAACCTTCCTAAGAAGAAATTTTTTGGGCCTTTGATAAAGACGAGGTTGTCGGAAAAGGCCATGTACGACGAAAAAAATTTTCGCCAGAACCGTTGGCAAAACAAGAAAACATAAATCTTCGATTATGTTACCGTATTCCGTTTAAAAGAAAAACCATTTTGCATCTCTAAGGCGCGTTTTCACCTCACTGACACTACGGACCTATCTGTTCTTTTATGTTACTCCTGTTTCTTCCTCTGGGACGGAAAATTAGAAAAAAAATCCTCATATGTTTTCTGTGGAACTGAAATATTCCCGAAATCTATGTTTAGAAAGGTCTCAATTCTACAGAAAAAAGGGGAAATTTTTTTTGAATAAAAAAGTGTGATTTTCCTCGAAACCACTCGAAGAAGTGATAGGGGGGGAGGGGGTCTCATGAACCACCACACCACTTAGTAGATGTCTAGATGCCTCTAGATGTCTCCAACGCTCACATTCGTATACATAATAACATCATAATGTTTCAAAACTGGTTTTCTCCTTGGATAAAAACAAGTTTTACAACATCTACAACATCGGCTACATGTCACGTGTTGCTAGAAAGTTCGCTACATTGTACAATGGAAGGAATCTTTAGAAATTTCACTTCAAAAATCTTAACGAGTGATATTTCGTTAACGTGAAACGATGGAAAGATCCACGTTCGAAAATGTCTCACTTCTGAATAAAAAAGACTGAAATTTTTTTAAAAAATGAAGAATAAATAAAATGAAGGAAATTTGTAATCTCTGCGAGAAATTCCTATGTTTCCTCTCTAGCTCCTACTTTTCTTATTATTACTTATCTCATATTTATTTGTTTATTCATTCATTTATTTATATATTATATATCATTTATTTCATATATATTATTTCCTTTACATTTTGTATTATTATATTATATATATATATATATATATATATATATATATATATATATATATATATATAATTTCAGTTTCAAGTATTCTGTTGAGGCTCTTTCAGACTAATAAGGGTTCTTTTTGCACCGAGTATCTAAAGTAAACGGTAGAAAAAGTTTATCGGTAGTCCTTGAAACTGCAAAAATTGACGTATTCAGTGGTTTAATTACAGTACTTTTCAAGAAAATTTCAAAAGGAGTTAGTTTCGGACAACTAGTGTTCATAAATTTCATAAAAGAATTGCATCTTTGTAAATTTTCTCGCATTTTTGAAAAAAATAGGTATTTAAAAATCAAGATTTATTGGTTCAAATCAAAGATTACCAATGCAATTACTATCATTATCAGGAACATCTAGCCACTTAATAACCAAAGGCTCAATGCCCTTCTTCTAGAAAGAAAAGGACCGGATAAGTTAGTGTAAACGGGTTCTATGGTTGGAGAGAAATGTCCCATTATTCTGTGGCCATCTCTTATTTATTATCTTATTTTTATCTATTTACTTATATTTTGCACGTCACAGCATTTATATTTATGAGCTTATTTTGATGCAGTAGCGAAGATAAACAACGTTTCGAATAGCAGTCCAGAATATTCGGAGCACTTTTCTTCTTGTGTTCAAAGTCCCCCTCGTTGCTCAATTATCGAAGCGCGCTGCATTACTGTAAGAATAAAAATCACACATAGGATGTTTTCGAGTGAAATCGACTAAAATAACGTCAGATACCAGTTCCAGTGGAACGCACGTTCGAGAACGACAGAAAACTAGTGGAGCCTGGAACTTTAATTACTTCGAAAAAAGAACATTGCACTTCCACTGGAGTTTCCACCGGAACATTAGAGGATCGAATTCTTCTTTGAAAAAAAGCACCGATTTCTTGGTGGGACAACAAAAAGTTGAAAAATTACGAGAAACAGGCAACAACAACAAATTAAAGTTTTTGAATCCTTCTTTCAAAAAAAAAGAACAATTTGAACGACGAAAGTTGAAAAATTACGAGAAATGGGCGTGGTGGCTGAGACATGAATTCTTTTTTTATTTAGATACAAAGAATAGAAAAATACAAAGAATAGAAGAATACAAAAAAGTGCAAATAAATAGAATAGAAATAGAATTAAAATACAAAGAATAGAGAATAGAAAAATATACAAAGAACAGAAAGTTAAAAATAAAATAAAAATGGAATAAAAAGAATGAATAGAAAAAATTATGAAATTGTAGAGGACTCAGTCTGAAAGCGCCACATGACACACCACACACCAATTAATAAAATCAGGATGAAATCATTATTTACAGGAATGTTGAAGTCAGTGGCATCGTTGGATTACATAAAATTCTCGTTAGCAGCTATCGAGAAGGGTCTACAACTCTGTAGTCAAAAAGCAAAACAGGTAACCGTCATAGGTTCCATAGATTGGTCTCAAATATGGTTTTAAAAAATTTTAAATCTAAATTAATTCCTTTCAATATCTGGATTTAGCTTAATTTGCAATTATTACTATATTATATATGATATATTCATTTAATTTTATTTATTTTTTTAATCTCATTTTAGACGGGACGACCATTCGAGCAAATGATGCTCGTGTTCGATTTGGATCATATTGGATCAGCACATTTTTCATGCAAACAATTTGCAAGTTCATTCACCACCTTGGTCACATTATTTCAAGAACACTATCCACTTGTTTTAAGGAAGATTTTGATAATCAGGTATGTTCGGAAGAAATTAGAAGTGTCTGGTCCTGAACGGATTTTATCCTTCCTTCTGTAGGGCACCAGAAATGGCACGGATCGCCTACGCCTCCATAACCGCTATTCTCAGTGATCCTATCACAAGGCTGATAGAGATGCCATCAGAGGTGAGCGCTTAGCTGTATTCCACTTTGTTCTGTAGTTTTGCCGCTTTTGTGCGGATTTTTTTTTTTCGTTTGGGCATCGACTAAGTGGAAATTTTTAAGGCAGACTGGAAATGGGCGCTGGCACAGTATGTGAACTTGGACGGTTGGCCAATTCATTGGGGAGGAAATAGGTCGGAAAATGGCGATCCGAAATGCCCAGCTACCATTCGGTAAGCGAAAAGTAGTTAGAAGAAGACTTATGGTTGTTTGTGCCTGACCTAGGGGAAGAATTAATTTTTACGTTTTTAATTTTTTCGAATCCGTCCCAGTCCCAGTGCTCACCCCTCCAGGGTCGATAAAGTGATGTCAGACGACACATCGGTTAGCCACCACAAGTCATTGTGTAGGCCAGTTACACGTTTGTAAACCTCAAACGATTCTCAACTGAAGTGAATGGGGGTGGGGGGCGCATCCCAAGCGGATTGATCAACGATAGAAACTTTATTCTTTATCCTTTAAATAGTGAGCCTCAGGGGAGGCATCCTTCCTTGCATGTAAAGGAATCTTTATTACCGTTATCTTATGTTTAGTACGGAATCAACACACATCTAGGTACTAACCCACTTTTCTGTGTATCGCAATGAGTCACGGGTGTGCTACTGTTTCGCTTCTACAGCGTGTTGCACCTACACCTTTAACTGTTGATGTCAGTGAAATGAAGTCACAGTATCGGCAATTTTTGCTTTATATAGCATTCGGTGCCTATTTTTGTCCTCGCTACATCTGTTTATTGTGTTTTTAGATATGGTATGGGCCCAGTTCCATCCGACTACTTCGTTGATCCAAAAACAGCTATGCCAGACTATGACCAATTGACTACAGTTTACGCTGGAGACAAACATCTTATCTCCATCAGAATAAAGGAAAAGAGTCGAATTTGGTGGGTGGTCCTGTGTAGAAATGGAGAGGCCGATAATTTCCAATATCGATTTTCAGCTGGCAATACATGACTGACGATGACGACATTGGTTTTGCGATTCATTTTGATCCGTCTTTTCAGGTATTTCTTTAATCACATGTGGAGAGAAATATAGGCGACATATAGCGCAAGTCTTAGTGCTCACAAGAGTTGCAAATATACATATTTCTCATCAAGTAGCCCTGTATTCCACAGGGATACTACCCAGGTTTCCCTAAACTTATTCATATCTGTTTGAAGCAAACACTGTTAGGCAGCGGAGAAGTGGGTCGATACCGGTGTCACGTCTAGGAAGCTACTCACTACCCACAGAGCGACTGAGAGATGAAGGGACGTTTTGGGCACAGTGAGATGTCTTGTGGAGTTCAACTGGCGCACACAACACCTAGCCGATCATAGCAGTTCCAACTTAAGGACAATGTCTAATTTCCGTTTCTCAGCGGAATATATATCGAAAGCAAAACATCAATGAGCTGATCACATTGTGAGAAGAATAGACGATAGGTGGACTCAAAGAACGCGAGAGTGGATCTCTGGAGATGCTAAGCGCCCTTGAGTGAGCCGCCAACGAGATGGAGTAATGTGTTCGCTGCACGGATGGAGCAACAAGGATTTAGCTGGAAGGATACTGTTCGAAGACGAGACCAGCGTCACTCACGAATCTTGAGGACATTTTGAATGTCTTGAATGGTTAGGGAACGGAACGGCTGGAAGACTTGCTGCAGTCCGCACGTTCAGTGAACACGGACCATCTAAGTGTACAAGGATTTGAAAAAGAAATGTAGGATTTTGTTACGAATGGTTTTTCCTCGTATCAACGAAAGATATCCTATTGATAAACTCGGCCCGTGTTCAATCGGTCAACGCAACGCGTGCGAGAACGGACGTTGATACTCCGAGAAGCATGTTACCACCCTGGGGCTATATTATCAAAGAGCCTTTGCTTTAATCCCACCAGCGTCGCTTTCGCATTAGAAACGAATTCGAGGTAGTCCAGTGAGACATAGCAATACCTACATGTTAATATCGCTGGTGCAAAAAACAAAACCATTAACACATTGACGACATCACATCTCTCCAGGAAGTCGGAAGCCGCGTAGGTCAATGCGGTTCATCAGTGAACCGCACACTCTTCAACGATTACATTTCTTGATTTACGATATGATTTCCTAATTTTCCAAAAAGTTTCTCTCTATTCAGTGGGTTTAGTACCATTCATTACTATTATTTCCTCGTTCAAATATAGCTCGTAAAAGTCGATTACGCTAGATACCCAAAAGCACTTGCGTAAAGAGTTAGAAAACCTGCTCTGAGCACACGTTGGGACCCTTTTGATGCTTTTGTTTTGACATGCAACCGACCTATCTCACGTATCACATGCGCTTCTTCGACAAATACTGCTCCTCCCCCTCCCCCCTCCCGCTTGCTCTGGATAAAATCGTATCACAAGTATCCGTTTCTTTTGCTGGTCGCCTCATCTTCCCGAAAGGCAGATATACGGAGTACGTTTTACTGGACTGTAAAGAAAACGACAGCTTTTAAAATAAAGTAAAATATTTGCCCTAACAACAAAACATGGAATACTGATCGTAGCACTGCTTTTTCCCGTTCTTTATAAAAGAAGATTTCTTTCTGAAGACGGTAGAGAAATCTGAGGAAGCCTAGTTAGCACGCTTACTCGCAAATGCACGGATTTCTTTCAACAGAAGGTATATCCCAGATTTATTCATACATTGGAATACAAAAACACTTTCCTAAAAGTCCCAGGTAGTGGTTTTGTTTTGATTTTCTCTCTTTTTCTTCACCACTTTTGATGATTTGCCCGTTTTGAAAATACTTTATTACTTTATGTTTAGGCAAACAACCTAACCGAAATGGAAACCGTTTTCCCCTACATACGTCTCGAATGTACAAATGTTCCTATTTCCGGTCACTATGTAGCAGAAAAAGCTGGAAATTGTTGGTTTTGTTCCCTGTTCCTTTTTCAAGTTTTTTTTTTCAAGCCTAGTACGGTGTTTTTTTCAGTACGGTTAGTGGTTACGTTTTGATCGATATCTTATAATTTCAGATATCATCGAGTTCGACAACTATTATTCTTGGTTCTCGGCCAAGCAACTACGTTACAATATTGAAATCGAAGAGCTGTAATATAATTTAATCTAATAATGGTGAACATTATTGTGTGTCTGTGTGTGTTAAATTGTACATAAACATGTAAAAATGTTCTAAATAGTAGAAGTTAAACAGTAAAAGAATCCCCCCCCCCCAAAAAAAAAACAAAAAAAAACCGTGTTGTTGTTATTCCAAATGTTAAAGACATCACCCCACGAATCTGAGGTGGTACGGATTTCAGGTGGAGTATTCTTATACGGGATAGTAGATTATGAAGAGGTGGGTGATCCCGTCCATTTCTTCCTAATTACCGTAAAAAACGGCCCGGAAGATGCGGCGCGTGCACAAGGCTGGCGTGCTCCAATCGAACTCATTGTGGAATATAGCGCGCCAGAACGCTCGAAGCCGTATCTTTCGCGCCATTTTTTTATGGGAATTAGGAAGAAATGGACGGGATCACCCTTCTCTCCATAATCTACGACATCCGTATACGGATAATCCACCTGAAATCCATACCACCTCAAATTCGTGAGGTGATGCCGTTAAATTGAGCAATCTAGGCATGTGTAACACCCAGAGAAGAGCATCTAGAACGATTGTCCGTGTCAAATAACATCAACTAGACACCAAGTGGTATTTACTTGAAGTTTACTGCTATAGAAATCGCTAAACATTAGCCCATAACATGTAGAATTGTCATGTGAACCAATGATAGAGTGTTTTGTTTACGCTTTCTAATTATCGCATCAGTGCTGTCACGTCTTAACTGGGAAACAAGGCTGAATCGGGATGTTTACATCAGGGAACAGTCAAAGACTATGGTTTTTCCTTGGGAAATAGATGAACATCGAATAATGTGGATATAGAACCTAATGAAAATCCCACAGAACTCCAAGGTGTAAGTTTTCTTCCTTAGCAATTGATAATTTCCCATATGTATAGTCAGGTCAAAACGACATGAGTGACGAGTGTAGTTGCGGTGCATTTGCGTACGCGCTCCAAACGGCGCTGTGGAGGCAGCAGTTGGAACCGAGTTGGGACCGTCGCAAACTGCAGCGATGGGTGGTGCCAGCAAGGATTTCACCACGCTCCCAGCCACTACGCTCCACCGAAGCGCCTCGAAAGAAGCCGCGTACGCAATTGCGTACGTGTTTCATGTCGTTTTGACCCTACTATAGTTTACTATCCATTTCCTCCTCTGCGATTTCGAGATATCGGTATCAAAAGATGGAGAAAAACACCATCAAAAAACACTCTTAATAACGGTGCCTGCTCTAAAACATATATTGAGTCAATAAGAAAATCTTGTCAGTTTTGTAATTTCTTGTTCTTCGTTTTTTTTTCCTTCATTTTTTTATTTCGCATCCAATGGAAATCAATCAACAACATAATCACCACCGTTGGTCACCATAGTCCACCTGGTGGGCAGCTCAGCGATCCCCTTTTCCGGATTTCTGGAACCGGGGAAGGGGGGGGAGGTGGTTGGACGCTGAAGAAGACGGGAACAGCACGAATAATGTGGTAGATCTTAATGAGAGTTCTCTTACACTTATTCCGTACCCTTAAGGGAACGGAATAAGTGATAATTAGAGGGAATTTCTCAGGAGAATAAGGGAGATGGCTCAGCTTGGCTGTTTGGTTTTCTGATGGATCTCCTTTGCCATATAGGGGGGTACTGGAACTCAGGTAAAAGCAGTTCTTCTATAAACTTCCTAACCAAGGGTATACCGGAGCGAAAGAACTTTTCCTTCGACTAT
This sequence comes from Necator americanus, assembly GCF_031761385.1. Lineage (NCBI taxonomy): Eukaryota > Metazoa > Nematoda > Chromadorea > Rhabditida > Ancylostomatidae > Necator > Necator americanus. The sequence continues at coordinate 36,287,113 of NC_087371.1, read as the reverse complement.
TTGCACACAAAGGGGCATCCATGTTCTACACTGGATAACCGACCAAAGATTCGAGTCCATTCCAATACAGCTTTGGCTTTGGAATTCTTAGCTTTAGAAAAAAAAACACCGTCAAATTTTACTTCTTTTAAATTCTGCTTTTAAACCAAAGCTAAGTCTAAAGTCGGTTACTATTTCAATAGTAAAATATTTCATAGAAACTGTTTCCTTCATTCAAGAACTACCTTCTTGGGGCAGACATTGCTAACTTCTACCGAGCCTTCACTCTTTCAAGGACTCTACTGATGAGTTTTTGATAGTGTACTTAAAAATTCTTCTGTAATTCTTCCAATTCATTGTTGGTAAGGGCAGATACAATTGATGTTAGATCTTTCGTTTTGCCACCGGCCCATTCCAGTCGCTAACACATTCGTTGATTGTCTCGTTGTCATCAGCAGGACGCAAATTACCTAAAAGATTTCCTCTTATAATTACAATCACAATCTTAATTATTTACTTTATAATAATTTATTTATATAATATAATTATGTATTTTATAATTACAATCATAACGAGAACGAGAAGAGTTGAAAACAACAGGTTTCCTGAAAAGAAAAACGAATACCTTTGTCGAGTGCTTCCTTAATCATAACTTCTCTTTCCTTCTTTGCCTTGTCCTCTTTGTCCTTCCTTCGTTTCTTTCTTTCTTCTCGCTCCTTATCTTCGTCATCCTTAAATGTATGTTGTGCCCTTCAAAACATTTTTTATGATGATAATTTCACCACATACTCCTTCTTCCTCTTTTTTATCTTCTTTCTTCTCTACTTTTTCAGTTTTATCAGATCCTTCCTAGAAATACAGTAAAAGTTCCAATGAAATTAATAGAGAAATGTAAAAGATGTAAAAAGACTGCTAGGATTGCTTTAGTTAAAATTCTGAAACCTTTTTCTCTTTGCCTTTGTCCTTATCTTTTTCCTTGTCTTTATCATTATCTTTATCCTTATCCTTCTCTTTATCTTTGTCTTTATCCTTGTCAGTTTCTTTTCCTGATTCCTTAAAAACAACATTGTAAGAATTTTTGTACGTTCCAGCTTCCAATTTTTCGTTGTACGTTCCAATTTAGTTCATGAAATAATTCGTAGTTTCTCGGAACATCAACAATCACATAATCACCTTATTCTTATCCGTCTTATCCGTTTTTTTCTCTTTAGAGGGTGGTGCTGAAAGAAAACACATTTGACAATTAATCTAATTTATAGTCATGTTAAAATGACATGAAGTACGTTGCGGTTGTGTAAGGGGCTGCGCTCGAAGCGGCGCGTTGAAGCGTAACGGTTAGGATCGAGAGAGGACCCCTGCTACCAGCGTTCATTGCTGCAGTCAGTTCGCGATGGTCCTACCACGGATTTCAGCCGCTATCCTCCACCGCCGCCGCTTCGAGCGCAACCGCTTACGCAACTGTATCGTGCTTTATGCCATTTTGACTCTACTATAATTTATAATTTTTGAAAGATTTGAAACTGTTTTATTAAACCTTTTCCTAGCAGGACAAGAATTGCACTCACCTGCTCCTTTACCTGCGGATTGTCGTGCCTTTTCTGTAAATATTATTTTCTAAAGGAAATAGTTGTTGCAAATTTTCAACTGACTTACTGCAGTTTATTACGAGGTTTAAAGTAAGAAGTATTGTCCAAAATATAAGGTGTTGTAGTAACATCTCGAGTTAGTAAGAAATCTGGAATGAATCCAATTTGAGAAACGGGTTTGTGAGACACGAAAACTGACCAGTTAGTACACCGCCACCACTTCTTGAGTCAGACCAACTAAGAATGTCACAAAAGCATCGTAGTCATTCGATTTCAAACGATACGATGTGATAGTAGCATCATGTGATAAGAATATTTTGCGGCCGACAACAACTTCGGCTTATACGAGGTGCTGACCGTGAGTAGGTCCGTCATAGCCATCACGGTGAACTCGTTTGGTTCTCACTAGTGAAGGATAAGGATAAAGGATAAAGTGTCTGGCGTTAATCAATCCGCTAGGGATGTGCCACCACGTTCACTTCAATTCAGAATCGTTTGAGGTTAAAGGCATCACCCCAGGAATCTGAGGTGGGACTGATTTCAGGTGAAATGGTCGTATACGGGATCGTAGATTAAGAAGAGGGGGTGATTCTGTCGGTTTTCGTTAATTTTTTTCTCGGCAATTAGGATGAAATTGACGGAATCACCCACTTCTCCATAATCTACGATCCCGTATACGAATACTCTACCTGAAATCCGTACCACCTTGGATTCGTGGGGTGATGCCTTTAACGAACGTGTAACTGGGCTTATACAATGACTTGCGGGGGCCAGCCGATGATCAAGTCAGTGTTTTTATCCTCCCAGACAAGTCTGGTACCAATTTATCGACCCAGGAGGGATGAAAGGCTTGGTTTGCACTAAGGCGGTTTCGAACCTTCGACCGTGTGGCTACAACGGACCTCTAACCGACTGCGCCACACCCGCCCCGTTTGGGTCTAGACTTAATAAATAATGACTTTTGTCTATAAAATTCGTTGTGCTTTCCTTCCCCGTCAAGGCCTACTCGCCTGCGAGCTTCCAGTTCTAATTCGTTTTTGCACTCTCTTTACTAGTGCTTTCATATACAGAAAAGTCCCCAAACACTGAAAATAGGTACTACCTCCCAGCATACGGCTAAAGTCTGCTATTCCTTATGTCCAGATTGTTTTGGAAACAAACATACTCAATTCCACCCCTCTCCTCCTTCCTTCCTCCTCTTCCTTTCACCCATCGGAAGGAAGTGATGCGATCGCATAGAAGAAATAACAATCTCATCTGGATGATCTAACTATGACACTAATCAAGCTGAGCTCCTTTAAGACGAAAAGCCCACAGAAATGTTTATATCAGCATTAGCTAAGAGCTTGCTGTTGTGGTGATTAGTGATGTATTTACCACTCGTACTACTCACCCAGGCGGTCGATGTCTGAATCCTCTGATTCGGGTAGATATGAATCCTACATCTTTTATTGTAGCTAGGAACGATTTCGTGCAATCAATATTTTGGGCTTTTCTTTAAATCGACACTTCCGTATGAGATTAAATATACACTACAAAATAATGAAAGCCAAATTCAATCAGAAAATTCTCTTAAACTGTGTTGTTGTCCTCAGATCCTCCTTCACCTCCTCCGTCCAGAACTTTCTTCTACCTCCAAGAGACCTTTTCCAGTTAGGATCTGGAAGCATCCTCAGAACAACATGAACAAGACGATCAGACGGTCTCCTCATAACGTGACCAAAGAAGCGAAGACGGTTTTCTGTGACTACTTCAGAAAGGCGGGCAGGATGTTGTTGTTGGTGTTTTCCTCGTGTCATCTGCCGGTACACCTTATCCACTTCTAAGAAAAAGTTCTTCGTAATGGTACACCATTGGCCGAAAGTAGCCTAAAAGCTTCCTTTCTATGCAGTCGAGATTCTCCATCACCGTTGACGGCGCTGCCCAAGTTTCCGATCAGTACACCATGATAGAGCGAATTGCGGCTAGGTATGTTCGTAGCTTGACTTCGTTGGCGATGGTGGTCGACCACAGACAAATGGTCAATGAGTTGCACGCCGACATGCCGAATTAGCTTTAGCGTATCTTTGCTGAATATCTTTGTCGTAGCTGTCATCGTTCTTCAGCTTACAACCTAAATAACAGAACTCATCCACGAGAACGACAGATAGGTTGTCCGTCAACCCTGACTATCGTTGAGGGTCTCGAACCCACATCTGCTTGCATTCCATGTCCGTAGGCTGCAGCTAATTTCGATACAAGGTTAACAAGTTGTAACTTCGCGATGTTAGAAGCGAATATTACTATATTGTCGGCATACTCGAGATCCGCCAAGGGACGTGCAGACGGTGCTAAAATAGCATAGGCAGAGCAGTGCTCAACTGTTCCTCGCATTTCATCGACGACAACATTGAACCGGAAGAGTTCGGTCACGGCCAACGTCACACTTCAGTTTCTACTTCGAATGGTGGTTTTCGAACCGCAGTTTTCTATTCATGTCGTTTATTAGGCGTACGAATTTTCCTGGAACTCTATCGGCGCAAAGCGCATTGAGAAATCCACCTGTGTGAGGAGGGTCGAAATTGGCCTAGAGGTTCAAAAAAACTAACTAGAGGTTTCGATTACCACTGCCAAACTTCAATCACTCTCCTCAAAATAAACACTTGATCAATCTTAGACCGACTAGGACAAAAGCAGGGTTGCTCATCGTTGCTAATAAGTAATGTAATGAGGCGTTTGCGTATGCTTAGTGCAAGATACATTAAAATACTGTAAGGTGTAGTTCAAGGCAGCTCCTATGTTATCTAGGAGGCTATGCTGCGCGCTATTATTTCGACTAAGTTTGTTGAAGAAGCAACATTAGTTTCGTTAATGTGGTGCTTCCCCGGCGCCGAAAAAGGAAAAAGTAGACCTAAAGATTCAGATGGTTTAAACATAGTATTTCAGATGTATGTATTTTTCATTTTAGAGGAATCGGGCATCAAACCTTACTGGTTTTTAGTATTTGAATTAGTGTACATCATCATTTTCATTATAATATCTGTGGCAGTGCACTTATTCGGCTTCCTCAAGGTTGGCAAGTATAACTCGTATTCAAAGAATTTTGTCTTTATTTTAAGATGATGAGGGATATAAACTTCCAAAAGTTTTTTTTTTTTTTTTAAATAAACTGTTAGTGCTTCTATTACAGACAGATGAAGATGCTGTTACCGTACATCACAAAATCCATAAAGAAGTAATAGCTCAACAAGAGCAGAAATTTATGAAGCAAAAAAGGGTGAGTCCGTGAGCTGCTGCTATATTCTTCTCTCATTCCACAGCGGTTAGAATCGAGAGATTCAAATATTTTTGGTTATAATCGTTTCTTAGGAAAGATGAAACCGATGTCGTTATTGCCACAATATAGCAAATCACAAAGGCAGCGTATCACGACTTGACGATGTTTGGTTTCTGTGGGCAAATGTAACGCTCGACATGTAAATTACGAATGTAAGCGTGATCTCGCTCAATTCCTCATAATCGTTCTGCAACACAGCGTGGGAACCGACTTAGTTCCTACGAGATACGTTAGGACGCGGCACTCTTGTACACGCTCCAGTCCCCTCAGCAACTTATTCATTGGTTCCACTTGAATAGGCTGGTGAGAAGACCTGATTGATTTTCGACCGCTTGCGCAAAGCGTAGCGCACTCTAGCGTACCTCGTAGGGAAAAAACTCTGTTTCCCACGCTTTTTTCCAGGAGATGAGGGGGAGTGGACCGGGAGCCAGGCGCACACTCGTAACCTATATTTCGAACTCTATATTTGCCCACAGAGACCTTAACATCATCAGTTTTGTGGTACACTAGATTTCTCGTTTGAAAAAACACCATACTTAGCCGGTTGAACCGTAGTAGGCTCCGATCCTTAGCAAAAATAAGATACAATTTTTTTTCAGGAAAACTTCATTAGCCCCGGAAAAAGTCCTCTTTAGATATTCACCCAATATCCTATGTTGTCAACATGTGCAACAAGTTCGTTACTTGTAAGAACCGAAATTTTTCGAGTTTGTGAATAAATCGATACCAGTTTCTAAAGTTTTTTTGAGAGTATTAAGAGAAGCCTCTATAAAATCAATGTTAACCCAATGTTTTCTCCGGTCACTAAAACTTAAACTGTTATTTCAACTGTCATTAACTGTCCGTTGAACAGAACAGCATAGCAAATTTATATCATATTTAACAAACAAAAACATTTAAAGAAACGATCAATGCATGCAGAACAATTTGCACAAAGCTTGGCGTGGAAGAATCAGAACGACGAGGAGCGAATGATGATGGGAGGAGGAATGAGCAGCCCACCTAGACCTAAAGGAGGCTGTATGATGAGAATGGATATCAAAGGAGGGGGAAGAAATGGTCACTGGGTATATTCGCGTGTATCAGATCATGCAAGCAAGATTCGTGGAAGAGGGGAGTGGAGTGGAACGCGTTCTAATTTTTCTTTTTTTACAGAGAAACGACGGTCGCAATTAGCTGTGTATTCACATCAGAACATATACATAACATAAGTAAATACATTTTTGAAAAAAAAAACAAACAAAATCACAAAAACTGTATGACCAACACTTAATTAGCACGTGTGTGTGTATGTGTGTTCAGACACAATTAATTATCCTAAGCACGGATCAGATGAAAGAAGTAGAAGTAAAAAAAATAACAGCGCTAATACAACGGGACAGTGTGAGAGACCATATGAACCGGGAGAAACAGTTAAAGATGATGAGAAAGAAGTAGAAACGGAAGAATGACGCTTGGACCGCATAACCGGGTGGCGGGGGAGCGTCGACTACTTGAGGAAGGACTATTTTGTTTGAAAGGAAGAAGAAGACCGAATTAATTTCAGAAGTAATAAATTAATGTAATACCAATAGTGAAATTGCGGAAGTTGCACGAAGAAGATCACATTTAATCGGACGATATCGTTTGTGGTGTGGTACTATCCCGAAACGACAATGAGCCGTTTAGATGATCCTTAAGATGTTGCTCCAATTCGCTGGGAGATGCACACACCTATAAAAAAATAGAAATAAAGAAAATTTCAGTCAGTTGTGGATGAAATATTAAGAAAAGCCAGTCGTAAAGAAAGAATGAGAAGAATAAAAGCAAGAAAATATGTAGTTAAATAAAGAAATGAAAATTAATGAAAAATGGGAAGATCTTGCATAGAATTTACCTCAAATAGACAATACGAATGTCGAATAAAAACAATAAACAATAATTTGTCGACCCCGGAAGGATGAAAGGCTTAGTTGGTACTAGGACGGTTTCGAACTATCAATCAGCCGTGCAGAGACATCGGAACCTCTTACTGACTGCGCTACACCCGCCCCATGACAAAAAAAAATACTACAATGAGGAAAAATGTCCTAGTCGATTTCTTCAACAACTTAATTTCTATTTCGTATCCGTTAAATTAGAGTAGAGGTTTTTTTTATGTTTTCATCTTCACTGTTGTCCTTAGGAGATTTTCTTTAGTGAAAATCTTCCTCTTGATGTTTACTATTACATACCCGTCCAATATTTACTGTTAGAAATCTGAGAGAAATAACCTAAGGCTTCTTGTGATCATCCCCATCATGTCTTTTGGTTGCATGTGGGGGAAAAAAAGGCAGTCGGAACGATAAAGGAACCCGCAAAAGTACTATAAACGAACGCAAGTGACAGCTTTGAAGTGAAAAAAGTGGGATAAGAGAGAAATCATAAATTTGTCCTAAGCACCACATTATTCCACTGAAACCGTCATTTTTTTCCAAAAGACGAAGCTCGAGCTCTATCAGACAAGGTCACATGGTGATGAGGAGAACAGGTAAGTGAGACTGGTCACGTTCCCCCTACACCGGTTCAAGAAGTCAATGAGCATCAAGATATTGAATGATTCCGATTAAAATTTGAGTCCAATTTCTTAACTAGCACATAGTTGGGCAAAAACGACATGAAGCACGAACAGTTGCGCAAGCGGCTGCGCTCGAAGCGGCGCGGTAGAGCGTGGAGTTGCGGTCGTGTAAGAGTCCTCGCTACCGCCAACCATCTCTGCAGTTCGCCATGGTCCCCCCTCGATTCCATCTGCTGTCAGCACCGCACCGCTTCGTGCGCAGCCGCTTGCGCAACTGTCCTTGCTCCATGTCGTTTTGACCCAATTATATGACTGACATTTCTGTGCGGATTACGGTAGGAAGTACAGTTAATTGCACAAGCTAAATGAAGCTAGGCGAAGTTAAGAGCAAAAAGCAGTTTAACCTATACCTGAGCTGCAAAATATGTGTACGGGTCCGTTCGAAATTTGTTCCCCCATTCGAAGTTTCGAATTTGAGAGGGAGGGGGGAGAGGGCGAAGCTTGGTGCAGTTGCGAAAGCGGCTGCGCCCCACTCGGTGCAATGGAGCGTAGCGGGCCGGATCGTGGTGGGACCATTCCGAACAGCATCGATGATTGGTGCCACCAAGCGGCGCTAGCCCTAGGCCATTGCGATCGTATCACTTTACGCGCCACATGTGAGAGCAATGATTAGAGGAACCAGAGCATGTAGAAAGATAGCGCGTACTAACGTACCTCGTAGGAAAAAAGTCAAAACCCCGAAATCTATGTTCTCTACCAGGTATCCACACTACTTCGATATCGTAATACGCGACCTTTAATAGAGTTGTAGCAAGAATTTAAGTTAAGTATAAGTTATGTGAGCCTCACGAAGTCAAGTAAATGAATCAATCCCACCAAAACAGATCCTTTAACTTATACTTATCAGAAAATGCATTAGAAGAACAACAAATTACAAAAACTAGAATAATGTTTCTGCCGTTGTTGAAAGACGAAGGATCCAACAATAAATACTCAAAATTGTTACAGAAATCCATGGTAAAACATCGAGAATCTTCGGCGAGGATAACGAAAATTGTTAGCGCAAAATTTGTAAATGCCTAGTAATAGGGCTCATAGGTGCGATAGGGAGGAGGCGCACCCTCTTCAGGTGAAGGGGTTCTGGCTCTTGGGAGCTGCTCAAGTGATGAGGATCTCTCTTCCCTGACGGCCCAAACGGGGAAGAGATCCTCATCACTTAAAGTGAAGGGGGTGCTTTCCTCAACTGTCGAAAAGTAAAGGGGTCCTTTCGTCAACCGTCCAAAAGTGAAGGGTGACCGTTCGCCAACCGTCGAAATGTGAAGGAGGTAGGTTGGGACTCAGTGGCGCCCTTATTTCTGGAAGTAAATAACTGAATCAATCGGGGATCTAAAACTTAAGCATTAGTTTTAGAGGAAGCTAAAGTTATTAAGAGAAAAAAGGATAGGACAGAGCGTCCAGAAATAAGGGCGCCACTGAGTGCCCCCAACTACATTTTTCCCCAAGATACAAACACATAGAAAAAAAAACAAGTTAAACACATAAACCTAGTTAAATACGATTTAATGTATAAAGAGACAAGAGTCATTGGAATAGGTTGCGAGACAGAAATCGGCGCTGGGTAATGATTTGGGTGCGTACAACGGCTATTAAAGGGTCTACGTACCGCCCAAGTCCATGTCCAGTCCTTTAAATCATCACGTATTGATGCTTTATAAATGTGGGAACTAATACTGGACTCTAAGAAAAGAGGAGTTTATAGGGAATCCTTAAAGCGATCGTTCAAGGAGATGATCAGAGGGATAGGCACTCAAGATTGGTGAATATTGATTGGCAAGTGCACTTGGGATCAACGCGTTCGACTTTATCCCAGAGTTTTAAAGGTCAATGGATGCGTATCCGACAATGATAACTTATGTGGAGCAATCAGTTTATCAAAGTAATACCACGAAAACAGTGATAGGGGCTGAAAATTTGGAAAAAACCAAGAAAAAAAAGACATCTATCGATTAGATCCTATTATCCTTTCGGACTACTAAGCTACCATTATGTCAATCCTGAAGGGCTAAAAGAATTGATTGGACTTGGATGGTACCGTAGACTAAACGGTGTCCCTTTAAATCCCCTTATACACGACCAAGATCATTACCATAAGTAAAGGTGTCGATTTGTGTCACACAGACTTATCCCAATGATTCCTGGAATATTTAGGGGCTACGGATCGAATTATTTATTATTTATTTAAGTTTGGTGTGATTTCTGTTATGATAATGATTTAAAACTACAACAAATTGTCAATCAACAGATCTACGGCTGCTACATATTTTCAGGTAAGATTGGGAAATTTTTTGTTGTTTTTTGTCTTTTTTGTTTTATTTTTAGTTCTGTGCTTTGTTTGTTTGTTTGTTTTTTGCCTGTGGTTTCGTACATGTTGACGATAAAAAAATAGTTAATTCAAAATATATGGCGGTATTGAGCAGAAAAAAAAAATAAGAAAACAAGTTTTTTTGACACTAATAGATTATTTATATTAAACGCTGAAGAGACTATGTTTAGAAATATTTCGAACAATTTGTTGTCCGTGATCGTACTGTATCCGGACCCACAATTTTTGTTTCTTTCGGCTCTAACACAGCATCCAAAAACGAATGAATAGATGAAATTCTACGAAGAAAAAATTTTGCTTTAAGAAAATCTTTGTAGTTTCCAAGACCATCAAACTTTTATTCCCAAAAATTTCTATGGTGAACTATGTAGAAACGAATTTCCCATCAAATTTCCTCTATTTCCTACTTTTCCTCCAGAACTCCTACTTACTGGTACGAATTCGGAAAGGAATAAGGGATTAAGGGAAATGGTTTCTCTCAACTTCCTATTATAATCCAATTTTCTGTTTTTTACCCATTATAATTTAAGTTAATATTTTTATTTATTTCACCTTTCTATTCTACCTATTATAATCTATCTTTCTATCTTTTTATCTAATTTTTATAGCTTAACTTATTATTTTTATTTATTTTATTATTTTCCTACCTATTATAATCTGACTTTCTATTTTTTTTAATCTAATTTTTTTTTTCAATATATTGTTTACCTTTTGACAAACAGAGCACACAGTTCGCCATAACATCATCATCATTTCCATATTAGGCACTGAACCCGGAGCGAACAATCCTAGTGGAGGCGGCATCGGAAGCGCCCGGGTGGCCGGCAGCGACATTGGCCTCGGGCCACCACCTTCTTCGCCGCTCATCCCAGCGTCGAATATCCGGCGACCTGGAATCGTCATACCTAGAAAAGATTCTTTCAACACACACGAAATAAACGGTACAACGCGCTACCTCGTCTGCTGGGACTTTGTTGCCACATATGGGTCCCCATATGAACTTTAAGATTACCACGTGTGGTGAATGCACGACCACACATCTCACATTTAAATGGTTTGTCGCCTGGAATTAAACGTAAATTAAATATTGTAGATGATTAAATAAATTTGTAAACACATACACAATTAAAAGTAACTCAATGTAACTTTAAATCTTTCTATTTTTGGTTCACATAAGCAGAGTAAGAGATACGGTATTTACAGTTTTTTTTGGTACAGTAAAGCGGATAGTCAGTCAGTCACCTGTATGCGTCCTCATATGAATTTGAAGAGCTGAGCTGGAGCTGAAGTGCTTAAAACACACTGCACATTGATGCTTTGAAAGAACTGGTAACTGAAAATGATTTGATTTGATCTATCAATCAATTGGTCATTATTGATTATTACTTCTCTTTGCTAGTTCCTGACTATATGAAAAAAAAAACAAAAAAAAACAAAAAAAACACCCCAAAACAAGTATCTTTATATCCATTCGTAATATATTCAGGTCGCTATGTATCTTTTTTTCCGGAAGAAATCCGTGAATGACTTTTCCTGAATGTTTTCTCAGACTTAATCGTAATTTCTAGAAGTACAAAAAGTGTAAAATTCTGGAAAAAATCGAAAAGGACCAAATCGTCTTGGAGGATTTTCCAGAACAATCAATGTATATCTTACAACCCATTGTAGTACTACTGGATTCTTCTAGGTAACAGAAATTCATTGAACAAATATTACTCGACTTTTCCTGATGATAATATTCAATCTAAAAAAAAGGTTCTCGATTTTTGAAAGGAACGAAAAAAAAGGCTCAGAAAAAAACGAGAAAATAATTTAGTTTAATGTAATTTATTTTAAAAGTTTAATGTGAATATCATGATATATAATAACTTGTGTTTCCAGTTTCTCGGAATGTTCCAGCACTTGCCAAATTTGTCCACTTTAAGAGCGATTTTTTTCGGCGTTCTCTTACCTGCCGCGGTGGTGGTGGTTCCGTTTCAGCCCACATTTTTTGCATTGCCTCCAATGGATTGTCAACTTGTCGACCAGGAGTACTTGGTGCAGCCTTTTTAAGGTAATATAATTCGACACGCATCTGGATTCGATCCTCACAAGAAGCTGAGATTTTTACCGGTCTTTCCATTGCCGTTATTGTTGGCGCTTCTTGTTGCAGATGAGTTTTACGATCGTCCGCATCCGATTCGCCCGATCGACTCATTGATGATCCGTCGGTGCTAAAGAATACGGTATTTGAATGGGATGTTGCAGAATAATGATTTTCTACCACCAGAAAAAAAAGATTTCCTAAAAAAATATTGTTTATACGTATGTATATGTCATGTAAAGAACAACATAATGATCTCATTAGGAATCGATTTCTTTTAACATGAAACAGTAATACTGTTTGGCCTTCTTCCACTTATCCATATAAGTCCTGCATGAAATTTTTTCTGGATCTCTGCGAAATATTTACAGATCAGAAGCTGACTTACTGCTCATGATTTTGCTCAGTGGAAGCGGATGCTTCACTACTTCCTGAAGGTGATAGTGATGGGACTTCAACTTTGGGCAATTCCAGAGTCATGGGACCGGTGGACAACTTCAAACCTTCCTCTTGTCTAAATTTTATTTATTTATTCTATTCTATTTTTTTCAGCTCATTATAATAATTCGAGACTGATTTATCTTTTTCTCGTGCTCGTGCAAAGAAAAAATGGTACCGAAGTTCCTCCTTGATCTCCTGCTTCACCTCCTCATCCTTCTTTGTCGTCTCTAATTGATTTCCAAGTAATTGTGCCAAATTAAACGGAGCCGGAGCATCAGTGGGAATACCAGGATTGAAAAAAGGGAAAAGAGGAGGGAATGGTGGGCCAAAGGGACTAAATTGGATCATTTGTAGATTCAATTCGAAGCTAGTGAGAATCAAATCTGAAGCAAAGACCAACCTCGGTCGAGCTTGTGGGATCAGCTTCGGAGTGGAAGCGGATGGTGGTTGGAGATGTCGACCAGTAAGTGCTTGAGTGTGCTCAGAGATATGATTCTGCAGTTGTGCACTGGTTATAAACCTGGAATGAAAGAAAAAAACTGTAGGAATTAAAAAAACGTAAAGAATGTAAACATTTTCAAGGATCTACTCTTTACCCTTAATTTTTTCGCGTCAAATTAATGAAAATCTACCTTTTCTGACAAATTGGGCATTGTTGAGTCGGTTGCAGGCCAGGAGGGAATCCATTCATACCGAGAGGAGCGCCCATCGGGTTCCCAATCGGACCACCGAGACCGATTGGGACCCCTCGAAACGAGTGCTTCGCCCGATGAACACCCATATGTGTTTTTAAATTTCCTTTCGTTGTAAAAGCACGTTGACAGATTTTACATTTGAATGGACGTTCACCTGAAATCGTTAGCTCTTACGAAGAGGTTTTTAAAAAAAAAATTAGTTTTTAAAGGGTATAGGGAGATTTGTTCAAATTCAAAGTTTGATGTGTGCGCTTCTCTAAAATTAAGGTTTAATTAAATCAATTAAAAATAGTCTTTCTCTAAAAATAGTGCAATATTCTTCGCAGTTTTCTCTAAATTAATGTAATTTTTCTGCAAAGGGTTGCAGTTTCTACTAAACAGTTAGGAGCAAGCAAACTTACCGGTATGGGTACGGTAATGCATTTGTAGTGCACTTTTACAGGAAAGCACTCTTCTACACAATATACATTGGTTAGGATCGGTCGTTGGCATCGCTTTGTCGCCAACAAGAGCCCGAATCTTTTCCGCTTCATCGCTTGTTGAGATCTGATGGGAAAAAAAACAGAATTAGCTATGAGGTTGGAGGTTAATCTTATGAGGTTAAGGTCCTCTGTTTTTTTTGTTGTTGCCCTGAAAGTTCCATCAGTCATACCTCCATCAATGCTTCCCAGTCATCCTCATTCCCCATTTCATGCCGTGCACCGAAAATGTCTGGGCGCGGCTCGAAAGGGGATCGCATGAAAACTGAAATTTTGCGGTGAGGATCTGTCTCTGGATTCATGACTTCACATGACTGCTAATTGCTCGGAAAAAATTCTTACATGGTGGTGGTGGAGGCGGTGTTTGCATGGGAAAGTGTGGCGGTACGGAGAGTGGAAAAAGTCCCGTCGGTGCAGTGGAATTCAGGAAAGTTGGCGGTCGTTGTGGAAAAAATTGGCCAAAAATTGCTGGTGGCGGAGGTGGTGTACGAGTTTTCTCGACCAGGGTAAATGATGGACCGGCTACGGCCGGCACTGAACCACGATCAGCATCTGGACTTGCTGCCGAAGATCTACTACAGCCGGCTGATGATGGTCGTGGAATAGAGGTGGAACAATCATGTTCTCGGATCTGAAATTGGAAAAAACAAATTGTCGAGAGCGGAAAATTCCCGTTAAAATGTTGTTATTGTTTGTTTATGATGATGTTTGAGTTTGTTTACCTGATCTCGATCACCGAAACGCATTCCGCATTGACTGCAACGGAGCAGTTTTTCGTTTGAATGCTTCTCCATAATATGCCATAGTAAAGCACCACGCGATGAGAACTTCTAAATATATTTTTTGAATAATTTTACATGCATATTTAGTGATTTACTGGCCTTAAATAAACATTTTAAAGGAACAAAAAATTTGGGAGGACTGTAACTTCGCTGTTCCCTTTTCTTTTCACATTTTCTCGTAATTTATCCATTTTGTAATAAAAAAAATGCTACATATTTGTGTTGTACATAGATAAAAGCAAAAAATAGCGTGAAAATATAGTTTGTTATCGGAAAAATGGATTATATCGGGCGAGAACTAGTCCCTACCGTATGTACGAGCGCAATGTTGCTATGTTTATGAAACCTTTGTACTATTCTGTTACCGTACATTCCCAGTTGATTTCGGGAAAAGCTTCTCGGTTTTTTCTATAAGGAAAAAGTGCATAATCTCTCAAATATAGCTCAAAATAGACTTATAAGCGGTTCTTTCAATCAAAAAAAAAATTGTTCCAGATGTGTTGATCTATTTAATAAATAAAACTTAATAATTATAATAATAATGTAACACAGTACAATATAATATATAATAATATATTAATTGAGAATAGCGAGTCGTTCAAATAATTTCTGCATAATGCATTTATGCAATTTCTGCATATCCCGTTATTATGATCATCTATTTATTTATTCATCCATTTATTTATTTATGGCTACTACAATTTATTTAGAGTAGTTTTCTTCAAACTAAATCTCTGGAAAAATGTCTTTGTGGTGGATAAGGCGGGCGTGATACGTAAAAGGGTGATTAAGCAAAAAAAAAAGTAGAAAAAAAAGTGGAAAAGTAGGCTATGATGCAACCAAGGCGTGCGCAATGATGGATACGGTGCTTCTGATTTTACTGTAGGGACATAGCACATAAAGTTCTTATCCTCGTTTTATGAATGCAAAAACTAATGTAAAAGCGTAACGTTTGAAGAATGACGTCACTCGTTAGACTTTCATCAATATCGATCCTTATTTTATTAATTATTTATTAACTAATACTTGTATGGAATCAGTATCGAGAAAAACAATGGCTCTTAAAAGAGCGAAGCGACTCGTTGCACCATTAATGAGTTCAGAGGTGGAACTGAGTATTTGATAACGAAACAATTTCTCGGAACATTTCCTTGATTTCTTGGAACATTTCCTCGATTTATCACGTTTAGAATAATTCCTCTTCAAAGCAACTGTTCTCTTCGTTAGAGATAGAAAGCTATTTTTTCATTGTAGGTGGAAATATTTCTAGTGCTAGGGAAATTTTTCTTCTCGAAAGGTCAATTATGGAATTTTGTGGATTTTTCGCAATCATCCAAGGCCAAGGAAAATGAGGTTTATTTATTTATTTACTTATTTATTTATTTATTTATTTATTTATTACGCTCAGAGGCGGATCAAGTTATTGACGGATTTGTGTGGGCATTTTTTTTTGTTTTATCGATGAGGTTTTGGAATTTCACCTTTTTTTGTGGGATTTGATGTGGGGCTTTATCTATGGGCTGATTTTTTGACAACTTTGGCTTTATCAAGTGGAATGATAAAAAAATGATTCGAGATTTTCGATCCAATCCTCTCCTCTTCCCGAGATTTGATGTCGCACAAGCTCGAAACATTTTCAGGGCTCTGATGAGGACGAGTTTGTTGAAATGTCAGGCTAGAAATAAAAAAAGGTCCCGCCAAAAGTGAAAAATCATTTAAAAAATCTCGTTTACAGAACAAAAGAAATAAGTCCAATTCACCATGCCAAAGTTCCAAGAAGAATGGACTTGGAGAAATTGCTGACTCAGGATGTATCAATCAATGTGGGATATAAATGGGAAGGAGCAAACTCTAAGAAATCCTTATGCGGCTTTTAATTGATCCTTACGTCATGGTAGCAATCTTACTGTACATCATCTGGATCCTCCCTCGCCCGCGCCCCATCAAGGATCATTTCGACCTTAATCCCCGTTGCTACGTACAAAAATTTCTTTCTACCCAATAGTCGACAGCGGGGTCGGCGGTTTTCTTTGTACAAAGCAGCCCGGCGGTTGTTTCGATCTTGTGGCCGTGGACGTGGACGTACGTCCCATAATGCGAATTGCTTTATTGCTTTTCTATTGAAGAATCGCGACGATCCGAACGACGCCCATAACCTGCGACGAGGAACGAGCCGCACACGCAAAAACCAACACTTGCGTTTCGACAAAAATCACAAATCGCAACAGCAGCGGCACTCTTTCGCCGAGACAGAAAATCAGTGAAATAAATTGGAGAAATGTATGAACTTTTGGATGCAGATGTTATGGATACGAAAGAAAAAAAGCTCGCAAACGTTTTATTCATTTGCTCTGCAAATAATTTAATCTTCAGGGATTACAGTACGAGAAGGTCATTGTAACTCATATGTCACCGAAAAAAAAACCTTGTAACCTTTTCCATCTACCATTTCCTCGTGGATCTTGAATTTCTAACTACTTTTAACTACTTTAAACCTTGAGAAAAGCCATCGAATCAGAAAAACTAAGAAAATCCATTCCAGAAACCATTGGAAACCATTTTCCAAGCAATATATTATCTTAAGTTTCGTTAAACTCCAACAGTTACCTCAGATTATCCTCCGTTACGAACTTTGATTTCACTTTGAGTGTTGCTATTTACAAAAAGAAATAAACTTTCTACAATCATTTTTGGCATATTTAGTCTGTTCACAAAACAAAGTTTAGGAGTCTCAAGCGAATCCAGAATAAACCAGCATTTATGTGCCAATATGTTCCTCAATTTTGTTTCTTGAGGCCCGTCACTTAAAAATACAGAGATTCCATCGCATGAGAGCGAGCAACAGTAACGTTACCAGTTGATACTACTTTCCTATTAAGATGTAAATACAAAAAAAAACACTCTCCGAAAGTTTTACAATATTCCTGGAACAGAAATCTGTTTATTGCCCATGTTCATGAAATCAGTTAAAACTAGAAATCTGTTTTTCAGCGCATTTCGTGCCACAACATTCGGCTATAAATAAATAAATGTTAGAGCTGTAGTAGAAGATAATTTTCGAAATAATTTTTTTAGGGTTCAGCTTAGAACGAAAGGTTTCACGTAAAGGAAACTAAGGCCTTTATTCAAAAAAATCACCTTAGCAAGGTAATTTTTACAAAGACAACAATTATAAGGCCGTAACGAGACCTAAAGTGGAACTCCACTCAACTCGGAAAGTTCAATTCTTTACAGTAGACGGCTACAGTATACCCTAAACTCTAAAACTCTAAAACTCTTCGCTAAGCTGAAAAAGAAGCTGTTTGTGAACGTCACTGGCACAATTCAGGCTTCATCCAGACTATAAATGCTCAAATTCACTGGTCGTCTGAATTTTTGGCAAAATCAGTGAGAAAAGAAAGAAGAATTCTCCTTTATAGTCATGAATACTTTTTACATGTGAATATCCAGAATTTATTGGGGTAACTATTTTATTCACTATTGATCTGTCTCTTTAGTTTATTTATTTGTATTGTATGTATTTGTTTATGTATTTATTTAATTTGCTGACTACGAATTTAAGTTTATTACTGTTTTACGGCATTTTAAAGGATTCAGTGTCTCTTTCTTTAAGAAATTTTTTGAAAATTTCTTGAAATGTGGAATTTATCTTCCTGTCTAATCTAACCAAAGTATTTAAATGAAATATCTCACCAAATCGCAACCCGTTGCAGCACATTCCAGAGAAATCACCGTCACAGCGGATGCGGACGTTGTCTCCAGCGGTGCGCTGATGGTGGTGGTGGTGGTGGTGGACGCTTCCAGTGGCGCCGACCTCGGTGTGTCACGATTAGCCGCCAACTGTGCGCATAATGACAGAATCTGCAAAGCATCTCCTTCGCAAAATTTCGCATAAATTCACCTCCAATCAAATCCTGAGAGTTTCTTACATTCTGTGGTGTAGTAAGGCTAGCTAACGATTCGAGCAATCGTGTTCGTTGCTCTCCGAATAACGCTTGATCAAATTTTTTTGTGGATAGATCAATCGGACATGCGTCCATCATTTGTGTGTCGTCGATTTCGTCCATCGTCGTCGGTAGCGGAGCACCTGAAAATAGAAAATTCGTTTTTTTTTTCACCTTGGAACAGAAAAAAACGGAATAGAAACGACTGATTGGCGCATAATTGGTGCAATAAATGTGCGGTTCTTCCGCAGATGAGAAGATTTGTGATTCGAAAGTGCAACAAAGTAGTGCCCACAAGCGAAACGGAACCTGATCACCCCGAAGCCGACCGTTTGTTCTCCAATGCACAGTCATTATTTGCGTATCATATCGCGATCGTGGATGATCGACACGGAGAGCGTTCGAGAAAATCACTGCACTTGTTTTATGATCGTTTATAAGTGAATTTTCAGAGAATTCTGCAATTATTCTGAAACGATCACTAATCGATAATCGATTTTTGGACTTCTATGGATCAGCTGGTCATTTATTAAAGGGCAGCACTTACTAAGCGAATATAAATTTAAGCCTAACCAACAAAAATTTGGAGATGTTTTATTTAGAACTTGGTTCAGCTCAGTACCGTGTAGCAGGAATTTTTCCACTTTTATAAAAATTAAAAGTAGAAGAATTAAGGACTTATTTACGTTTCTATGTCCAATATTTGTTGTAAGAGGTTCGAAAATCGCTTCAATGCAAGAAAAAACAACGCGAATCCTGATTTTCAGAGCATACCAGGAAAAATTCTGACACAGCTCCTTCAGAAAGGTTTTATTTTACTGAGAAAAACAAAAAATCATTGCTTGATGGATATTTACTTAATTTAGCATACATTCGAGAGTGCAGAAGTGTACTCTTAGCAAAATGAGACGAAGGGACGATTTTCCACATTTTTCTGGAAAATCATTGTATAAACACATTCTCACGACGATCCGGATGAGACCGCGGTGAGAACAAAAGTTACGAGTGGCCTTAGGAGAATTTTGATTATTTTCAGTTAACATTTTAAGGAGGGGCTCTTTTGAAGTGCTATTCAAATGGCTGAGAATGACCTCTAAGAAGAGCACGTGGTCTACAAAAGGATATTCTTTTAACCTCATAAAAGCGTCAGGGAACCCCTTCAACACATGGAAAGCATTGTTTAAGGATTGCACTGAAATAAGAACGGAGGGTAATGAGGTTTTGATAGGTTTCAATAGGTATTATTTTAAGAGAATGAATATTACAGTACATTTATTCTAATCTGTGCATTATTCATATTATTTTTCTGTACATTATAATAATATATTCGAATTAAATTCGACTCGATTGCTTTACGGTAAAAATCCGGGAAAAAATTTGTCTTGTTCATGTCTTGATAACATCTTGAGCGGTTTCGTTTAATGGTAGCCAGCTACAATTGACGCGCTGTTATCGTCACGTTACAGTATGGTGGATTACGGTAGAATCACTCCAGAATAAGTCACCCTTAGCTTGAAGGATACAGTTCCTTCAAGAAGAGGATGTGTGTTAGATCCTAGGTTGGGCAAATTCCACAGAAATACTGGAATTTGTAATTCTGTTTATTAATTTGTTAATTTCTTTCCTATTACTGTACGGAACTATAATTTACTTCATTCGAAAACTTTCCACTAAAAATTTATCCACAATTTCATCCTGTATGGTAATAATCTGTTACCCGTACGCTGATAAAGACTATTGACAAGAAAAATCAAAAGTTACTCTATATAAATATTTAAGGAAAGCACTGAAGTATCTTGATAGGGATTTCTGGAAATTTCTCTAACTTAATCCATACTGCATATTTTCTTGTATTTTGGTGCAATAACGGCATCTATGTGTGGAGGAAAAAATTCCAAATTTTCAATTTCAATCCAATAATCCACCCATTTTCTTCGTTGCCTCAAAAATAAGCATCAAAACGAATAAACGATGTTGGAAAGAAAAGATTCCTAGAAATTTTTTTTTCTATTAACGTAAATTTTTCAACTTTTTGAAGGAGAAGAAAGTCTTGCAAGGCGAAGAGGAAATCTTTGGAATAGAATAGATGAATGACTATTTGCAAGCTCATCCACAAAGTAATTGCTTCGTAATGAAATTGGAATTTTTTTCCCCTATGATTGTCCTTTTGCATTCGAACTTATTTTCTTGATATGGTAAGTCTTGCATGTACGTAGTACGGATTTGAAGGTGGAAGATTTGCCGTGAGTCCTGTGAAGAATGGCGCATATTTACCAAAGTAAACATTCGATTTAGTGAATTACACAGTTCTATCAGGTGGTTTCATCGAATTTTTAAAAAAAAAATTATCGAAGATTGGAGGATGCTGTAAACGAGATAGAGATTTAAAGACTTTTGAAATGTGAAAAATCTTCATCACATGTAATTTCCGCTTTCAAAACTGCACTACAGCCACATTTTCGATTTGTTCACATTTAATTAAACGACACACTTAAGTACTAATTAAAAAGAACAACCACTAAAGATCGGTAAGCACCCACTCAAATCGTACCGTAAGAGCCAAATTTCTATGTATTAGGAACACGAAACGTTTTGAAAAGAGGTTGAACGCGGTGGAAAAACCCACCTAAACATGTCGTGAACGCAAACGCATCGAAGAATTATGTACATACATATAGTTTTATCTTTCCCGGAATGGTTTTTTTTTCTATGGAAGAAAATTTCAGGGGAGAGATGGAGAGCCTTTAGATTTAGACATTTAGAGCTTTAGGTTCGACTTAAATCATTGCCACATTACTCCTAAAAAAATTTGCTTCATTCTTTAGACGAGAAAAAAAGGAATTCTCTACTATACTGGGAACAATTTGCTGGTTGTTTATATCTTTGTAAAAATAAAATAAACAAATAAAAGCGTTAAATTCTTTTTTATATGGATAGGCTCATTCCTAACATCGTGTTGTATAGTTTCAAGCAATTTTCAGCTACAGATGTTCCTACTCAAAAAGAAGGCCGATGAACTGGACATAAATCTCTCTCTCTCGAAAAAAAAATTAGCAAATATAAGATAAAAATTATGTACAGTAATTATATACACGATTAATTTAAAATAACTAATTAAATGTTAGAATAAATAGACGATTCGATGTACAGTAATTAAGACACGATTAATTTAAAATAACTAATTAAATGTTAGAATAAATAGACGATTCGATGTACAGTAATTATAGACACGATTAATTTAAAATAACTAATTAAATGTTAGAATAAATAAACGATTCGTATCTAAACTAGAGCGGGGACAGCTAAACTGAAAATATTCTGAAAAACAAAAGCTAAAGTATACGGTCAGATCAAAAATCCGTTTTTTCCTCCGTGTTACCTCTCAATTTCACGTGTCTATGTAAGAGCGGGCAAAGAATATTGTTTTAACGTGTGTCCACAAGAAATACATGTTTTAACGTGTATCCACAAGCAGTACAATGATAAAAACCCTTTCCGAAAGTGTCCAATCGTGAAAAATCATGTGAAATCAAGAAAAACATGGTAGAAACTGTATAACCGGTTGTAAATAACTGTAAGAAACTGCGCATGACGTCATAGCGTACAGTAAATCAACTTGTTTTAATTATGATACTGTATCAGTTACATAATTTTCAAATTTCGCTTAAATCTTCCAGATTTGACCCACACCTTTTCTTTTTTGAAAATAAATAGATCCTAGGATCCCCGGAAACCCCAAATAAATAAATCCAAAAAAAATAAGCAAATACTCTAAGTAATATTATAATAATCGTAGGTATATATATATCCTGAGTAATCGCAATATTTTATCACTTTTCTTTCATCCCTCTCTTGGGCCGATAAATCCTCCCAGAGTTGTCCGGGAGGATAAAAACGCTGAGTTTGACACATCGGCTAACCTCTGGAAGTCATTGTAACCTGCGCTTTGTATTGTAGTCGCCAACCTGCGCTTCAAAACCACAAACGATTCTGAATTGAAGCGAACGTGGTGGTGGGTCCCAAGCGGATTGATCAACGCCAGACACTTTATTCAAATTTTATGTTTCAGTCATAATATTAAAGGATATTTATAGTTAAATCGCAATATCATTGTACAGATATTCTATGTGATAATAAATAAATGAACATCCTTAATGGATAAATCCTGAAGTTCCAACTGGGATCTGACACACTATTTCAACACTGAGTGCATTCATAAATTACCGTACTTTTTTCGGGATCTACACATAAACATACAAAGTTGATTCATCAAAGGAACAGAGCAGCGGAGTTTGCGCAGCTCCCTCTCAAACATTAACGATGATTCAACAACATTGTGATCTGCTGCTGCTGGCGGTGGTGGTGGTGGTAGGAAATTTTTGTTTCAAACATATCCACGTACTTTTCGGATTGGTAAAATATCATATATTTCCAAGAAATTTAAACTGTTTCAGGTGTAGCGAATAAATTAGCGAATAAATAATTTTCTAAACCAACAAATGTTTTTAAAATTTAACCAATTTTTTTAATTTTAAAATTTAACGCCTAACTTTTCTAAACCAATAAATTTTAAAAATTTCATTGGTTTAGAAAAGTTAGCCAATAAATTTATTTAACAAAAATAGTATGAATGTGTACACCGTATCAAACTCGATAAAAATAATACATTCATACTATTTCAGGTGTAGTATTTTTATCTAGCTGATTTTTTTCTGCGTCAAATCCTTTAATTTTTCACTCGTCACTCAGGATTAATCCATACGAGACATGTGCGCTGCTGCTGTTGGTAGTAGCAGCATCCCCGTTGTCTTGTACAAGCGCTACGCGACCGACCAAGCAACCAACCGACCGACCGACCGTTGGTGTATTTGTCGAACTACTCGTGCCTTCTTTATTCATTCATTTTCACTCGGCCGACCCCGATTTCTCCCTCCCTCTACATACACACACACACATACACTCATATACACACAGAGCATTCAATTACCTCAGTGTGTGTGATGGTCATCCGCGTGTGTGTGTGTGTCGCTCGCTCGCTCGCTCACACCCGCGCGACCGCGTAAAAATACGCACATTCCGTCCGCTCCGTTCCGTCCTGTTCGTCCTTTTACGCGCCACTCATATTACTGTAGCAAAATGTCCATACGAATAGAGAGGATAAAGGCGTCACGTGGATCGGTCGTCTTTCAAATTTGTCCGTAAAAATAAATAATACGAAGGTGAGAGCGATTATCAGCAGCAGCGATCGACTAATGGGAACGTAAAGGAGAAATGCAAACACTGAACAAGCGGATAATCCATGAGGGGTTTGTAATACATCCGTAGTTTTCATTCCATGGTTTTTCTGAGGTTAACTTTGGGTTTAAAAACTGCTTACATTTATATTTACACAGTCAATCACAGGACTATAACTCTATCAACAATATAAATAAAGCTGTTAACAGATTACTTAAACAAACAAACAAACAAACAAACAATTAAAAGTTTTTTTCAGCTTGTATTGAGTAACGTATGTATGTTTCGAATCATTTTTTTAAATGATGTATGGATGTTTCATTTATTTCTTCTATGATCCGTTCACACACACACACACACACACACACACACACACACACACACACACACACACACACACACACACACACACACACACACACACACACACACACACACACACACACACACACACACACACACACACACACACACACACACACACACACACACACACACACACACACACACACACACACACACACACACACACACACACACACACACACACACACACACACACACACACACATGGATCCTATTATTTATATTTTTTATATTATTATATTTTTCGAGTATTCCATGTAATAAATAAATAAATCTGTATGGACCGACATAAAACAACAAATAAAGAAACAAAAAAAATTTTGCTCTTTAGAGAATAAGTAATTCTGTTTTATTTTCTGAAAATAGTCCTTTTATGACATAAAAACAAGCACTAGACCTCACTTCTCTTCCCATGGTCACATCCGAGATGTACTGTAAAAATATTCGGATTGATTGCGCACACAAACTCCACTATCCTCATCCCCATTGCGTGTACTGCATCTATTTATCCAAAAAGGACTATAGAGACGAAAACATAAATGTCTTTATTATGCCCTTTAGAAAGTAATTACCGTAGCTGGTTAAATTTCTACCGTACTCCAACTCATTATTGGATTGTACGGACAGGATTTCCAAGTAAATAAGGGAGTTTTCACATATTTTAGCGAAGATAGACACTTCCTCGATTGAAGAATGAGAGCTTAACCTCCCAAAAATGTCCATGTTCGTCCAAATCCAGAACGAAATACGCTTTGAGATACAGGGATTCGAACTCAGTGGTCAAACGAGCTTTAGACACCATTACGGATATTTTTCAGTACCGAGCGACTTCTGTGACATGTGAAGACTTCGAATAAAGCAACGTAGAAAAAATGACTGCAGGTCCTGAAATTTCCCGACAAAAATAATGCGTTCGAAGTCTTTAGTTAATATTTACTTTTCGAAACGAATTTAAATAAAATCCACAACTTAAATTTGTTCACAATAATAGCTTAACATTAAGAATCATCTCCATCTCATAGTGGAAAATATCCAGACATGAGATATCTTCTCTGTATTAGGCTCGCCAAAGAAATGTTCCATCTCTCATCACTAAGCAGTAATTAAATTAGATCTTCTGGTAATCAGTTCTGTTAGAAGTGGGGAACAATAGTGTTTTTTTCTCATTGAATTAAAAGAAATCAAAACAACCCTATGTGAAAGCCTTGAAAAGACATTTTTAGCATTTATGAAAATACATTTAATACTATTAAATAAACGTTAAATATTTCTCTTTAGTTTTTTACTGCATCAGTACTTTTTACTAAGAGTATCCATGCAGTTTAAAAAAATGTAACTTTTCTGCTTGAGAATTCAAACCGAGACATTGTTTCAGAAAAAAAATCAATCTGTAAAAAAAGTATAAATTCAAAAAAAGCCATCTTTATCTATAAAAGCTGGACAAGTTTAGGATGTATAATTAGATAAATGATCTTAGCCAAGTATTGATATCCATGAAAGCGACACCAACTCTCTTCCCCCTCCCCCTCCCGTAATATGATCGGTCGATTTCAGGATATGACAAGAGTTGCATTGATCGGTTAAGGTGCTCCCTGGACATTTTTCTGGGTGATTATTAGTAATTTCTCAATTTAAATCTTAGGCTAAATAAAGATAGGCCCAAACGGTATGTGACCCGATAAGAATAGTTTGAATAGTTTCCATTAAGAATACAAAAATAATTTCTAAAAAACCAGAAGAATAAAAACATCAAGAAAGAGTATTTTCCCGTGAGTAGTAGCTGCTTTCTAGACCAGACACGATCGCTTTATTTTCTATCTTTTATTATTTACTATTTATTTATTATTTATTACTGTATTTTTATATCTCATATATACCGTATTCGACAGATATCCGCACATTCAATCATTTTTGTTGGACATCTGATTCTTTTCAGGAGGTGGAAGGCTGTAGGAGACTGTAGGAATGCTTCTAGCAATAACGAGATCATATCAGCCTCAGTTAAGATCTCAGTTTAGAAGCGATTGGAGAAAAGTAGAAATGTAGAATCCACAACAGTAGCACTTGAATCCTGCAATCATTTCGATTCATTCGGTTATCCGTGAATAAACGGATCTACAGAATGATCTTCTCGTGATGGGAACGTCCCTGATGTCGTTCTCACTCGCTTCATCGATTCAGCCGTACGAATGTGTACAAATCCCTCAATTTCCTAACCTTTTCATCGCAACAAATCGTATTCACCCCTACCATCCGAAACGCAACACAGTGACGGCCTCAAAAACTCTCATTCTTCGGAATTTTATGGGTTCGCCAACCAGTTGCCTCAACTAATAATTCGCCAACATCGCAACACAAAATATAATACCGCCGCTCTTCTCCCAAACACCATTAAACGAAGCATTCCGGCTGCGATATAGGAAATAGAGAGCGAAACGTGTGTGGAAATAGTGTGCGGATGACGGAGAACGTTCGACAATCACTGCAGGTAATAAAAAGTTATGATCGTCGGCGGGAATAGCTCGGAAGCAGTTGCTTCGCCACGACCAGCTAGCGAATTAATCATAAAGGAATCAGCGATAGAATGGAAATAGCGTGTGGATTCGATAGAACAGCGGACGAATCACGAAAGATGAGGCGATGCGGACAGAACGATTCATCACGAAATGAGGCAAAGGCGAACATAAAGTACGAAAATCGATAAGATTATTGGTACACTAATCATTGGATTTTTTCTATGGTTGGACTATCACACTCGGATTAGCTTTGCTTTCCGATGAGAATGATTCAGTAGGTTGTTTGGTCATGATGAGCGCGATTCACCTCAGATTCACCTCATTCCCCCGTATGGTCCTCCATGTCGGGTGGAGGGAAAAAAACGACATTGCACTTTATCGAATTGTGTGTGTGTGTGTGCGTATCGAAAGAAGAAGGGGCATTATGAAGAGGGATGGATTAGACCGGCGACGCAGGTGCTCCTATGCCTTTTCTTGGTGGCGCGAAACAGACGTCCGTAATTTGAGGATCGGTGGGAGAATGGTTCGAAGAATCACCTCATCGGGAGAGAGATTCATCGATCGTAGCCATAGGAGCACTAGTGCTTAGTGCTGACCACTCTATATAGGTTTAGATCCACGCAAGTGTCGGTAAGTTGCTGCGCCCTACTTGCTCCCCTATCCTTAAACTCCTAGCTATCCCTTTAAGATCCAAAAAACACTCACATTATGAGTTACAGAAGTTTGGATGGATTTTTACCTACAGTAGATTCAGATTCTTTAACCTTACGAACATAACCAAGAACTGTAGGATTCAAATTTTTCTAGAACTCAAAAATACAGCTCTAACCTCAAATCTGACAGTATTTTACCTATGGGAAAAGCGAAGCATGTATGTACAAATCCGGAAAATCAACATGAAAAGAATCCGAAATGTCATGAGCCTATTTCGTCGCAATAAATTATTTATATACACAATTTTCTTCATCAACCACATGACATCCATGCTCTGTTAAAACAAATTTAGTCATCAAGACTAGTTCCGACTTCAATGACATCAATACAGTGATGTTATGGGTGTGTAGAAACCTACAGTAGTCGCCCTTATTCATAATGGGGCGGGCCGTTACGGACATATTTGCCTCGCGATGTGGGTTATTACCGTACGCGTCCGCCAATCAGAAGCGTTGCGATTATGAGCCAACGGTCATAACTGCTCCTATAAGTGGTTCGTCGGGATAATAACGAGTGGAAATGAGATGGGGGAGAAAATTCGGTAGCTCACAAAAATTGAAATTTCCATGGAAATGTCGATCAAAAGCAGATATGTAGCAAAAGGGAATTGATGACTTCATTGAAATGGCAGGAGAGCGTTTCTGGATTTTGCCAAAAATAGTCTCTTGCGAGAGAAAAATGCAATTTTTCCACCGGGGAATTGAGAGCTTATAGGTTCTTTTGGACAGCAACGCAGAAAAATATCAAGTCCGATCCTGATCCTGAAGGAATTAAGGGTTAGTTCTGATATGTGATAGGGGATCACTGGATCATTCCCTCCAGAATTTAGCAACATTGGCAACGACGACACGAATATGATCCTATACTCCCGTCCTGAACAAAAAAGCAATTATCGCCGAGACGGGGGGAGAGAGAGAAAGTGGATTTCGTGTGCTCTTCCGGATCGTGCTCATCATACTCCTCTCATTTCTCGCCGGTCGGCCGGCCGGTGCACACTACTGAGCCCTAATGACTATAGGCTGTTGGGGGCATAATCACATTCGCATAGAGAGCGGCCCTCGTTTCGGAATTGTCGGTGTGTCCCAAAGGAACTCCTCCACTTAGAGACAACGCCGGCGACGCAGTTCCTCTGCACAATCTCTGCGTCAAATCGACTTCATCCTCGCCATACATCGCCGCTATTATTCCCGCATCCACAGGGATCGTGGATAGTGGTGAAAAGCACCTAATGTAGAAGAATATCCAGAGGGGTCAGAGGGGAGCCAGCATAAAATTCAGATGCTAAAATAGTAGTATATTTTATATTATATTATATATCATTTATTTATTCATTATATTATTTATATCATTTATTATATTACATACTTTTTCTGGTGAAAAGTACAAAAATTAAAGAAAACTCTCTGGACACATTCATTTCTGAAAACAATAAATAATCATAATCCCTGGCCAACAATAAAAGAAACCCTCCTCGTCAAGAAATTCAACACGATCAATAATATTTTAGCAATAAAATCCTACGAAAAAACTAGGATCATAATGAAAACCAGTCCAGTGTTTGCAGATTTTTGCTCGCTGTTGTTCGTTGAGAATAAAATAAGCTTTAATTACTTTATTTTTCAAACGTTTATGGATGTTTTGACATTGTGGAGAAAATAGTGTAAGTGATGTCAAAACAGAAATAATGGTTGAGAATATGAAGATAAACGTGTTCATGGAGAAGAATATTGGGTAATTTTCGGTGAAAAATTGTGGATATTATAGAAATTCAATCAATAATCATGGAGATAAATTGAGCTGGAACGAATCTGGCCTAGAACTATCAATATTAAAACCAATTATTAACTATAGACGTAAAAATGCAAAAACTTTGACTAATTCTTAGAAAATTTCTGTGATTGTAGTTGTAGATTGTAGTGTGAACGTAGTTTTTAATTGATTAAATTATTTAAAGATCAATACCAATCATCCTGGCTATAGCTCAAGAAAATCAATTAAAATGGAAATTTCTGGATGTCTGAGAAGGTCGTTATGACCAAAAAAATTTCAATATAACCTTAGAAACCACTTATTTCTGGATTTATTTGGATTTGTTACGGTGGAATACGTCGTGTCTATGCAGATGTGGTACAGTTCTGGATACATTTCCAGGATATTCACCATTTCTTAACGATCATCATGGAACGAAAAGCAGCAGCAATTCTTCATGTTGTTATGATGACGACAGTAGGGGAAATTGTTATGGTGAATTCCCCCCCCCCCCACCTCCGTACATTCCTTGTACATTTGACATATTAACTATCGAGACACATCTTGTTGTCCGTCTGATGGCGAATGATCGAATGATACCAGTTGTCATATCAAATTATCAACGCTTTAGCTCATTTGTCCGTCATCTCAAACGAAACGGTTTTAGGCACATCGCACGCGACACCACGCGACACACACCAACACACACACACACACATCTCCTCTCTCTATCGATTTAACGCACTCATCGCGACCTTAACTTGAAGATTTGCAACGGAGAGACGACCGAGACGATTAGCCGTCATTTACAATCATTTCGGGGGGAACAAGGAGGCATGCGCACTTCATTCATTCCGAGGTCATTTTGAGGTGACTTTTTGACGAGTGACAACGACAACGTGTCGTTGGCGTCGGCTGTCGCTGGCTGCGCCATGTCGTCCTCCTCGTCGACGGCGGCGGCGACGATGACGACGTAGCGATGGCGGTAGCGGTTCGAAACGAAACAAAATGCGTGCGAAAAAGCGACATGATGTGTCATCACGATTTCGCCGCCACTCCGTTGAAACATGCCATTTTCGGGTCGGCGGCTGCACACCGACGATAGACATCTACGAATTTATGACTAACGACACAGCACACTTGCCGCCGGTTCTGACTGAGTAGATGCGCATCTACTCATAACGTACGTACGATAACGCACAAGTAAACAGGGAAGTATGTGTAGTAGAGTACAAACGACGCTAAACGTCCTAATTCCCGACACATTCGGGAGTACTCAAAGTGTTCCATTCGAAAAAAAAATTAATTAATTATGAAATATTAGTCGATTGCAAAACACTGCGGGGACTATTAATATGTGAGCACATAGGATACATTTCTTTTATCCGATAATTCATCCGGCACAGACTGATACAATCAGAAGGATCTATCATCATCGAAAAGCTTACAGTCGACCT
This sequence comes from Necator americanus, assembly GCF_031761385.1. NCBI lineage: Eukaryota > Metazoa > Nematoda > Chromadorea > Rhabditida > Ancylostomatidae > Necator > Necator americanus. The sequence continues at coordinate 36,256,852 of NC_087371.1, read as the reverse complement.
CATCTGATAAAGGATTAACGTGCGACTCTTAGGTAAACAACAGCGAAGATTTGAAAAAAAAAGGAGGAGAAGAGGGCGAGGATGAGAGATGATTGAAAAGTGTCCTAGTTATACGATTTTATCCAAGAATCATCCGAGAATTTTCTAATTTCCTAAGCATTAGCGTGTTTTCTAGTAGTTTCCCAAACGGGATGTTGATGGTCCTATCCTAACACCTCTCTAACTTCATATTATAAAGAAAAATTCAGTAAAAATCAAAAGAAAGAAAATATTGGGTTATGAAAATTTTTGGAAAAGTGATCTCCATCTCCCATTCATGAAAAAATATAGAGAGAACAGTGAAAAAAGGAAGTGGTTTGAAATATATGGATCAACCAGCGTTTACTGTAATAAATACTTATAAAACGTCAAAAAGGAAGGTTTGCGGACAATAAAATAGATTTTAGAGAGAGAAAAGAGCGAAAATTTTGTAGGATATCCAAGAAAAAAGGTGATCCTCAAAAATTACTTTATCCGAACATCCTAAGCACCTCTAGGAAAAGGATAAAAGCCACTTAGAACGTATAGGAACCGAATCCTAAGAAGCACAAACGAGCCGTTCCCCCAGCTATACTTCCCCAGTGCGACATTACTTCCCAGAGCATCATGACATTGTTTCAATCACGAAATCAGATTAATTCGCAGATGCGCCGCCGCATGTCTGCACACTCCAACGTGCACACACTCTCTCAGCGCTCGGCTGGCATTGCTATGCCTGAGGCGTTGTGTATGATTGGATAAGCTGCGGGGGCGTGGCCAACGATAATATGCGCATGACGAGTGGTCGGCCGTTGTGGATACGGTAATATTCGCAACGTCAACGTTGCGTCGACACGTTTTCGAATGTCCTTTAAATGTTCTCGTAGCGCAACGCGAACGAATTCGTAGCGTAAAGTTGTTAACTAGCCTCCAAGGTCGATCGGCCTTTGTCTAATGCAAGTTATGTACATTATGATGAGATGTAACAGGGTAGAGGAGGAGGAGGAGGAGAGCAGGAGAATGGCGCAGCAGAGAGCAGTGCAAGAAAGTAGCAAAAGACACGAACGAATGAACGAACGAATGAACGAACGAACGCACGGACTGACCCTTCGGCAAATCCTGATGACGTTGTGGTTTCGCTTGCTTACGACGCGACACCAGACCCAACGTCGACGCCATCACACATTCGGACTGAAACGAATTTCAACTTTTCGTCTCATGATGAAAAAGAAGATGAAGATGATGATGATAACGAACAAGAAAATGATTGAGTATATGCCCGAGAGCACTCGGCTCGGGCAACTGTGGATGTGTGTGTGAGTGAGTGAGTGAATGAGTGAGTGTGTGTGTGCTAGAACAAGCAAAAGCGCGTCGGCAACTCATAACGCGAACCATTTAAAAAAAACCCCAAGAGATCGGCAAACATAAGCGTTTGCAATGTGGCAGCACGGGTGCCAAACGACATGTACATCAAGTGGTTTCACCACGAAAAACACCCCGTTAGCATTTCTTTATTGAAATAACCGTAAAATTCCCACTACCATTTAATTGGAGAGGAGTTTATTCGATAAATTGCTGTGATTCTAGACCCTAGACAAGTCTCTAAGGACTTTTTTCACGGAGAATGAGTCAAAAATGATTCTTTACACTTGTTTGAAATTAATAACCTTAAGTAATAATCAAAATAACGTCTTCTGTGGTAGTTTAAAGCTCTTCACTTGAGCTGAGTATAAAGATTTTCGAAAAATAAATGTCTTCTGGATGTCGTCTGGTCAATGGATTACAGGCGAAGTGACGTAGGATGTCAGGATATTGCAATATTGACAGAAGAACATTATGCGCTCCACAGTCTCTCATTAAACGAGCACCTTCATGGAAAAATAATTTCTGGGAAGAAAAAAGAAACTTGAAAAGCAGACAGGAGAAAGAAATGTTGAAGAAATGATAAAAAGAGGCAAATTGAGGAATGCACCATAAATCAGAGGCGATTGGAAAAAAGTGTAGTTTGAAATAAACGCTCGTTTCAGAAGAAATAGTACAAGACAAAGATGTAACTTTAAAAGCAACTGCGACAAAAGCGAATTCATCTAAAACTATCCATAAATTCCCCTTATTTTCCATTATTATTAATTATCCACAAATAATCCCAAAAGAAAAGATTGAAATTCTAGTTTGGCAGATAAAACAAATGTGAGTATGATATTTTTCCAGAAATAGTAAAGGAGAACAGAAAGCTTTGTTGAAATACTCCCCTCAGGACATTAATAAACTCGTTCGAATCGAATCGTGAATTCATTGAAGCGAAAAAGTGTAGATCAAAAGATAGAAGAACATTGTGCGCTATCGATCAGCCAGTCTTGTACCGTTGATGGAGCGACTGTCATGCGCTGTCTGTCGTGTGGGGGACGAACGAACTCATAATCAACGCCAAAAACGATGAAAACGACGACGACGAGACACGGTGCGTGTCCCGCCCCGGCCGAGATGAAGAAAATTTTACGGGCTGAACTTTGAAGAGTGAGGAATTAACGAAGAGACGTAACGTATGATAGTGATGATGATGATGATGATGATGTTCGACCCGTAATACTCGCAACACTTCAAATTCATTTCGCAAAGGGCATTTTGAATCGCCGCAACCAACGTAACGAGGAGGACGAGGAGGTACGAGGTACGAGGAGAAGAACTTCACTCTGGCTGGTATGTTTGAGCTTGTCTTTACGCCTCGGCCCGTGAGAGACGAGAGGACCGCGCATAATCACAATATTTGTATTGCGCTCTTTTATTCTTTTAGAATTCGCTGCTCTCTCTCTCGTTCCTTGCAAGCAGCTAGCGACACGATTCATTCAACTCATTGGACGATGGCCACGATGATGATGAAATGCTTAAAATGTGTTTCCGAGGACTGTATGAGCGGGAGGGGGAATTTCGCGTCTGGAACATTGCCAGCAACGATCGACTGTCGGACTTATCACTTTGTTTCATCTGCGGAAATAAATGCCAACACCAGTACCAGCAGTGCGCACACAGCAAATCGACGACGATGTTGCGCAGAGTTTTACAAAAGTCATAAAAGTTTGTTGATGAGTCCGTCCGTAGCAGAGTCACATAGATAGTGTGTGTAATGCGGTGAGGCACGGACGGAGGGGAAGCTGCGCTGGCTGCGGCTACTCAACTCAGCCACGAGTACCACCGGCTAGGGCTTAGCTTCAGGTCGCCAGCGTACCTGCAAGCTGCAGCATAACCCTAGTGACCGTCCGTACCAGTTATTCCCGGAATAACTGTAATTATTTTGATCTCAGAAGAAGATAGTAACCCTCCAAAGTTCCCGCCATCCAGCTGTCACTCTTTACTCATACACTTGATTACTGGATCACAACGCTGTCAGAGCAAAAGCGCTGCGAAAGCTGTTCTACTACACTACGCTACGAGTAGCTGCTCCTTCCCTACAGGATTAGCAGCCAGCCATCTCCTCAGCACTCAGCTCACACCTCATCCCTCCAATCAACAGCAAATGATTCCCTCAAGACGTCATACCGATAAACCATTCATTAACATCCACATATGAGATTAGGGAATAAATATGAAAATCCTATACGACGACAACGAACGGAAACATTGTGTCAGCTAGTGTGGCATACGGTAGCAAAGCAACGCCTCAAGGGACTTCCCCACTCATACATATAATGCAGCTTGGATAGGACGTACTCAATCACTCGGATGCCAATTTTATTTCGAGAGCAGCATAGCCGACACGAGAACAAGTAATGACCTTATAAAACAAGTCGCATTTGCACATGTATTTTGAGAGGCAAATCGAGGGATTTGAGTGTTCGTTTAAAGGAAGCAGAATGTGTGGAAATGATGGCGATCCATCAGAACTTCACAGGTTACCGAGGTCAACGACAACGTCACACACACACACTACACGCTACACCGATACGATCAAAATATGAAATGTATCAAAATGCCGCCCGATACTTTCGCCGATTCGTCGTGTACAAAAAAGGACACGGCAGTGTCATGATAAATGACCCGAACACGTCATTTCCGAATCCTGAATCACTTCACCGGCTCCTGAAGCAGGATACAGTATCGTGCATGTGTCTGTGTGTTGCGGTGACGCGGTGCTTTGCGGTGAATCGTCAGAACATGCACATAAAAACGGAATCGTCGATGGATAATTGCACATACAGTGCGTCCAGCGCACCCCACCGCACCGTTCATGGGGTTGTGAACAGACCGTGTTTGGTGCGCTGCTTTGAGGATCACATTGCTACCGTAACACTGACATACACACACACACATCTATTCCACACGGTAAACCATCAACAAGCTCATAAACATCGATTGAACACACGAATGAACAGATCGTGTCACGATGAACTTTTTCCGTTGAAGTTTCATTAAAACGACAATATGATAATTGCTAAGGTACAAAACTGACATTATTGGTGTACGGTATGGAAATTTTTGGTAGGGAAAAAATTTGAAGTGCTGACCTAGAAAGCAGCAGGTTAACACTCACACACACACCGAAGAGGCGCGCGGATGAGTCGTCGGCAAAAAGCAAGAAATTATCAAATGGGCGGGACGTCGAGGCAGCACATCCTACCTCGCCACTCTCTTCCACTCACATACACTCTCCGCTTTCTACTCATGACCGCAGGGAGGCGGAGGAATTTTTAATCGTTCGCGTTACAAAGGACACCTTATGCAGCGAGTGAAATTAGGAGGGATTATGCAGAAATTATTGTCGAAAATCGTCGTCGGCACAAATCAAGGACGCCGTGTGTACAAATCGAGGGGAGGGCGGGAACGAACAGGAATTAGAAGGAGGACAGGATATTTGGTGGATTTTTTTCCCACTTCTGCTGCGACTACGATGCGATTCTGCCTTCTACGAGAATCTAAAGACATTATGAAGACCGCAGCGGCGGCGGCGACGGTGGAAAACTCGAGCCGAAATGAACCTACCCATCTATATCTCGGTTCTCGTGGTCCTCTCATTTCTCTACACTCACTACGCGATGGGGAAATGAACTGAAATTGTTTACCTCCTTGTGGTGATTCTCAACTAACATCATCTCGCTGCTCTATCTATGTATATAAAGCCGAGCACTGAAGTATTCCGGCAGTATTTATGCGGTCATTACGGTCACAACGTTGCTGAACGTGATCCTTTTCGAATCCGGCACCGTTATCAGGAAGGGATTCTTCATTTTTCCACGATTTCAATGTGCAGCACATATCAATTTCGGCAGCTACCACTTCACCGCGTTAAGATTGGTATGAGACGAAAAATGGTAGTTCGAAATGGTCGATGCTTTGAGGCAACGTGTTATTTATGCCAGCTCCGTTCAATGAGTTTGTTATGTGGCTGTCCGGGGCCCTCTCCTTTCCTTTCACAGAGAGAAAACAGAAAACCATCAATTATCGATCTTACAACACATTGAATCCACATTACATGTCGTTTCCCATAACACACAACGCTTTTTTTCGTTGAGAATTCACCCACATCCAGAAAACTCTCTGCAACATATTCATATTCTATTCAGAAATATTCAGAAATGTGTTCTGCTTTTTTTTTCTTTCTTTTCTGGTGCACCATTGGTGTATGTGAATAAATAAATAAATAAATAAATAAACATGTAGGAAAACAAAATCTTTAACCAACTAGCTATCCAGAAACTTCCATGGACAACTGAAAGAAGTCAGTTGTGTTCTCTTAAAATACAACAATACAACATCGTACACAGGTGGCAGTAGTGACAGTAAACGGTTCTCCACCATCTATGATGGTGTTAAATCATTTTATTGGTTGAACTGTAGAGTGTACAGTATTCTTATTCTGGTTCTACTTATCTATATAAAGTTAATATCGCATCGAAGTCTTCCTACTGTCCCTGAACTAGACAATATCCAGAAAAAAATTCCTTCGTGGTGCTTTTTCAATGAAAACGAGGACACATTCTGTCTGTGATGGTCCACAATGACGAAAACGTTCGTACAGAAGCAATTTTGAACAATTAAAAACCTTTAAATCCATTTCTTTTGTTTTTTCCCCAAAAAGTCAACTTTTAACATTTTTAGAATCCTGTTTTTGAATTAGAAAAACTTGGCGACAAAGTGTAAACGCACACAATTTTTATAAGTAAAACATTAAAAATGCTGCACCAAAAGAAACTTTTATTGTTGAAATTTTGAAATCTCTAGAAAACGCCTGCGAAATTCTGATTTGTAAAAGGTTTGTAAATTTCAACTGTTTTCTGAGGTACATATTAACATTCAAATTTCGCCTCATTCACCTCAATAATTGGGCTTTGCGTAGGTTTTCATAACTATGCTGGGAGAGATTTTTTTACACTCTCATACTGACTCTCTAAACCGGTAGATAACCTTCTAAATTCTAGAAATTTCTCCAAAAAAAAAAATGGGAAAATGGTTGTGTTGTGCTCTCCGAGAACCAGTGGATTTTTCTGGTCAAATTGCGTCTTGATTGTCCCTTCGAGCACATATCTCAAAATCTGACAAATTCTGTCAATTCCACTAATTATTGTGTAAAAGATGCATCTCTGACAACGTATCTCCGCGAGATGATTAACGTTCGTTTTAAGGAAATTATTGACTACAATCGATCCTATATATCCTCTTCAAGGAATTTGTGATTGGTTGAAATAATTGGACAATGTGATGTTGTTCGTATAATCTACCTTCTTCCGTGCTGGAAAAGAGATTTATTTCCAAAAATCTTCGTGAAAAATTCAGAACCTCTAGGGAATTTGTCAGAAAAAGCCAAAAAAAGCAAAAATTTCTAGAGGAACATCTTTAGGGGAACGCTGGAAGAATATTTATTTTCCTGTAGGTAGTGGTTTCTAGGGAACTAAAGAATGTATTTAAGGATTTTTTTCGAATCTAAGGAACTTGTAGCTGAACTGGAACTCGAAAAGAGGTACTTAATGGACTAGGATTTTCTAATATCCTTAGCGACACCTTTTTCCAGGATCTACTCGAACAGTTTAGTTTAGACGCTGTCAGTGAGCATTCTTTTCCCGACGTTCTCCTACGGACTCCCCTTTTCTAGTAGGATTTTACGTTCAATCGAAGGCGGCGCGAGTTCTGGATGAAACGGCACAAATTAGGAGGAGCTGATTAAAGCTTTAATGCTTGATATTACCCGCAGATGTGCCTCATGCGCTCATTCGCTTCGTCGTCGCCGCCGCCACTACCACGACGAGAAACCCGCCAATCAAAACTATAAATAAAAAGATATCCGGGCGCTTTATGAGAACCCATTAAAGCCTAAAGCCACACACACACACGCATCCAGGCCCTCAACGCATCACCCACCGACCGACGACGAATAACGCACTTAAAAGGAGTAGCACACAAGATTTTTTCTCTTCTTGGATTTTACAGATGAATAAGGGGGAGAATTTTGAAGTACGAGTACGATTATATATGATCTATGTATGATGGTTTCTTAAATGTCCCAAAAAATCACTGAAGCAAATCCGTTGACTTCAGGAAATGTTCGGATGACGTGTCCAGAACCACAGGCAGACCACCACACTACGGTCGGATCCTCAGTGGAGCTCCTTCAAGATTTCCGAGATTTCTCAACATTAAACACCGCCTCCACTCCACTTCAACGATCCTTAAGCGTCGCCGAATAAAAGCGTGTAAACGGTCGCTACCAAAACGCTTCTCATCAAAAATCCGCGAAGTTTTGTAGCTTGTAAACATAGAATGTGAATTGTGGAGACGCAGACACACACACGACAACTAAGCGCGAGCAGTTATGCAATATGTGAATCGATGCGTCTACACTCTCCAGCTATCTCCTCTCCAGCCGCCAGGATGCCCATGCGAAGCACGGCCAGCCGGCCAGCCACGGAAGGAATACGGTACTCGTTCATTTCTTATTAATTCTCGCTCATCACTTGACGCGTCCGCCATTGCAGATCGTTCGTCGTGCGGCGGCTGCGTCAACGAACGGGGACGAGCAGATAGCGGCGGCGCGGAAAAAAAGCGCTTAGGATGTAAGATAAACAGCCAGGGAGTTAGGATCGAAATAGCTCCTAATTTTCCAGAAAATTCAAGCTCTGATATTTCTTGGAATTGCTGTCAACATCTAAAATAACTGGACAATTTGAAACTGTGCTGACTAAAATGGATAGGTAGGGTCTAGGTAGAGGCGAAACGATCCTTTTTTTCAATTTCATCCTCTATTTTATTTATTTTGCCTTTTTGTTTGCTTCTCTATGTTCTTATTTAATTCTTTGAGCGTCCAGCGTGGTTAGACATTTAGTACTGAGGTAACGATGCGATCCAGGATCCAGGAAAGATCTAACGACTCGGAGAGAGCCCCTTTGAATTCCAAGCTGCAAGTTGTTCCTCCGCATTTATTCACGCGCATCCTCGATGAGTCTTTGGAGCTTTGTTGATTCCATATCGCAAAGCCATCCGACATGAAACATCCAGGAATTCGACTCAGCGGACATAATGACACCTTCCCTTGGACATTAACGTTTACGAAGAAATACAAAAAAGAAATTTCTGATTGTACAAAACAAAAACACAATGGGAATCTGAGCAAAAATGAATCGTGGCTGAAATAAAACCTAGTAAAATGAATTTTACATTCTCCAATTATTTTACAAACTAGTTAATAAAATTGGTTCTCCTTTTTTCCCTCCACTTTCTCAAACTTTTCGTTCAGAGTTTGTTGATTTAGTAAATAACAAACAACGAACTAAACGAAAGATTCTAATGCCTTTGGTCAAATTTCGTCTTTCTTCGTCCAATATTCAACTGTTTATGGAAAATATGATCCAGAGTCCCTACATGACCAAACTATGTATGGCCAATAAAGTTATCAAATTAAAAAATGTTAGGATAAGATAAAAAAGAACATAATAAATTATTGTTTTAAATTTTTGCTTTAAATCCTTGCCATTCCGTTCTACTCCTTCTTTTCTCTTCAGTTTATTTATTGGAGTTTATTTATTGGCCCATATTAGGTCCCATAATTGTAAAAGTGGAAAAAAACATTGCTGAAAACATTTCGAGTTCCCTGACAAAGTTTGACTATTGATTTTGTGGATGTGCTCTGAAAGCGAAGAAAAGTATTTTGATGGAATTTCTGTTAGAACCCAAGAAGAAAATGAATCCACTAAAAACTCCTCTTTCCCCGGAGTTTTCTCAGAATTTCTCTTCTTTCTCACGCAAAAATCGATTTACTGAGAGCTTAGCGGAGAAAAAAGCAAAATTTCGACTTGAAAATGTTGACGTGGAATGAAAGATCGTCTTTAAATGAAAGGAATGAATGGGAGGATGTGGAAGAAAGAAGGGAACAGTCATTCCCCGTCAGTGAAAAAGAGGCGTGGACGAGTAGTGAGTGATGGCGAGGTGGTAGCGGTAGGAGGCGAAGCGAAGGAGAGCGAAGAAGACGTGTCTGTCCGCATATTTCTCATTATAATCGGGATGGAGAGCGAGGCGAAGAGGAGGAGGAGGATACGGTAAAAAGGGCGGGATTAATAATGGGGCGAACATAACGGCTGGACGTATAAACATGTCTTCTTCTGGAGAAGTTGACTACACCTACGCCTGCACGGATAAATCCAGGTGAATTCGGTAGATATTCGAAGGAGGAATTAATGGTAAGTACTTTTTTGAAAAGAGCCGAATATATGGTACATAGTAGTAGTGTAGGTGAAATAATGAGGATGATGAGGGGAAGGAGGAGGATAAACTGCTGTAGTCTGAAGGAATGAGAGAAGGAGAAACTCATTACTCGGATACGCGTTATCTGCTCATGCAATATGCCGAGATGCTTATAATTTTTCATCGTTTCCTGTCCATTAATCTGCTATGATATCTGGCTATGTGGGGGAGATTTGTGAGGAAGAGCATCCCCAGTTTAGTGCGTCGTCCACGAACGCGTGAAACGATTCTAATCTGAATTGAACGCTTATGCTTTGCTAATTATTTCCCTACGTCCACATAAAACACGATGAACATCAACCCATTGGTGATTTATCAAATCCGAGAACTCATCCACAATGCTCGGGATGTGTCCGGGTTTCGCGTTCATCTCCACATGAATGAGCACAACAAAATCATGAACGAGTTGTGGCTTAGCGCTGAGTTCAGCTTATAAATGAGACTTTTTCTCCCATCTAGGGGTTTGTTTTTGTTTTTGTTTTCTTTTTTCTGTTTTTTATTTATAAGTTCTTGTTGTAACTCAAAAAATGTTGAATGTTTTTCATTTTAAAGCCACTAAAAATACTGAGAAAAAGCACAGAAAGAGAAATATTCGTAGAAACCTTAACCGATACATATCTAACTTTTCGTTCTGTCATTTTAGAAGCAATAATCTTTAGTTAACATCGACTTACCGTAGTTTTTTTTAGATGACTTACCTTTTTTAAAGGAATATGTACTTTTAAAAAAATTGGATTTTATGAGAATTTTGAATTGTTTGTCGGCAGTACTTCTTGAACATTATCGGGACAATGACGAACCGAAGGAAAGTTCGGCGCGGAGATTAAGCCAGAAGTAGGACTAGTAAACCAAAAAGAAACTAATTTAAGTCAATCAATCGATTAGCTAATTTAAAGTTAAAGATTCTCTCGAAAAAACTTACCTACTTATTGAAAATTTGCGGAATCCTTAAGAGCACTCTTCGATGAAGTAACAGTGACAGGAAAGCTTTTGATACATTGAGCTTTTCTTCACGTAAAAGAAATATTTGTCACTTGTCATTTGTCACTCAATTATTTGTCACTACTATTACTTATTTATTCTCGATAACATTTTTGTTTTGCGATATTTCTTACCATCGCTATTTTTGAACTCACTCAATTATATACATGGAGAACTTTGACCATTCATCTTGAAAAAATCCAACAAGACAAGAAATGTTCTAGACGATCCTGCTGAGGCACACATCGCATGAAAATATATTGCAGTTCGAGTTCTGCTGACTTTTCTTCAACCGCTTTACACATTTTGGATGTGATTTGAGGTGTGTGCCTGGCTGGTTCCTGCTATTTATTACAATAGCATTGTAGAGTTGATTAAATGTTCGGATAGAAAAAAGTAGCTCAATTGTTATGCATAAGAACAGAACAGCCGCTAGAAAATGATGAGCGATGAGATGAAGGAATGAAAATAATCGCCGGAGTCGAACAGTTCAAGTTACACATGGTGGATTGAGATTCTCCTATCTACCTTCATCAATATTTGATATTTTTTGATATTCTTATTATTATTGATATTGATATTATTATTGCTGATATTATTACTGGTTATTCTTGATATTTTTCTCATAACTTATCCAGAAAGTTGATATTTTGAGACTACAGATGTGGGAAAATTAGGAGAAACAGGTAGAAAAAATGAGAAAATATCCTCGTTTTACATTGTTCTCAGATAAGCAGTCAAAGAAAACTGTATGGAATTTACGAGATTTTTTAAAAATTACTGTAGACTAGTATGAACTAGGAAATTATTCAGTTCGCATTGATATATAGTACATCAACGTCAGTTAAAATAATAAATCAGTGCTATTATAATAAAATCTGTAATAAAATAGTAGTAGATAATGAGTAATAAATAAATAAATAATAATTAAATATAAAATACAAGACATACAAAAAAAGATATAAAATTATTCAAAAATTAGGTTAAATAAGTTAAAATATCAAATAACTCAGAGAAATTCACTTATTTACAAGTTGCAATTAGTCATTATTGACTTATGCAAAGCTACCGTATGTTTTGTGCGCAGTTTTCTTTCTGTTTGAACAAAAAAATCACTCTCAATCAAATTCTCAGGGAAATTCTCAAGGATATTCAAATAATGTTCAACAATAATAAGGAAATTATTAGGAAATTATAATAATAGGGAAATTCACTTATTTACTGGTTGAGAATAGTTATTATTGATTTATGCAACACTACCGTATGTATTTTGCAAAGTTTCTTTCTGTTTACAGAAAAAAAAATCACTCTCAGTCAAATTCTTAGAGAAATTCTCAAGGATATTCAAATTATGTTCGCTACCGAGGAAATACCGGTCTCAAGAGACTTTCTTGCACATATCTCAGAGGTAAATGTATTCTGGATGGAAAGCGATTCTATGTGCCTAATCAGATTTGCTTTCATAGAGAGATGGAGAGAGAATGAATGAGTGACGGAGTGCGGTAGTGAGGGAGTGGCTCCACCACTCCGGATCCCCCCACCCACCCCGTGCTCGTCGTCCCACGTCCCATACATAGAGCCATGTGTGTGTCGTTATGTTTGTTTGTTGGCATTGTCATCCGTTCAGCATACTAATGAGCTAAGAGCGTGTCGTTATAATAAGACCCTAATAAGGCCCTAATCGAAGAGAAAGGAGTAATGTCTCCGAACGAGCCTTAATTGCCTCGTATTCATATATGTGTGTTTTCGGTTGGGACGGGGGGCGCGAGGGGGGAGGGGGTCAGACAGCTGGCCATAAAATTCGCGCATCACCGATCGGCACTCGGCTTCAACCAAAGAAAACACACCCCTCGTACATCGTGGACGACGACGACGACAGATTGCTGCTAACAAGATTTCTCCATAAACCACGAACCACATACAAAACATACGAACAGATGCGAATCGAGCCCAGCGCAAGGTGCGTAACGTTTCGCGTTGTTCTTCGGGCGTTCCTCTACGAATGCAACAGTGCTGAGTCGGGGAAAAAAATCCCCATCCACCAATTTATTGAATCGATACGAGTTCGTGCTTAAGTTTATGATGAGGCGAAGGGAGAAGAAATTCGAAACATCGGGAGGCAGATCATAAATCTCACCCGTATTACGTCAATAATTCATCGCCAGCAACTGTCGTTGTGCAATGACTCCCGACCAGGTGGAATCCGTCCGAGGGCACAAAAGCAACGTGAATCAGGAGCAGCGATCTCGCGAAGAAGTTGATAGCTGCCAGATAACGGGTCGCTAATTTCTTCTACTTCACTTTTCTCAGAAAATCACTTTGGTTCAGCATAAATCCATGCAATAACATGGAATTTTCAACATTATAGAATTACTTCACGGCAATTTTGTTTCTTTTTCCTTAGGAACTCATCCTGGTTCAAAATGAATCCACGAAATATCATGAAATTTCCACTATCACAGAGATTACTTCACAGAACCAGCATCACTTTCTAGTGATGTTCAAAAAATGCAACAAAGAAAAATCCACAGAATATTGCTAATTCCTGAGTTTTCTCAATGAGACAAAAAGGAAAAGTGTTAAGTAAAACAGAGGAAAATTTACGAAAACCATAGCTGATTTGTTGTTTCTTTTTTTTCCTGGGAATTCATTCTGGAATTCAACATAAATCCATAACAACTACTAAATTCACATAATTCATCCATGTGAATCACTTCACAGGATCAGTTTCCAGTGATGTTCGAAAACGGAAACAAAGAAAAAGCTACAGTATATAGGTTTCTCCTTAGGTTTCCCCAATGAAAAGAAAAACATTAGGTGAAATTGCGAAAATTTAGGAAAGCCGTAGGTGAAATACTGCTGGATAAAGTTGACTCTGCTGGATTATTCAATTATGTTGGTGTTTACATAGTTCTGCGGGGTCATAGGAGTCCTTAACAGTATTTATGTATGAATAATCAGTATTATTTATGATTTATGAAGTATAAAGTGATTTATTATTTATGAATGTACTCCGGAATAATCAATTTTGAGCTGTTACAAGTACTAAGTTCACCTATTCAACTCTTATTCAGTCGTAATCGCTCTGCTTTTGTACTACGGTAGCTTTTAATTAATTATTCATTATTACTAATTATTATTTATTTCTCCTGATCCCTCTAGGCTAGAGGTACTACGGTAGCTCTTCGTCGTAAGCTAATGTTTATGCTAGAAAATAATCCATTCAAAACATTGGATTGGAGTCATTAACAATAAGCGCATGACCTCCGTAGCGATGGGGTGAAGCCGTAATCCATCATGCACACTGTTCATCAGATTCGTAGAATACGTACGTAGTAATCGAGATGTCAAATCTCTCTCGAATGGAAAAACGGATGATGATGATGATGATGATCCAAGCGCTAATTGTTCATGTATGGTTGTTGAATGACTGCTTTACAGCAGTTGTTCTCAAGCAAGAATACATCGATTAACGACGAAGCAGATGGCAATCATTTTCCGGAATTTTTAAATAGTTGCATGTTGTTGGATTGATTCAAATGCTAAGCTGACGTCACACTCATTTATTTAGTAGGAAATAAAGCTGAATTTATAGTCAAATGCGGAGAATTTTCCGCGCATCGCCTTACATTTTTTAAGGTTAGCGATATCAAATGAAAACCTCTTCACATCCACTGGTTAGAATATTTCTTCTTGTTCTTTTTAGATATTGTCCTACGCAGAAAAAAAAACACAGTTTTTTAAATTCACTCTTTTCAACAAATTCTCACTAATTTTTGGTTCTTATTTCCAAAATTCAACTGAGAAAATTACAAAAATTCCAGTTATTTTATATATATATATATATATATATTCTAATTATTTCGTCTTGTGCTCTGTTCATACACGCTTGCATGTAATAAGTAAATAAATAAATAAATAAATATTGTTACTACATAGTTTTAGCCTCTAAGGCAGACTTTAATCATATCACATAGAACCCAATCACATTCGAAAAGAAAACCACATTCATATTAGCAGGCATGAAACATTGAGTCTGTATAAAAGTGACAAACAAAAATAGATTTCTAAATTTCCAGGAAACGTTGGGATAATGAGATATTTTCAAGGATTCTTCGGCGCTCACACAAATAATTTTACCAATTAGAGAAGTTTTTTTTTACAATATTATTTAACTTAAATTTACAGGTCCTTCAAACAATTTGAAGTTTCATTTTCTTACAAGAATTTCAATTTACAAAGGAATTTCCAATATCATACTGTAGCGGCTTTCTATTGTCCAACTAGAATATGTATATAAGAAAATAAGTGATTAGGAAAATTATGTGTTCAAGAGCTTTTTCCGCTTCTCTTTCCGAAGACATCCAGTTTAATTTGTGGCTACTATGTTAATAAAAAAACTTTTATTTTCACTGGAAATAGTGAACCTTTATCAGTACAGAATTTAAGCTGTTTTAAAATCTAACGTGGAAAAATATTGGGATCTGCTTTGTGCAGCATCGAATCGGTTATTTTCCGCGATGCTAACTGATTATTATCTTCTCGAAAAAAATCTATTTGGCCCTCCTCAACTATCTGGAAATGTTTTTTTTTTTGTTCTTTACTTTTATTCATGCACGACAAAAAAATTAGAAGAGCTAATTATTTCCTGTGATGGTCTCTTTCTTTGAGCTCTTCCTAGAAAAATTATATGAATGTGAATGCTCGTGACGGGACGACGAGCTGCTCTGCGTGTATTGCTCTCACTCAGGCGGACGCGTCTTCCGGCCGGAAGACGAGCATCGAGGGATAAACGCAGCAGCGCATTCACAAATAATTCAACGCTTTGCGCAGCTCTGACAAAAATATGGCAATTATCGTCGATGACAGTAGCATAGCTAATGTTTTGAATGAAATTCAAACAAATGAGGGAAGAGTGGAAATTAATTCGAAAATTCGAGAAGAAATCTACCAGTAAGAACAAGAAGAAATGCTGAGGCTAAATGATAAACTGACAGGGTTCTGATAATTCCTCAGTTAAGTAGTGATCTGAAGCTTGAGATTGAGTGAGTGACATGTTGGGATTCGAGTGCGCGGCGGTGCGATTTGAGGAACGACTTACGTTGTGATGGATCGACACAGTTGTGCTGATCGTAAACCTCAACCAAGTTGTCACCGTTTGGGGGTCAGCATCCACAAACAGCTTCCGTCCGAGAAATTATTTTATTCGTTAGCCGATCGTCACACCTACACTAAGAGGGACACACACACTCGCACTACTATTCGTTCGAACCAATCCGCTTCAAATTCTATTTCGTAGCGACTTTTCATCATTAACCTCTTCGTCCTCTTCGAGGGTATTATATAAGGGTGAGCGTGGCGATGAATGCTCATTATGCCGTTATCACGTCCATCTAAGGAGACCTTATTGAGGCTTCGCTTCATTTTAATTTCCGCAATAATGCCTGCCCATTGCAAAATAAGTCAAATCGACACATACACATCAAAGAATCGTTTTCGAGGGAACATTTCGTGCAATTTTCCCTCCTCAACTCTTTGAGATCAAATATTTTCCTCACCAAATCATACTCCATCTTTTGCTGCCTTATTAAAATTAGTTTTCATATTAATTAATACATCGCTACATCTTCACAAATCATTCTATAGCTTCAAGTAGCGGAATTAATAGACGGAGGTTCTCTTCAAGACCAACAATTCAAAAGAGCCCAAAACATCCTTTCAACTATGATCTCCATCACCATTTTTAGTTAAGGAGCATGTTCTATTTTTGTGGAACAAACAAAATTTTTGTTTAGAAAAACAAAGAGAAGTTTTATTTAGAAAATATGAGTATGAAATGGAGGCAGAATGCTGATAACGGTGGTGAGGATTTGAGGAAAAGTGCTAGAGCTGGAGCTACAGCTACAGCTAGAATTCGAAGAAACTACTCACATCCAGGCAAATAGATCAGCTGAGGTCACCTGTCTGGAGATAATTTCTCAGGACAATGTACATTAATCGGTGACGACCTAATTTTGCTATATCTCTTATAACATGAAGTTTATCTCAAGACCAATTACGCGGATAAAACCAGGAAGTGAAGTTACCGTAGCCTACATGAGCCCACAATCCTAAATCAATGATAATTGTAATTGTAACTGTAAACCTAACTCAGCTCCATGATAAATGTAAATCTGTGGTATAATCCGACATAAAGACACTGTTCATAACTCTTGAAAGCAGCTTTGAAGTTGCCAAAGAGAACCGAATTGCTTCGGATCTTTCCGGAAGCCTAATACTCTCAAAGTTCACTGCAAATGATCTACGATCGGATTATTGATGTAGTCTTGTTGCGAACTCTCGTATATGACCACAAGGTGAGCTCAAGGACGAAATTTTCGAATTTTTGCTGTATCTACCGGTTTTTTCTTAATTATTCTAAGTAGCTTTATTTATATTATGGTTATTTTTAGTAACGAGGTGTACATTATAGTCTATATAACGTATTTCAGTAGTTCCGGAAGTTTTAGGATTTTTTCCTCGAACACATTTTTATAGGGTTCTTCAGTTTACAGCAAAAATCTCTACTACAGTTAGAACATCTCTACTTTTTTTACTGGATTTTCCGTAGTAATCATTTTCATCAATAAGGATTTCTCGATTTTGTTCTGGGAATAGTTTTAGGAAGTCACTTCACTGAGAAGGGAACGTTAACTCAGAAATAGAAATTGAAATTGGAGGCTGACCATAAACATAGGAGGTTATTCACTGCGAACACAGACATTTCCTTAATGCTCGTATTCCAAAGAGATCATATTTTAAAAATATCAATATTTTAAGAATGAGTTTTTACCGCTTTTATATTCGACGAGATCTTGGGAGAAAAATGTAACAAAAATCCAGGAATAAGAGTTTTCAAGACGATTAATCAAAACATAATAATAATAATAATAGAGGAGACCAAAAAAGTGCCCGAAATTCGAAATCAACTCAACATTGCGAGTGGGATGGGCGGTGTGTGTGTGGGGTATTGAAGAGGTCAAAACCTTTTCCCACGCTTGTGAGATCTTCCGCTAAGCCGTCGTATGCCAGAACACTGATGAACGGCGGGAAACACGATATTCCCAAATCACACCACCACCACCACCACTCTCTCTCCCTCCGATGAGGACAACCACATCACCTTGAAGTATTAGGTGAATAATACAAATCGACTTAGATTAAGCTTAAACTTTTCACCGATTTTTTTCTCTTTTTCTTTATTCTTGTTGAAGTTATGCGAGCAACCTATTAAATTCGAATGGATTTCTTTTCGTGGTCGAAAAAATTTCCTTTTTCAGATATTCTACAAATTTTTAGAAGTTCGTGGATTGATCGAGTCAGACCAAAAACATATTTGTCTTCTTCTCTTCGACACACTCGCGCCTCTGCCATCTTCTGTGGGTTATGGTACTTATTGAAATAATTTTAAAAAGTCAAAATATTCAAAAAAAAAACAATTATCACAGTTTTGATGTGCAAAAAGAGCTCTTTCAAATAATCAACAAGGTACAACCAAATCATCATAAAATAAAATATAATATAAAATTCTACGAACTTATTCCCCTAACCTAATATGTTGGGAAATCCATATTTATTTATTAGCGGATTCATATAAAAAATTCTTGTGACTCTTCCACGCGATCTCTATAGATGCGTCGAATAGATAACATCTATAAGGCCGTCTTTAGCTACTCACCACCTAATCCACTGATTTCGGGTGCTGGTGCTTGAGCAGTGAACGAGAATCGCAAGTTTCACTTATCTCCCCACTACACCTGTCACAAAGTTGGTTCCGATAGCTTTATTTTGAAAATTTCTAGTTCTAGGTCGCTATCCGAACGCTTACAAAATGTGAATATGATTATAAATTGGCCATTTTCATCTGCGAAGCTCATTAAAGATAAAAATCCGCTTCTTTCTCTCTTTTCCGTGCTTGTTTCAAATTCATTCACTTCTTTCTCTCTTTTCCTCTGCTCTACTCTGCTTGTTTTAAATGTTTTCAATACAATGCCGAATAAATAATTTATTATCACATAATCAACACCACAACGGCATGAAAACGATCTAATATGTATACGAGACAAAAAAAAAACATTTCTGAACAAGGAAGCGTGTAGGGAGCGGCGAGAATACAGAGTACAAGGGCTAAGACAAGAAGGATCATCACAGAACTGAAGCAGCTCAACATGCATGACGTGTATGGGGATGGCATTGCCAAAATCTTCCGGCTTTAAAACGAATTTGGTCATGCAGCTGCAAAAATACACACCTCTCTGCAGACTAGCACTCGCCTAAGTAGCACAAGCGTTCACGATGCGACTGTTGAAATTTCGCGCGCCAGAGGATTGTGTGACACCACATTTTCTTACAAAAAAAAAACACCACAGAAAAGAAAATCGCAAGAAACCACCTCACTCTTTTAAAACGAACATTACAATCTACCTTCATCAAATGTACGTCATAACGATGCACTTATGCTAAAGGAATCCTTCAGTAATCATTGAGAAGTGAAAAAAGGAGAAAAACAAAAACAATTTCATGTAGAGTTAAAGTTAAGGAGAATTCAGTAGACGTTCCACAGCAGCATTCAAATCACCGAATGAAGCACGCAAAGCTGCAAAAAAAGGAGAAAAGAATAAGGATAATATGTAAAATAAAATGTGACATATGACATGAATAGAAAAATATTCATTTGTGACCAAGGATAAATATTTAATGATGCTAACACAACCAACCTGCAATGTTCTGTGCCCTGTTCGAAAATCCCATACCAGCAAGTTGCTCCAATTGTGAAGCGTACAACACTTCAGGATCCTGAAATTCCTTGTAACTGAGAAGATGCCTCAATGATGCACTCAGCGGAATTACTCGTGTTTCAAGACATCAACTTCGTTTCATATGAGTACATTAGCTTGAATTGATATAGTTTTAAACTCAAAGAGATGAAAATTTCTATCACTTTCCATTAGCTACGGAGCACATTTAATAAATAAGAGAAGCTTACAAGCTCGGCAACCGTTGCTCGTCGCAAAGCTGCCGAGAAACGTAAAAATTATTGTAAAAAGTTGCTAGAATCTCGAGGACAACACATATGAAAGTTTCTATCTTTTGCCTTTTTTTCTTTGCTTTTCAAACGGCTCCTCACTCTGAATGATGAGACTTTATATAGGTCCACAGGAGAAACGCTTCTGTTTGAAGCACGCAGATCTATGTCACCTGGGTTCGTAATTTTGCAGTTAATCCTTCCTTAATCGTTTTTTTTTCTAAACTTCACTCCTTTTTATTACTAATGCTGATAATAATTCTAATAATGTTGAGAGTTACATGTGTGAGCCGCCAAAACTTCGCTCACCAATGTCCGCCTCATGTTTAGAACTTATCACTGTAGAATTTAGATTTATACAGGAATATGTGTACGAATTTCCCTTTATCTCAGGAATTATTTCGCTTTCTTCCTAATTTTTCTGACATACATGGTTTAGACATTTGCATTGCGGATAAAATTAACTACGTACCTCTACCACTTCACAGCATATCTAATTAGCAACTTTTATAAGTTGCTTATTTCATGTTTTATAAATCTTATTCTATTATTTTATATTTTTTTATATATTTTATGCTTCAAATCGAAGGAAAACCATGTACTTCGTTCTCTTCCGGGAAGAGAATTTCACCAGGACTTTCAGACTTTCTAGTTCTTTCAAAACTCTAACACCAAAAGAGAGATTATTCCAAATGATTCGAGCAGACAATCTCAGAAATTGCAACGCTTCAACTGCGGCGTGACTTTGATGAAACAAATGGAGGGTATGATGAAAGCGCGACCGATTCGCCGGCAAACAATGAGCTGTGGCTGGCACTTGCCTTCTCCACAATCAGCAAAGGAACGACCGCATCGTCAAACACGCGGCTGCTGTTGTTAACTATGCTCACATTCGCCTCCGTTTCGCCTTTCAAAACCACCATTTCACAGCAACACTTTCATAGCATTCTTATGAATGGAATACGCTCTGTCGGAGAATATTTCGACGCTACAGGGACCACTTCCAAAACATAAACATCCCCTTTTGATGTAAATGTCTGTTGAGACAAAAGAAAACGCAGATTACTGCGTTTGAGACCTTTCCGCTCTCAATGTGATGGGTCATAAAAAGCAGCAATGCTATCGCAACACGCGGAATTAATAAAACAGCGATAAGAGCGCAGCGGAATAATCCCCGATGAAGAATGGGCCCGAGGGGGATGACGCAATGAAATTGTGAAAACACAAAAGCATGCTAATCAACAAAATTATAATCGCTTGAAAACGCTAACACATTGTTTGAAACTACTGCGTTAAGCTGCATCCACTCATTCTTTCCAAGACCGTTATAGAAATAAATGATCTTTCTCGAACAAGAATTTCATGCTGTTGCTTAGAAATCAAAATATGACATTCGCAAACCAAGCTGTAACAAAAACCTCCGTCTAATTATTCCTCTAAAAAACAAAATATATGAACCCTACCAATAAGAAATGGGAAATACATTTGGAGGTTTTTTTTTGGTCGATTATGTTGGCAACGAACTTCGTCGTCGGTACCCCAACTGCAACCAAAGCCTCTTACAAGGACGTATCGGACAAAGGTTTTATTTACAGCTTTGCCCTTTTTGCTGAAAAAAGACTCGTCTCCCACACACCCACACTCGAAACCCATAAAAACGCTATTAAGTTCCATCCAATACACTTTACGAAGAGTTCCTCCTCTCCCTACAAACCATACCAACCATGGATTTGCATTCGAATATACGCCTGGATATCTGGAATCGGCATTAAATTTGCAGCATTTGACACCCTACACAATCAGATTAGTGGGAGGTCCTATGACTCAATCGCTATGCGCATTAATATTCGGCGCGATCGCATTCGATACAGTAACAGTAGCCAGTATAACTCGCACCCGTCAGTGAGCACAAAGACGAGCCGCGTGTTCGTCGGCGATGTCATATTATATAGTGCGCGATACAAATTCGCCTTTCTTCGCTCGATGACAAATGCGAACGGCAACCAGCACCACTGAATGCCGAATGCAAAATGATCAACGCGGATCGCGATCAATCGCCACTAACGACAATTCCTTACATTCGCACCACCCAGGGGACTCCTCAAAATATTGGAGGAGACTTTATAGGTCAGAAATGGGCTCCGATTCCAGAGAAGTTGGGGAACCAAATAGAGTTTCATTTTTCTCATGAGTGCGATCCTAGTGTCAATAGGTCTGGTGCTTTGTGGAGACCACGAGTGACAACGCTTCATTGTAAAATCTACAGTATCTGAAAACTACATCAAACAGCACTCGACATAATTGCAGAGCCAAAAATGAGGCAGAACTGTACTGTATAAGGTAGAATGGTTCCAAACTCTCCCGTTTTTCTTAATTAACCTTATTTTTTTCTGGGATCTTATAAATAAAAGTAAAACATGCTTCCTTCGCAGTTCCCACTCTTACGAATAATCAATTGACTGCAGATTTCCCTATTTTTCGACGAGTTTCTCACAGCTATAAAAATAGATTCCCTTAGAGATTTTTCTGTTCTATAGGTAAACATGGGAAATACCATCCAAAAATGATTTAAATCACGATTGAAAAATAGATAAGCACACGTTTTAACTGCCGTTCTGAACTATTTTGTGCACTTAACAGCCGTTATTGTCCACATGATTCGAAAAATTTGAAATCTGCGACAAAAAAAAAGTTCTCTTTGCATCCTTATGTGTAGAAGAAACAATCTCATAGTAAGCAGCAACGCTCCTCAACCAGGTTCGTGAATTATTTTTCGCTCCAGCTGGTGTGCTTGAGCAAGAAATCCTTCATCATATCAACAAACAATTAAACGCTTACTTATCCTCATAGTATTTCCTGGAATTACTTGCAGATATTCCGTAACATTTGATTTTTGCAAGAAAACACTTCGTATTCAACTATGCTTATGAAGCAATGAAGTTGCAGTCGCTGCTGGAGTACGCTATGCCGAAAGCAATCAGAGCTTGGGAAGCGCTTCAGCGTAATGAATTCTGAAAGCTGCATGACAATACTCCATATACCATGTCAACCGCGATTTCGTGATGCGATGACATTATGGCTGTTTGCTCAGCTTATGCAATAAGGGCCTAATCACTTACGCTGCCATAGGCCGCATCACACAATTGACGCCCCAAGTTACACGTCACGTAGGGAGACAATGATGGAACGGAAAATCAATGGGAATTGCGTTTTGTCGCTTTATCGCTCTTATTATAGCTAACAAGCCTTATAGCCTTCACAAGTATTATTTCACAAAAAAAAACCAACAGATATGAGAGGTATAAACCCAGTACTTTAAATAGAAAAAACACGAAAATGATTGCAATGCAGTCCGAGACCTTAGGAAAAGGAACCTTTCCTTTCAGGTTAATTTAAGTTTTTTAATTCTTTCCTAATTCAATTTCTTATAATCACATGTGTATGTCAGCTAGGCACAGTGCTTGTGCAATTTGACCCGCTACTCCCAGAGCGACGAGCATAAAGAGCTTATGGCCGAAATTCGAGATGATAATTGCATTAGAGCTAAGGCAAATCAGAGACATCCGTTGCTCATTACTTGGTCGTTTTTGTTGAACAGAATCTACTGAACATACTAGAAATATGACTCCTTTTACATAAGCTGCAAAAAGAAAAGCAACTCAACGAAAACTTACACTCACACTTATTCAAATTCAACATTTATATTAATCAAAAGTTCCGAACATTCTGAAGTGGCATATATTTGTTTGTAAGTAACGCTTCTGAAACGAAAAGAAGCAAGAAATATCTCAACCAAATACAGAAGGCACAGCCACGCATTGTCTCATTCGTAACTTCTTGAAATTAAGTCAAAGTGATTTTTAAAAAGACTGATTTAAAGAAAAAGAAAATAATCCCTGATAAAAATTTCGACCATCTGGTCCGGAATCACCTATTTTAACGGCGGCTGTGTATGCCAAACTGGGACAAACAAGCATATACATGCATCTTTTGCAGGATTTGGTCCCGTTATTTCATTGGACTTTCATTTGACGGAAAAACAAATCCCACGAAGAGAGAAGAATTAACAATTCAATTATCTGTTTTCCAAACGCCCACACGAATCATCACGTGATCCGTATTTAATAAAACAACAGCTGTTTCAAATGATACAGAGAAACAATAGACGAGAGAAGAACCAAATGCTAAAAAAGCGACTGCCACGGAAACATGCCAATCCGGTCCCACCATATAAACTCACTGTTTCCTTTTTTTTACTAAAAGAAGGTATAGGTTTGTCCTTTCCTAATTTACATCCTAAAAGAACTGAGCTGTGCGAACATGTAAAATCAGATATTGTTCCACTGGAAACTAAGTATAGTACAATCAAAACGACATAAAGCGCAGTGCAGTTGCGTAAGCGGTTGCACTTGAAGCGGTGCGCTGGAGCGTAACGGTTAGAATCGAGTGAGGACCCTTGCTACCACCGTTCATAACTACAGTTCGCGATAGTCTCATCTCGATTACAACCGCTTTCTTCACCGCACAGCTTCGAGCGCAGCCGCTTACGCAATTGCACCGAGTTTCACGTCGTTTTCACCCGACTATAACTTTCGCTAATATTTAACTCTACTAACAAACTGGTCTCCTCTCGCTGGAAATGGTCATCACGGGGACTGTAGGCCGCATTACATCGTGGGCATAAATAGTATTTCTTATAGCATGATCGTTTTCTGCATTTTCTGTTCATCAATCTTTAACAAAGTCCAAGTTAGCGGTACGGATCATTTTGTGGCTCATTATATATAAAACTAAAAAAAACTACGCAGAAACCGCAACAACCAGCGCTACCACATTAAGTAATTCCGCTCATAAAAATGTTCAGCAGAAAAAAAAGTAACTTACAGTCGTTGTATTCATCCCAGCGAACATGTTGTTAAGCATGTTCACAGGATCTTGGTTGTTTGACGATTCGGTGTTTCGTGCAGCACCTGTACCTCCGGTTCCACCAGCTGCTGCACCAGCAGCACTAGCTGCAGCGGAAAAACTGCTTCCAAACATTCTGAAAGTAAAGTGCATATGTTCTGATTTAAACACATTTAAAAAATTAACAATAGATCACTGCATCAAAAACTCCGCAGAAATGAGATTCCCCAATTTGAAACCCCAGAACGATTGTTCTTTTAACAATCTCATATATAAATTACAGAAGGGAATCCCAGAAGACGGAAAAACGAGTGATAACTAGGTAAGTTGTGATAAAGAAATGAAAAAAGTTCCTCTGTTGTTTAAATCTTTTGTCGAAGCCAGGTGTTGTTAATGTGGGGGAAATAGAATAATAGAAGCTCTTCATAAAGGCTTTAAACAACGAAAAAATAAATCAGGACAATAATGCTCCACTCTCAACATGTCGATCAAAAATTCATAACCAATATTACTTACGAGGACAATTGCAGATTTGAAATTACGAGTGTTTCTGAACACAGATGCTGGGTTTTATGAGTACGCAAAAACGTAACCTACCCGGCTAAAGCAGGTGCCTCGCGCCGAATTGTATCCATTCCCTGTTGTATCATGCGTAACGCCTCCAAGACCCTGGGATTTGTCATCGCCGCCATAATTTCAGGATTACCCATCTGTAGAAGCCAGTTAAAGACTTTGCTCTTAAAAAAAAAACTACTGAACCAACCATGTTCATCATATTTGGCAGTTGCGCCCGAAGTTGCTCAGCAAGTTGAGGATTATTCGCGACCAAAGGATTCTGCTCCATTATCTGGAACAATGTAAACATATAGCATTATTGAACCTCGTTTCTCTTGTTTACAAACGAAATGCAGCATGTTCCTCTTCGAAGTGAAACCTTAACACAAATTTGGGAGAAGGCTGAATAGTGTTTTTAATTCCTAAAAGTCTTAGACGCTGCACTCTAAATAACATAATGGTCCTAAAAGAAAACTGAATTTATTGAATTCAAGGATTTGTGACGTACAGCAGCATAACAAGCAGGCACGCAGCAACAATTATACTTAGGATTATTCAAAATTGAGTCAAGTCAAGTCATCGAAATGATGGCGAACGTTGTTTATTTTGCAGCAATTACTGTTATTACGTTGAACTACGCTGGCTTCAATGCAAATACAGTTTTTCAAATACGAACACTCAAAATTCACACTTGGCAAATAAAATTAACGTGCCTGTTGCATCACTTGAGGATTCTGCGAAATACTTTGCCTGAATAACTCCATCATTTCAGGCCGCATCAACGACTGCATCATTGCCGGATCTGCTAACATCTGCTCCATCAAAGAATTCATACCAGATGAACCAAGTACAGCTGAAAATTCAAAAGACTCAGAAGTTTTAGAAAATCGCATGTCAAACAATGAATGTGTTCTCAAGTAGTACATCCAAATCCACCAGACGCAGGACTTCCAGTAGATGATGGTTGCGAATTTTGCTGCTGATTTGTTGCTCCACCACCCCACGGATTTGGTAATGCCTCACTGTTTTCTTGGCCAGCACGTTGGCTCCGAGAAGCTTTAATACAAACGAATAAACTAGAAATCACAAGAGCAAATGGAAGAGGACTAACCAACAGAATCGTCTCCTTGACGCAAAGAAGCAAACGGGTTACCAGCAAGCGAACTGGTGGCACTATTGAGGAGTGGTTCTTGTACATCTTGATACAAACGTTGCAAAGCCGCTTCACCGCCAGGAATCCCCTAAACCAACTTCTGTCGTCAAGTAACATTAAAAGTTCGTTGCATGTCTCTTAAAAGTGGAATAGACCAAAAGACACACCTGAAGGTTTCGAATGGCGAGGTCATGATTTCGCATCATTTCTTGGAACATATTGGGATTGCGGATCATTTCCATTGTTTGCCGCATCATATCCGGATCGTTTAGAACATGCCCTAGCTCGGGATTGCGCTGTAAAGCTGCCATTAGGTCAAAATATGTGGTGCATCTAGGGAATCTCAACAGAGACAAATCACATAACAGTAAAATCCTCTGGTGATGATGTGCTCAACTGAACATGAAGAGCTACTCACCTCAATGAGCTGTTGAATTTGTGGGTTGTTAGCAAAGAGAGAGCGGAAGATTTCTGGATTGCTCATGATGTTCTGCATAATTGGATTATCCATCATTTGACGCATCATCTCCGGGTTATTCAGCATCTGCTGAGCCATAGCCTACAAGACGTCATTTAATAAGATAGCAAATAAAATAAATGACAAAAGAAAGAAAATAGAGGGAATCTCAGCTAGGGAGATGGAAGGGACATAAATGAGCTATCTTTATTTTATTCCTTGAACTTGGCATAACCTTTTTATAATTGTAAGTTTACCTGAGGACCTCCAGCTCCGAGATTAGCGCCGAACAAAGGGTTAGAATTAGGCATCCCAGTGGACCCCTGTAAAATTACAAGCTTAGGTACAGCTTTCAACAACAAGTAAGAGGTGGACACAGGAATCCACGGTTATTGAAGTTCAAATTCTGCTCTATTCTGCTGTATTCAAAAATACACATTAGAAGGAACTGAACGTTGATGATACAATAGTAACGGACAGAGAAGAGAGAAATAGTCACAAAAATGGTAGATTTATTGCTATATAAGGGAGGTCTTCTACTTGGTCTTCTCCCAAGCATTTGAAGTGCGTAGCTAATTTCTCGTTCTGAATTTTTTATACTTCTTTGGCAAAAAATTTGAATGTCGACGAGCAATGTTCAAAGATCAGTGTTTGCAAATCAAGTGTCAAAAAACGGATGAGCTGAATTCCCATGAAATAAAAAAAGCCAGTCTACTGGAAACGGTAGTATTCGCCGACCCATCCAAAAAATTATAAAGAACGTTTGAGGTCGCGTATACGAGCATGATTCCTACCTGCTCACGGTGGCCCTGCTTATATTGGATGGAATAAGGCATTTGAGTATAAGCTCTAAGAACGTACGAGCTGTGTAACTTCTACAGTTGTATGGCGAAAGTAACAGATATTAAAAGAAACAGATATTAAAATGGTGCCATTGTCCAGCAGACCGCGAGAGTCCAACGCAAACAGGTCAAATACCTAGAGGGAGCGTGAAATCTTTAGCAACAACTCTCTCTTCCGTTACGCTGAACTGCCAGACACTGTGGATATGAGGTACTCGGAGTACTTGCTCTCAATACGCAATGCGAGACGTAAAGTCTCACACACTAAGGAGGTTAAGATGCTTGTCGATTGTAGGTGATTGTACAGATCTATTCTGAGCGGATGCAGCACCGTAAAGATTTAGTGTTAGATACTCCAAAATTCTCTACGCACATTGATAATAGTCGGGTCAAAACCACATAAAGCACGGTGCAGCTGCGTAAGCGGCTGCGTTCGAAGCTGTGCAGTGGAGGTACCGGTTGGTTTCGAGGTGGGACCGGTAGAAGGGGCCCGCTTCGAGCGCATCCGCTTACGCAACTGCACTGTGCTTTATGTCGTTTTGACTACTATATAATGTGAAGAACCCAGTGATCTCCAAATCTTAATTACATCATTAATCATGACAGTTTTGCCACACTATGAATGTTGATCGAAGCTTCGTTTTTTTTTCTAGAACAAACAGAATGCATTACAGCACTCTTGAATATAACGAGTGAAGGCACAATACATTCATTGAGCTCACTGCTTTATACAAGAATCATTTAGATTTTGTATTTGCCTTTCCTGCTTGCTGGCTGAGAAATACTAGACGTTCAGCGTACCAAAGTACCCACCAATTATAGAAGATTTAGTTTACATAGTAATGCCAGGAAATACTCCAGAAAAGTATTCATTGAAGAAAGGGAATGTTAACCACAAACGATACTTGATTTTTTCTTTGTAGCGTGGATTGAATTGCACGACTAATGTAATATTGCGCAAACGAGATGACAGACGTAATGTATCAAAGAGAGTTTAGCGCTAAGAGTGACACACTAAGATCTTTTCTTTTCAATTCGAAAATGTGACAATGATAAATGTCTCCGAGAAATTAAAAAGATTTTATGACGCAACTTAAATGATCAAGTATTTCTTAGATGATCACCAACTTATTGTTGGAAAAGATACGACTGGACTCCACTGCAAGTAACAAAAGCGGAAGTCTTACCTGGGAAGAATTTGTAGACGAGTTGTTAGTGTTCTGATTTGCGGCTGTTGTGCTACTTTGATTGGGCTGAAACATCAGGAAAGTAAGGATTTGAAAACGAAGGCAAATACTTTCAATTAGATAATTAAACGTATGCACTGATATTAAAAAAGGATTAAGGATAAAGTCACTGGCGTATCAATCCACTTGGGATGCGCCAACGCGTTTTTTACTGGAATTCGTAATCGTTGAGGTTTTGGAACGCGTGTTGGCCTATACAATGACTTGCGGGGGCCAGCCGATGATCAAGTCAGTGTTTTTATCCTCCCAGACAAGTCTGGTACCAATTTATCGACCCCGGAGGGATGAAAGGCTTGGTGAGCACTAGGGCGGATTCGAACCCTCGACCGTGTGGCCTCAACGGACCTCTAACCGACTGCGCCACACCCGCCCCCTGCACTGATATTAGCAAAAAAAAAATTGCGCCTGAAAAATTTTGCAATGCAAACGGAAAATGAATTCATGATCATGTTAATGATGTAATTTAACAAGTTCAACGAGGAATCGCTTTAGAAGTGGACATGTTTGAAACTGATGAACTCTATGTTGTGAAATAAGTTAATTTTCTAATTACAACAGCTAACGATCTAACGAAGTGCTTGTTCTGATGGCTATATAATTACGGTTCTAAATAGCACAACACAGAGATTTATGTGGAAACAAAGTGGTACAGAGATACGGGAGGTTTTCCCTGCACAACTGTTGATCTCGTCTTGGTGATTGCAGCTCCACTGTTTTTACTGTTTATAAATATTACTTGCTGCCGTCGAAATGAGGTTGCGCTGTTTATATGTGTTGGCTGTTCGTTTACAGTCAAATAGAGAAAAAAGGAACAAGCCCTGGTGTTACTGAATCCCTTTGGAATGCCCCAACCTGTCTAACTTCAGTTCAGAATCGTTTGAGTTTTGTGAACGCACATGTGAACTGTACAATGATTTGCATGGGTCAACTGACATATCAAGTCGTGTTTTAATCACCAAATCTATCACCAATTCTTTGATGTTGGAGAGATGAAAGACTTCGTTGACGTAGACCGGTTCACAACTATTGACCATACAGTCGTAACGGAACCTCTTACCACTCCCCTATACCCACTTCTGCTTCCATCTAAAAGAAATATCCCTTGTAGTTTTTCTAGCTTCACTGGCAACTTCTTGTTGACATTTCCTAATTCTTCCCTGCACGCTTTACCCTCGATTCTTCGGTAAAATTTAAACGTAAACCTGATATGACAGAGTACGGTAGGTGCTAAGCTCTACCTAGCTTGTCAAAGTAGATATGCGATATGTGTTCATAATTAATTGAAAATTCTTCGGAATTTATTTAATGTAATCCAAACCTTCCGCTGAAGGCTTGGATTACATTAAGCAAGCGGAGAAAACCAGGTTCAACAGCATCAGACGGATCGAGAAAAGAAGACCCTGCTATTGTGCTATGCTATTGTGATACGGTGACGGTTTACAACATCTCCGTTAGAAGCGGAAGAGGAAGAAGAACAGTTCATTGTTAAAGGTAAGATGAAGAGAAATCTTTATTGCAAGTTTTTGGTCCAAGGAGAGGACCTATATGTACTTCGTTGCATCCTATAATCTTGGCTTCGAAACAATAAATGATAAACGAAGTGGAAAAAGTGAAAGTCTTTGCTTTTTCAGGTAGTTTTTTTTTTAATTTCTGTTGAGGAGTGAGACTGCTGCGAAGTTGCTTATTCCAATATGGATGAATGAAGCTACAAAATTTTTTATATTTGATTCAATGCAATGCGGTTCAGCATAGTTTTTTTCTTAAACATAAAACGTATGAATTTATTGAACAATAGTTTCCTCGAAGGGCATTATTACCTGAGAAAAATACTAGTTAAACAAAATGTCTAGGAATTAAACAGTCGTCTTGTGCTCAAAAGAGGTAGAGCAGGTAGCACACTTTGAAACACCTTGTAGTTGCCCATCAAACTCAAACTTAACTATCAAGACAATAGTGTGGCTGTGTGACCAAAATTCGATGTTGCACGAGGGTTTTTTTTTTTACTTAAATTTCGTTCATAACTCTTCACTTCAGACTTGCAGAACAGTTTACAATGCTGTCGCACACCGCAACCTATATTTCGTAGATCATTTCTTGGTCATTTCACTATTCGCTTATCACGAAGCTGATCGTAATCGTCCTTGAAAAACTGCGTTTATTCCTAAGAGGTACGTAAAAATGCACCATCCTCGTGAACTCGCCGCATCCACGAGCGAACGGTTGAAAATCAATGAGGTCTCATAAACAGCCTATTCAGGAGAAACCAATGAACAGGGTGATGAGGGAACCGGATTATGCACAAAAATGGCACGTTCTAACGTACCTTGTAGGAACAAACGCCGTTTTTTCAAGATTGGGGGAAGTGAACGTCGCAACGCTCATGCTCGTAATGCACACCCGGAGCTCTATGCTTTCCCACGGAGACTCCACAGACATCAGTTTCGCGATACGCTGATTTAATTCCTAAGGGATACACTATTCACGCTAGTTCTAATTAATATATGCTATCAAAACCCGTAGAACAACCCAGAATGCCACAATCCGTGGAAACCTTAAATTATTACAAAATAAAATCCGTTTTTAAACGAACATCTACGGGAAGATGAGGATTTAACAATGCATTTTGTAAAGATCATGTTTAGAAAGATTGTTCCAGTTTATTTCCTTTCCTAAGGAACCTTTTCGAAAAGTTTCATTTATTGTTCCTTCGACATCAAATGTTCTTCCTTTTTCAGTCAACTCCGCTTTCATCTATTCCTTTTCATTTCATGTTTAGCACTTTTTTAAGTTAAGAAGCAGCACTTGGAACAGCAAAAAAGAACAAACAACTCGGGATGTATCTCACACTGTCTGCTCAAAATATTGCATTTCGCATTTGTTTTTGAAGGTTTCATTTCAAATGACGAGACTGCTTGACTAGACTACGTCTAACAGGCTTTTTCGACTATATTGCTGAAGCAAATCCAATACGAACAGGGAACTAAAGGCATAGTCACTTTAATGATTGGGGGTGCAAATTTCGCATTATGTGCCAACGACTTGTTTTACCAGAAGAGCTCAGGTTAGACCTCCAGGTGAGCAATCAAAAAAAAATTCACCGGAAGAATCCCAGTTTAAAGGCAACACCCCACGAATCTGAGGTGGTGCAGATTTCAGATGGAGTATTCGTATATAGGATGGGAGACTACGGAGAGGGAGGTGATTCCGTCCATTTCTTGCTAATTGCCGTAAAAAACGGCCCGGAAGATGCGGCGCCGCACAAGACTGGTGCGCTCCAATCGAATCTCTTGTACAAAATGGTGCGCCAAAACGAATGAAGCCGTATCTTCCGGGCCGTTTTTTACGGCAATTAGGAAGAAATGGACGGAATCACCACCCTCTCCTTAATCTACGATCCCGTATACGAATACTCCACCTGAAATCTGCACCACCTCAGATTCGTGGGGTGATGTCTTTAACCGTTCGGACAAAAATAAGAGAATGTCAGTAAAGAGTTGCCAGTAAAGCTAGAAGAGCTGTAAAGGATTTTTCTCGTAAATGAGTGGGTATAACGCAGTGGTAAGAGGTTCCGTTACGACTGCGCGGTCGATAGTTGGGAACCGGACTACGTCAACGAAGTCTTTCATCTCTCCAGTACCAATGAAATGATACTAGATTTGGTGATTAAAATACGATTTGATATAACAGCTGACCCATGCATGTCACTGTATAATTTGCAAGTTCGTTCACAAACCTAAAACGATTCTGAACTGAAGTTGAACGGGTTGGAGCATTCCAATGAGATTCACTAACGACAGTACTTGTTCCTTTTTTCTCCATTTGACTGTAAAAGAACAACCAACACCTACAAGTAGCGCAGCCCCATCTCCACCAAAATAATATTTATAAGCAGTATAACCTGCAATCACCAAGACGAGATCAACAGTTGTACAGGGGAATGTCATAGACTCTGTACCAGTTTATTTCCTCTGTTGTGCTATTTAGAACCTTAATTATATAGCTATCAGAATAAGCACTTCGATAAGTCGTTAGCTCGTATGTAAGTTCAGAAAATAACTTATTCCACCAGTGTTCGTCAGTTTAAAAAATGGCGATGTGCGACGTACTTCAACTCGAAATTAACTGACGGGTCAGGCATTAGCTTCTGATAAAAAAAAAGCCAAGCAGATACAGAGGCTTATAAAAGTAACACTACAAACAAAATTTTGAGCAAGGACTATACTCACGCGATTCAGCTGGCCTTGCCGCACCACCAAATGCAATGCCATGCCATCTCCAATGTCTGAAACGAGAAACACATTCACTGAGCTATGCTCCAAGAACGCGACGTAAAAATGATAGCGGGGCAGGAATGACCATGGCATTTAGAATAAAACGCTTACTGTGCGCTTGTAGTTTCTCGTGATCCTTTAGAATCTTCCCTGAGAAGATAAGGCAAAGGAGAGACTTCTCAACGTTATTCAATTTGGTGACTAGAACATCTTTGATCTGAAATAAGAGAACGTAAATGGAGTCAGGAAGTAATTTTCTACAAATGTACACAGTCACGTATAAATGCTATCTTGTGATAGTTTTCACTGAGTAAAATGTTTAATAGTTCGCAGTTCAACAACACTGACTTACACTGATCTAAGAAAACATCAACATGCTTCATGTGAGCTTACTAATAACACTTTAATGGTGAATTGTAAGGAACCTAAACTAAACGGGGCACAGGAAGAAAAAAAAAGAAAAGCCTTTGAGAACGAATTTTGGGAAGAAAACAAAACTCGATAAACCCACATCAGAAACTGTGGCATTCTCCTTTACTTGCACATCATATGCGGTGGTTGTCGTTTTAACTTTCAGGGAAATTGTAGGTACTCCTTCATCCTCGACGTCGCTCATGATTGGGACTTCTGGAACTCGATTTTCGTTTATAGTTGCAAAGATTAAAGAGAAATACGAAATACTGTAAAATAACAGAGCTTCTGATGAATGAGACCGACACGGCAAAGAAAATAGGAAATATGAACTCCTAGTGAAACAAATACGAAAGATTTCCACCAAAATTCAGGACATTTTCGACTACAACACTTCAGCACCAAAAATTGCATTGCGTTCCTCCCCCATGCAGAACCGTGGTGATGAAAATAGCAGTGGCATGCGGATTCGGTCAACTACCGTATGCTGGGTCAGAGCGAAGACATAGATTCATGTCCGGGTCCGACATGGATTCGTGGCACAAGGCAAGGCGTGTTCGACCGGCTATCGACCAATCGCAGACGGCCACACGTGCATAACCCCGTCGGTTCGATCGGCGATCGTGAAAGAAATCCGAATATTCGTGTATGTGTATGGTTGCTGCAGCGGTGGTGTCGGGAGGTTGTAGCTGGTTCCAGGACCGCTCTTCCGTCTGTGTTTAACCGTGATAAGTTATGGTTGCACGTTGCAGTACAACCATAACTTGAATGTACATGTGTTTCCCGTGTGGAATGAATGCGCCACCGCATCATTGCATGCATGGAATTTTCGCGAAGTTCTAGAAACTACTGCTCTCATCTTATTCTAAATCTTAGTTTCTGTAGGGATGTTTATGTCGCAAATAATTTATCGCTATCATCGAAATCCCATACCGTTCGCTGCCCCAATTTTCAGTCCCGTGTTTCCCCCGTACGTATTGATTAGCGCTGTGCCGTCCACGCCACTCCCCATAGACTTTCATTCGAACACATCGCATTCCCTAGCCTTCCCTGCTTGCTGTTGTGTGTGTGCGTGTGTGCTGATTCTCGTCTCTTATACTTTCTTCACGTACACGATTCTCTTAAAAATAGGGGATTTTTCAGGGTAAAACAAGAGGAATGAGGCTTATTTCCGTGTTAGCAACGCTGATATTGGGAGTTTCGGCTGGTGATGTGTTGCAATACACCGATAGCAATTTCGACGAACTCATCAAATCTCATGAAGTCGCTCTGGTGAAATTCTACGCTCCCTGGTTAGTTGCCGACGATCTACATTTCAGCTTTATGAAAATAAACTTCTGAGAAGCATAGTGGAATGGACGTGCCTTCTGGAGTTTCTTTAGCAACTAGAGAATTTCAAGAGTTATCAATTTCTTTAAGAGAATCGCATCTATAGGGGAAAAGTCAACTTGAAAATGTGTTGATTAGTGGTAGTTATTTCGGTCTACAAATTCCTGTATTGAGTCCCAAGATCAATTTAGGACGTGCACAAAATATGCTGAAAAGATCAATAGTTTCGCAACGTGACAACGAGGCTTGTCCGCTGGAGATGATGCAATGCAGAGGCAGGATAATGCTGTAGTTGTGCTCGAAATTCAGCAGATGTGCAGTAAAGCATTAGAAAGCGAGCTGCTGATCTTTTCATGGATCTGAGGACGGAACAGTGTCGATTGCACGGAATTTCAGCTCAGGATAGCAGCAGATGGCTACCCTGGATTTTTCTAGGCGTCATTAGGGTGGCCAACAAGCGGCAGATTCTCTCAAATTTGCAGAAAAAATTTACGTCAAATCTTTTCGAAATGTCAATTGACTGACATAATTAATGACACTTGTACTTATAAGATTTAAACAAATAGAGCTCGCCATCTAGGGAGTACTTCTGTCTGATATCAAAAATTATGCTAAGAACTCCTGTTCAAACGGTGCGGATTTGCTTTGTTTGGCTGTCACAAACACTCGTAATTTGTTTGTATACGGTCAACATCGGTACGTACAGCTGAGCGGACGTCTCCTTAAATTCCCTGGGCACAGTTAGATTTCATCTGTTTCCCGTAGAACTGGGCTACTTCGAAGACAAAAGACCGAATATATGTGTAGGCGGATTGTCGATATGTGCCCATATGCAGGCGTATGGTTGCACTGTTTTATTTTAAGATGAGAAGGTGCATTTAAGCCGGGGACGAATCCTTTGAATTGCATTAGTGTTCGTTTCCGGGCGTTCACTTCTGCAACAGGAGTGCAGTAAGATAGGCTATCAATTTTGTGGTAAAAGTCACGACACTGTGTTATCATACACGCTGGATCCATCGTTCGTGTTCAGTTCATCGTAACACTACGTGAGAGGGAAATCCTGAATTTTTTTAGCTGAATAGGCAGCAAACTCTGGGACTTTGATGTTGGGATTGTTTACACTTTTTCTTCGGAAAGCTTTTCAGACGCTTTTCAGCCTCTTAAGCTTTTCAAATTCTAGCTTTCCAGAAACCACTTCTTCGAGTAGAGTAGCCCTTTTTCATTTCATCACAATCTTCTCTGAAAAGGAGCAAGCAGAAGATAGCTCATGTGGTTAATAAAACTAGCAAATGTAACCGAAGATGCATGGAAAACATGAGTGACCATTTCCCTAATAAGATCTTACAACTACAAAGGTGGCTCTCTTTTTATTTCAAACTTCTTAATATGCCCATCATACACACTGTTGAATGATAACTTCTTCAGACCAGGCGAATTCAAGGAAATATACAATTTAGTGCGAGCAGCAAGTAGCAGAAACATCTTTAGCAGCTGGTACAACTACCTAAGATGTACAGTAGAGTCAAAACGAAATGAAACACAGTGCAGTTGCGTAAGCGGTTGCGCTGGAAGTGGCGCGGTGGAGATGGCGGTTGGAATCGAGGTGGGACTATCGCGAACTGCAGCAAGGAACGGTGGTAGCTGGGGTCCTCACTCTATTCCTACCGATACCTCCAGCGCGCCACTCAGAGCGCAACCGCCAACACAGCTACACGCTGCTTCATGACGTTTTGATCCGACTATACAACCTATATGTTGTCACTTCTGATGCGTCTCTGAAAAACTCCAGTTAAAAAAGGCTGTATGTCTCCCCGAGGCTACCCGCAGAGTTCAGAACCGCGCGGGAGCGCGGTTTGGCGGCTCTTAACTCTGCAGACTGCCTAAGGGATGTAGAGTGCGCGTCACATTATTGGGCCAAAATTATTGCGTCGTCTCATCGTTACATCAAAAGCAAACATAGTCTAATTGTATTAATTGTTGTTCAAACTATTTCGGACATATTTTCTAAGTATTACTGGATGTGGGCTTCTTTGGCGCGAGCAGTGTCCTTCATTCACTCTGATTTTATCCAAAGTATGTCACTTTTTGAGGGTACGCAGTTTAGGCGATGGTCAAACGGGAATTACCCGGAAATCGACGATAGTTCGCGAAATATGCGGGTTACATGGGCATTTCCTTTCAGTTCTATCTGAAATCCGCTGGTGAATTTTCACCAAAAACTACCATCATTGAATACGTCCAAACTAGAGTGACTAGATGTGCAAGAAGTTCGATTAGCCTACCCAGTTTGGCCTTTTTGGAGGGTGTTCATGAAATTTCGCATTGTTGAAGCAATCAGTCAAACTGGTTCGGGTATAGACCGGTCAAAGCGGCCGGTCGCTTGGCGCAGCTGCAACTGCGCTCGAAGCGGCGCGGTATGGCCAGGGATTACTCCCGAGGTGGGATCATCGGTCGCTCTATTTAGATTGCAAGAATTTGGGTAGCTAGCGGTAGTCCCACTTCGATTGTAACCACTGGATCCTCCGTGCCGCTCTATAACTATAGGTGTTCGAGGATCAGCGTTGGTCACAGAGAAATCGGGCTGAGCCTTAATTTCGTCCGAGGGATGAAATTGGGGTAGTAATAATAGGAAGTAGTTGGGGTCTACTCGGCGAAAGATTTTGTAGATGTTTGTGTCTCGTCCCTGTATTTGTCCTTAGTATATTTAAAGTTACCACGGACAGAGTTACCGCGAACGCAAAGATCAGGAAGGAGGTTTGATGCCGCTAACTTCCGGATTTTGCATCCAAGGGATATTTGATTATTCACACCCCAACTTGCTGCATTATGTCATCTGAATAAAGATTGTGTTCGAAAATTCGCTTCAGTACGAAGCAGCGATGTGCCTGCTATATACGGCGTATTAATGAAGCGCCCGGAGGATCCCATCCACGTTGTTAATTTCGGAAACCAACTATCGTCGTAGCCATTTTTTGAAGTGTGGCCGATGAACTTTCAATATGTTAACGCAAAGATGTAGGAAGTGCGTGTCAATGATTTCAGCGCTCTGTATGAATTCAATTTCGTATAACTCAGGTGATTGTTTCCAGAGAATTGGAACTTCTGAGTTAATTTGTACAGTCTATCTGTGCCAAACCAGTTGAGTTCTGCGCAGTTGGGATCCCCGAGATCTGAGTATCCGTCCCTTAGTTCAGTCAGTAGTGTCCTATAGGTTTTTCTTGTTTGGAGTGACAAATACTAAACAGTGAATGACCGGTGAAAAAGTGATTGGATTTCGAGATCAAGGCTTTTGAGATCTAGAAAGCTGGAACCATTGTGCTGCATGTGATGCTGCTACAGCGGACTTTCGTCGACCATTGTCCGAGCCACTACCGACAAAGTGCAAGTCCACAAACAAACTGAAGGCATTGCTACCATCAGCACTACTGCTAACAACGCTTTCATTACTGCTTTGAAAGGTGTATGCACTCTCGCTCTGAAAACGTAATTCCAAAGAGACAACCACTAATATGACATCACTTTATCCCTTTCTTGAAAGATACAGCGGATGTTCCTGTTGATTGCCCCTGGCTCTAATTTTTGGATAGACAATTGCTCATCCACTCAAGAATACAAGGAACTAAAAACTCCAGCGTCGAATTGACAGATAATAGAATGAACAAAGGGAAAACCTATATAATTTGCTTGGTACCTCAGCGCAAACTGCACGTTTCATATAAATATCAACTGTTGGTTTTGTGTAATGAATGATACTGTTCTTAAATCTGATAATGAGGGGTTATACATGCGATCAATAAATTTGACCGCATGTGTAACCTCTCATTATCAGATTTAAGAAAAAAATCATTTTTACAAAGGGAAAAATTTTTTATTATTAATTTGTTGAACGATGCTGAGTTCTGCTAAGAGAGGATAACGCTAAACAAGAGAGATATTATTGATACTAAAATAAGATCTCAATGTCCTATTTTGAAGAAAGTTGGTAACAAGCAGTGTAGATCCCATTGTAAGTGGATATACTGCTTATTCTCTGTCCTAGATAAATAATCTCACCTAGGATTTGAGTGCCCCTGCCAAAGATATTATGATCCAGATGTTTTTTTTATCATTTCTTTGGAATTAAACCTTTATTTAAAGTTGTAACCGTCTACTAAGTCCCATCTAAATCCTGCTAATTTTCAGTCGTTTTAGAGGACCAACGTAGGGGCTTGTACCTGTTTTAGTTGCTTTCTGATTTTGCTTAAACGTTCCGCGCAGCAATATCAATTCTCAAGTAATATACTCTTCCGCTACTTTTTGATTTGTGGACGACATACCTTCTTTAAAGTTTTGGTGACAGTCCCTTCATTCTTCATAGCCATGCCAGCAATCTATCGGCTGTATGAAAATAGTTTCATTATGGTATTGCCTGAAGAAGCGCATTTTCCGATAGGGGTATCCGTTTTGCAAGGTCATTTATATAACATTCTTAACTATGCAAACTATTCGAAGTCGAAGTTACTGGCGTATAAATTCACTTGGGATGCGCTAACGCTTTTTCTACTGCAATTCGTAATAGTTGAGGTTTTTTATATCACCTATACAATGATCTGCGGAGGCAGCCGATGATCAAGTCAGTTTTTACCTGCCAGACAAGTGTGGTATCAGTCTATCGACCCCCGAGGGATGGAAGACTTGGCTGGAATTAAGGCGGTTTCGAGCTACCGACCGTGTGGCTATAACCTCTTACCGAATGCGCCACACTCGCTGGATACAAACTATTACAGTATTTTAATTACACTCTTCGATAATCACTGTCATCGGGTATTTCTAGTGCGGTGAAGTAGGTATTCTTCTGCTTTAGTCTCATGTTGATTCCGCTCCTATCTGAAATACATGCACTGGAAAACCATGCTTGCGTTGCGTTATATATGACCCATTTATATTAGCTTGAGAAATGCGGTACTTGCATCTTTATCCGATTGACTTGCTATCGCAGAAGCACCCGTAGACTTGTACAACAGTTAGTTACATATTATGTTATTACCCATCCAGCAGTTATTTTCATACCAATCAGTTAATGGAGCAATACTATATACTATCTTATTCATCAAGCCATCATGAGTAAAAAACATCAATACACTCTCGAAAGTACAGAATAAAATGAATAGAATATTCCCAGTACTTAAGTCACAATTTTTAGAGGAGTTATTGGCGATAGCTAGTAGTCCCCACACTGTAACCCAATAATCAGACCTGCGCACAAGTGGTTTCTGTTCGGGTCCGGTTACATCCTTGAAAGGAATGTGTGCGCACTTAATTTATTGGAAAACTGATTAATTTTATTTTTAAAAAATGTGTACAGCTTTTAGCATCATAGAAAATTGTTTCCATTAGTGTTGCTTTGCTTCCAAGGTAGCTGCTAAGATCGTTCCTTTGTCAAGATACAGTCATATATTCTCATATCATACAACTCATTACATATCACTAACTAGGCTTCAAAATGACAGATCAGTTGCTGTCCATGCAGCTGAGTGGACACAATTTGCAACTATTGCGAGCTATTTGTTTAGCTGTATTTGGTTGTAGTAAATAGCCTTTTCGGTTTCATCTGACTATACACACGTATACATAGATGCTATCTAGGGTTTATGGTTCATACAATTTGCGAAGATCATATTTTGCGTGAAGCAATTTCACTTAAACAAGTTTTATCATAACTTTAAATAGTTGTGATAATTTCTTTGGTAGTGGGTTTGTATAAAATCTAGCGAATTGAGACTTGATGGTTTTGGGTTGGGCGAAGCGTGTTGTGCAGGTACAAACCAATCGCTCATTCTTAGAGATTTATACTAGCAATCCAGTTCTGCAGTTATCTGGACGCATACACGAATGTTTTAGGTTTGCTGATATCTTGATGGGGGAGGGACTTCTTTTTAATTGTAAGAAATCTTAAAATATTCCAATAGTATTTGACCTTGATTGAAAGTCGGGTGATGATAGCTTAGGTTTCTGTATCGTATACTCTAACAGCCTCATATGCTTCTGATATACTAAAGGTTTTAAGATTACGTTGTTCTAGGTGTGGCCACTGCAAGAAAATGGCACCGGAATTCGAGAAGGCATCCACGAAGCTGAAGAACAACGATCCTCCTATCACTCTGATCGAGGTGATTTGAGAATCAGCACTAGCTGATCTAAAAAAGATAACTAAACAGTAACACAGCTACTTGCTTTGAATTGCCAACAAGGTGTAAAAACGTGTTCTACCAGCAACTCCTGTTGGTGTGATTGTCAATATTGCTGCGTATTTGTTTCATTCATGTGCTTTTAATATCTAGATCTTACTTATTCTTCGTTTTCATTTCAGGTAGATTGCACCGTCGAGAAAACCACCTGCGACAAATTTGGAGTGAAGGGATTCCCCACTCTAAAGATTTTCCGCCACGGTTTAGAGGCTCAGTCTTACGAGGGACCTCGAGATGCCGATGGAATCATTAAGTACATGCGCGGACAAGCCGGTCCATCCGCCAAGGAACTCAAGTCTCTAGAAGAGTTCAAGAAATTCATTTCAGGAGATGAGAATGCTGTAGTTGGTGAGTGTTCCTCCAAACATATTTGCGTTTTACTTGTGTTTTTGCTTCTTTTCCTAAATATTATGGTCCTCGAACTTTAGGCTTCTTTGAGAATGAGAGCAAGTTGAAGGATTCATTCCTCAAGGTCGCCGATACCGAGCGCGACCGCTTCCAGTTTGGGTATTGCTCAAATGCTGCAGTACTCAAGGAAACTGGATACACTGAGTACGTTTGAATTAATTAAGCAATAGATCGTATTGCGCATAGCTTATACATGACTTCCACAAAGTCTATTCTCCTATGAAAACATTCCTAGAGGTGGGATGTTTTCTAGGCAGTTATCAGTTATCAAACTAAGAGAAGCAATGTTTTGCTAAGTTTCCAATCTGGGGATGTGTTGCAATTCTTTGTTAGAAGTTAGGTATTTTCTGCACAGTCGTTTACTTTACTTCTCTTTTTATTTTTTGCTGCCATATCCCATGGTTGTTAGTAAGGCTACTGTCTTTTGTCATTAAACATGTCCCATTCTAATCAGGTGGTGCGACAAGATCTTTAGCATAGTAGCTTAGCCAATTGTCATACCGAATCTTAGAAAAAAACATTTTTGCAACAATTCAGTGGTACTGCCAGCATAGCTGACGAACGTCAGTCGGTTGTCTAGCACTGTTACAGGTTGATGGTAAGGTAAGGAGGTAGGTATCAGGTATCCCAGGTATCGAGAATTGTTTGCAGTTCCTTTCCCCTATGAATTTAGAATTTATGCCCACATTTAGGTGACAACACTTTAAATGTTAGCAAGTCAGTTAAATTCTATGTATTTACATATTGGTCACACCCCTTACAGTAGTAGTCAATGGTTTTTTTCTGTGATCTTAACTATGAGACTGTCCGAAGTTTTTTTTTATTGGTTTGGCAAGAAGTACTATGGACTGATGACTGATGGCTGTTGGAGAGTACAAAATCAGCTATGATAGATCCAGTTAGAGTTTGTTATTTAAAAAAAAATGTTCATACACATACAGGAAACATTCAACGAACACATGGTTAACAAAAGTCAACAAATAAGGAAGCTCAGATAACCTACACAACTAGTCGTCATACTAAAATGTATCTTATGTATCAAAATTGAGTTGGATTCTTATTCTAGTGAGGCGTTGTGGAGCATCACAGAGAATAAGAATATCGTTAGGATATTCTTGTACCTTCAATCACAGCGTTACTGTAGGGCTTAAATTTCAACGCAAACAAGTTGATGGAAGTCAGTTTAGAACTTCTGAGTGGTGGACTCTGTTGTACGTTTTTTCGCTTCTTCATTTATGTGCGTATCAATGAAATCCGAACAAATGTGTAAGTACTACTTCAGGATTAGGAAGGCTTAGACATTGGTCACTCTCAGTGATGATATAGTGCTCTACATCTTGACGAGTGGTCCCTCTCGGTGATCCACTATTCAAGAACATGATATTCGGATGTTCTTCAGGGAGGATCAGTGCAATCTTCTGTTGAACTAGGAAATGACTGCAGCTTCCTTGTCGATGCATATTCATAGTCGGGTTGGAGACCGCTAACACTTAATGGTAGTCCGTTGTCTATAAATGTTCTTCTGCAGTGGATCGAAATTTTTCTACAGATACTTCGCCCCACTATTTAGCTGGATCTTACGCATTTTCCGGATGCTCTACGTGGTGTTTTTCCGTAACTTGTTTCTAATTATCTGCTCTGAACCCTACCCTTTTTTGCTATTATCTAGATCCTCACTGCGCACGCGGATTGTTTTCTTATTACTTCATCCTTTCACTTCTTGCTCTGATATTTTTGAGACGTTCTAACAGTGCTTTGTCGCGCACTTATGCATAACTAAAATAGAGCTGGAATCCAATCAAGAACGCGAATTAATCTGTTACCTCGCACACGGTATAACAGAACAAGGGAATATTTCATGAGTTAAACTTATTGAACTCGCAGTATATGCTCTTTAACAATGCTCCGTGGTACAATGTTCACGCGACTTGATCATATTCTATCCATGCTGTAGTCCCTACTCGTCCTTCTTGTATCTTGAAATAGAATATTCCTCGTTCTCGTCGTCGTGCAAATCATTTATGAATTGTCGACGCGTAGTATTTCAAACAAAGTGAGTGCCGTGAATGCCTTGACAGAGAGTAGAGAAAGTTTATGTATAAAGCGATGAGAAGACGTGCGTTGCGGCAGAAGCATCGCGCTCATTCAGTTGGACACTTTCGATGCCACTGTAGTTCCACTTGTGAACTTATGAACTTAATTGATGATGAATGGTTTACATGAAATACATGATTTTATCAAACTATTTACATTGACGCAAACTCAGTTTTGGCTAATTAAGTGACATCGTTGTGTTCACTCCGAAGAAACTTCACAACAAATTCGATCCCAACGAGTTCAAATACGACGGGAACTACGATACTGACAGAATCAAGAGCTTCCTTGTTCATGAAACTGTTGGGCTGGCTGGTATTCGCACCCAAGGCAATTTGTTCCAGTTTGAGCAAAGGCCCATCGTTGTAGTCTACTATAATGTCGACTACTTGAAGGATCCCAAAGGTGTGTATGTTCTTAACATTGTCTACATCATCCTACGATGACGGAGGGTTTTTTTTAAGTTCATCATCAACCCCACTTTGCTCTGAACTCAATTCAGGTTCTAACTACTGGCGAAACCGTGTTTTGAAGGTTGCTCAGGACTACAAACGTAAGGTTCATTTTGCTGTTTCGAGCAAGGAAGAGTTCTCCTCTGAGGTTGACCAAAATGGGCTGTCTGAGCGAAAGGACTCAGATAAACCCATTGTTGCTGCTATCACCAACGAGGGCAAGTTCCCAATGAATAACGAGTTCAGGTGAGAAAGGGTTTATTGAATCCAAAGGGAGGATTGATACTCTGTGATATCTGGATGTCATTTTTAGCGTAGACAACCTCAAAGCGTTTGTTGAAGATCTTCTTTCTGGTAAGCTCGAGCCTTACATGAAA
The DNA here is from genome assembly GCF_031761385.1 of Necator americanus. Taxonomy (NCBI): domain Eukaryota; kingdom Metazoa; phylum Nematoda; class Chromadorea; order Rhabditida; family Ancylostomatidae; genus Necator; species Necator americanus. The sequence continues at coordinate 36,212,335 of NC_087371.1, read as the reverse complement.
TCTGAGCCGATTCCCGAAAACACCGGCGCTCTCAAGGTTCGTGTCATCCACTACTTTTGTTTAATATTTGCCTGAACAAAAATATAAATGTTGCTACTTTAGAAATGCCTTTATTTGCCTCGGTAGTTGTTTACTTGTTGCAGACTGCTGTCGCCAAGAACTTCAAGGAACTGGTAATGGATGCAGATCAAGACGCTCTTATTGAGTTCTATGCACCATGGTGCGGACATTGCAAGGCTCTTGCACCTAAGTATGAAGAACTTGCGACTAAGGTTAGTTGTTGGTAATCTTCCTGTTGGCGTCGTTGTTCTTAATATACTTTTTCAAGCTAGAAAAGGAGGATGTTCTCATCGTGAAGATGGATGCAACTGCCAACGATGTGCCTCCTCTCTTCCAAGTTCAAGGGTACATGTTCTTCTTTCTTTGCTCTCTAGTATTTTCCTTTCAAAAAGGTATCCGAATAAGAGTTCAAGTGTTGATTTCAGATTCCCAACTCTCTACTGGTTACCAAAGAATAAGAAGGATTCTCCAGTCCCTTACAGTGGTGGACGTGAAGTGAAGGACTTCATTAATTTCATCGCTAAACATTCTACTGATGGTCTCAAGGGTTACTCGCGCGATGGCAAGAAGAAGAAGAAGGAAGAGTTGTAAGCGTTGACAGCAACCTCCTCTACACCTCACAGCAACCCCAATGCTGAGACTGATGTGATAGAATGCCATTTTTGTGCATTTTCTTGTTTTATTTATTCATTCCAAGGGTTACTCCCACGGTTGTTTGTTGTTATATAGGCTTATTGTGTGCCTTGTTCATGGTTTTAAGTGTTCCACGTGGTGTTTCATACAGTGTTTATTTATTGAATGTGAAATAAATTGTTATTTATATTTTTCTAAAAGCACATAGATCCATCTACACACTAAGGCAGGCAGCTACACTCAGTTTAGACAGTGAACAACGGGAAATTAGATATTTGAAATGGCGGGCGATGGTCTCATTTGGACGCTAAGTATATTGCGTGCGGCTGCGACGCGGCTCTTTCTATTTAACTGGAGTCGGAGAAATTCTGCTGGTTCTTGGCGATCACGTTGTGCTTCGGCACCTTCTACGTAGGGTTGTGTTGCCTTCATCGGTTACCTTAGGGTTTGCTTATATTCTTCCTCTCAGCTTTTCGTATAGTACAGCGTCAGGAACTAGGTCTTGGTAGTGTGTTGACGTGGATAATTCAGTCCGAATGGAGTGTACGAGCAACGGAGTTTATGCTAGGGTGCGGCCGCTTCTGTCCTGAAGTACCTGCCTCGTTATATTTGCTTTCACTACTTAGGGAACTATGGCAAACGTTAGGAATTATCTATACTAACTTAGTAAAAGGTATAAGTATGATGGGTGATTATCATCCCCTTTCCTTTCTGTTTGAGCTTATCCTTTTCTTGCCCGCATCCAAGTAGTCATCCACCCACTGGGATGTATTTTTACAAATTTCTGTGACTTTTTCTTATTAGCACGTTCGTTATAATACGTACATACATTCCTAATAATGTAAAGGAATAGAGTTAATTCAGGCAGCCCTTACCTCAGCTCTTTTTTTTTTCCTCTCAAGCAAATCTCCACCAAAATACACGGTCCTGTCTAGTATTAAATTACAGTTCAAAATATTACTATGTGGCAAGACGAATCAGACGATTCGTCCTCACATGCAGGCGGAAGTGGAGAAGGTGAAGATGTTAAAGACAAGACCGTGTACGCCACGGCGGCAGATTCGCAACATGAGGAGACAAGGGATGGTTCAAGCGCAGCCGAGCACGACAGCGACTACGAAGACCAGGAAGAAGGTAAGAATATATTTATATCTTATTTGCTAGTTCCTTTATTGATTGATGATAGTTTTAGAGAAATAAGCGGATTATGACACGTAAAATGTTGTTCTGTGGTTTTTTTCTTTGCAAAAGGATGTCATGTGAAGAATGCGTTTTCTTTTCTAATATGGAGGGTTGGAAATTACATTATTTTGCTCTTCCTAGCACTTCTGTTTCCTTAAAATGAGGATTTCATGTGCCGACCTTCACCAAAGACTACCCTTTCTGTAGCAGCGTTCACAGCCCTGTTGGCGCTCCTCATCGGTCCGCTACATTCCTTCAATCTCATTTATTTTGGATTTCGCCAATAGTTTCCTTTTCTTTAATTCGTCGAAGTAGACCAATAGTGAACAAGTATATGATGTGGGGTTTCGGTGATATTCTAACTATGTAGGTACCTCGCTTCTTCTACAGCCATCCCAACCCTAGTGAAGCTTCTCATTGATCACTCCTTCGATTCTATGGTCTTCTTTGATTTTACTGATTCTACTTCCGCTGTATATCGATCGAAATAGTCGAGCAGTGTCGCTGAAGTGGCGTTTAGGAGATATTTCAACCGTAGACATCTCCCTGGTGCTGCAGCCATCCCAACCCCAGTGGAGCTTCTCATTGATCATTCCTTCGATTCTATGGTCTTCTTTGATTTTACGGATTCTGCTTCCACTGTATATCGATCGAAGTAGTCGAGCAGTGTCGCTGAAGTGGCGTTTAGGAGATACTTCAACCGTAGACACCTCCCTGGTGCTGCAGCCATCCCAACCCCAGTGGAGCTTCTCATTGATCATTCCTTCGATTTTATGGTCTTCTTTGATTTTACGGATTCTACCTCCACTGTATATCGATCGAAATAGTCGAGCATTGTCGCTGAAGTGGCGTTTAGGAGATACTTCAACCGTAGACATCTCCCTGGTGCTGCAGCCATCCCAACCCTAGTGGAGCTTCTCATTGATCATTCCTTCGATTCTATGGTCTTCTTTGATTTTACGGATTCTGCTTCCACTGTATATCGATCGAAATAGTCGAGCAGTGTCGCTGAAGTGGCGTTTAGGAGATACTTCAACCGTAGACACCTCCCTGGTGCTGCAGCCATCCCAACCCCAGTGGAGCTTCTCATTGATCATTCCTTCGATTCTATGGTCTTCTTTGATTTTACGGATTCTGCTTCCACTGTATATCGATCGAAATAGTCGAGCATTGTCGCTGAAGTGGCGTTTAGGAGATATTTCAACCGTAGACATCTCCCTGGTGCTGCAGCCATCCCAACCCCAGTGGAGCTTCTCATTGATCATTCCTTCGATTTTATGGTCTTCTTTGATTTTACGGATTCTACCTCCACTGTATATCGATCGAAATAGTCGAGCAGTGTCGCTGAAGTGGCGTTTAGGAGATACTTCAACCGTAGACATCTCCCTGGTGCTGCAGCCATCCCAACCCTAGTGGAGCTTCTCATTGATCATTCCTTCGATTTTATGGTCTTCTTTGATTTTACGGATTCTACCTCCACTGTATATCGATCGAAATAGTCGAGCAGTGTCGCTGAAGTGGCGTTTAGGAGATATTTCAACCGTAGACATCTCCCTGGTGCTGCAGCCATCCCAACCCCAGTGGAGCTTCTCATTGATCATTCCTTCGATTTTATGGTCTTCTTTGATTTTACGGATTCTACCTCCACTGTATATCGATCGAAATAGTCGAGCAGTGTCGCTGAAGTGGCGTTTAGGAGATACTTCAACCGTAGACACCTCCCTGGTGCTGCAGCCATCCCAACCCCAGTGGAGCTTCTCATTGATCATTCCTTCGATTCTATGGTCTTCTTTGATTTTACGGATTCTGCTTCCACTGTATATCGATCGAAATAGTCGAGCATTGTCGCTGAAGTGGCGTTTAGGAGATATTTCAACCGTAGACATCTCCCTGGTGCTGCAGCCATCCCAACCCCAGTGGAGCTTCTCATTGATCATTCCTTCGATTTTATGGTCTTCTTTGATTTTACGGATTCTACCTCCACTGTATATCGATCGAAATAGTCGAGCAGTGTCGCTGAAGTGGCGTTTAGGAGATACTTCAACCGTAGACACCTCCCTGGTGCTGCAGCCATCCCAACCCCAGTGGAGCTTCTCATTGATCATTCCTTCGATTCTATGGTCTTCTTTGATTTTACGGATTCTGCTTCCACTGTATATCGATCGAAATAGTCGAGCATTGTCGCTGAAGTGGCGTTTAGGAGATATTTCAACCGTAGACATCTCCCTGGTGCTGCAGCCATCCCAACCCCAGTGGAGCTTCTCATTGATCATTCCTTCGATTTTATGGTCTTCTTTGATTTTACGGATTCTGCTTCCACTGTATATCGATCGAAATAGTCGAGCATTGTCGCTGAAGTGGCGTTTAGGAGATATTTCAACCGTAGACATCTCCCTGGTGCTGCAGCCATCCCAACCCCAGTGGAGCTTCTCATTGATCATTCCTTCGATTCTATGGTCTTCTTTGATTTTACGGATTCTGCTTCCACTGTATATCGATCGAAATAGTCGAGCATTGTCGCTGAAGTGGCGTTTAGGAGATATTTCAACCGTAGACATCTCCCTGGTGCTGCAGCCATCCCAACCCCAGTGGAGCTTCTCATTGATCATTCCTTCGATTTTATGGTCTTCTTTGATTTTACGGATTCTACCTCCACTGTATATCGATCGAAATAGTCGAGCAGTGTCGCTGAAGTGGCGTTTAGGAGATACTTCAACCGTAGACATCTCCCTGGTGCTGCAGCCATCCCAACCCTAGTGGAGCTTCTCATTGATCATTCCTTCGATTCTATGGTCTTCTTTGATTTTACGGATTCTGCTTCCACTGTATATCGATCGAAATAGTCGAGCAGTGTCGCTGAAGTGGCGTTTAGGAGATACTTCAATCGTAGACATCTCCCTGGTGCTGCAGCCATCCCAACCCCAGTGGAGCTTCTCATTGATCATTCCTTCGATTTTATGGTCTTCTTTGATTTTACTTATTCTACTTCTGCTGTATATCGATCGACTTGACTTCCTCTTTTCCAGACAGAGATGATAGCGACGAAGATAACGACCATGCTCCAGAAAGTAGTAGTAGTAGTAGTTCTGCATCTAGCGCGAGCGATGTCCCAAGGAGGCGACCGAAAGGCCGATTGGATGAAAAGACTCGCAAGGTGATGATCGAATTCGTTTGAGTTCTCTTATTATTGAATCTAGTAGTCCAAGTGGGCAATGCTCCTTTGCTGACTGGGATCTTAAGCACAGCAGTGCTTTTCTATTCTGCTTGTAATTTTTAGATTTTTCCAGCTCTTAGAAGATAGCAATTATCTAAGGCGATCAACGCGCTCGAAACTCGTTGACCGAAAGAAAAAAGGTAGCAGTCCATCAGAGGTGATTCTTTTTTTTTTCGAAGAGTAGTGGTCCTTTCATGTTTGCATTGATTTACATGCTTAATATTTTTTGAATGTAAGGAAGAAGAGGAATCTGATATCCCAAGCGAGCAAAGCTCCTCTGATGACGAGAGTTATAAGCGAAATAGTAGAAGAGGTGCAGTTTCCCAGAAATCCAAGGGATCACATGGACGTGCTGCGAAAACGGCTCGCTCTGCTGTTGATTACACGGAAAAAGGATCCGATGAAGATGTATGCTTCGATTTGTGTTAGATTTCGGTTGAGCTCAGGTGATTAGTTTAGCTGTTTGTTTTAGCTTGATGAAAATGATGTTCTTGAATGGGAAGAGGATAAGAAGTCGCCTTCTTCGGCCACTGCGAATGCGGAAACTATCGAAAGAGTAATTTTGCGATTCTTTCGTGTTCTTTAAATTGAAATATGTAGTCGGTGAGATGTCGCAATATTGATTACCGACTTTTCTAGGTGATAAAGTCAAGAATGGGTGCCCAAGGAGCAACTGGATCTGCAACGACATGCTATAACGTAGCGGAAAAGGGCGACCCAAATAGTCCTACCGCTGCTATTCTCGAACAACAGTTTTTAATAAAGTAATTCATTTATATGATATATGATATGAAAATACTGCTTTCTTCTTCATATCCTGTCGTGTCTCTCTTAGATGGGTAGGCTGGAGCCATCTACACAACACTTGGGAATCTGAAGCGTCGATTGCTGCGATGGGCGCAAATGGAATAAAAAAGATCCAGAATTTTCTGAAAAAGCAGAAAGAAATGGAGGAGTGGTGAGTGAATCAAATGTCTCGTTCTCATGAATTGTCACTGTCATTTTCTTATTCAGGAAACGTACAGCAGATAAAGAGTACATTGAGTTCTATGAGTGCGAACAAGTGATGAATGAAGAACTATGTGAAGAGTATAAAAAAGTAGAACGTATAGTCGCTCACCAGGTAATTGTTTAACTTTTTTTCTCAGACAACCATAAAGAATATGGTAGTGGCTTCAGGTGTCTCGTGACCGTAATTCAGAAGGAGTGGAAGCTACTGAGTATTATGTGAAGTGGTGCGGACTATCTTATTCTGACTGCACTTGGGAGGACGCTCGTCTCTTACCTCAGGAACAGATCCAAGCCTACCATCGAAGGATCGAGAATTATAAAGCTCCTAGCAAGAACGCTGTGGTAAGTTGTTTTCCATTTTGTAAAATACAGCTATCTATCATAACGTAAACCTTTCGTCTAAGCATAGCGTCTAAACTAATTTATAGAATGTGTGCTATACTGCCTACCTTTTTGTTTGCATTCGTATGACTTATAACACTCTCAGCAGAGGGAAACTAAGGAGTTTCTGATAAGCTCAAACATGCACAGGAACACGCCGTTGAACGATTTTCCAGAGGATCATAGTCAGTTCTTTAGGTATTACGGAAAAGGCCTAAATTCACAAAAATCGAGGACATGCCATCCTTTCTTCAAGTGGATGGTAGAGAACAAACTCTCCGAGACTATCAACTAGAAGGTCTGAACTGGATGCTACATGCGTGGTGCAAGCATAATTCTTGGTTGGTTACATTTTTAAAATCGTCTTCTTGTTCTCGACATGCACTTGATAATTCCTGACTTCTTCATTTCAGCATTCTCGCGGATGAAATGGGTCTTGGAAAGACGATCCAGTCTATAGCATTTCTGGCAGCGTTGTATCATAGGTATGATCTGTACGGGCCGTTCCTCGTCGTCGTGCCGTTGTCTACAATGGCTGCATGGCAGAAAGAATTTGCTCAATGGGCGCCAAATCTAAACCTTGTGACCTATATGGGCGACACTAGCTCTCGTGAGCAGGTTAGTCCAAGGATGTCTGACATCCGTATTAACAAAAAAGTTCTGGATAATGAGACTATTCTCCGAAATTAGCGTTCGGGGAGTTCACTTATAAAGGTTTTCGCATACTCATTTTATGAGTATAGTAACCATTTTGTGAGAAGCAAAGTTGTGATGAGCAGCATTTTAGGATGCGGTATTTAATGGGATAAGTCCCCCCACCTCCCCTCTCCACTCCCTCACCATGTCTGTCCTTTCTTCCCATAAATTTTAACCCCAATGTCGACTGAATAGATTTTGCGTGCCTTGCCCAATATTTTTTTGTGGAGATAGCAAATATTATTTCTTCAAATTCTAACTTGTTTTGTCCTATTTGTTTCATTGGTTTTTCTAGACGTAACTTCTATAAATTTAACTGTCGAATTTGATAGTGATAATCGTCACAATTTTGAAGAAGAATGAGGTTAAAGAAACGATTATTCATTAGCAGATGCCTCATAGCATCACATATATGCTCCCTCCTGATTCTACTTGCTTTTGATTTTGTTTTTTGCCATTTCAGCTTAGCAGAGTTTGCTAGTTCTCATGGTTCTCTAGACCAATACCCTTATATATTCAATTAGAAATATATTTTATATTCTGTTGAGTACGTTGCTCTTCAACCTCTAGTCTTTTCTCCAGATTCGTCAGTTCGAATGGTACGTAGCAGGCACGAAGAAAATCAAAGTCAATGCTGTCCTCACCACGTATGAAATTTTACTTAAAGATAAGGTATATTTCTAGTGGTATTCACGTAGTCGTTCGAAATTACGGTTTATTTTCGTTTCAGCCATTCTTGGGCAGCTTCCATTGGGCAGCACTGGCAGTCGATGAGGCACATCGTTTGAAAAATGACGAATCTCTTCTGTACATTTCTCTCTCTTCTTTTAATTGCGATCATCGGCTTCTCATTACTGGAACACCACTGCAGAACTCTTTGAAGGAATTATGGGCTTTACTACACTTTATAATGCCAGAAAAGTAGGTGAATCAGTCATGTTTTGTTGCTTCTGTGGTAGTATAATTGTATAGGTATAGGATGACCAGTCGGAGTTACATCGTCGTGACTATTATTAGCACATTTGAAAGGGCTCCGTCCTTATTTAATTGTCGTTTTTTTCCTCAAATTTGTGGAGCGATCTGTAGGTGGTTAGAAAAGATGCAGTAGATCTTTGGTATTGTATTTATTGCAGGGAACATACACCATATAGAGAATTCGACTAAAACGTCGTAAATGTGAAGAAGCTACAGAAATTATGCCAGTTGTTGCTTGCTGAGTTACTTTAGGGTTTTTCATTTTGCAGATTCGATAGCTGGCCAGACTTCGAGAGTGGACACAGTGACCGAGACCATAAGGGAATCGCTGCTCTACACCGAAAGTTAGAACCATATCTGTTAAGGCGCGTGAAGAAAGATGTGGAGAAAAGCTTACCTCCTAAGGTTAGTTATAGTACTTTATGAACTATAGTGGTCCTGTGAAGAATGCTTCGCCTAAGAATATTTTGTGTTGTTATACCAAAACTTAGAAAACTATCGGGTTCTGTTCCGTACCTTTCTCAGTCAACTGTACAGCAGCGGAGCAGCGATGACAAAAAAAGTTGGAAAGTGTCTGGAGACTAACAGATAAATGTAGATAAACATAAATAAGGAGCAATATTATTAGTTTTTTAGTTGGAACAAATTTTGCGTGTGGACATGACAGCCCAGCAAAAACAGTACTACAAGTGGATTCTGACGAAGAATTATCGTGAACTGTCGAAAGGCGTTAAAGGTGCTTTTTTTATTTATGCATAACATTTGTTTTAGTCGGCGTAAACAGCTTCAAAAGGTAACGGTCCTACAGCTGATAGAAATAAGTGAATTGGCCGGTTTAGGATCTATTAATGGTTTCGTAAACCTTGTCATGGAGTTAAAGAAATGCTGTAATCACACTTCTCTCGTGCGACAATATGACCACTTTGAGAATGATCCACAGGCACGGCTACAGGTGTGCTCAAAGATACTTCTAGAACTATGTCGTTACGCGTTTGCCAAGTTGTCTTTTTCAAATAATTAATTAGGAATTTTCTAGCAACTCCTTAAATCGTCGGGAAAGCTGATCCTATTGGACAAACTGCTCTGTCGTCTCAAAGACACAGGGCATCGTGTCTTGATTTTTTCTCAGATGGTGATGATGCTAGACATCTTGCAGGAGTATCTTCAACTGCGCCGTTTTCCAGCCCAGGTATACCTCATTGAGAAAATGCATTGTAGACGTTTATTCGCCAGTTTTGTTATGAAATGTGGTTGTTTCAGCGACTCGATGGATCTATGAGAGCAGATCTCCGTAAACAAGCGCTGGACCATTACAATGCCGAGGGATCTACTGACTTTGCCTTCCTGCTTTCAACTCGCGCTGGAGGTCTGGGGATCAACTTGGCTACCGCCGACACGGTTGGGATCATTGTTATCATTATATTCTTTGTAATTACTGTGGTATTTTATAACATGATATCCAAGCTTGTAGTTAGAGTAAGAGCAAAAAAACTGCTCATGGTTCGTTTCTTGAGATCAGTTCATAGCGTAGACTGACTACTCACATTTTAATTGGATGGTTTAGTTAGCATTTGTTTGTTTAGGTTATTATATTTGACTCCGACTGGAATCCACAGAACGATCTTCAAGCGATGAGCAGGGCACATCGAATAGGACAAACTCGCCAGGTTATTTTTCGTGTTGTATGATTAACAACAGTTGTTCGCCGTTGGCAAGATGTGCGTCTTTTCGTCGATTAGCAATCATTCACAACGATATCTGCTAAATATCGCCGTCAAATCTCTCGAAAATCACTCTTTTGAACGACACAACAGTTGTCTATGGCCAGGTGAATGCTGCATGTTTTTAAGATTCTAGGAATTCGATTATTTTTCATGGAAATTTGATTTCCTGATCAAGGATTATAGTTTTCGCCGAATTTTCGCGGTGAAACAGGACATACTACTTAGCTAAGTCTTTCAATCTGGATTTGACTGAAAATACTCTGAAGTTATTGAGATGAAATCAGTTCTCGAGGAAACCACTTTTTACGGGTTGGTCTTGTTGGCAGTAGATTACTATGAGAATTATTCTGTTAGTAACGTTTTCAAGTTGTAATAGTATCATATCATGTTTTAACAAAATATAGTTATTTGATATTTTAACTCAGTTGGAGGCAATGTGTGCCATTTTCTGTACAAATCCTAAATGTTCTGCAGAATTTTTCTACATGCGAAACCTTGATGATTACTCAGGTCCAAAGAAGACAACTCCTTAGACCAATAGAAATGATAGGGTCTTGAACTTTTCGTCATGTGCCGTGCTGGTTCGTCATTAGCTCTACAGGTTGATCGAGACATGTAGGAACCTCAGTCAAGCACTTTTGGAATAAAAGCATCACCATATAGAGATCACCATTTATCGTACTGTAGTCGGGAGGCGAGCGTCCTTATTTTCTGAGACTGTTCTGAACGAAGTCTGTTGGGACGAGGACTACAGTCTCTCGTTTTCTTTTCATCCTGTTTCTTTTTTCTCTCGAAATGTTTGCGGAAAGTGGTTTTTTCTCTAAGAAATATACTTGAGGACCTAGTTATATTTTTATGTCACCGTAACAATCACTATTCACCCATTTTCTTCAAGCAGATTGTGATAGAATCCTTCTCTTCTTAGACTTTTGATTAACACACTGAACGCTAAAATGGGGGTGATTTTTTCCTGAAAAGAAAACATTATTTTTTAAACAGATAATCAAATAATAACTTCATTTTTACTATTGCATGGTAGCTTCTGGTAAAATGCAGAGAACGTGAACTTCATTAGAGTCCTGATGATATTTATTTACTGACCTGTCAATCCATAACACATGGAAAGAACGTCTGAAGTCCCTAAGAGATGTCGTTGAACTTTTTATAGATCGTTGTAAATCTCGACGTCAAACCTGATGATATTGTTTATGTACTGACATGTCAATCCATCACACATGGAAAGAACCAACAAAGAAAATCAGTCGAATAGAAAAATATATGGTCATATTTTCGAATTCAAAAAGTCCCGAGGAATTTTCCCGTTAGTTTAACCGCAACGAATCTGAGTTAATTTTCAATAATAATGGTAATTGAATTGTGAAATTAATAATAATAGTAATTAATATTTGTGTTAATCGCATAAAAGTACATCTGAGATGTGGAAGCCTTGATTGATAGATGTTAGTCAATCTGTATTGAGCCAGTTTCGTCAAGTACACGACTCCACCGTGAGGCTGTTAATTCCTGTGATCACCACTTTTACATCCAAAAATCATCTCTTGGGAAGATATTTATCCTCATAGAACGAAACGTTTGGTTTGACATTGAACTAGAATCAATTCAATCAAATCAATTTCTTTCGATTGAATCAGAAACGTGATATTTTCAGGTAAACATATACCGCCTAGTGACCCGTAACTCCATGGAAGAAGAAATCGTCGAGCGCGCGAAACGTAAACTTGTGTTAGACCATCTTGTTATTCAACGAATGGATACTACTGGAAGAACCGTACGTTTATTCTTGTCAGTGTGAGAGGTTTACAGTAACTCTTACCTATTTCACAGGTACTTTCCAAGACGTCCGGAACTGGCGCTCGTTCGATTCCTTTTGACAAGAAAGAACTTAATGATATTCTGAAGTTTGGCGCGGCGGATTTGTTCAAAGAAGGCGAAGGTGAAGAACAGGAGCCAGAAGTCGATATTGATAGAATTCTTAGTGTAGCAGAGACAAGGGATGCTGACGAAACTCAGGTAAAATGTTTAACATTTACTGCTAACATTTTCGTACTTTTTACTTTTAGGAGAGCGGTAATGAACTGCTGAATTCTTTCAAATACGCTAATTTCTCAATTAATGAAGAACAAGACGTAGCAGCTGCTGCTCAACACCAGGTCTCATCTTCGAAGGATAAGGAAAATGAAGGCACAGGTGCTGACTGGGATGAGATCATTCCCGAAGCTGAAAGACAAAAACTCGAAGAAGAAGAGCGACGAAAAGTAAGAATCATCTTTGTTACACAACACCAAGAATTAAACGCGCTATTTTTTCTTTCAGATGGCAGCAGATTTGGAGTTGGCACCTCGACAACGTGTTAAGGTTGACATTGAGGAAGCAGATGATGGAGATGCATCTGCTTCTGAAGGAGAAGCCGAAAATAATGGTCGCAAGAAAAGAAAAAAAGCGTTTGGAGATTTCTCAGGTGCAGAGATCAAAAGATTTGTACGATCGTTCAGAAAGTTTGCGAAACCGTTGCAAAGGTAATCGTTTTATTTTTAGCCAGTTTTACGCAGTCGTTTTATCTGCAAAAATATTTCTTCCTCACTTCTCATTTTTTCTAGACTTGAAGCTCTTGCACAGGATGCGGAGCTGGAGGAACACAGTGCCGATGAGTTGCGAAAGCTTGCAGAAGCACTTCTTGACGGTTGCGAAAAGGCTGAAGAAGAGCACGAATTAAAGAAGAATGAAGCGAAGGTTCGTGTATCTGCTTTGGATAGAATGGAATGCAGGTCACTCAGTTATTCTTACCGTTTTTTTTTCCTTTCGCATCCTCATCTGTCGAGTTCGAGAGGTAGTGAATTTTTCGGAACAGACGTAACCTCGGTGTTTTTCTATTGTGGAGGGGCATGCCTTGACGCAATGATAGCTCTGTTATCCTCGAACTGCATCCTGATAGGCATTTTGGCAGTGTTGGTTATTGTTCGAAAATCATTGCGAGCGCTTGCGCACATCAGAAATCGCGAAATATTCATCTGAGATAATTTCACTACGTGTTTGAACAGAAAGTGTTCTTCCTTTTCCCATTAGTATTCTGAACGTTCAGCGTAATATCGTCGGAGACTCTTCAGGAATATTTGCTCAAGGGGTGCAAGTGTAATCAAGTAGCGAAATCTGATGTCAGCGCTATTGTAAAATGGGTGAAACTCATCCACGGTGCGTCTTACCTATTTTGCGTATAACAGTATTTTGATCCATTCAATGTATTACTAATAAAAAAATAAATTGCTCGAATACGGTGACTGTTCGAGTGAATGAAGCATTTCGTTGAACATCTCCTAAAAATCCTTTTTTCAGACGGATGGAGAGAAGACAAAAGATCGAGGGCCATCATTCAAATTTGTGGGAGTGGTGGACGTGAACGTGCGATCCATTCGAAAATTACATGCAGAGTTAGAACCTTTACACAAGGCCCTCTCTGAGATTGAATCAAGTACAGACTTTAGGCCTCCTCATAAAGCGCGCTCTCAGAAGGTAGGTATCTGTTTCTTCTTCAAGTTGCAAAGAAAACGAAAAGCTCGAGATTTTAGGGGTGGGATGTGGAATGGACGTCCGTAGACGACGCTGCATTGTTACGTGGTGTGTACAAATATGGGCTAGGAAGTTGGGAAGCGATTAAAATGGATCCGCAACTTGGTTTAGCTGACAAAATCTTCCTGAAGGACAAGGTGAATTGTAGAGACTTGCCGCTAGCGAGGTTATGGGTTATATGGTTTAATTTTGGTTTGCAATATCTGCTTGCATCACACAAAATTCCTTTACGATACCTTTACACTTGATCTGAATCTAACTTATGGTTGTCTCAGATCCGAAAGCCACAGCCACGGCATGTGCAGCAGCGTGTAGATTACCTGCTGAAGTTAATGGACAAGTCCACCAATGGAATGAGAAACCAAAAAGCAGCGATATCAGGAACGCGTAAACGCAAAGCGCCTGACGACGACCAAGGAAGATCTTCCGTAGTCGAAGAAAAGGTTCAGGTTTCTGTTTTATGGCGCCAAAAGTTGCTCAGATTTTAAACAACTCTTTTTTCTAGAAGCGACGAGAGAAAGAACATTCTTCTAACCATAAACATCATCACCATCATCACATCACTCCAACGAAGTCGTCAACGACCACACGCGATAAAACACTCGCAGATCAACTTGCTTTGGTACTTATCGAGAAATCCATCTATGGGCAGGCCCTTGAGGACACTGGAGATAGGCCTTTTTCTGGTGAGTTAATCTAGCTTATTGAATCTGAATGTGTATCTGCTACATTAGATGACTTTACCAAGAAAAAGAAACGACAGCGGGAAATTAGGTTTTAAAACGTACAAGAGTAAGAAATTGTCGTGTTTCCCGAACAACTTATAACCGACACCGAATGTACTAGAACGTGGTTAGAGCGATGCGCCAACGATTGATTGATTGATTGGAGCAGAGCAAAGGTGGGGCCACTAGGCAGATGCATCCCGCTCGTTTGTTTTCAGTACATTCTCTGCTGACTACATTTGCAATCCACTCCTCTTATCGCTATCCTTTTACTGTTTTTTTTTCTAATTGCTGCACTTTTTCCAGTTTATTTTCTTTTAGTTCTTTTTCTTTTGACGTTCATCTACAAATTTCCAACTTTTGACTTCTTGACGGATCTGCCTCAATTGTTCCGCTGCTCTCATTTAACCTGACATCAAGGCGTGAGAAGCTATAGATTTCTTTTTAAACAATCCTTTCAAGAATTCAAATACCGTGATGCATATTTTTGCCTCCGAAAGAGTTGAAGAGGCCACCAGCGCAGCCATGCTGTTGCTTAATTTCGCTCACCAACCATCAGCCAGTATTTTAAACCTCAGCCAACTGCGAATGGTTGGAAGTAAACGATTACACGATGTTGCACCATAAATAAAAACTTTATGACCTTACATTACTGTACTCTATCCTAGCAGAAACACTTTCCTCGCTCTTTCAGACAAATTGAAGTCTTTTATTTTCGAATCAAATCCTTCTCTTAATATGAATTTGTTTAGAATGTGTGAAGATGATGCGGCCGGTTCAAAAATATATCAAGAAATTGACAGAAGCTTGTAGCGAAAAAGAGGCAGCAAAGTACCTAATGAGGTTAGGTGACAACTGTCGTGATCAGTTAGACGAAATGCTCAAGAGGTCAGTCGCTCTACCATCTTAATCAGTTTAATATTTAGCTCTTTTATTTACCAAAATAGTAATGTTAAGGAAACCAAAGACAAATGTACGTAAATGGTATAACTATATGTGGATATTCTTATCGAAGTTTGTCTCCCAAGAACCTATGGAAATGCTGCAGAAGTACCGAGAACTTTGTGCAGCGGTGAGCCTTTATTACGCATCTGAATTTCCTAACTTTTTTTTAAACAACGTTTTCAAGAAGTAGGTCTAGAAAGATTCTCACATCGAGCTTTCAGAATCATCGACATAAACATCGTGATCATAACAACGTTCAAAAGGACCGATCACCCACTAAACACGACCCGGAGAAGGGTAAGGAGCGAGACAAGAAAGAGCATCATAAGAAGAAACATCACAAGCATGATAAAGAACACAGAGAGCATCGAACCCATAGACCTCATGATGGGCACAAGGTGATTTTTCCTTTTATCTTCTATCTGAGAATCTTGTATTTTCCCTCAATCTTCGTGATTTTCCTTTCTCGTCTTTCAAAATGATTTTTCATCCTTCTATGGCGCTAGCATTGTCCTAGAAATGTTTGCTTTTGTTATCAGCGCTCCTTCCAAGGTCAATTGGAATTTCTCTCAGTGAGCATGTATATTAAATGAATGGGGACGATATGGTGAATCTTATTTCCCTTCAGATTAAGCGAGGACGACGTTAGAACAATAAGGAACTCAACTCAATTATGTGAAGTGAATACCATTTAATTGGAATTATTACATACTTTCATTTTTGATATCGTAGCTGTTGAGTATTTGTGGTTCCTCGCTTCTATCCTTTAAGAATCAGGAATCATATCATCTACAAACAGTTAAATTTTGGAGAAAAAGTTAGGATAAAAACCAAATGGGATTTAAGTCACTGACAAATCTATCATGTTCGTGCATTTCAGGATCGAGTCTTTCGAGAAGAACCTCCAACAGAGTATCGTAGTCCTCTACAAGACGAGTATCGAAGTTCTCCACTTGTGCGACCTCCCCTCCTTTCCGCTACTCCCCGGTAGTCTATGATGGTTCGCTCAGCAGCGAATTAGGAAATGAAAACTCAGATAACCACACTAAAAGTTTGTGATTTTGGCGGAACTGATTCATTACGGGTTTCTCATTATCGTTTCATTTAAATGTCATTGTCTCTCCAAGTTTTGTGATATCTCACTGAATTTTGTCATTTGGTACAATATTTTGTTCCGTGGTGCGGGTGAGCGCTAAGACCTTTGTATCTTGTGAATTGATTGAGCCAGGCAGTTGTAGCTGTTAGAGATTTAATGCATGCCTTAGATTAGAGAGCGTATGATTCTACGCTATGTATGTTACGTTTGCCAAGTCGTGATCGTTCACCCGAGTTAATTTGAAGTTTATAAATATTTATTATACATTAGATATTTGTTTTTATGCTCTACTTGCACTCAACTCTAGTCGGATGAAAACAATAATACAAGAAAGAAAAGCAAGAGAATCTACGCATTTTGATTGGAATCTGTGGAATTGACCAATGGTCACCATCAATGAATTTAGAGTTCAACACATATCAATTTCCTTACATATTACGCCTGGCTTTTCATCGTTCAGGATCATTTGAGTAATTTTGTCGAATTCTTTGTCGACAAGCCTTTTGCAGTAGTCATCGATTACTGGCATGTCAAGGATTTGATGACAGTCCTTCTCAGCTTTCTAAAGAGTATCGGATTAATATGAGTGCATCGGGGAAAAAAAAAAACGCCAAACGCTACTCACCTTTTTCAAATTTTGATCTTCCTCTATCTCCTTCTTGTCGATACCTTCGACGAACTGCTGGCATACGGCACATTCAAGACCTTTCGCTGAGCATAACGACAACAGTAAGGATAGAATAATGAAGCTGAAGAGGCTACGCATAACTGAAATGGTTAACTCTCTTGGTTTGTGAATGTTATCATAGTTATCTCGGAGATTTCGATAGGGTTCATAGTGGAGTGGTCACTGCTCAAACTCGGCTCGGCAGATAGATGAAACGGGCTTCCAGTTTCTGGCTTCAATTTTTTTTTTCGGTAGCGTATGTTCGATAGATTCCTAATGCATGTTTACGAAAAATAAGCACATAAATTCAGTACAGGCACTAGGAACGAAGTTCCTGCAGCGAACAAAAGTACGGTCAATCAGTTGAATGTGTTCATTCTGTTGCAAACACACATCCGCTCTCTCCATATCGTCCTGCTGTGCACCTGGATGAACACTTTCGGTGCCAAGTTAGCTTCAGATATGTTATGATATAATAACTTCGATTAAAAAACAGTTTTTTTCCTACAAACATGGATCGGCTGACTTTCCCAGCTTCGTAGAGTATGCGCCGATATCCACCATGTTATGTCAGTCTGTGGTTCAGTCTTCTCATCTGGCTCTATTTTTAATTCAGTTTCCATCTTTTCTGTATCTAGCGACTTTGACGAAGGAGAAGTAGACAGCAGTTCTTCTATTTACAATTCGTAACGATTACTTAGTCATTGCGCATATGGTTTATTTGGCCCGGAGCAAATCAACAATCAATATGTTTAGTCAGGTCAAAACGACATGAAGCATAGTCCAGTTGCGTAAGCGGTTGCGCTCGAAGCGGTACGGTGAAGCGCAACGGTTAGAATAGAATGAGGACCCCTGCTACCACCGTTCATTGCTGCGGTTTGCGAAGGTCCCATCTCAATCCCAACCGTCCTCTGCACCGTGCGGCTTCGAGCGCAACCGCTTCCCCAACTGCACCGTACTTTATGTCGTTTTGAGCCGACTACTCGCCACAAAGTTGTATCGGTCAGTTTCATTTGAACTTAACATATTCTCAGATTAGAATCTAATGGGTTCAGGAAGGGAGAGTTGATGCCAATCTCACTCGATATAAACCCAGTGAAGAATACAGCCATCTGTTACGGCTATGATTGGAAGAGAAAACAAAGCTGAACACAGACATATTAAAGTGGCACATCGTTAACAACATGGACCAATAAAATTTAGCCGAAAGAATTCCGAAGACAGCGTGCTGCCCTATTCCCTGCTTATCAATCACTCCATGAACCGTAAAATACGACAAAAGATCGTTTGATTACACCTGTGTTCTCAATAAATGCAGGTCATATCACATCACCTCTCACATCAACAGCTTGGTATGATTTTACTTTAACTGCAACAACAACAAAAACAACAAAAGAGTTAATAGTATGAAAAACTATAGAACTAACTCAAACAGTCAAGAGTCGATAAAGAATTACCATTTACATAAAAACAAAAAAAAAACAGACTTCATTCACCGAAAACTAGTAGGCGACTATAGAAAAAATTCTTGATATTGGTTTCCCATGTCCTCATGAGAAGCAGATGAACGGTTGTGTTATTTATTAAAGGTTTTTCCAGACCTGATGTATTTCTGGAAAGATAGTTATATAAGTAAGAGAATAGAAGAGTTAACCACGCAAATAGCTGGGAAAGCTTGTTCATAATTTCCGAAATAAGCACATATATGATAACAAAATAGCTTCAATCTGCGCTGGATCCACAAAAGCTAATACGATGAATGGCGCTATTTAACTTCTTGTCACCCAACAATCTCACGGATAAATTTTCATCCATAGCTCTTTTAAGAAATGATGTGGAATTTAGACAGCTTCATTTAATGCAATTATTGAATCCTTTAAATAGAGGATATAAAGTAGGAAATGAAAAGTCCGAAATTTCTGTTCCATATACAGGTTACGGACAACTTATTAACTGAGAACAAAACCGTGACTAAATGCCCCCTTGCTACTTTTTGTTGGGATGACGTGAATGATTATCATTATCTTAAATTTGTAGCGATTCATTGCGTTACAGCCGCCCCGACATGCAGTATAAGCTAAAATACCACAACATTTACCTGTCTATTGAGAACCAATTAATATCCTCATTTTCGTGAAGAATCAATTGAAACGTGGTCTGAAAGTTGATAAACACGCTTGTTTCTTGCCATGGATGTAGACACGGGTGGCACCTTTTGGTACGGGTGGAAGAGCAAACCGACCACGAGTAGGGTTTCTCTTGATGACATTGCCAACACTTGTTTCCCACACTGGAATAAGAAAAAAGATTATCTTAAAACACTTCAGTAATTTTTTTTTTGAAACGAGTACAATAAAATGAAATGAGGAACCCTGTAAAGCGTGAAGATAATCTATGTAAACCCAGAACGAAACACTATAGAGTAGATGTTTGTGGAGTTTAATGTTCCAAGGAAGTGGCCACACTGACCGGTTAATTCCTTCCTATTCTTCCTTGGTGAACATACAGGTTTAAACGACTGATGGGTCCAATCGATATCCTCATTTTCTCCTGAATTATCTTCTTCCTGTTCAGTATTCATTAATTCAATTGAGTTGTTCTTTTTTTCGACAGCCACAGGACTCCCTAATGGGCTTAACTCAGACAGCGCGTCGACGTCATCCTGAAATATGGAAGAGCTGTGTACTTCTGTATACTACTTCATTTTCTTCTACTTCATTTCCCAGTAAAAAAAAAACAAACAGGAATGAATGAAATCCTGTAGAGGCTAAGTTTACTCCTGGAATTATCTTCAGTCCTTATTCTTATTTATTTGCCAAGAATTTTCACAAATTCTTCAGCAGAAGGAAGGATCCACGGTAGTATCTCTTGTTCCTTCCCAAAAATGTTTAATTTCCAAATAGCTACTGTTCTGTTTTTACAATAACATAACTTGAATAATATTTGTTGTGTCCCCTAAGATGATCTAATCTAATCTAATCTAACGCCATACGCTAACGCCATACATCTAGGGGACTGATAGGTTCTCGTAACTGTATGAGAATTCACACACATTTTATGTGAGCGGAACGTAGCAAGCATCATTTCCCTTATTTTCTCATGATTAACTTTGATTCTTGAAACACTGCAGAAGAAAACCGACTAGAAAACATTGCGTTCCACTGATATCTGGATTGTTGCATCAAAATGGATATTTAATTCAACCGAGGGTTAGCAAATAGTTAGAAAACGATCAAATTGAACAATTCTAAGATGTGAATATAAGAAAGAAAGAAAACCTGAGTCATGTCGGGGAATGATGCGAGACCTGCTACTAGAAGACGGACTCGCAGAGAGGATGATGGGTCGTAACCTCGTTCACGCAGATAAAAGTCCACTAATTTCTTCTCACCGTTCTAAAAGGAAAGTTATTATTTTAGGAGTTTTGTATTCCAAGAATATGAGCACGACAAAACCAATCTTATATGATAAATATAATACACCTTTTCGCAATATCTCCCATAAATATGTTTATTCTAGCAACCTAAACAGTATGCACGCACATAATCTTCTTCCGGATTACGCTTCTGCAACGTTAAAGTGTAAAGTTGAATGTAACTTTAAAGATTTGCAAAATATAAACTAAACATGATCTGTATTTGCTATTGGATTGAACTATTGGAGCAGCCAAATTTATCCATGAAAAGGTCTGATATGCCCCTGGACTAACCGTCTATAAAGGGTTATCCTAGTTTACGAGCGCTATCATATGAAGTGCGCAAAATTGTAGGCCTTTACGTACGTCCGAAGCGAGTTCCCATGCAAGTTCAGAGATCAAGAGGACGTCAAATTTGTACAGACGTCAAATTTTTTTCCGTACAGTGCATCTTTGGCATAGTGAACAATGATTTAATTTACTGTGCTCTACTACAGTATACTGCACTGCACTACAGTACCCTGCAATACTCTACATTACAACACTTACTACACTCACCCTTGATTCACTCTTAAACACCTGCATCCATGAATCAGCAAAGTGTTTCGCGATGCTCCTCATTTCAACAAGCATGTTCAGCGAAGTAACGCAACCATCGTTGTGTTGAGCACCCAAAGAACATTCGACGGCTTGGGCTGGAATGTTCGCAAAAGCTCGAGGCATGAAGAACAAGGACGACAGCTTCACATCCGTTTGTCTCTTCCCATGATCTACGAACCAAGTGGTGACGGATTCTCTATCCTAAAAATCACTCCGATATTCATAGTCGATACGTGAATTCAGAAGAATTAATTTCATATTCTCTGAGATTGTTTATGCGTGCTTATAGAAACAGTTCTTTTTTGATATATGCAAGCTGAGTTTCTAACTCCGAATACTTCAAATATGGTCGCATTTACGAGCGCTATCATTTCTATTTAGAAGGAAAACCAAAATTCATTGAGACTTACTACATTTACTTCTTGAACCAGCGCACGCCGGCAATGGTTGTGTGCAACCACTAACACTGGAAGTCCTAGATAAATGTTATTGATTGATGTGGGGCGTAGGGACGTACAATTCTTAGATTCATCATCTACCCACCGTCTGAAAAAAGTCGATAGTAAAGAAAAAAGGAGCGCAAACACGAATATGGCAGATTTCAGGAAAAGGAAGTCACATTTTAAACGGTAGACCTTTGTTATTTTACCTCGTCACATGCTTAGCATTTCTCTACAGCGGCACTTCCCCTTCCCCCAAATATCAGATTAACTAACTGATGGCATGGGTGTAGCGCTATGGTTAGAAGATTCCTTTGTTCCGTTGCGGCTGGACTCGATGACTCGAAGCTGATTCAAAAATTTCATCTTCCTGGATAGATAAATTAGTACCAGTTTTGAATTTCATGCGGGATCGCAGGAAGGCTGCGGGAAAAAGGCTGCGAGATCACAGAAGGCTCAAATATTGGAAAGTAAGTACCTAAGCCAATAAACTGCATAAGGGCGATTGAAATACACATTCTTGAAAACTTTGATGTGTGCATCAACAGACATAACACCACTGCTTTAAACATTTTGAAAGACTAGTCGACTACATTTCTCAACAACGAAACCGCAGCTGTGATTTGCACTAATGTGCATTGTGTAATGTAATGTCCAAAATGTGGTCGGTAATTAATTTTGAAAAAAAAATTACTGGATGAAAACTTAGATTCAATTTTATCGAAAAAACGGATTTTCCAGAATTATAAGCCTACCTGAGTCTATCTTCGAGCAACTTTCTGGTTTTCATGTATGGAACAACGTAAACTTCATTAGGATTGATAAATCTCAGCAAGCGAACCTTAAGTAGGATATTTTGTAGTCACATTCACAGGTTTTTTTTTACAAACTCATCCACTTATGTGGACGCAACGCAATTGTTAATGGATTAAGTTTACATATTAAAATAAAGTGGACGAAGACAAAAAAGAGAAAAAGTTGAAGGAGTGCGTACACCCTCAAATATTGTTCTTCGAAACTCGAGACGCATAGAAGTTCTATAAATTACCTTAATAAGTCTACTTCTCACCAGATGAATCTGTGGCCACTTTCACAAAAAAAAAATTATTTTTTTTTCTGTTTTTAGGCTGAATTAAGTGTCTATCTCTCGCTGCTTTGGTACCGAGAACAGCTGGACGTCATCACTTAGCGATTATGGGGGAGAAAACACGATTACACGAATTAGATAGAAGCAGAGAACAATGACTTAAATCCTTCTTAAAAGTACTGATTCCGCACATAATTTCCACATTACCAAATAAATATAGTGAGAAATCGTTTAGTTACATCTCATTGGTAATGCTGAGTAAAGCAAAACACATACCTCGTACAGACGAGATTCATGTAGGTCCATATTCGTCTGAATAGAACCGACATGGGCAAGTTCTTTAGCATCGACGAAATCCTATAGTGAAAGATATGCAACAAAAAGATGGAGTAGCTTATCCTACTAGGCATTTCGATATATGTTCAGGTCCAAAGCCTCTTTTGACTATGGTTTAATTGCATAACCTATTGCGCTTAAAGGCATCACCCCACGAATCTGAGGTAGTATGGATTTCAAGTGGGGTATTCGTACACGGGATCATAGATTATGGAGAGGTGGATGATTCCGTCCATTTCTTGCTAATTGGCGTAAAAAACGGCCAGAAGATGCGGCGTGTGCACACGGCTGGCGCGCTCCGACCAAACTTTGCAGAAAATAGCGCGCCGGAACGCTCGAAGCCGTATCTTCCGCGCCGTTTTTTACGGAAGAAATGGACGGAATCACCCCCCCCCCCCCCCTCCTTAATCTACGATCCTGTATACAAATACTCCACCTGAAATCCGTACGACCCAGATTCGTGCGGTGATGCCTTTGAAGATCTGACCCTGGTTAGCTCGCAACTCGACTAGAGCTAAAAAGGGTCTCACTTCCGACGCAACCGCATACGCAGTTGCACCATAAGCTTGGTTGTTTCGACACGATTGTATGGCAGCTGGGGTACTACTACCTTACAACTTTGCACAATTTTGCACCCGTTACTCCTGTGTACTACGAAGCTGTCTGCAATGACACATTCACTTAAACTCAGAGTCGCCTTGATTTTCATTTGCATTTGGTCCCCGATCAACGTCACACACTACTACCATCTAAAATTGTTCGAATTGCAGAGATATTCACAGAATAGTGAAGGACTTTGCAAACCACGCGCAGCGCCGAAGCGATAACACCTGGTTACGAATTATAACATATTCTACTAATACAATGCTAGCATCTTATTATTATCCGATTGTTTTGGTATGGAATAACTCACAAGAACATTCCATCGGCCCTCCTCACCCCATTCTTTCTCGGCGTTGTCCCTCACTAGATCCTCAGACTTATTTCGACTGAAAGTTAAATAAATGAAGCACTTTAATCGAAACAGATAGCTTAAGATGTAAGCATTCCTAGCCAGATGTGATCCCGGATTTTTTCTTCAGAATAATTCTAAAAAAAACTAGTTCAAAATACTTAACAATGAATTACCGTGAATTTCCGCTGAGTTCATCATTCATAACTTTGGACGTGTCGATATTGCAATTCCTGTCTGTCCCAGGATCTTCTAAAGCAATATGGGTGGTGATATCAAAGGAAGTCATAAAAGATCAGATCCTCAGTACTTTCTCCGATGCAACTATTGTCCGACGTTCCCTGCAAATGAGATGTTATTCAGAGCCGTAAGTAAGCAAAATACATAGTAACTGAATTGTAAGATCATATTAAGTTGTAATCAGATAAAGTACTCCTCAAGGCAATAAAATCAAGAATGAGCAACCACTTTGCATCTATCAGCTCTTCCGAGAAGAATAGAATACAGGGAGTTTATTGGATCTAACAGTGTTGTTTGGTTAAAGCACTGCACGAGAAGACAAACCTGTTCATTGGAATATTTCAAAGGCAATTTCAGTTTCTTTGTGTATTATCTTGCTCTGAAATGTAACATTGAGTAACTTTCACCTTCTAGGACTTCCATGACTTTCAAATAACAGGACAATTTAAATTTCAGGGAGTACGAACGCTTAAACTATCTAACACTGGCTGCACAGTGTTTTTGTTCAATCATCGCAAATCAATTTTCAAGCTCTGGTGAGAGTAATTAAATACAATTAATACGATTAAACGCAACAAATTCCTCCGACAATCTAGCTGCACGTTTGCGCTCAGATCTATTATCACGACATAAATCTCTCCAGATATGATTCGAGATGATTCACCGTTTACTCATTACTCGTTCTCTGCTGTTCGGCCAATCCCACTTCTTAATTCCTAAAATGACTGCCAAGAAACGTTTAATACAGTGACACTCGCGTAGATTGGTTTCGTAATGGGCGCAATGATTCTCGCTTCGCGGTGCCAAATATTCCAGACCGGACCGGCTAATTTTGCCAAGGCCGTACTTTTCTACATTGCCATCGTTACACATAAAGTAGTAAATAATTGCTTATGGAAAACACAAGTAACTTACTTGAAAAGTAGCCTTCATTGCTGGATCGAGAGGAGTCAATTTTTGGAAATCTGTAAGAAGCCGATTAACAGCCACGGTCAGAATTGATTTTCGCGACCTTGACCACTTTTAGGAAGAGAAAGGAAAAACGTAATTGGTGATACTATTGAATTCGATTCACTGCATGGCTCTTCATTCGTACTGCTTGATGAGCTTTTTTCATCGATCTTCCATCTGCAAAGAAGGATCACTATTAACCAGCGTTCATTATCAGGTTCAGAGCTTAGGTTCCCTAGCCTGACGTTACAGAAGTACCTAAATATCTCTGCGAACATTTAAAGAGGCAGAGGTTCAAGAAGCTAAGCCAAACCCGACGAATTTTGTCAGAAACGATAATTAGTCAATTGAACTAATACTAACCTGAGCCACTAAAAGGGATGGTTTGTTCAGTAATTAACGTAATTACGTTAATTACTAAACAAACCATCCCTTTTAGTGCCTCAAACCTGAAGAAACCTATTTAGGTTGCCATTACGACCACTTTTTTCGGTTACTCCGCAACCCCCTTTCTGTTCAACGATTATTGAATTACATATGTAATGGTAAACACGGCAATGGAAATTTTGTTTAAAAAACGTGTATGACAACGAAAAAACTCCATAGAAATTCACAGAATACGAGTGTTCCTTGATAAAAAGGTGTGTATGGCAAAAGAGCAAAAAAAAAAAACAAATAGCGAAAGAAAGAAAACTTATGGTTGGACTGATGAAGTTGAGAACGGGGCCGCCTCATTGCTGTCTTGAATTCCACATCCCTTCAAAGAAGAATTTATTGGGAATCAACTAGAAAGCTCTGGTGATTTCCTTCAAAAAAGGAACAACTAAGTGAAAAAGAGATAGAATTAATAGCTCCTAAATGAAGGAGGATGGCTACGGCCCAAGCTAGTGTGTTGACAGCGACTTGATTATCGTATTGAAACCAGAAGACTCACGTAGCGTGAATCAGCTTACATACGAGAACTTAGCTACTATTCCAAAGAGACTTAACAATCTCAAAACTGCCGGAGATATCAGAGTTTTAAGACATTTAAGAAACTTCAGTCTTAAGAAATTGTGAGGACATTTTCCTGGCCGAACGGTTCTACTGTAAGTCTCCGCAAAAAAAAACCTAGTTGTGATGTAAAACGAATGACTTTAAGAGGAAAAAAAAAACAGAATAGATAATTGATGAAACCTCTTCGCTGATAGAATCCGCGGGTTCCACAGTGGTTTCACTGTCTGTTGTTGCTGTAGGACGGGAAATGGTACCAGCCGCTTGGTTGCACGACAATCCACCTTGTACCTCAAGAGAGGGGCTTGAACTGCTTCCGTCCGCGTTGCGATACTCAGGAGGAACAATCCTGAAGATAGCAGGACCAACATAAACAAAAGTTACAATCAATTGCTGTTTTCTCTGGGAAGTACACAAAAGATGAGCAGACTTTAACTTTAACCTGTATAAAATTATAACACAACAAAAGATGCGTGGAAATTAAACCTGTATATGATTACAACACAAAGTGTACGTACATTCGGACTACATCGCGAGGATGTTGCGTTATAAACGTTAGCAGCAGATCATCATGAAGTTGTCCGCATACAATTTGACTGAAATTTGCTAGATTCATCAAGAAAAATCGTGGCAAATCCGCTTCACCACATTGTGAAAAATACCTATGATAACCACAAAGAAAAACAAAGGAATTCTGTTCTCTTGAAAAAAAAAATCTGTTGAAAAAACAAGAAAGAAACAAAGAAAAACCACAAAGAAAACAAAGAAAAGAATAAAGTAATAATCGGAGGGATACCGATGCACATAAAATCCTTTCTACTTTCTACTACACTTCTTTTAGATGAAAACTGTTGTATTAAGTGGACATTTATAGAAAAAAAAGGCAAAGCGAACATCATCCCTTCCAAGAAGTTCGCATAAACTCGCTGCTCGAATAACACTAATAAGACAACGTTATTACAGTTTCAGGAGGAACATCCAACTTTCCAGTTATTTCTTCTATGTTCCCTTCGCAACTAAACTTACAAACTTCAAAAAAAAAAAAACTCTTCCGTTCTTTTTTTCAATGGTCCGACCTCATCTTTCGGACACGTCTCCCTCATTCTGATAGCGTTCTTCCACCCTAAGCCACAATACTCTTCCTTTCTATCATTTGCACACGCTGCCTTTCACCTTTCCGTCCTCGTCGCCCCTCAATCCGTACTTTCCTCCCAATGTTGTGAACGAAAATACATATATCCATATTTTTATCCATGAGAGCTTCGCAGTCACACGACAAAAATTCTCATAAAACTAAGACATACGAATTTTAGTACGAAGTACGAAGCGAACATACGAATTCTCACATTGGAAAGTGTGGACGTGAATGTGAACGTGGGCGATTGCTCGTTGACACACTTCCGAGTCATTTTTATCCGAGATTTATTAAGTTTATTCGCTTTAATCTTTGTATGTACAAAGTCCCCACTGTTTATAGTCGCCGCCGAACCTACAACCGAGAAGTAATCCTAACTCATAGTTGCAAGAGAAAAAAAGAACAAGAACACCAGAACAGAACAAAGGAAGACCAAGAAAAAAAGGCAGCAAAAAGGTCCCAATGAGCATATGAGCGCTGTCGTCTCTTAGATCATCAATAGATCCTTTCGATCGACACAGGCGGCAAGAGCACCAATCTCTACCGTGAAGATATCGCGCCAGGGCTAGGATCGGCGACGACTGGAAATTAGTTGATATAAGCACAACCCGTAGTTCTCATCAATATTCACGAAAATTCGTCAAAGCTTTATTATTGATTTGCTACGAGAAACACATTCAGCTATCACCTGCATCAAATTTTGCAGATATTACACGAGTAGAAAAAAAAAAACAGACAGATGAACTATCACCTGAATTCGTCCTTGACCATGTTCAGAAGTCGTCGACGGACTTTTGCAAATGAATACAGGATAGCTTCATCCCATATTTTATTTCGCTGAATTGATACAGTTCTTCATAACTTTCAATTTACTACACGTAAAACTTTGTCAACGTTACCATTAATGCTACGTCAGCATCAACGCGCACGTCAATCTCTCCCATAGACTTTCTTAAATCGTAGAAAATTAAATCAAATTAATTAATTTAATTAACTAAAAAAAAAAGAAAAGTGAGTAGCATGGTAACATAACAGCATACAGACAGAGAATTAGTAGGGTCACAACGACATGAATCACGGTGCAATTGCGTACGCGGTTTCTCTCGAGGCGGTGCGTTCCAACTGCTGCTTCCACCGCGCCGTCTCGAGCGCGTACGCAAATGTACCGTGATTAATGTCGCTTTGACCCGACTAAGGGTGGTGAACATCGACTCTGGCTGCTCGCAGGGTAACAGACGGACGTGCGGCACTGTACAGCAGACTCTAGCAATTGGCTGTACAGCAGACTCTAGCAATTGGTGGTAATCAATAGGGTCGGGTCAAAACGAAGCATTTAGCGTTTAACATTTAGCATTAAGTAACGTAGTAACGTCCAAACGGCGCGATGGAAATGGCATTTGGAGGTGGGACTATCGTGAATTGTAGCGATGAGTGTCAACAAGGGTCTTCCTTCGATTTACCCCATGTTCCACCGCACCGCATCGAACGCAGCCGCTTACGCGACTGCACTGAGCTTCATGTCGTTTCGACCCGACTCCAGTACTGTTTGGCTAACAGATCTCGCGGTATTTAGTCACTAAAATCGTAGAGACGGAACTGCAGCTCCGCACGTCCGGCAGCGACTTTCCCGGCAGTCTTAAACTTTAAGAATTAGAAGGAAAAAAAACAGAAACACATATCTTAGAAAAAGATATCTTAGAAGCAAGCTTGTAGTTGTGAAGCTCGGTACAGTTTCGCAAGAGCAAGATACGAGTGGAAGTAGCTTAGGTCCCACCTCGATTGCATCAACTGGCTCCTACCGTGCCGACAGCCGCTTACGTAATTACACCAAGTTTCAGGTCATCATGATCCAACTATAATATGCGCAGAGAAACTGTTTACTCTAGCGTCTATCGTAGACTTCAGTTATAGGCATAGAAATGTCCACATTTTTTGCTGAATTCACTCCCTATTAGGCCGTTTTCATAAACTCAACGTGACAGGTGCGCGAAATACCTCAGAACAACCAAGAAAAGTTGCAGCTGCTTGCAGAGTTCCAATAGCACCAGTTAGAAAAGTGAAATAGTCGATGCAAAAAACGAGAATGCAACTTTTGGGAATAATCTTTAAACGACCAACTATGAATATTTGGAAGATCGTCTCATTCTTATCCCTCTGGCCGGTGGTGTTTCCGTTACGGTATCCATGAGACAGCAGCAAACTCGTTCTTTTGCACGCAAGCCACCGCTCCGCCCTCCGTTCGATTTCTTCTTGTTGGATACGCGCGTGTGTGCTTTACTAGGGCTGGCACCTACCCCAGCTCCTTGGATGAACTGGCGCTTGTGACCCAACGTGCGACAAAGAATGAAATCGAGAGTTCGGTGCTGCGCAAGTCTGCAGAATGACGGAAGAAGCTCTAACGCTGCAGAAAATGTGCAAACGTCCTCCTCGGGTCGTTTACTTCGATGGTTTTCTACTTATCCCTGCATTGTAAGGTCGTTTACCTTGCCATACTGCTAAGAAAAAGGCTTAAATGCTTAAGAAAAAGCTCAAGAAAGCCGCAATGAGGAAGATAAGTGTTAGCCCCGGCAGTGAACGACGAGAAGAAGATGCTTACAAACTTTCTGTTTTGCACGCAACATCGAATGCTATGGACGTTACTGCACAAAACACTAAACGTGGCGAATTGGTCTATGCGAGTGATTTACACAACTGTACCAGGCTTCAGACCGTGTTGATCCGAATATACCGTTTGGAACGTCAATTCCTATGAAGCGGTGTACTGTTCTGGACGAGGCATTCGAAGCAGAATGTTAAGAATGTTTTTAGAATGAATATTGAAATGTTTCTACTTTTAGTGTCATTGCGACGATGCTCAAACTTTATCCGTGATGAGCAGTTTTGGATTCCACTTCAAATAATTCACTGACAAGTTGCCAAGTTCCAACCTTCACAGTACTCAGCCATTGTTCCCTTTATAATGTCTCTTTGGGCCAACCTCGTATTAAATCAGTGTGTTTACTCTCGTTCTCACTGATATGATGCATATTTGTCGTCCACAGAAGTATAAAGACCTTGGCCTGCCGTGGGCGATTTAGAAACATCCTCAGTACAGTGGTGACCTCTTTACAGTGCACCAGCTTCCTCCTAACATTACTGAGCAATTCTCAAGATGCATCAAGAAGCTCTAGTTAGATCTTTATCAAATCACACCAATAAGAAACAGACAAATACAATACCCATAATACCGTCAAAAGAATATTAGCATGCAAAGAAGGCAAATTAATTCTGTAGACTAAAACTACATTCCTTGAGAATTGAGGAATTCATCAATATCAGCGACATTTGACTGCAGCAAATTCTCGTTTAATCGAACAGATTCCGTTGCCTTAAGAAGAATGATTAATTACTGTCAACTAAAATTTATTCTAGGATTCACTGCACTTTAAACATCAATCGCGAGATTTTGGCTCAAAACCTGCAAGAGATGAGGCGGGTTCATAAGCTAAAAGGTGTAATGCAGCCTTTATATGCCTATGAAAACGGCTAAATTTGCAAAACAGCAGATGTCATCAAATGTCTGACCAGGATAATCGTTGCCGGAAGGAAACACATTAGAAAGATTGAGGAGTTTTCCTGCGTAGTGATTAAATTTGCACACACATCTCGCATGGCAGAAAGCTGACCAATAATCGGGTTGCAATATACCAAACGCACCACAGCAAATTGAGGACAGAAGCGTCTGATTACTGGCACCTTATCTTGTTTCGGAAGGCAAAGTTAGAAAGAATGTGTCAAGTAATGATACTTGACGGAAATGCATTTTAAAAAATCAACTAAAAAGGAGAAACAGTAACTCCACAGGTGGAGTAGAGTTAATGCTCACGACTTTTTGCCCTCTAATGTATTTAACTTTAACTACACATTCCCAACAATTAGCATTATGAACAACTTTACCTGTTTGATAGGGCGACTGAGTGTTTGTAAATCTTCAGGTGGCAGTGTGTTGCAGAAGAAGTTCTAAATTAACAATAGACAAAATATAGGACACAGGTAAAGTATCCACAAAAACGCACCTCCACTTCCTGGGCAAAGCTTTCAGAACATTGACGTTCAATAGATAGTTTCATGCACCTCTGAAATTCAAGTCCTTGTATGCATATTAAATATGTGGACTGCTTCAATATAATGGTAAACCTTACCTGGAAAAGAGACGAATTGACCCCTCCAAATTTTTCAATAAGAGAAGCGATGTTCTCCTTGAAATAATTCCACAGGAACTGTTGTCCTACTTTACTCACACTTGCTCCATAGAACAGCAGCATGTGATCTTGAGCACGAGCTTTTCCCTGGAAATTGTGTTTAACTATCGTCTAGAAGAATAAACTGGAAACATTGGCCTGTCAAATGTGCTGGTGACTTAAAGGTGATTAGGGATAGCGTCTGAAGAAGAAAATCAGTTTTCTAGGGACTATTTTTCAAAGATTCGCGTTTCTGTTCTTCTTTCTCTCCTGCTTACACTGCTTTTTCTCGAAGTTTTTGATAAAAGTGACTTATGGTGCTGTTCTATACATCTGCAATCTTTTTCTTTCTTTCTCTTTTTCTTTGCAATCTACCTCTCAAGGGCTACCCTATTCTTGAATAGTCATGGATCTGCAATAAATTTGTTGATATCAAACCAAGGCGTGCAACTATGGAAGCTGAAAGCGATGTGTTGCTACCCTAAATACGAATGAAATTATGAGAGTGGTTTTCGGTACCTTGAAATGGTTTCAACTGGGCTGCCGTGAAATTTGAGAAAGGATGAGATGGGAGAGGGAGAGGAGGTCGTTCTCTATAGTCTTTTGTGGAGGTGGGGGTCGTTCTCAGGACCCTCACCTCTACAAAAGTAGTGTTTTTTTCTAAAACTTCTTACAGAAGTTCATGCTCATTTGACCATTACCCAATTCCAAGCTTTGAATTCTGTTTATTCATTCAGGGGTGAAAAAAAAATCAGGTTGAGAAGGGTCGAAACGACAAACGATGAAGCACGGTGCAACGTTGGAATCAAAGTGGGACCATCACGAACTGCAGCGAAGAATGGTGCTAGGTCCAAGTTCCTCCATCGATCAATGACACTACGCCCCACTTTACCTCTTCGAGCAGAACCGCTTGCGCAGCTGCACTCAGCTCGTTAATGTCGTTTTGACCCTACTATATACATATACGCCATCGTTATTTCAAAACTGCAGGTTCTTTTCTCTCCCCTAAACTAAGAAATATCTGTACCAAAACTCACATCTTGAATAGCGTACTTGAAAAGTCGCTGGAGCAGGTTCGGGTCTTGGGTTTGTGATAGCGCAGTGATGCAGTTTCTCTCAACTTCCGGAAATCCTACAGTCTCGTAAATTTGCAGTAGCTGGTTAAACGCGGACTCTCCTCCGTTTCTTACTGCATTTGTGAAAATCTGAAGGATCACTCTGTAAATGACAATTTAAAAAAATGAAAAGAAAGCGAAAATACCAACACAGAGGCGCAGGTCGGGATGTAGAGGTCGCTTTGATTCCACGTGGTCCGAAAACAAGGAGAGTGCTTTCTCAATAGTTTCGTCATGGCCAGCTCTCATTAGTCTTCCGTGTACAACAGCTCGCAAAATACCACGCTGAGAATCTTTAAGAAGATATCTTCAGTGGAAGCAAAATCACTTCATACAAGTAAAATAAAAATGGATGTTTCAATGCTCGAGTCTCGAGAGCCCGCGACGAAAAATCGCTCAAACTGGTATTATCGCACGGGAATAAAGGGAATAAATAAGGTTTCATGTTTGAATATTTTCAACAGTACAGAACCTTCGCCATCATGACAGTCCCATCCTAAGCGTGCTCCAAGATTTGCCATTACTGCTATGATGAAAGAATTGAACCTGTAGAAGTAATTTGCAGATTTGATCATTCTTCCTCAAACTGCAAAAACTACCGTTTTGAAATAGGGCCATCAACATAATTTAAAACATTTGCAAGATCCTCAATTCCTCCTGCTAGAGACTGCCAGATAATATATTCATCTTCATTTTGAAGAGATGCTAGGACGGAAAGGAATGTGGACGCTCCAGTTCGACCTGCTTGAACCTGAAACATACTATTTCAGAAACTCAGCTATATTAGAAACTAACAAAACCTCACAAGAGCAAACAGGTCGTTCACTACAGAGAATCGATCTAGAAGCAGCATATTGCCATTGGCAATATCTGGTATCATAGCTTGCAACATCTCAGGGCTATATTCCACGCGATAGAATCCCGTCGAACCAGCATTCAACTATTCAAAGAAACATTTTTGGTGGATCTCACGACATTTCAGTAAAAATGTGTCTACCTTCACCCATTCGTCCTCACCAACATTGGGCACTTCAATCTCCTGCTCAGGGTCAACAAGGAGAAACTTCCCTTTTACTTCTGCAGGATTGGTACCAACGCAGACATTTATGGGCACCTAAAAATGTCAATATCAAAATAGTTTTACTCTCTTAAGCATAAGGTTTGCTCTAGTATATGATTAATCAAAAGACATGAAGTTCGGTGTAGTTGCATTAGCGGCTGTCCTTGAAGCGATACGATGGAGCGCAACGGCCAGGATCGAGAGGGCCACTCATCACTGCAGTTCGCGATGGTCCTGTCCCACCTCAACTCCTGTCACTAGCTCCAACGCGCCATTTTCTTTGTGACCCGACTGCACCTTTCCTCTTTCGGAATGAAGGCCACTCTAGTACTGAAGAAATCGTCTCCAGACTTCCATAGCATTTAAAATCAATAAACTTATCATACATCGTGGATAATATTCTTTTCGAAGTTTAGAAGCGATAGTTGATCTTGGGATCAGTTTTGGAACTCTTGTAGAAAAGGAATTTATCATAGATATAGAATATCGCGATATAATACACAAAACCTACTCGTTGGTGCATACATAGGAGTTCATGGATAGAAAAATATCTCAAAAAGATTCGTTGTAGTGCAACGCAGTTTGTGAAAATTGGTACCAGCTTCAGTAAAGTACTGCTGTGTAGATGTACCCCCTCCAAAAAAAAGGTCGAAAGCCGCGTCGCCAAATCAACACTTCCGCAGAGCAACGATTGCAACGGCTCTATTCAGCAGGAAAAGAACGGAAAGACATTTCAAGTCTTCTAAATCAACAATCCTTTCACTAATAGCACAATCCAAGTAATCGATTTCAGATTATTTAGCTACTGGTTTCGCTATTTTCGTCTCTGATGCGAATAAAAAGCATTAAAACCTAAAACACAGATTGAGACCTGCCACAGAGAATTGCTCGTGTCCTCTCCACCATCCGCAAGGAATCTTCGTTGAGAAAGCGTCAAAATCCTGCTTGTTCCTTGTTGTTTACTACTGACAGTAACAACGGGATACCCCATTTGTTTGGTCCAACCAGACATTAACTTAGCAACATCCTAGAAACAAAAAATGACAGTCGGAAGTGATAAACCATCTGGGTATGACATTAATAGTACAACGAGACTTGTCCGGAGGCCTTGCCTAACGCTTCCCAGAGATCTAGCGTTATAGCATTGTCATATTGGAATTTTTTCAAATACAGCCGTAAGCCATCTTGGAATGTTGGTTCCCCGAGGTAGAAGAACAGCATACGATTGATGGCATTCGACTTAGCATATGTAATGTTGTCATAAATTTCTTCGAGCTCACAAGGATTGTCAATTTCAACCTGAAAGTAAATAAGGAAGACGTACAGTTGCGATAATAAAGTGCAATTCAAAACAACCTCTATTGGATGACTGTTTCGCAAACCATCGAGATTGAATCCTTGTGCTAACTCATCGTTTACAAAGTGCTCCCAGATCTTGAACTCTGGACAATTATATCCAACGAATAGGTACTCCATAAAAGAGGCAAAACCTTCTTTCAGCCACAGATCCGTCCACCATTTCTGGAAAGCAATTGAAACCTTCTCACTACATGCATGCAGTTGTAAAAATGCAAATTGCAAGTATTAATTAAGATGTTGTTGTTATCTTCAAAGGAGCGAAACAGACCATAGTAACAAGGTTCCCGAACCAAAAATGAGCGAGTTCGTGAGCTACAACGAGTGCGACACGAGATCTTTGACGAGTAGAAGATTTTGTCGGGTCTACGAGTAGAGCAACTTCGCGGTAAGTTACCAATCCCCAGTTCTCCATAGCACCTGCAAAGAAACTTCTCTGACTTTCAAAAAAAAAAAAACACAAAGCAATTCAAATGAAAGTCGGAGACAGTAGTATCAAATGAAAATGAAGTGCCCACCCATACTAAAATCAGGAATAGCAATGAGATCACATTTTGGCAGTGGATAATCTATACCAAACCAGTTATTATACCAGTCTATAGCTCTGGAAAAAAAAGAGTGGATGAATAATTACAAAGGCAGATAAGATATCAAGTAGTACATGTAAACTACATACTTAGCCGCAAGATCTAGTGAGAATGTCCCTTGGCATCGTTTTCCAGGAATAGTGTACACCCTTATTTCGGTGCCACTTTTTGAAGAAGTCTAAAATCAATGAAACCAAATATTGTGGAACGCCTTTCAAATGTATTGTGGATAACCAACCTGGATGTAGTCTAATTCCCCGACCACGAACGCAACAAGATAAGTGGACATTTGCGGCGTTCGGTCAAATTTAACACGAACTTTTTTGGCACCATGAAATTCACAAGGATCAGCACTCACAATTGGCTGAAAAAACGGTAGTGTCGATATGACGTGACATAGTATTAACTTAAGAAATAAATCAAGCTAATATAACTAATTAATAATCTATGAATAGAAAATATCAGTTAGACAAATTTTTAATCCTATGCTAATTTCATTTACCATATTGGAAAGCGCCGTCATCCCAGGATCAACAATTAGTGATATGTCGAATGTTGCTTTGTAAATTGGCTCATCGAAACATGGGAACGCATAACGAGCATAAGTAGACTGAAAGAAAATTTACTCGCAATGACAACAAGCAATGTTTTTGATCTAATCTATGAAGAGCGGAAACAAAACGAACCTCAAACTGTGTAGAGACAAGGAATTTCTCCTGATTTTGCTCGTCCTTATAGGAACTTCTGTAAAAACCACGCATTTTGTCGTTGATTTCACCGGTGTACTCGAGTGAGAGAGTGGCCTGCAAGTGCAAACCGTTTACTTTTTAAGGTAAGAGACTGAAGGCAGAAGAAATCGTCATTGTACCGTCTGCGGGCTAGCAAGAGCACCAAGGTTGAAAGTAACAATATTGAATTTAGGATCATATGAGTGCTGCAAATCCTTCATGACTAAAACGCAAAATCAGTAAGAATGTTTAATAAGCAGTACTGAAGAGTGTTGTTTACAATCAGATGTCCGACTTACCCGATCCATTTTCCAACGTCATCTTAGCCGAGTCAATTTTGATTGTCATCATGTGAAGTTTAATGACATCTGTGGCCGATAATATACGAATTTTGAGATTTAAACTTCCAGAAAATGAAAAACTGAAAACATAAGTAAAGTATATCAATTGAATAATACATTTTGGAACAATTCTTCGCCGCTGTTCAGATTTCAAAAGAAGAAAAAGAGAACTGAATCAGCATGTTGTATAATAGATATTGACGAAGCCTTGTTCGCAAATGTTGAAGCAGTCAAGCTTTGATAAATCTCATCAATCGCATTACTGAATGAATAAAAAAACATCATTGGACTTACGCAGTCATATCAGGGACGATATTTAAATCGTAGTGTTCTGGTACGGCAAATGTCGGCAGACGCTCATACTTTTCCTTCAATGGAGCTGGACAGGTCTCCATTTTACGTGCTGCAGAGAAGCTGAATGTGCGAAACACAGCAGTGTCTGAAAGATGTCTCCTTACGTACTGAGGGATAGTTGATGAAGAGCGAACATGTTTTACGGAACGTTCAGCGATAAAACACAATCTGAACTATGCTAAATGGGGAAAATTAAACTCGCACCAGTGCTGGGAAAAGCCGATAGGCGTATTCGTGGATAGCGTATGGGTGGTACTTGGCAAAGTAGTGCTGAAGGACAACACATTAAATTTCTTTTGAAGATAATTTGAGGTGGAGATACTTTGAGGTTACCTATCTTAAGGATCGTAAGCAGAACACATCCTGATTTAAAGGAATAATACCGTCACTACGCAGATTACATTCATTACTTCTACTTGACTGCTAGCAAAAAAAAGTTCTGCAACCTTTAACAGATAGGTTTTTTCTCCTGGCATAATTGTTTGAACCATAGTTCAGCTCTGAAATAGCGCAGCACTTCACCACAACCTGAAGCCTGATGCAGTTGTGTAGCTGGCCCGGCAGCACTCGAAGCGACATGGTGGAGCAGGCTATTGCGACCGATGCAGGGCCATCGCTAACTCCACTCAGATCACAGAGGTGAATGGAATTTTTCATGGTCCCAACTCGATCGCAACCGCTAGCACCAGAATAACGCTTCGAGCACGGCCGCTTATGGAACTGCCCTAGGCTTCAGACCGTCTCGATTCGTGGATCTTCGGCAAAAGGGACCCTCTTTTATCTCCGAACTCAGGTTGAAAGGAAACCACTACTGCACCGCAGTTATGTGTTCACGTGCAAACGAAACCGTTGCAGATAACCGTTTAGGCGATGTTGTACCATAAATAAAGACTTTTCCCGTAGCGCAATGTTGTAAGTCCTTCGTTATAATTCTCGACAAATGCATCATTTTTCACCGAAGTCACTACCGGTACTGATAGATGATGCGTCATAAAGTCCTTCTATTTTACTAGTGTAATCTGAACGTATCAATCATTGTTTGTCGATCGACGACTTCGTTTTCGCAGGTGTTGTCGAGTCAAAAAGATTTGAACTTTAGCGCAGTTCCGTAAGGGCCCGGTCTCAAGGTATAGCCGCTACTCATGTCTGCAGCAAGCACGGGTCCTGTCTCGATCGCAACCGCTAGATCCACCGCAACGCTTCGAACGCAGCCTGTTATGCAGGCTGCACCAATTTCCAGGTCGTTTTTATCAGACTTCATCAGTTTTTCAGCTATCTATTTTCCATTCAGATTGCCTTCTGCTCATATTTGTTTTAAAACATAGGGCACTCGAAGTAGATTTAACGTTGGTAACGTTGTGGAGACGTGACGCCTCACCCCATCGGTGAAAGCGGAACTGGTCTGGTCTAATCAATAGGATAGTCAGTTATCTCATCGAGAGAACGTGGCCGTCACTGACTTCAGGAAGAGCTTCGTTGATCTTTTTTTGGAGTCAATATGACGGGTTGCAGAGTAGGATCCTCTATATGGCAATGACAAACAAGGGAATACAAAGGGAAATCGGAAATTCTAACTAAAACAGAGACAAGAATGACTTGTAGCTAGACGCTCAGAATCAGTATTATTGACTCACTTTATGTGAATAGAGAAAGAGGAACAAATCAGCACCAAGCTTACACATAGTTCTACCGTTTTTTCACCACATTCATTTCAATTCAGAATCCTTAGAGGTTCACGAACGCGTGACTAGCCTCTACAATGACTAGGGGAAGCTAACCGATGTGTCAAGTCACCGTTTTTATCCTCCTAGACAAATCTGGTACCAATTTATTGACCCTGTAGGGATGAGAGGTTTGGTTCCCACGAGGGAGGAATCGAACCTCAGATCGATCATGCTGCAGTCACAGCAGAAGCTTTTACTGACTGCACTACGTCGTCCATATAGCAAAATAATCAAGGAAAAATCTGATAGACTTTGTCGACTAAATATATACTATAGTGTTTAAGGGAGAACGAATAATTCAGCGACCCGACCATAGCCAATAGCATGACGGGGACAAGTTCAAGGATCACTTTGAAGACTTCAGGAAGTCGGATGACAGATAGAAGAGATAAGACCTACTACCACATATGTACACAACGAAATCTTCAGGGAGTGGTTTCTACGCAGACAAAGAGAAGGGTTAAGGTGTACATTTGGGGATGGGCGGGCACTCAGCTGCACTCTTATTTCTGAATGCGAATGATTAAGTCGGGGCTCTAAGCAGACTCTAGGCGGAGCTCTAACTATGTATTAGTATTAGAGGATCTCTGACATTCATGCTAAGGCGGCTAAGAGAAAAAAAAGAAGATAGAAATCCCCGAAATAAGTGTCCCACCTCCAAGTTACACTTTACCCGGGAAGAAAATATCGCAGCTCAACAGGGATCAGGCCGGAGAAATTAGTGAACGAACGCAAGTGCAACGCTTATAGGATCCCGGGGTCCTGGGAGTCGTAGATGAAGCAAACTTCCCCACGCATACTTTTTTGAAGTGAGCTTGAACAGTGACACAGGAAAGTTATCCGTATAGCAAAGAGAAACAAAAGTCCAAGGCGGAATTCTGAATGGAAAAAGACATTAAACGACGTGGCAAGACGCTCAGCATCAATATTAATGCCCCACCTTATAAGAATAAAGAAAAGGGGACATATTGTACATTCTGGTGGTAGAGAGCTCAACCATGTTTTGACTCAACGCCTCTCGATAACTATCTGGTCACTTTCATTACGATTAGTTAAGTGAAGTTGAAGGATGATGCTTCTGGCGTTAATCAGTTCGCTTGGGATGCGCCCCCACGTTCATTTCAATTCAGAATTCGTTGAGGTTTACGAACGTGTAACTGGCCTATACAATAACTAGCGGTGGCAGGTCATTTAGCTAAGTAATCAAGCAAAAATCTATGAAAACTTAGTCGAATATCAAAATTTACAGCTATATAGTGGTCAGAGCAAGAATAAACCCTATTATCCGCACCTCTACACGATGAGATCTTCAGCAAACGACTCCTAGCTAGTCGTAGAGGCGAAAACATCGTTGATCCACGGGATCAAAGAATCGAGGGATTAGTGAGCGGACACAATCGCGACACTCATACGAGGTTCGGTGGGGTCCTAGAAGGAGTTCAGGGAAGAGGATGGAAACGATAGCGGTTCCCTTACAATATAATCGTATCCACCATAAACGTAGGAAAGGCAGCAGTGATGGAAAAAAACGGGGCGCCGAGCCGAAATGGACACAGCAGCAGGCGAGGGCAGAGACGCAGAGTGGCACTGGTCATCACGATCGTCTCGTAGCGACGCGATAAGAAATCGGAACGTCTTCTATTTACCATTGATCAGCTGATGTTTATATACATAGGTACGGGAAGTTGATAGACAGTTGATAGAAGGTTGTTGATCGCGAAAAGAAAACAAGCCGATCTTGTGCGGATAGTTTAATCTTTGGTCGGTTTTATCGTGTGAACTCTCACCTCGAACACTGATCAGGTTGGTGACGCAGTATCGCATTTTTTGTTATTACGCGAGATTTGTTTACCTACTTCGTACTTCTTCCTTGATTTTTTTTTGTTGCACAAAATGAAACAGCGTATAATTTGTTTTTCTTCCAACCTTATCTTATTGCTGTGGTATTTTGTACGGTAATTCCTTTATGGACTATTTTTTTTTCTGTTAGTTATTTGCTTTTAAAATTATTTTGTTACACTTTTCAAAACTTTTTTTCGTAGAGTCTCTAGTAAAGTTTCTGCGGCCAAATTCCTGGAAGGGCAGTCGCAAACAGAGTATAGTTGACCGATCGAAACGACCTAAGGCTTAGTGCAATTGCGTAGGTGGCTACGTTCGAGGTTGCGCAATGGAGAAACGGTTGCCATTGAGGTGGGTCTGTCGGTAGCTCCTCTCTGTAGAGAAGAGTGGGACCTTTGAGAGTCCCATCTCAATCATTATCTCTAGCACATATTTGAGCGCCGACGCTTACGCAACTGGACTAGGTTTCGGATCGAAATATAACTTACAGGAATCCTTTGTAATTTGAATCATCTATCAGGCTCGGCTACAGTGAAGTGAATTCAGACATTAAAGTTGAAACCAATCAGCAAGTTTTCTAATGGCTTCGTCTCTAGTTATATTTGAAAGCAAGCTCGGAACATCGTATAGAATAGGAGTTCAGTTAACCTTCTGAAGACATTCTTACTGGTTGCAATTATTACGTTTACTATTTCATAACCGTCCGTTGCATCAGGTACGAAAAGAGATTATGATAAGAGAAGTTTGCGGAGATAAAGGTCTACGGTTCCAAGAAGTGACCGTTCGACAACCGTACAAAAACAAGAAACTTCGGGAGTTTTTTTTTATTGATTTGCTTGAGCTGTAGCAAAGATTGGTATTGATCTAACAGCTAACGTTTTGGCGTTATTGCTTTCATCATAGCCAAGAATTAAATCAACCAAATTAATCAAAGCTACGTATTAAATCATGCCAAGATTCGAGGATACTGGAAAGTATCCTCGAATCTTGGCATGGAAAGTAGGCACTACTACGTTTTTTTCTTGTATTTAGCACGCATATCTCACTGTTAAATCATTTTATTGTTAGTTTTTATTGTTAGTTTTGCATGTGAAGCCTCCACAAGGCACTTTAGCGTGGGTAAATGCTTGTACTCTTCTGGACAAGTGTAACAGCAGAAATTGTCATTATCGTCAATATTGTCAATATTTATAATATAATATTATCAACATTTATCAGTGTCCAAAATTATAACGCATTAGCACCGTGAATATAATACCAAATCTATCACTGCTGTGCTTCTTTGCTCCTTTCTTTGCTTGATGTACGGGCAGCAGCGTATCACGAAACTGACCATATTGCGTTCTCGGTGGGAAAATATAGAGTTGGTAGTGTAGATTGCAAGCGTGGGCCAACTCAATTCTCCTTATTCATCGTGAAAAATGGGTGGGAAACGCCGTTTGTTCCTACGAGGTACGTTAGAACGCGTCACCCATGTAGACGCAAAATCCCACCATCAGTCTATTCCTTGCTTCTACTTGAATAAGCTGTGCAGTATATCGCGGTATAACCTTTCACCATTTCACTACATCCGTTCACAACAAAACAAACAACATAGTCTTTCTTGATTTACAAGAAAAATTCTATTGTTAGATATTTATCAAATCACATCAATAAGAAACGGGCAAATACAATACTATCCAAATCCATAATAATGTCAAAAGAATACTAGCATGCAAGATAGGTGAATTTTTTTGAATAAGGCTGAATTTACATTCCTTGGCTAGTGAGGAATGTGTCGATATCATTGACAATCCACTGCATCAAATTTCTGTTTAGCCGAACTGATTCCGTTGCCTTAAAATGAGATTTTATTATGCAATATCATGAAGACTATCCGGGTTATGGAAAGTTCCACAGAACATTCGGAGATTTCAGATATATTTGGGTTAAAACGACATGAAGCACGATCCAGTTGCGTAAGCGGTGGCGCTCGAAGCGGGGCGGTGGAGCGTAGCGGTTGGGATCGAGTGAGGAGACCTATCAGCACCGTTTATTGCTGCAGTTCGCGATGGTCCCATCTCGATTCGAACCGCTTCGCTCCGCCGCGCCGCTTCGAGCGCAGCCGCTTACGCAACTGCACCGAGCGTCATGTCGCTTTGACTCACTATAGATAGTACACTATTCTATCAATCTCTATTTGATACTGGAATCCGGATGACGTTTGCTTTATTCACTAGTTAGAGGATTTGATATCCCAAACCCAAACATAGTATCTTTGTTCAGGTTAGTTTTAGTTTTTAGTTTATTTTTTCGTACTGTTACAGTACCAGTACTGTAGGTGCTGGCTTTTCAGAATGTCACCAAACACTAGCTAGTAAACAACGGAAGAAAAGTGGACACCCAGTAACGACAACCAGTGCATTGCGCGGACTTATGACCCATAAGAAGAATAATTTTACCTGCTTAATAGGTCGACTGAGTGTTTGTAACTCTTGCGGTTTTAGGCTCTTACTGAGAAAACTCTAAA
Source organism: Necator americanus (assembly GCF_031761385.1). Taxonomy (NCBI): domain Eukaryota; kingdom Metazoa; phylum Nematoda; class Chromadorea; order Rhabditida; family Ancylostomatidae; genus Necator; species Necator americanus. The sequence continues at coordinate 36,169,459 of NC_087371.1, read as the reverse complement.
TAACATCAATCTCAAATCAATAATGCCATAGTACAAAGATGAGTGTTGTGCGTATACTAACCTCCACTTCCGTCGCAAATTCTTCTGAACATTGTCGCTCAATTGATAGTTTCAAGCATCGCTAAAATTTGTATTTTTTTAATGAGAGAATACAATTAGAGTAATTTAGAATAATGAATAATTAATTAGATTAATAGATAATAGATAATTCCTATGGAGAATATTAAAAGAAAGTACCGTACCTGGAAAAGAGACGAATTAACACCTCCAAATTTTTCAATGAGTAAAGACATATTCTCTTTGAAATAATTCCATAGGAATTCTTGTCCGATTCTACTTATGTTTGCTCCATAGAACAACAACATATGATCTTGAGCACGTGCTTTTCCCTGAAAAATGTGTTGAATTCTATGTGTATGCACTTTTTTTAGTAAAATAAATGTGAATGTTTGCTACTTTGTGTTTTCTGCCAGTTGAACGCACATGTATTGTGATATAGTCGGTTTACAACGACATGAAGTACGGTGTAATTGCGTACGCGGCTTCTCTCGAGTGCTTGGGAGCGTGCTGGAACCTTTGCTGGCACCAAACATCGCTACAGGTTGTCATGGTCGGTTCCAACTGCTGCCTCCATCCCGCCGTTTCCAGAGCGTACGCGAATGCACCGTGTGCTTCATGTCGTCTTGAACTGGTAAGATATATAGTCGGGTCAATACGATATGAAACACGAGTGTAGTTGCGGTGCATTTGCGTACGCACTCGAAACTGCGCTGTGGAGGCAGCAGTTGGAACCGAGGTGGGCCGGTCGCCAACTGCAGCGATGGGTGATGCCAGCAAGGATTTCACCACGCTCCCAGCCACTACGTTTCACCGAAGCGCCTCGAAAGAAGCCGCGTACGCAATTGCGTACGTGTTTCATGTCGTTTTGATCCTACTATAAGATAAAAACATTGGAAGTTTACGGAAAAAGTAGCAGTAATTCCTGGCTTCGGCAATGAAGCAGGTGCGGTGGAACATAGCGGTTTGGATCGAAGGGACCTTTGCACACATAACTCATTGTTGCAGTTCGCGGTGGTATCACCTCGATCTCAGCCCCTGACTCGAAGGTAGTTTCGAGCGCAGCCGCTTACGAAATTTCACAGAACTCCATGTCGTTTTGAACTGACTATTTATGTAGACGTGGGTGTAGGAGAAATCCCACCACGTTGCTTATGCTCAAAGGTGCATGAAACGTCGCGTCGTTAATGTATGTTTCACTGGCGAAAAAAAATTGAATTTTTGACTACGTGAGGTTTCACCATATTTTTCATCAAGGATGAAAAACGCGAAGAAATGCGTTGAAAATGGATGTGAACATGCGAGATCAATTAATATCAGATAATACTAACAAATAGTGGAGTGGTTCCCAGATGGATTTCTGAGATCAGAGATGGATTTCGAACTGCTGAAGACGAGTAACTGGCCAAGAAGTAGGCGGTAACTCACATCTTTGATGGCGTATCTGAAAAGTCGCCGGAGTAGGTTGGGGTTTTGTGTTTGTGACAGCGCCGTCATACAGTTCCTTTCAACTTCCGGAAATCCTACACCCTCGTAGATATGTAGTAGTTCGTCGAACGCTGTTTCGCCTCCATTTCTCGCCGCACTCGTAAAAATCTGAAGCGAATACTGATACGAAGATGTTGAGAACTTCTGATCATTCCTTTAGAAAAAAAAAGAAGAAAGGAAATTAACAAAAAGGCGCAGATCCGGATGTAGAGGTCGCTTTGATTGTACGTGATCCGAAAACAAGGAGAGTGCTTTTTCAATAGTTTCGTCATGACTAGCTCTCATTAGTCTTCCATGAACGATAGCTCGCAAAATACTACGTTGAGAATCTTAAAGAGAAATTTTTAGTGAGTATCATCAGTGAGGAAGCACTTCAGCAGTGCTACACCTAAGCAAAAAAGAGAAAAAATAAAAGAATTTCATTTTTTCTATTTTTTCTGAAATAAATTGTTCAAGTAATACGGTACCTTCGCCATCGTGACAGTCCCATCCTATGCGAGCACCAAGTTTTGACATTACAGATATTACGAACGAATTGAATCTGTAAAACGTATGGCTCGTTAAAAACTAAAAGATTTTGAACCCGTCAAATTGAGCTTTTCTCTGGATCTAATTTGGCAGCAACGAAACCAGTAACTGGCTCATTTTCCGTCCTCGGATTTTTCTTCGAAAATAAGTTGCATAACTTGAACTAGACATTTTAAGAAGAAACTCATTAGGGTAAACTTTTAGTGCTTTACTAACTCATACAAAATGTGAGCGTAAGTGAGAGTTGAAGTCAAAGTCGCCAAAGGAGTAGAAAAAAAAACTACAAGGTGGACAGACAGGAATGCAAGCGATAGTGTTGATAGTTCTAGTGCCATCATAGGATCATGGGTTTTTCTGTCGATGCAGTACTTAAAGGCATCACCCCACGAACCTGAACAGGTATGAATTTCAGGAGGAGTGTTCGTATACGGGAACGTAGATAATGGAGGGGAAGATGATTCCGTTCATTTCTTCCTAATTGCCGTAGAAAACGGCCCGGAAGATACGGCTTCGAGCGCTCCGGTGCGCTATTTTCTACAATGAGTTCGATTGGAGCGCGGCAGCCTTCTGCACGCGCCGCATCTTCCGGGCCGTTTTTTACGGCATTTAGGAAGAAATGAACGGAATCACCTTCTCCCCCCTCCTCTCCATAATCTACGATCCCGTATACGAATACTCCACCTGAAATCCGTACCACCTCAGATTCGTTGGGTGATGCCTTTAATTTGATGCTTTTTTGTGAGTTTAGCGGTGCGTAAACCAATTTGATGCAATAAAATTGTTTTTGAATGTCTTAACAACATTCTGGAACCTATCTTTAAAATAGTTTCGTACAATAAAGTTCCAACTATCAATGGCTAATGACTGCCAAACAATGAACTCTTCTTCAAAGCACTGCCCGGCAATGGATGCGTCAGCTCAATACCGGCTATCTGACGGGGTCTTATCGTTGAAAGGATAAAGGGCCTGGTGTTAATCAGTCCACTTGGGGTGCGCCACCGCGTTCATTTCAATTCAGAATCGTCTGAAACCGTTTACGAATCCTCTCAAACAATTCTGGTACTAATTCATCGACTTCGGAGGGATTCGTAAGGACAGCGGAACCTCTTACAGACTGCGCTACACCACCCCTCTTATAGTTCTACAATTCAAAAGGAGCACTTTCGCAGCGTTGCTGATTTATGTACCAATCAATTCCAGGACACCGTGCATTTCTCTCTCTTCACGCTTGATAATGTGGGCCTCGGGAAGAATACGTTGATGAAACAGTTCAAGTAGTTTTCTTGTTAATTTTTCTTTTTTTTTCTGGTTGGAACTGCAAAAGTTACCGTTTTGCAATAGGACTATCAACATATTCCAAAACATTCGCAATATCCTCGATTCCTCCTGCTAATGACTGCCATATAATGAACTCTTCCTCATTTTTTAGAGCTGCAAGGACGGACAGGAATGTGGAAGCACGAGCTCGACCTGCGTGCACCTGGAGCATACTATTATTCTATGAACTCTTCAAACTTAAGATAAAAATAGAACAAAGTAAAATATACAAAAAACATATTAAAAAATAAAATTGAAAAAAAATATATAAAATAAATAGAATATAATTAGATAAAATAAAAGGACTAGAAGTTAATAAAAACGCACAAGAGCAAACAAATCGTTTACGACAGAGAATCGATCAAGAAGTAACATTTTCCCGTTGGCAATATCCGGTATCATTGCTTGCAACATCTCAGAACTGTATTCCACTCGATAGAACCCCGTTGCTCCGGCATTCAGCTAAGAAATAAATAAATTTTATACGATATTCGTAGTGGCTTAACAATTTGGGAATACACTCACTTTTACCCATTCTTTTTCTTCAACATTAGGCACTTCAATCTCTTGTTCTCGTTCTATTAGAAGGAATTTTCCTTTAACTTCCTTCGGATTCGAACCAACACAAACATTTACGGGGATCTAAAGGGGTTTGAAAGATCACGATCACTACTTTCAATATTTTCCCTCTTCTTGAAAAAATCATATAGTCTCGTACCTGCCAAAGTGGATTCGACGAATCCTCACCTCCATCGGCAAGGAATCTTCGTTGAGAAATCGTTAGAATCCTGCTTGTACCATCTTGCTTGTCACTTACAGTAACAAGAGGATATCCCACCTGTTTGGTCCATCCTGACATAAGCTTGGCGATATTCTGGAAGCAGAGCCATGATTCTTGAGTTATTTGACTTAATAATACTGATTACTAGACCCATGATTCTATGGTAAACTAATCACAGAATGAAAATAGTAGAATAATAAAAAAATAATAATAACACCAATAATAATAATAACAATAATAATAATAATAACGACAATAATAATAAGAATAATAATAATAGCAATGAATAATAATAATAGTAATAACAATAATAATAAAAGAAGAAGAGGTATTTAATAGAGTGTGCCCCTCTTCTGGATTAGCGTCCGCCAGGAATAAATTCGACCATTAAGGTGGGGATTCTTTTGCGGAAAATCTTCAGAATTTCCATTTTATTTCAAGAAATTCTTGCTGGCGAAATTACTCTTACATCTGACGCGGCGCCTTTGTCTCGTTCGAATAGCCCGCTACTAAACGAGTGAGGAAAATTGTGAGTGACGAGTCACGTAGGAGAGTTGAAGACAGTCAGTTACGCTTCAGGCGCAGTTCTATTTTATAGCAATCTTAACTCTCCAGACCACACCATCCTAACAATCCTAGCATTAATATCGGTTCAGAAGAGGTAAGACCTGTCCGGAAGCTTCTTGCAGTGCATCCCAAAGATCAAGTGTGACAGCGTTATCATACTGGAATTTCTTCAAGTACAATCGTAATCCGGTTTGAAATGTTGACTCGCCCAAATAGAAAAACAACATTCGATTAATAGCGTTCGATTTAGCATAGGTGATGTTATCATATATTTCTTCCAGTTCACAAGGATTATCGATTTCAACCTGAAAATGCAAAAAATAAGAAAGAGACAACGAAAGAGTACCTCCGTCAAGTTTCCAATAAAGATTTTAATTTTTAGTTTACCTTTTTTAGTTTAGTTAGCATTCCTAGGTCATTTTTAGTAGTTTATTTTTTATTTATTATTACTTTATCATTTTTATTTTTAGATTTTTAAAGTTCTAAAGTTTTTCTTTTTCGAGGTTCAGATTCATCACAGTGGGTCATAATAGTATCTTAAAACCAGTGACTTTTGAATTGACATGTTTTTCTGGAAAATATTTTCAGAAACATTTCATTAATCACAACAACGCTATTAATAGTAGAAATTACTCTATTGGTGGAATTAACTTGTTAATGGATAACATTAATATTTTGCAGGAACTCTGTAACTCAAAGAAAAACCTTTAAAAAAAACGGCATTAGAGCGCCTTCACGTAAACGAACCTCTATTGGATGACTATTTCGCAAACAATCCAAGCTGAAACCTTGTGCTAACTCATCATTCACAAATTGTTCCCAAATCTTGAATTCTGGACAAATGTTACCAACGAATAGATATTCCATAAAGGAGGCGAAACCTTCTTTTAACCATAGATCTGTCCACCATTTCTAGAAATAACGCTCGAATTTTTTTCTTAATTTATTTCTTAATTTAATTTGATCTAATTTTTTTTCGCATACTATACATAAAGCTGTACCCACAGCTAATTATTGGAGTAGATCCGAGAGGGCGAGTGTCGTTATTACCACAGAGGCACGCAAGAACTCGCAACTCGAACAAGAAAAGAAGAGATCGATGCAGCTTGCCACAAATTTGGGATTTGTAAGCCAAGTTTGCAATTTTAGCCCATTGGGATCTACCATTAAAGGACTACTACTTCTTTTTTTTTAATTTAGTTTGATTTTAATTCCCTTTGTTAATCTGATAATGAAATGGACAGCACATCAATGTCCTCCAGCAGTCATTTTTGGCATCGCTGTTGAATTTTTTGTCTGTTGTTTTTGATTATTTGCTTGTTTCTTGTATTTTTATATGTTTTTTTGTTCTTCCTCTGTATTTTTCTCTTTCATGAAGTTCCCAAAACACAAAACTTACCATAGTGACAAGATTTCCGAACCAAAAATGAGCAAGCTCATGACCGACAACAAGCGCCACACGAGATCTTTGACGTGTTGACGATTTTGTTGGGTCGATGAGTAGAGCAACTTCACGGTACGTCACTAATCCCCAATTTTCCATAGCACCTAGAAATGAGTCCCTTTGATTGCTTGAAATCACACACACATCATTCTAAATGATGGTCTGATATCATCAAAATCCCGTAGAAATATGGTAGGGTCAAAACGATCGCGGTGCAATTGCGCACGCGATTTCTTTCGAGGCAGCGCGGTGGAGCGTAGCGGTTAGCAGCGCAATGGGACCCTTGCGACGGTCCCACCTCAGTTCCAACTGCCGCTTCCCTCGTGCCGAGTTTCGAGCGCGTACGCAAATGCACCGTGCTTCATGTCGTTTTGACCCGACTATAAAATGGTATGAGCTTACCCATACTGAAATCCGGAATAGCAATGAGATCGCATTTCGGAAGTGGATAGTCTATACCAAACCAATCATTGTAAAAATCTATTGCTCTGTGAAAAATAAAAGTTGGGAAATAAAATAAAAATCTAGCAAAGACTGGTGATGTGACCGTTTTTGAGCAACATACTTAGCTGCAAGATCCAATGAATATGTTCCTTGACATCTCTTCCCGGGGACAGTGTATACCCTTATTATTGTACCACTTTTCGAAGAGGTCTAAATTAATTAATTTATTTATTTATTGTGCTCAATGACGTATCAGAAGGATGTGACAACGATGAGTATAAATAAATACAGAGAGTACAGCAAAAAGAATGGAATGAGCAGGGATTAGTCTCGTGTACGATTCCGGAAATTTAAGAAAACTTACTTACTTAGAACAAGAAACTGGTATAGTTGGGAAATTCGAGGAACAATCTTGGGTTCAGTGTGTAGACTAGGATTATAAGAGTGGTCTCGCTCAATTTTTCCTAGTAGTCCTGAGAAACGGCTTTTACGTACCCTTAGGAAGGACTGCAGGGCAAAGTGCCGGGGGCACTCAGTGGCGCCCTTATTTCTGGAAGTAAATAATCAAATCAATTGGGGCCCTAAGGCCTAAGCATTGTTCATAGAGGATCTATGACATGTACACTTAAGGTACTAGGAAAAAAAAGTAAGTTAGAGTTTCGGGAAATAAGAGGGTCACTGAGTGCCCCCCCCCCCCTCAACGACATTTTCCCCAAGCTGGATTTTTTTTTTCTGGAGGTACGTAAAAACGCGAAACCCTTGGAAAAGCTCCGCTTCACTCAACGGTTTAATCAGTTTTTACTGTTTTTACTTGATCAAACTGTTGAGGAGCACTGATTCTTTATTGCTCGCAGTGGACGTGGACCGTGCGACGAAGGCGAGGCGTTTCCACGTATCTCGTGGGGAAAAACACCATTTCCCACGTCATTTTCCAGGACGATTAGGGGAAACTGAGCCTGGCCACATTCATATTTGTAATTCACACTCTGAACTCTCTGTTTCTCCACAGGTTTCCGAAAAATACCTCAGTTCCGTGATATTCTGCCTTTGAATCTCAAACGCTACGTGGAGCGACATTGCAAAACTTCTTTGCACAAGTATAATTGTCCTTATTTGGGTTCTTCTTGAGCTACGTGATGTTTAAGGCTCACAATGTTTGACTTTTCTTTACAAGCAGAAACTTAGCACCATTTGTTGCGAAGACTAAGATTGGGCCCACGATAGGTGAGATACGGCACCACATTGACTACAGTAGGTTGAAACCGGCATGAACCAGGTGCAGTCGCGGAAGCAGCTGCGTTCAAAGCGGTGGGGATGAAGTTTAGTGGTTAGGATCGAGAGGGGGCCCTTGCTAGCGCCACTCATCGCTGCAGTTCGCGATGGTCCCACCCTATCTCGGGCCCTAGCTCCACCGCACCGATTTGAGCACAGCCGAATACATAACCTCATCGAGTTTCATCTCGTTTTGACCGGACTGTCCCTCCCTGGAATCCCTGCTCTCATTTTGATTAGAAATGTGAAAAAATGGAAAGTTCCCCAAATTCAAACTTCTAAAGCTTTCACAATAACTGTTAAAACTCACATTGGTTCAGCAAGAGTAGACCATTTTCAAGCTTGAACCAACCTGAAGATAATCCAATTCTCCAACCACAAAGGCGACAAGATAAGGAGACATTTGCGGTGTTCTGTCAAATTTCATCCAGATTTTCTTCACACCATGAAAATCACATGGTGTAGCAGTTATAACTGGCTGAAAATAATCCCGTACAGATAGAAGAAATACATATGGGAGTATGAGGGAAGCATTCTTCAATTTTCCCTGATCGCCCTGAAAAACGGCATTGGAAACAGCGTTTATTCCCACGAGACACGTGAGAACGCGCCCCCTTTGTACCCGTGCCCCGTGCACGAGCGTGCGGTCGAGAATCAATGAGGTGTCTTCATCCGTCTATTCAGGTAAAACCAATGAATAGGGTACTGAGAGAAGTGGATCATGTACAAATATAGGGGGTTGTAAGGTGCCTTGTAGGAAATAAAGTGGTTCCCACGCCGTTTTTCAGGATGATTAGGGGGAATTGAGCATGAATACGATCATACATACGTACTCTACACCTCCTAACATTATTTTTTCATAGTAAAACCCCAGTGCCGTAGATTTCTTGTCGTGCTGCTTTTAGTTTTTATCATATTTTTATTTACTTTTTTATTTCTTATATTCGTAAGCCACCACTCTGCTCGAATACCTCAAGCCCAGCACACATTTGTTTACTGTTGTCAATCTCTCAACGAAACAACATTTAAACAAAAACATTTTGAAAAAAAATACCATGTTCGATAATGCAGTCATTCCAGGATCAACAATTAACGATATGTCAAATGTCGCTTTGTAAATAGGTTCATCAAAACATGGGAACGCATATCGAGCGTATGTGGACTAAAAGGATGAGTTGAATGAACTAGCACCACATAGATTTGTTGACATTATTGAAATAATATTTAGTAGAATCCAAGACAGACCTCGAACTGAGTGGATGCGAGAAATTTCTCCCGATTCTGTTCGTCTTTGTAGGAACTTCTGTAGAAGCCACGCATTTTGTCATTTATTTCTCCAGTATATTCGAGTGCAAGAGTAATCTATCAAGTAGTAGTTGCAAATAGTTGTGGTTTTGTCATAAAATCACATGGAATCGTAATTATACCGTTTCTGGATTAACTTGTGTACCAAGTTCAAATGTGACAATATTGAATTTAGGGTCGTAAGAATGATGCAAATCTTTCAACACTGCAGAAGAAATTAGTAATTTCAATTCATAATCTGATAATAATAATTACTAATAATGATAAATGATAATAATAACAATAATTTGGTAGCATAAGGTTTTTTTTTTAATTTCAACTTACCTAACCCATCATCTAACGTCACTTTTGCTGAGTTAATTGTGATGGACATCTGGTGAAGTTTTATAACATCCGTTGGGGAAATTATTCGAATCGTTAAATTTAAACTTCCAGAAAATGTGAAACTGAAAACAAACGAACAAACAGAATAGGATTGATTTAGTGTTTACTTTTTTTTTTATTGATTAGACGTTGAGTTGTAGAAAAGAGGGCTGTACGCTGAACGCCTAACAATGGGAGCTAGAGAGGGTCATTTATTTAGCACAAGGAAGGATCAACGAAGTCTAGCTGCGAGATTACCTACCCTCAATTTGACGTAGGCACGGATGGGTGACTCCTGGAACATCGTCTACAGTAAGAAGCTAGAACACTGTTTCAGTACTTCTGGCCAAAGCTATGCCAGAGCGGAGAACTTTACGGATGTATTCTACTTGCAGATGAGGCGTAGAAGTCGCCGGCGTCGCCGTTTTCGAAAGTACTCGCAGAGGCTGGTCTTCGATTCTTTGAGCATCTTGTAAAAGCAGTCTCAGATCGCCTCGTCCAAATTGTCTTGAGTCCCAAAACGCTACTGGTCGTAAAAGAAACTTTTGGACGGAAGTGGTAATAGAAGGGGCAATTGAGGAGAAAAATGAGGGCAATTTGCATTGATGAGAGGTTCAGGCGAGGCATAGTTCTTTTTATAGGACAGCGGTGAGCGGATACTTCGTGTGGGAACTTATGGGAGTTTTAATCAAAGATTAAACAGGATGTATCTACGAATACCGAGGGACGACAAACCTTGACGAAGATACGTTATGGATACGTTAATGTTCATACTCGGCGTCGAATATGCGCGTCACTACTGTTTCATGACTGTTGACCGAGCACTACAGCAGATGGCAGCGTCTGAGGACTAGATAGCACTCGCTCAGTGATACGGTAACGAAAGAGGAAGCTCCGGGAGGTTACCTTTTCGTACTGATAGGTGCTCGGCTTTCTTCTCGGGCAACTTTCGTGGTTATGAGATTTGCACTGGTTGCATATTTTCCCGTGTTGGAGTGCATCGACGCCGAGTTTCCATGGATTCAACGCGGGAAGAGAAATGCAGACGCTACGTTGTTGTTTGTGAACTTTAATGGAAGGGTAGGTACGTATATATACATCGCAATTCCAGGATATTCCAATAGTTATTCCAGTTGTTCAAAACAGAAATCTTAGCCGAGCATTTTGCGTCTCCACGGTTGCGTCTTCGATAAGAGAGAATTTGATTGAAGTGATTGCGGTATTGATTGAACCGATTGGATTCAGTATTAGCTGAAAATGAAATCGCAATCATTAATCAGAATTCTCATTCCAAACTACGGTTGAGTATAGCGGCAGTCTGGAAGAGGTTTTAAAACCCAAATCAATTTTTTCTCTTTAGATTCTAGCTCAGCGCGTTTTTAAGATCGTTCAGCGACATAGAGGCCCAGCCTTCCTATCCTGGTAATAGTGAATCGATAGTAATTCCCGCAGACCGGCGAACATAATCCAGGAAAATTCAAAATTTGGTTCAAATTCTAGGGATAGTTTCCTTCTTGAAGCTAGCAAGGGACTCCCATCAATCCTTCATCTTCTTGGCGTTATATCTTGCAACTGTAACTTGCTAAAAAGATGATGAGTTTAAACTCACGAGTTCATATCTGGAATAATTTTCAACTCATAATGTTCTGGTACAGCGAATTTGGGTAAACGTTCATATTTCTCTTTCACAGGACAAGCTTCTGCCATGTTGTGTCCGTGGTTTGCCTGGATTTGTGCAACGGTCAAACGAGAGAGCACCTGCCCGGATGAAGAACGCTCAAAAAGTGAAGTTACCAGAGAAGAGTGGAATCTGTTGGAGAAAACGAAGTGATATAAATGATATTAAATTAAAATACCAATCCTTATCACTTTATCATGTCCTTATCATCGTTATTCTTGTAAGAACATGCTTACTTCACTATAAATACATGTTAATTAATTAATTAATGTTAATTCAACTAAGGCATTGTCTAAATAATCTCCAAGTCCTCTCTTCTTAATATTCCGGCATTTTGAACTGGATTTATATTTACTTATTGTGCCTACGAGGTGTTGATGAATCCTTATTAGTGCTCTGATACATTGGCAGGCTCTAGTAAGTCATGGTTTATTATATATGTGATTCAACACCATGGTGCGAACAGCTTTTTCAGGATCAGATCGTAATGGACGATCTGAAATAGACCAGGCACTTGTTAATAAACCACAAACGATTATTATTATTTAAAATGGAACGTATTGGATCATTCAAAGTGGATTAAAGGGATCACCCCACGAATCTGAGGTGGTGCAGGAGGAGTATTCTTATAAGGGATAGTAGATTATGGAGAGGGGGGTGATTCGGTTCATTTCTTTTAATCACCGTAAAAAAGGCCCGGAAGATACGGCTTCGAGCAATCCGGCGCGCTCCAGTCGAACTCCTTGTAGAAAATAGTGCGCCAGAACGCCCGAAGCCGTATCTTCCGCATCGTTTTTTAGTTTTTAAGTTTCCCAGCCACATGTACTTTCGGGTCAAGTCAGTGTTTTTACCCTCCCAAACAAGTCTGATGTAAATTTATCGACCCGGAGGAGATAAAGGGCTTGGTGAGCACTAGAGCGGATTCGAACACGTGATCGATCGTGCAGGAAGCGGAACCTCTAACCACTATACTACACCAGCGCAAACTTATACACATATATAGTATAAAATTGTATTAGCCAAGTAGAAAATGGGCGATTTGTATATTTTTCATTCTAGGTCCTCTTATTTCTCTATCACTCCGTGTACTGTCATGGATAAAGTTTCCCAGCCACATGTACTTTTGACAATCTCTATAATCCTATGTGCCAACAGTTGCGGACACCGGATGATGAGACAAAGCCAGAACTAGTGAAACAACTGTAAAACTGGTTACATTTTCCATATTCCCTAGAAATGCTACATTGTAATAAAATGTCACTATTATTTCAAATATTACTCGTTTTCTCTTTGGCTTATTTCTTATGGAACATCTACAACAATGATCTACTACTACTTATGATGTGTAAAGACACGAAATTCAACACGAAGACAACAGGTAAGATGCCACTTTTTTTAAAATGATTTATGGATTTTTTGATGATTTTTTTCAATGATCCTTATGAAGAGACAACTGTTACAATTACTGTTACAATTATAAACTGTATACAATTTTTTCAATAATGTTACTGAGAAACCAAATTCAGTATTAGTTGCCAGCAAACTCGAGCCACCATTTTTGTGCCCGATCCTTCCCAGGATAAAATATATGCATCTATTTTCAATTTTTTTGAATCTGCTGTTTTTTTGATTCCACAAAAAAAAAAGAACTTCTTGGATATTTGACATTCTGAATTGCTAACCTTCTGGGATTTTTCGGCATCAACAATGGTTATGATTTGGATTAAGGCTGGATTCATTCTGACCTGGGTTCATTTTGACTCGATCAAATCCAATTCTATAGCTAACAGCGGAGAAAATATGTTTCCTTATACAATAAGATCGACAATATCGATCGAAGTTATAGCTGTCCTAAATTTTTCAATTTTCATATTTTATTTTTTTTTCAGTATAATCCTAAAGTGGTGGTGAGATTGCAGCAGTCTTTAAAGTGTAATAAAAAAAGGTAGATGTGAGCAGGTTCTATCTAATTTTCAGTGGCATCGTAAATGTTTTTCCACTATCGACAGGGAACATTATCCGATATCATTACCTTCCATCCATTCCATTTTGACGTTCGAATTTGGCGAGATCGGCCCCTGGGTAAATGATTGGGCTTCTACCAGCATCGTAGGGAATCCTTCCACTATGGCTTACATATAGATCTCGCATGAGACATCCACATTTTTCCGTTAACCATGCTAGTGAATAGGTTTTGAACGAATTTTACTCGAAATTTTGTTTTTTTTTTTTTTGGAGTTGATTGCCAATGCTGCGCGCTGCAGGGGATTTATTGAGCGCTGTGTGTTTTGCATGACCAAATATTTTTTTCAGGATATGGGCAATCAGAAGTGTTTTATCCCTAACGATTGATCCACATTATTTATAGCATGAATGTCTCCAATGGGCTGCTTACGAAATAAAACAGTAAAAACAAAACAGTAACAGTAAATAAACGAAATAGTAAAGAACACAAAAATAAACAATGATGGTGAATGATAATTAAAATGTTAACAATAAGTAACAATAGCAAAAAATAATAATAAATATAAGATAGTACAATATAAATACAATCCCATGAACATATATAATGCAACCAATATAAAAAATAATTGTAAAAACAATAAATTCGCGTAGCACAGCTCTCTATACTCAAATTTCAGAGCATTTGCATGGTGAAGTAAAAAATACCAACGACATCTAGCGGATTATCTCAGATCCTGCCCGGCAAATGCAGAAGCACAAAGGATAAAGTTTCTGGCGTTAATCAATCCGCTTGGGATCCGCCACCACGTTCACTTCAATTCAGAATCGTTTGAGGTTTAGGAACGTGTAACTGGCCTATACAATGACTTGCGGTGGCTAGCCGATGAGTCAAGTCGGTGTTTTTATCCTCCCAGACAAGTCTGGTACCAATTTATCGACCCCTGGAGGGATGAAAGGCTTCGTGAGCACTGGGACGGATTCGAACCTCTGATCGATCGCGTAAACAGCGGGACTTGTAACCGAGCCGCCCCCAGCAAAGGCAAAAGATGAAGTTCAGGATGTGGGTGCTTCACGTCGGCAATGTTTTTGAGTAAGTGAAGAGAGTTGTAAGTTTTTGCACAGCAGTCATCGTGAAGACTTGATTGTGACTTTTGATATATAAATACACGGAACCTGGAACCTGAATCAGAGAGTGAATCCACAAAAAGACAGGGGGAGGAGAGTGGGAACTCTGAGGAATGCGAAAAAAATGTGAAGGAGCGAAAACTTTAGGGCCTATGTAGTGCAATTATTATGTACTAATATATATTATGTATATTATGTAAATATTTACTAGTATATAAATAAATCGAATAGTATATATTTAATTTTAAATCTGTTATAGTACATATAACATATAGTATAAATATTAAGATAAAGACGAATTTAATCGTTTGTTTTTGATGTTTTTGTTGTTTAGTGTTTTTTTTTTGTTTCCTATGATGCACGAATACGCCCTCTTTAGCAGTTGAGCGGTAAAATCATGCACATTTTCTTGCCGTCAACATTTAATTATTTGCACCTTTCAAATTTATAGAATGCTGAAATGCTGGCAAAGTTTCTTTTACAGCTGTTTCTCTCACTGTGCCACATTCTGAAAGTATTAATTTACTCCATTACTGTATGGGAGAAAACACATCGAAGTGCGTACCTCCACTTCTCAGTTTTAGGAACGGATACAAAGTGGGTTCCTTTCGATTTCCTCTCTTACTTTTAATAACTTTCATAGCTTTTAATGGACATGTAGTCAATTTATTAAAGGCATCACCCCACGAATCTGAGGTAGTATGGATTTCAGGTAAAGTATTCGTATACGGGATCGTAGATTATGGAAAGAAGGTTCATTTCGTCCATTTCTTCCTAATTGCCGTAAAAAACGGCCCGGAAGATACGGCTTCGAGCGATCCAGCGCGCTATTTTCTACAATGAGTTCGATTGGAGCGCGCCAGCCTTATGCACGCGCAGCATCTTCTGGGCCATTTTTCACGGCAATTAGGAAGAAATGGAAGGAATCACCCTCTTCCCCATAATGTACGACCCCGTATAGGCATAACCTACCTGAAACCCGCACTCCCTCAGATCGTCCAATGGACCTTATCCCTAAAAAGCTGCTCGCACCATGGTGTTAAATCACATACGTAATAAACCGTGACTTACTATGGCTTGTCGTGTATCAAGGCACTAATAAAGATTCGTCAACACCTAGTAAGCACAGCAAGTAAACATAAATCCAGTTACGGAGGAGATTTCTAATTTTGTGTTATTGAACAACTAATAAATAGGTAGATTATCGATGTCACGATGGTCATAGGGATACACAGCAAAGCAGAAGGAGCGAGCCCGTCTCTTGAAGCCGTCCGCGTCTCAGGACAGGCGCAACGAGGACTTTGGCCCGCGCTTCCCCCTGTGCGCCACCTTGGGACCCGACAACGTTCGCTTAGTGTTTAGCTTGGCGTTCAGTCGGCTGTCATCTCTCTAGTTGGAGTGATCCGTGTAAGGAAGGGTCGTATAGTCTGATCAAAATGATCTGAAGATCGGAGCGCAGTTGCAGCGTCCCAGCGCTTGCGCGGGAAGCGGCACAGAGCAGTTTGGGACTTTAGTTTGGGTCAGGCGGGGACCCTTCTCCATCGCTCCGCTCATCGTTGAAATCACCCTAACCCCTCCACTGAACAATCTCTTCCACAATTTCAGCAAGCTTCGTATCGCTTTGACACTATTATTTCACTATGCGACATTCATTTCTCAATATAGGAACCGTGTTTCTTTTTTTTCAGGTTGCGGATAAATACCGTTTAATTGGATGTGCCATTGCAAAAAACTTATCCACTGTGCTCACTGCTATTTTATGTTTTCTGTTCGACACGGATGGATTTCTAATGAATAACCGGAATCTCACTGGTGATTTGTATCAAATAAGGTCATACTTGAATTTTTCTTCCGGTATTTTCTCTTCTAACGCTACGACATTTCAGATTTTGTTTAAAGCGGAATGAATACGATAATATTCCTATAATTTACAATAATTACAATTCCGATCCGAATATCTGGGGTATGATCGCTATTGTACGGGATCCATTAGAGAGATTTGTTTCTGGATTTTCGGATAAATGTCTCAGGTAAGCAGAACATTGGTTCGAAGTATTCATCCGTAAAGATGTAACGCTACAGGTGGACTTCTGTATCCAAGTGAATGCAGTCTTCTATAGAGTTCCTATTTTAGGAAGCAATCGTGGAGAAATTTTACAAATCATTGTCAAGGATGCGAAACGGTGAGTGTGAAATTTGTAACAACGACAACAAAGCACAGAAATCCAAGGAAGAAATCATTGTTTCAGAATCTGACGTGTTTTATGGAGCGATTATATGCTCGGATGATGCGATGGACAACAAAAGATGAATTTGAACGTGGATCTTTTGACGACAATCACTTCTTCCCACAAAATTGGTGAGTATATTCTTTGATTACGTTGACATTGATAGTATATTCTTTGATTGCGTATTCGAGTATATTCTTAGATTGCGTTGACAGTTATGCTTGTAAGAAATATGGTTGAAGGATACGTTTAATTATTGTTGGGAAGAAATTTCAAATGTTCAACTATAGATTTTCAGGCGTTGCGACTTCAGATCTTACCTAAACCACTATCACATCATAAAATACGCTAGTTCTAAGCAATCAGAATTCCGCGAAGATCTTATAGCAATTTTGAGGAAATATAACGTTTCTGAAACATCCACTCGTTACATAAGTGAGTAAAATCAAGCTTATGACATAGCATAAACAAACAGGAACATAAAGGAACAATTCTCGATGTTTTCTTTTCAGGAACGTCCCTCTCTTCTTCTCGAACACGCCATACTACAAAAGGTACCCTAGAACAACAGGAAACGAGAAAGGCTATTCTTACCAACCACCACCATATGGATCTTCTTATTAAAATGTTCTACTATGATTTTGTTTTATTCGGATTCCCATTCCCACAACTGAACTAAACAAATCAATAAATGGTTACGTTTGAACTACATCAAGTTGTGTAACTTCGGAAGCACACACTGTTCTCCTTTGCACATTCCAACCCTTCATAAGAAGTGCTAGCTGTATTTTCACAAGGGATTGGTATTCAAAGCCAGTTCCTCTTCGGTTTCTACCGTAGATAACAGTGATAAGAAGTCCTATTCGGAATTGCCACTCGAAAATTGTGGGGAAAAACCATCTATTCTTCTGTAATCATTTTTTTTTTGGCTTGCTTTTGCTCCTTAGGGTTACGCTTTATCGTAATCCAGATCCAGTCACTTTTTCTAGCATCGTCTGTTCATCCCTTTGACTGGCACTTTGTGTTAGTTTTGCATACGGACAAACAAAGGCATATGTGCAAGAGAACTATAGTCGGGTTAAAACGACGTGAAGCACAGTGCAGTTGCGTAAGTGGTTGCGCTCGAAGCAGTACGGCTAGAATCCAGCGAGGACCTTTGCTGACATCGTTGCTCGATGTAATCTGCGATGCCCCCAACCTGACTCTAATGAACCAGTGGTAATTCCCGCAAACTGTCTAACATAATGTCGAGAATTTGGTTCAAATCATCTGAATAATCTCTTCCATGAAGCTGGCAAAGATACCCCTGTCGATCGTAACCACTATAATGCGGCTTTGCTCCAATGCCCTGCTTCGAGCGCAACCGCTTACCCTTTGCTACAACAAATCACCGCTGTAGTTTCTGATGGTCCCACCTCGATCCAATCGCAGCACATACTCGCATACAAATATACCCACGGATACACGTGTGACAGAATAAAGGATAAAGTATAGAGTTTCTGGCGTTAATCTTCGCTCGGCTTGGGATGTGCCCCCACGTTCACTTAAATTCAGAATTGTTTAAGGTTTACGAACGTGTAAATGGACTATACAATGACTTGCGGTGGCTAGCCGGTGGGTCAAGTCAGTGTTTTTATCCTCACAGAAAAGTCTGGTACCAATTTGTCGACCCCGGACGGATGAAAGGCTTGGTGAGCACTAGGGCGGATTCGAATTTCCGATCGATCCTGTAGGAAGCGGGACCTAAGCACTAAACTACACCCGCCTCTGTGACAGAACAAGCCAGTTATTATTTAGTATGACTGCTCTCATTTCGCGTGCGCCAACGACACCGACGGTTTTTAGCCGCGCGGCGGAAGGTGGGCATGTGTCCAGTTTCATCCACATTTCTGTTTCCTAGTGACAGCGAACCTTCAAAATTTTTCCATATCTTGGCGGGAAGTCCCTTTATCTCTTATCTCGAATACGAGGTGGCGGGAGTCTCTCAGGGAGGGGTGGGCTGTGTTCAATGTTACTCAGTCTAGAATTCGTGTGTATGCTTTGTGTCGGTTTTGAAGCGCTATGATGTTGTTGCCAGCGTTATCATTTTGTTTTTCTATGCGGTACATCTAGTTGTAACCATCTAAATTAGTACTAAACAGAACTATGGGGACGTGTCCAGAGGATCGTTACGAATCTGTGCTTGCTTCACGATATTGCAAGCGTAGCCCTCTGATTGAAATCCTCTCCGAAAGGAATAAGGTAATTCACTCTCTTCTAGCTTCAATCCTTACAACTCAAGATGGTGTGTGTTGTTTTCCAGACGATTCTATGGCGACAGCTATGGATATGGCTTGCTGAGTCGGAGATGGAACTGGGCCTGAAACAGGTAGTACACATAGTGGCCAAGAATAATCTATACTCAAGTATTTTCGTCTTCTAGGCGAATGCGAGGGAAAAATGAAATGTAGTTAAAGGA
This sequence comes from Necator americanus, assembly GCF_031761385.1. NCBI lineage: Eukaryota > Metazoa > Nematoda > Chromadorea > Rhabditida > Ancylostomatidae > Necator > Necator americanus. Next base: position 36,150,439 of record NC_087371.1, on the reverse strand, counting down.
TAACCAACACTGCTGTGATCGAACTGCAGTTCAGAGCATAAAGACCGTTCTTGACTAACAAAGTGGCTTTCCCATTTAAAGGCATCACCTCACGAATCTGGAGTGGTACGGATTTCCGGTGGAGTATTCGTAAAGGGGATCGTAGATTATTGAGAGAAGGGTGATTCCGTTCCTTTCCTCCTACTTGTCGTAGAAAACGGCCCGGAAGACGGAGACTCAAACGTTCCGGCGCACTATTTCCCACAAGGAGTTCGGTTGGAGCGCGCCAGAACGCTCGATGCCGATGTATACGAATACGCCACCTGAAATCCGTACCACCTCAGATTCCTGGGGTGATGCCTTTAAGAAAGCAATGGACAGTTCATCACTGGAAGTGACCACCTAGGTCAGTCGGGACCCTAAAATAAAAGCATTCGTTTCAGAGGGCTCATGTCATGTAGGCTAGAATTACTAATATAGTAGTAATATAATATATTAATAGAGTAGGAACACCTAATGTTTTAACATTATCAAACTCCTGAGGCCTACTGGAAGTGTATGGCTAAGTCAGTCGGGGTCCTAAATCCTAAGCGTTAGTATTGGATGATGTATGCGACATTTCCCCAAATTCGTACCCAAGTAGTTGAGTGTGCAGTAATTCCAGATTACCCCTCAAGCGATTGAAGAGATGAAAAAAATGCGCGACAATATTGACTGGCAGAAAATTCGCGATGAAGAGCGACGTCTAAAACACGATGTAATGGCACACAATCACGCATTTGGTGCGGTACGCACAATATTATATTCGTCTCACTTCTTCTCCGTTAATATCTTTCCTTATGAATGGGATCTGCTTCAGATATGCCCTAATGCCGCTGGAATTATTCATCTAGGAGCTACATCTTGTTTTGTTCAAGATAACGCTGATCTCATCGTGATCCGTGACTGTGTAAAGCATCTTTTGTGCAGGTAAAGTCAGAACTGTCTGCTACGGTTGAGACGAAAATCCCCAGAAAGTTTAGGACCAATCTTAATCTCCGATTGATGAACAAAAAGCAGTTCATGGTGAGTGTCAGATACCATACTCACTTGTTTGTCACACTGCCGACTTGGCTCTAAAGTCAGTTATACCATGTTGACATTAGTGTTTCTTTTTATTAGTGTGAGTATGAAATAAGTACTAGTACTATCAAGCTTTCTACAAGTACTACTACTAAGTAGCTTTCTCTCCTTTGCTTCTGAGAAAGGTGATGTGAAGCAAAGAAATTAGGATTTTGGTCTTCGAACGCATTCTTTGGAGATTTTCGTAGTTAGGTATTAGATTCAATTCACTTTTTTCGAATTTCTTTTTTTTTCATGAGTTCACTCCGTCTATAGCTGTATCAGCGCGCAACCTTAATACTAACTCTGCTTTTTAAAGAATTCCTGTAGTGGTAGCTTTAGAAGTGGCGGCATAATAAGCGGTATTTGGTGTGAATTGTAGAGAATCTCCCTTTTAACATTTGCTTGTCGACTTATTTATTGTTTGGGAATGAAAAACGAGAACAAAATCAAGTCGAACATATACTTTCTTTCATAGAGATCTTTTCTCCTGTTCCTCGACGTTAACACGATGTTTTCGACTTAAAAATCCTTTTAAATATTGCCGTAGTGCAATGTGTTGCAGGATTGCCACAGTGCTCGACAGAATGGCAGCGTTTGCTGAGCGTGAGAAATCGCATGTGACTGTTGGACGAACACACTATCAAACCGCATCTTTGGTTACAGTAGGGAAAAGGGCTGCACTCTGGGCACAGGAACTCCTTATGGCGTTTAAGCAGGTTAGTTTCCGAACAAATGCCTATCACTTCTGTCTGCCACGTGGAGTTTTAGTTCTTCCGTTTAGTTGGAGCACTTTCACAATACAATGAAATTTCGTGGAATAAAAGGAGCTACTGGAACTCAGGACTCTTTTTTGACACTTTTCGCTGGGGACGAGGAGAAGGTTTGGTTTTTTTCGTTGACCAAAACCGTTGTTTTCTTCCATAATTCTTTACTTTATCCCGCTAAAGGTGGAAAAGCTAGATGAATTAGTCACCAAAAAGGCAGGCTTCACTCACAAGTTCTTTATTTCTGGGCAGACATACTCTAGGCAACAGGTGATTTTATTTGTAATATATAATCCAATGACTTCTCCATAGAACAGCGGAGTTTTAAGGATGTTCATCTTATTTGTGCACTTGCGGTTATTGGCTCCTCCGTAAAGAAAATATGTACTGATATAAGAGTCCTGCAAGCTATGGGAGAGCTTCTGGAACCATTTGAGAAAGTATGCGGTAGTTCACAATTGTTGAGACTGTAAAAGTAAACTGTATCATCATCCTAGTTTTTCATTTTAGGATCAAATTGGGTCTTCCGCGATGCCTTACAAAAAGAATCCGATGAAAAGTGAACGATGTTGCTCTCTTGCCAGGAAGCTCATACATATGCCACAGGTACATTTTCTTCTTTTTCCTTCTGGAAGTAGAGACTCCTCAATACAAAGCTGTTAAGGAAGCGTTAAGCATATTGAGTGATCAAGGATTAGAACGCACTCTAGATGACTCAGCCGGACGCAGGATGTTGTTGCCAGATTCGTTACTCTCTACTGAAGCAATGCTTACAACTCTTCAAGTAAGCGTTTTACCTATTTATTCAACTCGAAGACTTTTCAAGTGTTGTGAAGTTTTGCCTCATAATTTTTGCTTCCTGTCAGCGGAGAGCAGTAAAGGTTCTAAACTAAAACCATCAATTATTACGGTTACTGCAATGAGGTTGTTCCAGAACATCTTCGAAGGACTAACCGTCCAGAGTGAAAACGTCGCTCGTGTGGTTCGAGAAGAGTTGCCCTTTCTAGGACTAGAGAAAGCCATGATGCTACTAACCGAAGAAGGTGTTGACAGACAACAGGTGAAATCTCAAATCAAACGTTTTCCTCTTTTACTCTTTACATTTTCAGCAGTGATTGTGTATTGTGTAACTAGGCTACAGCTATTTTTAAGGCTCATGCAATGATTCGTACCACAGCCCTTGAAGCAAAGAAACGACAAAGTACCGAAGTCGTGCGTATGGAGGATATACTGAGTGATCCATTCTTTGATTCGGTTAGTTGTTTTTTTCCTTTTTCCCTTTCGGGATTTCATACTAGACGTATTTCTTCAAAATTTTATCATTTGTCTCTGTGGCTGATTCCCCGGTTGAACATTTCCATTCTTGTAGCGGAGAGAAAACCAATAAGAAACAGTTTTCTTAGTGAGTGTTGCAATTCGAGCATATTTGCTTACTTTTGATAAAATCCATATTCCATAGGTTTCTCATGGTTAAGCGTGTCTCAGTTAATCTTGATTCTTCTCTTACATTCAGGTTCGCGATCGTGTCATGGCCATAGTGGGCGAGCCGCTTAATTTCACTGGCCGTTGTGAGTCACAAACGATGCGCTTCCTCACACAAGAACTTCGTCCTGCTATTGCACCATATTTCGATCCTAGTGCTACTTGTGTTCAACTAGATGTCTAACTAGATCTTATAGCGATTAATCACAGCTTTGTTAGGTTTCTCACACTTTTTAAGTTAGTAGTTAGTGTTTGGAATTCGATTTGTTGGAGTTTTCTCCGTGTTGTCAGAGATTACTGGTTTTATTCGCTTCCTTGCTCAGTGATACCTGGTGATAATTAGTGATTGTAGTAAACCTTAGTTTTTCATATCCCTTCTTGGTGTCAGAGCTATACAGCTTCATGTTTTTTCTCACGTTTTGACATTTAAAAATGTCACGAAACGCTTCAGTACGGTGCTTTGGTGTTTATGCGGTTTTCGTTCGGTGCGCGTGAAGAGTGTGACTACACAAGCTGTTATTGTGAAGAGAACGTATACAAGTGAGTTTTTTTTTTCTGGTATTTTCAATCTTCTTGTTTCTATTTAAGTTTGTTTCCGACATCTGATCTTGTTATTTTTAGAAGGGGCTGCCAACATGCGGTTTTGCTTTGATTTATTTATATTATTAGTGTGACAAAAGGGGAAATGGAAGGACTGAGAAACTATGAGAAGTAAATGTTGAGTGTGTTATCTGCTGTTGACTTTCTTTCGGAAGGTGAATAGTAAAGCTTTCATATTATCCTGCTTGGTTCTTTTCCAACTGTTTTCACTTCTTCAAATCTGCGAGTGCTCCGGATCCAGATGATTTGCGTTGATTTTGGACAGATTCTGGTTCTTTCTATTAATGAATGAGCGATACGCTGTCTTTGGTGAATAAAAACCGTATGGGAACTTGAAAGAGTATGAAGGTTCTCGTAATAGACGTAGTTCGGCTTCTGTACAACAGCAATCGCAGACCGCATTTGCGTCTATATTGCTTTGTTCTTTTGCTGAGCTACTCGGTGTTCTTATACAGGAACTAATACTAAAATAGAGCTATAGTGCTTCATTGGCATTCATAGCAGAAGATTCAATTGTTGTTTAAGGAATAATAAACTGCTTGGGAATGATGGGCTTTGAAAGTGCACTGATGCACCCACTTAAATTTTTTTAACAGATAGTTACCATTTCATTAATCTAGCAATGGCAAATGGTGTTTCTTGAAAAAGTCGTGCTGTATCTGAACGGCTCTTTGCTGACTCTAATGAACATCCATAAGTTTTTTTTTCGACGAAAAAAAAAAAACACCCATCAACAACATGAGGTGAATGGATGCATCCACTTAGGCTATGCGAGCGAGTGCCTGTGGATCAGCGCTCACGTTTCTTCGCTGTTTTTGTCTCGAATGCATCGAAATGTGTGCCATTGTTTGCCCAGAAAGCTGCTAAAGAAAGGTTTCTTTTTGTATCTCATTTCTATGTCTTCTTATTCCTTAATTATTTTGCAGGCCTTTTGTACTTTGGGATTATCATGTTGTACTTGTTGAAGTACGTGATGTCGAAGAATCCTTGGTTTGGGATCTTGATACTATTCTTGAATTTCCATGCACTTTTGATCATTATTGGATTGCGACTGTTCAGCCAGAAGGATGGAACATTGCTCCTGAATACAAGAGGTGAAAAAATCAGAATATTGTTTGTATATTTAGAAACAATAAAGCGAAGTTCCATCAGTGTTTAGGCAGAATACGCTTATTTTTGTGCTTGTGTAGAAGCCCCTCTGCGGACTGCCACAAGCTTAGAGCAAGCTTAGAAAAAGAACTTTGCAAGTGTTTTAAAAAAACAGTTGGATCTCAGCAAATTCAGTCGTTTCTTCCATCAAATTCAATTTATTAATTATAAAATTAATAACAGAAAGGTAATGTTTCACGAACTTACGACTAAAAGTTCGATATAAGTTTCCGTTCCTACTAGAGGTTCGGTATAATTTTTTTTTAAAAAGATGGTGACATGAATGGATACGAATTGTTTGAGTGATCTTTCTTTGTTTATTCCAAAGTTATTTGATGTGTATAAGATTTTTAAGAAGATCCATAAAAACCAAATGTGTTCATTGAAATCTGAAGGACAGAAGCTCAAAAGCTGATCTATAAGTTATGAATATCATATTTTCCTTTAAACATTAATTGAACTACGTATTCGATTGCTACGCTCAATAATGGACGTATTGCATTTCTAAGCTTTGTACTTGAATCCTAATACTCTGAGCACTGTACTTACTCGCAGTCGAATATATTTCAGTAGTTTGAACAATACGGTAGAAGTATTAGCGTCATTCAAGATCAAGATTATTCAAGATTTAATCATCAGGATGGTGTGATTCCTCAGATTTTGGGGGAAGAATACATTCTGTTTGTATTTGCAAGAATAAATATAATTACAGGTCCAAGAAAATAATAAAATACGTAAACTATTGGAATGTAATATGTGTGCGCCACTCGAAAAAGATAGATTCATGAGACGATGAATAAGTTGTAATGTAACAATAGTATTATAGTTCTCCTTCAGTATTGTTTTCTTTTTTAGAAGGTCGGATTCGAGCTCCTGATTACATAGTTTCATCCACATTTTCAGGTTCTTCCGAGTTATTCCCTGCGCCGAGTTCCTCAGTAATTTTTCGAGTGATCGATCGCATATGATAGCCGAAAATGGATCGTGGATGGCCCCTCCACCACAATGGGAAAAGATCTACAAGAATGGACTGAATAATATTCACGATTTTATCTGCATGGATCCGAACATACTTTCTGAAATCAGCACTGTTCTTGATGAGAACGAAATGATGCTGAAGTTTTCCAATCATTAGAGGAATTTTTCTTGACATTCTAGGAATGTACGGTCTGTTGAGTATCTATAAAGATAGAAAGTATTGGAGGGTTAACTAGTTCTGAATTTTCTTTTTTTCCAAAGTTGGTGGTTTAGGACGCATCGTTCATTGTTTTCTTCATTATTTCCGCATTTGACTGGTATAGTTCAGGTGCTAAAGGTGGTTGTATTTTCATCTTATGTACACAGTTTCTTTTCTCTTTCAACGTGTACTTTTACCTTTTAAAGCTTCATTATCTGTTATTCTTCTGTTATTCTGTATCGCTCACTCTGATGGTTGTATTTGGGTTTAAATAATCAAAATAGAGAAAACTCAAAACCATTCAAATAAATCAAATCTTTGCTTAACTCTGCATTATTGTATTGACATCTGAAGGAAACGAAGAAACTCAAAATCATTCAGGTAAATCGATTAGCCTATGTTAATGATTGATTTGCAGAATTCGATGAATTCTAGCATGCGTACATTTTAATTTAGAACTATTTTGTATTCATAATCAGAAGCATGTGGAAATCGAGACTCTGGATTTCTCCGGGCTTCACTTTTGACTTCTGAAAGCGGCTAAAATCGGAGGATCTCGGGGAATAGAAACTTAGGAGAAGTACTTCGCTCAACTGAAACTGGACGGTGTCAGAAAGCTGGCCGGTACCAGGCCTTTGTTGACTACATTAATCAGTATCAACCTTTTTACAAGGTACAAATGAAGTGCCAAAGTTTTCCAGTGAATCGTTTAACAGAATGTGCCAATCCTGTGAGTTTGCTTTTTTTTGAGAGAGAGAGGGAGAAATAGAGAACTTTCCCTACCTTTTCTTGTCAAACCAGCGCCCTTTGCGAATCCAGATCGAAGTAAGCTGAATTGATCTGAAAAATAGGTAGTGTAGCTCACAACGATGGTTGTTCACTACCTATTTTCTTTGGAAATATCAATATGTTAAGATTGGTTGCAACCTGCTTAAAGGCTTCACCCCGCGAATCTGACGTGATATGGGTTTCGGATGGTCAAAGTCGCCGTAAAAAAACAGCCCGGAAGATGCGGCTTCAAGCGTTCCGGAGCGCTGTTTTCCACGATTCGAGTTCGATTGGAGCGCGTCAGCCTTGTGGACGCGCCGTATCTTGTGGACGGGCCGTTTTTTACGGCAATTTGGAAGAAATGGACGGAATCACCCTCTTCCCGATAATCTAAGATCCTGCATAGGCCACCTGAAATCTGAAACCCCAGACTCGTGGGGTGATGCCGTTGAGGTAGCGATCTGATCAATGCCTCAGTAATGGAGGGCCATTAGTACAATTGATTTTGATCATTTATTGCACTAACCACTAATGGATCAGTTTTGATTTTGAATCGATTTTGACCATCAGTTCCACTAATCACTAGTTGATCACTGAGTACAATTGATTTTGATCACAAATTTGACCTGGATCAAGCCTAATAGTTTTATGGATCACTTAAAAGGTGCGTGTAAAGGTTAATTAAGTGTTTTTTGTTGTAGTGAAGACGGGATTGAGGTATGCGTCTAAATTTTCTCATCTCTACTGTCGCAATGGCTTGACCATCCTCTCTCGGAGTGCGCAGCCGCCACCACCGCCGCCGCCGCCGCCACCCCTGCCTGGACCGGTTCGTCGACTGGTCGCGCTGGTGGTGGCGGTGGTGGTGGTGGACATCGCGCGCTAACAAGGCCGACATGAACGATCGATAGTACTTCCGGAAATTCTTCTGTTTCTTTGAGTTTTTGATGTTCTTATCGATGGATCTTCTTGAAGTTTGAATTGCAATCGGTCACGTAAAACAATCGTGCTGTTGCTTTTGTACGATCTCACGTATTTCTGGAAAAATAGCAATTTTTCCAGCTAGAAAAAAAAGAATTCCGCTCATATTTTTTCTTTTCCGTCTCATCTTTTTTGAATCTTTGGAAATTTATGAACAATAGCTAATGAAACTGAGTTAAAAGAACACTAGAAATTTTGAACGTTAGCTATAAATGTTGAAAAAATGTCTGCAGAAATATTATCCTTTGATTTTAAACATCCATTTAAGAATTTTTTTCTTCTTTATTGTAGCTTGTATTGCATCTTTCTTTCATTTCTTTTCATACTCTTTTTTCTTTTTTATGATTTTTAAATTATGGCTTCGTTCCTTTTCCAATTAAGATTGGGATCTTTTCAAGAAATTTGAAATTTTCTCCGCGGACTCATTTGCGAAGGCTTTTTTTTTGCGAGAAGTATTCCAAAATTTTTATTGGTTATAATTTTATTTCCATTTAATTAATTTCATTTTGGTCGTTTTGTTTTTAGTTTAACTTATTTTTTTTTTGTAATTTTTAAAATTCTCTTCATGGATTCATTTTCGCCTAATTGAATCTACTGTTAAATAATTAGTCCCTACAACTGGTTATTGATTTAATGTGATCGATCTGACTCTTCCGTAGAAATGCCTTTTTTTCGAGCTTCCATCTATTCTGGAAGAAAAGATTTTCATATTGGACTTATGATGTGTATTGTATTACTACTATTAATATTATATCAAGTTTATACTAGATTTTTTTTATTCAAAAGAAGTTTTTGCAATGGAGTGCGCCACGAAATGGAGGTTTCTGGAAAATATGAAAATTCTATAAATCAATAAATATAGTTTTCTGTCTGTAGTTCCATTTCCACTTTAAATACATGCTTAGCTATCTTCTTTTTTGTGACGACGTCTTTTTTGTGTTCACAAATGTCCTAACTTTACCGAAAAGGAATTTTTTTTGTTACATTTTCCCTTTTCTCGCACATCCCTCCGTAAGATAACGATAATTCTTTTCTGCATGTGAAAATAACTTCTTATTTCTTATTTTAATTCTCATACTTCTATTTCTTATTCAAAAAACGAGAAAAGCCCGAATTATATCATAAGTTATATAATTTTTACTGTTTTTTTTGTTGCAACGAATATGAGTTGGCGTTGAGTCACGGGGTTCCAACCAAGTTCTCGAAGGTGAATCCTCGGTCCTTTATTTTATATAGATGTTTTTAAACTTGCGACCCCGATAATAAACCTATGAATAATAAAAATGTTAGCTTTAATTTAATAAAAATGTACAGAACGGCGGCAAGAGTCTCATCGAGTAGCCAGGAAAAAGCATGGTCTATAAATGCGGCCCATAAAGTAGCAATGTCCAATGGGTACCCAGCTGGAGATGGTGCTACCCGACAAGCACGGTATCCCTCTCGAAGACCCAACGTAGTGGATGGCCCAGAGAAGATCCCTTTCTGTTTACCTTATATATCTGATGATATGAGCAGAGCAGTACGGGGCTGTCTACGAAAAGCGGGTCTAAAGAATGACGTGAGGGTTGTGGAAATACCTCCAGCAAACCTCAAGGCGAAGCTGGTACGTAACCGTGTGTATGATCGACTCTGCACAACTCCCAGCTGCGTGGTTTGCCCGTGTGGCAGAGAGGGTGATTGCACGATATCGGGAGTGGTGTATCGTATCACGTGCAGGTTGTGCGGTGACGATTATATAGGGGAAACGGGACGCCCATTGTGTATTAGGGTCAAGGAGCATCTAGATGGACTCGCAAAATCAAAAACCTTCACCCCACTTGGAGCACACCGTAGAATATGTCATCCAAACTCCGAAGTAGAGGTAGAAGTTCGTATATTATCCTACGAGTCCGAAATCACAGCACGCAGAACGCTTGAGGCCTTTTGGATAACCGCCAAAAGTCCAAAAATGAACAAGAAGGATGAGTGCATTGCGATCACAAACGAGTTATCCCCGTATCAAGACTTATGCGGGTTCTGATCTACGGGGCGGGCCGTGAGGTCCCTATATAAAAACCCTTGTGACTCGTAGTTGTGGTACGTGGTGGTCTGCTGAGTTAACAAGTCTAGCTAATGAGGTAAGTACTAGCCTATGTGTTGCTGTTTGAGTTTGCTTACCGTTTGGGTGCTTTCTGTAGGGTGATGAGGCGCTTGAGGGGATAGGTCACTAATGGCTTTGAGTTTTCCAGGCTCTGACGAAGGCGATATCGCCGAAACGTTAGCCGCTGTTTAATAAAGATCGATACCAATCTTGGCTACAGCTCAAGGAAATCAGTTAAAACTACGTTTCAACATGCCGAGATTCAAAGACAGTCGAACATGGGCAAAAATGTTAGCTATTAGTTATTAAATTAATTTATGAACGATAAAAAAGATCACTGATCTAGGAACTAGGTTCAGATAGACCTAACCTGTGAGTAAAACTTGTAATTTTCCGAACGATTCGTACTATGTTCACATGGAAACGGGAAATATTATACTTTCATTTCCATGAAGGTTCCAAAGTTTTCGAATACATTTTTTTTCCGGGATTCTTTTGCAGAATTGAAAATTCTCGCATTAGACACGTTTCCGCTTCCGTTTCCACGACAGACTCGAATGCGTTCGGTTCGTTTTCGATGACAATATTGTTGTTTTGTTTGTTTTGACAATATTGCTGCTTGTTGTTTATTAGTTCTAAAAGTGCATGGCCTGGAAGCGCATGCATTATCGTTTATCCAGGCGCTAGCAGGTAGAACCTGCTTGCTGCGGCCTGACTCATCTCTCTTTCGCTTTTGTCCTAGCACCTATTCCGCCTAGATCTGATATCATTCATCTTTCGTGGATCTGACGTGAAGTGTGATTCGTTCTTTTACGATCAACATCGAAATGAATCTCTCAATTCTGAAAGGAAGGTTTCCACTCTTTCTTCCACTCTGTTTATCGATGTCCCCTATATCTGAAGGAATTTATCGAATACTTTCATGAAAATCCATAATTTTCATTCTTTCTCTGGATTCATAGCTCCTCACTAAAGCTTCTAATGAGCCGGATAATTGTGATCAGCTGCAAATAGCTTGGTGATTTGGCCAATTTTTGATTTTGGGGGAATCACGTAAATTTACGTAGTTTTTTGGGAGTAAATTTCTGGAAATTTCTTTCTGGAATTTCTGGAGTTTTTTTCTGGAAATTTCTTACTATGGCACGGAACAAGGTACACTCTACAAACAAAATCGTATTATCCAATTATTTCAATCTAAAGACAGTACGGAAATTTCCAATGTTGTTAGGTTTTTGATAGTTCACATGTACCAAATTGCAATATCTTCCATCCGTCCTGGAGAAATCATCCAGGATACCGCGTCCATCAGAGAATAAGCAGAAGCAACAGACTAATCAGTTCATTTGACGAAGCTACACTTTACACCATGCTGACAAATTCGATGCGATCGTGTGAATTTTATCACGTATCCCGTGATTCAATATCTCTTTTATAATATTTTATCTATATTATGTTAGAAAAACATTATTATTTAATACCTTAACATACTTTAGAACTCATTCAATTGAATTGATAGTATTTTCTCTACTAATTTTCATCCCTGATCCAATTCATGCGCTTTCACTTCGTCGTCTCGATAGGTGTAAATGGTTGCGTCGTTGGATAAACTGATCAATATGGTTCAATTGATCAGAAGTTTGGTTTTGTAGGAGGTTTTTCACGGGTGATATTCTTTCCTAGCTATGTAAAGAACCATTTTTGCTTCAAAGAGTGCTAATTATCGAAGCGTCCCTCGAAAAGTGCTTTCGAGGACGGGAAACTGCTATTTCGGCTGTATTTCCTAACGAAATGACTAAATTTGTTCGTGATAAAGCAGAATCGTGTTAGCAACCGTAGGAAAAAACGCGTAGTCGTAAATAGAGCTCGTTCTGCTTTCTTTTTTCCAGAACTTTCTGCGACAGGACGCTTCTTAATGATTATGAGTGAGTAATACCCGTGAATTGCTGCTGTTCAGGAATATTGCAATGTTTATGTTGGAGCAGAACGCAGTTGTGGTGCCTTTTTGTTAGCAAATACAGTCGCCGCCGAATGTGTTCATCCAGCTGGACGCGACGCTGCCGCAACGCTACCCCATTTTCTGTGCGTCTGCCTCATGCTTTTGCTCTTCTATCTGCTTTTTCGCCGATCGATATCGATTGGCGCTCGCCCGGTTGAGGATATCTGATGTGGATAATTGTTCCCTCGTAACTATAACCCGATTCCATGACTGAAATCATGACTGTAAGATTTTACTTCCATTTTACACCTGTTCTCGTTCAGTGATCATTGGTGATCGATCTTGATCGATTTTGTTTGGTGTTTACTACATGTTTGTATTTCTGCGTAAAAACCACCAGAAGAAAATTTCCAAATTACACATACACCAGATCTGACTCGATAGATGTGTTCCAAACAATTTTTTTAAGGGAGTGAAATTTATTTTTTTCCCATAAAACCAATGTTCCTTTTATTTTCTTTCTTTTCCCGTGCCCTTTTCAATCTTTATTCGAACAGAAAACAATTCATGGGTTATTCCGAGAATGGGTGTGTCGTGGTACAGTAAATTAACTGTTCATATTCTATTTGTTGATTGCAATAATGCTGACGTGAGGAAACGGAACGAGATGCGTTCAACCTTTTCCGGATTTGATTTGGAGACGTGGAATGCCCACTGGAAGGCAGTAGAAAAGAAATTCTGTCGCTGAAATCTGCAAATTGTTTCGGTTCCGAGGTTCATGTGCACAAATCTGCAAGTTGCTTCGGTTCTGAGGTTTATTTGCACCAACATGGTGCATGCGACTTTCAACTTTGTTTTAATTACTCCCTTATTTCTTGAGAACTTTTAAAAAAATCTATTGCAGCTGTATTTTTGAGTGAATACGTCGTTGTTTACCGCATGAATTTCCGTTTTGACTCAGGTCTTTCGGAACAACAGACCTCAACACCTTAATCAGTGCTTTTGTGTGTTCACTCGTAACATATTTTTTTCAAGGTTGTTGTAAAATAAATTGCACATTTCCAACAAGAATCCGTTTAAAAAACTGCGTATCTCTGAGAGAAAGACTACTGGACGAAAGGAGAAAGAAAGAAAGAAAGAAAATAAGAGGAACATTGGTTGGTGGAGAAAAATAAATTTCATTCCCGTGAAAAAAATTGTTTGGAACATCTATCAACTCAGATCTGGTGTATGTGGAAGTTTGGAAATTTTTGAAGAACAGTTCTTCCGCAAAAATACAGACATGCGGTAAACTCCAAACAAAAATAATCGATCACCAATGATCACTGTTGAAAAGCATTTCTAGCAGAAGCATAAAATTTGAGATTTGAAATGAATCTGAAATCTGGAATTTAGTGGAAGTGCATATTTTCTTAAGCAGAAGTAAAATTTGCCAAACGGAACTTCAAAGCTCGGAAAAAAATCCATCCTATTTTTCAACAATGTATTTTTCAACAAATTTAGGATGAACTCAATTCAGCAAGGACAGAGAGATTAGGATATAGCATAGGATATTTTGTTTGAGTGGATATTTTTGATAGAAGAAAAACATCTAGTTCTCATTCTTAGTTGTACTGAAAAAAAAACTGTCAATTAATATTTGGTGAGATTTGTATTGTTTCATTTCTACCCTACTCCATTTACGTAACTGTAATTTTTCCTTAAATTTAGTTATTTAATTTACTTACAATTTATTTACTTAATACTACTATTTACTATGTATTTTTTCACTTAATACCAATATTATTTCCTTCGGTTTTTTTAAGAGATAAGTAATTTTGTTCCAGAATTTTCTGAAAGTTATTGCTCTATAATCAACAATTGCGTTATTTTGTTTTATTGACTGGACTCTATGGAGTGTTAATCCCCAAATTGCACGGATGTTTTGCATTCTGCAGCAAAACTGGCTTTCGAAACTTCTGGAACAAAAAATAAACAGTTAATAGCAGTTATATATTTCCAAGTGATTTATGATGGAATTAAATAGTCGTTAAAATCGGAAAAAACTTGTACGTGTGTGTGTGTGTGTGTCACTGTACCGGATCACCGCCCAGGTCTGGTTCCACTTGAGTTCGAACACGATGCAACAGCATTTTCGATGATTTCTACTCATTCTCTCAGTTGACTGAAAGCCTCACGTCCTGGTATCACGTCCATGTAGTCCAAATCATAATATTAAGAATTCAAATATTTTATATTAAGAACACATGACCGTCTTTGTCTTTACAGTGGAATTTTGTAGAATTAAATCGTGTTGAATAGAATATTTGACTGAAAATTTAAAAAAAAATAAATCGGAATAAAAACGAAAAGGCAGTATGTTGTAAAGAAAGAAATGGTTCTTCAAGTAACATGTTATTCGACTTGCTAACTTGTTTTCTCTTAAGTTTTCTTTTTAGTTTTTTTTTTCTTTTTCAGTAACTTTTCTCTCTTAAGTTTTATCCTTCAGTTTTTTTTCTTTCTTTTTCCTTCTCTCCTTTCTTTTTCTTTTTCTTTTAAGTTTAAAAAAGCTATTACTTGTGCATTCACCTATGTAGTACATGTTGTAAATATGTCGTCCCGAGTCAAAACTTGTACAGATAAAGATCGTGCGGGGATCGCACACCAACTAGCGCCTGCCAAAAGACGAGTGATTTTCTCCTCGAGGTTAATTTTATCGTTCAGACGGATGTGGAATTTCACGAAAATAAACAAGTCAGTCTTAAACTTCTAAATTTTACATCACGCTTAAGCTATCAAATCTCTTAAATCGATTAAAGTCCCCTTAGATTTCTACTGCTATGAAATTGGTTTCCCTATCAATCCAGTAGGTAAAGGATACAATACCAGTGATCACTGCCATCTCTCGAAATATATATAGCACTTGAAGCAGCAATATTTTTCTTACCGCAGTTTTTTTTCCATCTATTTGCACCAATTTTTAAAAGGTAAAAAAATTGTTGTGAATTGAGTGAGCCTTTTTCTTTCCCGTTTCCAGAAAAATTCATTCTTTAACTTTTCAAAGGTTCTTAACATTCACAGTAGTTAAAAGTTACTGCTAAATTTATTGCTGCTTATTTTTTTTTTTGCATTCAAACAATTTGCTGTAGTTAATTTCCTATTTAGTTGATTTATTTTGATTTATTTGTCAATTTTTCTTTACTTTTTCCTTTTGGCTATTTTTTCAGTTCTTCTCTCTACTATACATATTTTATTCGACAAAGTTCCTAATTTACCGTATACTTTACTACAATAACGATTTGTTGGTTTTAGGATTTTTTTTTCGTTAAAAAACCCATCCATAGTGTTAGCTTTAGAGCTTCTACTAAGGGAGAAAACGTTAAAACGGCTAGAATACAAACGCTACGGATTTTCAACTATCCATTTTCGTATCCGTAGTAGATCAGGCTGTTAGATTACAGTCCAGTCCTAATAATAGTGATAAATAGTAAATAACAGTTTCAATAATAATGGTTCAGTTTAATTTTTTTCTCTAAGCTGCATAGAAACTATCATAATTTTTCTGTAGCGTGAAATTGGATTTTTCTTTTTGGGATTGATTTATTTCTTATTTTATTTAATAGTTTATGTATTACTAACGTGTTTTAATAATGTTTTTGATACTTTTACTCAGTTTTTTTTATCACCTAATATTTTCTTTATTTCTTATTTTTTTGAAGTTAATTTTATTCGATTCTATTTTGTTCCTATTATTTCTTTGATGTCCTCTTCTATGTAATTCTTTTGTTTCTCTGCATCAGATTCCGTCCGACACTTACCCGAACTGTTATTGTCTCGAACTTTGCGCGCAGATTCGATTGTTGGAATTGATTATTTGAATGGGCGCATCCTGATGAGAACCGGTTTCCAGCAATCCTCAACACCGTTCTACATGACGTTTTTCGCTCCTTTCATGCCTCGAGTGGCCGTTTTATCCCCGAAGATTACTCGCATACTTATAATTTTTTTCGATGTGCTACGATTTCCTTAGCGAATGTATTGCGCTTTTGTTGAAACCTGAACACTTAGAAGAGATGCGGAGCAGTTTGTTTTCACTTTCTGCTTATGTTCTTCACGTTGTACGTTCAAATGTCTCTTTGTAAAGGTAAAACGCGCTTTTAAATTGGTTTTATTTTCATATTAGTTCAGCTCCTGTTAGTTCTCTTCCATAGCATCACTAATAAATTTCCTTAATTCTTCAAAAGAATTTTTTTTTTATTTCTCAGATGTTCTCATTGATATTTTCCTTCATTTAACGGTATCTAATTTGATTACCTAGGCTTTTTTTTTTAGTTTTCTTTATTTTATTCTTTTATTTATTTTCTATGACTATTTTTTTAAAGTCTAACTGAACTTGTTCATGAAAACGGAGCGGATAATCGCTTCTAAATGATTCCTGCTCTTCCGTTAATAGACATTCTCTTCCTTAAAGTTTCCTCTGTCAGAAGAAATATCCGTGAGCTTTAACTCACGTTAGAACTAAGCCCTAAACTCCAACGTTCTCAACTAGGGAGGTCTTTCTTCTAGCGTGAAGGTTGCAAATAAAATAAAAAACTGAAATTTCCTTAGCGTTGTTTCGGATCAATAATTTAATAATTTTCTTTAAATTTTTCTTTAATTTAATAAATGTATTTTTATAAAATTTGATTTGACAATATCGTACCAATCACAATAAAGTTTTGCCAAAATGCAGTTTTACTTTAGAAATTTTTTGAGGAATTTTTTAAGGAAAATTTTAAAGAAAACCTTACACATTTCTACATCAAGAAAGGGGAAAAATGTTTGTTGCGCTTTTATTTATGATTTTATCATCCTATCTCATCAGTTTTAATCAGAAAACCTAAGAAAACCGCATCTTATATTAGTCCTTAATTAGGATTTCGGGCCTACAGGGTCTAGGAGTCATCTGGTGCTACGTACAGGCTTAATTATACAGCCGATTTGGTCATAAAATTCATCTATTGTATATATCTTCTATTTTATTTGTTAATTTTTCTTTATTATGTGAATTATACCGACTTATTAAATATTAATTGTGATTGGATATTAATTATTGATATACATGATTTAAAATCGTAAAAAAATTTGCAATTTTAAAACATATGTATATAAATAGTAAATATTTACAATTTTAAAAATAAATAAATAGACAAATATATATATATATCAGTAGTACTTCTGTCGTGGACGTATTGTACCACGTACAATTGTTTTTGTTTTTTTTTTCTGAGGAACTGTTTTTTTTTTCGAAGCACTGCATCCATGAATTCGGTCCTGCTGGTCGTGTATGACAAGAAGAGTGACAGAAAAGAAAAAAAACACGTTCAGCTTCCGTTGCTTGATGTGTGCATTTGAAGCAGGTTTTCCCTGATGCGAATCAAGCTTTCGATGATGACTCAGGTTACCAGATCTACTTCCAGTTCAGATTTATCCTTTTAGTGTTGATGTGATTTCCAAAACACTCACATAACGTCAAAGTTTATAAAATACTGAGCATGGTTGCTTAAAAATATCTTTTTTTTTTGTTGGTTGTGACTTTATCAGAAAATTGGAAAGTTTTCCTAATGAATCATAGTAATAAACTATAGTAAAAAACCAACCAAACCATAGTAAAATAGTATTCACATTTAACCGTCTTGTTTTCCTTTTTTTGCAGTCATAGTATGACAGTGTTCGTTTTAGGACCTTCATGCACAACAGATTTGCAAGGGAATTATTTTAGTAACGAAAAACATTGTAGAAGATGTTCAAAAACACCAGATTGAACCCATTTGAAGTTCCTTTACGTCCAATACGTTTACTACTCTTTTCTACTTTAATTTTTTCCACAGAAACAGAGCGGGAGAGCTGCCTTTCGTTGGGTTCTTAATTCTTATCTGCTTTAATTCGTATAACTGCCCACATACAAGCTTGGATCTAAATATAATAAGCGAATATGTTTGGTGCGATAATAATAATAATAATAATAATAATAATAATAATAATAATAATAATAACAATAATAATAATAATAATAATAATAATAATAATAATAATAATAATAATAATAATAATAATAATAATAATCACTTAATATCGCAATATTGGAAAACTAATGCACGATGTTTTCATTGCGGAGTTATTGTAACTCTTTAAAAATTCCACTCTCATACTGTTTATGAATGAGCTAAGGATGTTTTACATGGAAGATTTGAGTGTTCTTGTACTAATAAATTCTGAAGTGTTTAACTTTATTGAGAGGGAATAGCAATATGTTCATGATCATTGTTTTAGCTTGTGTTTTGTGCAAAAGGCTGGACTAGTTCATGTAAAAATCTTCAGTTAACTTAGCTACCACCCCAATTACTGAATGGGTCTCTATTTTATCCAGAAAAATAGGTAATTGATCACCTCATGTAATCGATTTCGAAGAAAAAGAAATGAATTTGCTAATTTATAATCTATATTTATTCTATTCCAGTCTAGTCTTCTCCCTTTTAGTTCTAATTTCCTAGTTCTTCTCAACTATTTTAATCTGTATAATCTAATCTGTCTCTATATATATATAAATATATATGATTCAATTTTCAATTTTTCCGTTTTTTCTCCCCTTCTCAAACCTATGTTTCACTTTTTTCAAATGATAACTGCACATATTTCTAGATTAATTTAGAGTTCCTGTGAAAAGGTGAATAATAGTAAGTAAGTTTTTTTTTACAAAGGGATTTCCTTTAAAAGATACTTTGTATGGCTAAAACTACTCGTATATGTGTTGATTGCCTTTGTTCTTCTCTTTCTTTTCTCTCTTCTTCTTCAATATCTCCACTCATCTCCATTGTATTCCACCATCAACTTTATTTTCTTCTTTTTGCTGGAATTACAACATAGTGACACAACTATTACAGGAGAGACATTTGCGTGATGATTCTGAGATTACAGCTTAGAACGGACGAAAGAAGAGGTGAAAGAAAAAGTTGTGGATTTTATTTAATCACTTGATAATAATAATATAGCATAATATAATTATATGATAGGGAATAATTAATGTATTATACATACGCTAATAGTACATATAATAGTAATGCAAAATAATAATATAGTAACTTTACAAAATACAGCACTTCTCACAAGTGAATATCACTTCATTTCATCTTAATTTCTTAATTTTTTAAACTTAATATAATGTCCATAGTAGGTCAGTTTCATCTTTTAAAAGTAATTGAGCTTTAAGTCTCACTTATTTTAATGCTTTGGAACGGAGACTCTATCCTTCCCTCTTTGAACTATCCTTCCCGTTTTGGTGTATTCCTTCTACAATTTTTTAAATTTTTTTATTTTAATTAATTTTATTCTTTTTATTTTAATTAATTTAATTTTTTTAGATTTAATTTTGTCATATATCTGTCATTGATTTAACGAGATCTTGTTAACTTAAGAATCCTGTTTTTCTTCTAGTTTTCACTGCTTCCTCACTTTCGCATTTTTTCTCTTGTAGATTTTGCAGTTTCCACACTGTAACAATTTTGTTTACAGTAATGCAGGCAAGTAGTAGCGGTGATCCTCGAATACATGTAACCCTACAATATGGGAACAATAAGGAGATGGTAATTCTGGAAAGGACAGATGAACCTCAGGTATATTTATTTATTTATCTATTTACTTATTTATTTATTTAATACGCTCAGTGGTGTGTGAAAACGGACGTGACAAGAACAAAATACAAAACAAACACAATGCAAATATAAAAATATAAAACATAAAATGTAATATAAGTAAATAAATAATACATGTATAACATATAAAATATAACATTAATAAATAATCATAAATTAAATTATGAATTGATTATGATAATGTAAATTATGAATTATAATATAAAATTCAATAAAATCAATAGAATTCAACAAATATATAGTGGAAAGGGAGGAAGAAAAATTCGATTCTTTATTTGTGAAAAATGAAAAAGAAGGTAAAAATGTTATTTCCCATGTTCAGCTGTCTTTGAATCTCGGCATGTTGAAATGTAGTTTTCAGTTGATTTTTTTTAGTTCTACCCTAGATTGGCGCTCATCTTTATTCTTTATTTATTGATTTTATTCTTTATTTTTTTTCTTTATTGAACAACAGCTAACGTTTCGGCATGGCTTGGCTTGGCTACAGCTGAAGAAAACCAATTAAAAATGTTACAATTTTGTCGCTTTTAATTTTTATTTTGTTTTGATGGTAGTGGATTTAGAAAAAAAAGGAAACAAGTTGAATTACTCCTTCAGTTCTTCATTAATTCCCTTTTTTTTAGGTTTTCGAATCGTTACGACGTCGAGCTCGTGCGTTAGTGGAAAGGACAAGTCCTGGCGAAAGTGAACTGCATCTGTTTCGACACGATTACGACTCGCCAAGCGTTTTACAGCATATTGGCAGTATATCGCAATTGGTACGCTTAATTTTCCTTTAAAAGCATCGAAATTCCATGAAAAAAGGTAAATAATTCTTTTTTTCTTTTTTTGCGTGATATTTGCAAATTTTACCGTCCATCTTAAGTGGTTTTTTTTTCCGCTGAACATAATGTGTATACCGAGTGTTCTATCCTCAATACATTCTCTTCTAAGAACAGGATCCAAATTTACCAAAGATTATTTTAAATCGTAACAAAGTGAATGTATTAGGTTGGTCGAATGTTCCCGGACAAATTGACAATATTTTTATTTATTTTACAATTTTTAAACATTTTTTTTATTTTACAATTTTTTTTAAATAACTGTAAATCATCTGAAGTATATCCCATTGGCATCGATGATCTTCTGCCAATGTTTAGGCAGATCGTACATAGATGCCTTTGTTCCAGAACGCTTCCAGAATGCTCCTTGAAGAACTGATAATTCAAAAACCCTTTTTGTTTTTTTTTTTACTTTGTAGAAAAAGTCTCCTTTAAAATGATTTTATGGAGCCTTTTTGGCGCAAAAAAATTTCAGATCCTTAAAATTCAGTACATATATATATATAGTGCTGATCTGGAAACTATAATATATAGAAG
This sequence comes from Necator americanus, assembly GCF_031761385.1. Lineage (NCBI taxonomy): Eukaryota > Metazoa > Nematoda > Chromadorea > Rhabditida > Ancylostomatidae > Necator > Necator americanus. The sequence continues at coordinate 36,129,394 of NC_087371.1, read as the reverse complement.
AGATCATTCGAAGGCGATCTAAAAATAATATAAAAGGAGCAAAGTTTCCTCAAGAAAAAAAAGTGCCGGTTACTGTAAATTTCTCGTTTTGATCAAAGTTCTTGATTTTGCCATCTTATATATTTGTCAATTTATAACAACACCAACATTATTCTATGGTCTCCAATCAAAACAAATTATTTTTCTAAATTGTTCTGCAATCAATCTAGTTTTGAGACGCACACACATATATATGGTAATGTTTTATAGGGAGACTCCGTTGGGTGCCTTGTTTGTTTGGAAAATTTGTTGCACTCCCGGAAAACGTTGGAACTTTGGTGGAAAAAAATTGTTATTAAACATCAGCAACACCTAAGATCTCCCAGGTGCTTTTCGGACAAAAATAACAACTCAAAAGAATGCAGAGTGGAAATGTTTATTGCGGCAGACGCGTCGCGTTTATTCGATTGAACATCAGCGCTTGTTTAATAAAAAAATAACGATATATGTACTTGGAGAGACAATTCTTCAAGTTTTTTAAGGTAAAAATTGTTCAGTTTTGTTAAGAAACATTTCCGATTAACAGCGGATAGGAAAATATTTGCACTGTGCCGCCTGTGCCAGGAAAATCACCACCTGATGTGGAAAAGGTGATTTAAAAACAAAAAAAGAAAGACTGAAAAAATTAAGGTTGCACACCAAAAAAAAATCTGGTAACTTGGGGTTGTATTATTCTGCAAAAGAATTACTACTGTAAATGTAATTATACTATAACTACTCTTTACTTTGCTTGTTATTTCTATCCTTATGTTTATTTATTCACTTATTTAATTTATTTTATCATTAGTTGACTTTTTTCCACTACTATATCTTTCCAGAATAACGGTTGCATAGTGGAAGTGATTGTAGTGGATCGAAATGAGAAACCAACACGACCGCATGTGCTTGAGGTCGGTGAGGGACACATTTTCCACTGTTTGAGTAGCGATAGAAAAAAAAATGTGAAATTTTTAATCCTGTGGCTCTTCAGGTGAAAAACTACATGACGTTGACATTCTGTGACTTTTGCGGTGCTATGCTAACTGGTCTAATGCGTCAAGGACTTCATTGTGTCGCATGCAAGTACGTACAGTTACAAATCCTTGGATGGGACCCACCTCATCCAGAATGATCCCTCACTCCATTTAGATGTAATTTCCATCGTCGCTGTACTGAAGCACCTCGTAACAATTGCGTATCGGCAACACCTGGCCTATCAACAATGAGTCCCGTACCGATGGGACCCGGAGGAATAGGAGTAGGAACTCCGCTTCCGCCGGGAACACCAAGTGAGTCAGCTCCGGATTCTCGATCTCGTACATTACCAGAGAAGAAAATTTCGAAAAATTTTCGATTTCGAAAAAATTATTATTATATTATTATTATTTCGAAAAAAAAGAGTAATATGCACCGATTTAGGTGCCGCCTTGGAACTTCCTCATACGCTCGCCGAAAACAATTACCTGACACCAACGAAGTGCAAAATTTGTGACAAAATGCTTAAGGGTTTAATTCGACAAGGATTAAAATGTAGGGATTGTGGGGTAAGTGACATCGATCGGTCTTCATTTTTTTTTTTGAGAATTTTTTGGAGACCTTTTCTGAGACCGATTGAAGTGGTCCTTTTCACTTAAGAACTTCTTTTAGTTTTGGTTAGTTTGACAGTTTCTCTTCGAGGATCTTGGATTTGAAAAGTGTTTGTTCCGTACAACTCGTCAGGGTAAACACAGTTTTTGCATAGACTAGCATTTATGGGACCCAAAAAAAACACACACTGCGTTTCATTAATGTTTTTCAGGCGCAAGTGCGTTTATGTTTTGTTTTTTTTTTCTTTGTTTCCCGTAGGAGATTTTGGTGACACTTTATTTATGGTCCGAGTTTCCGATTTTTCCTTTAATTTCCATCAGAAATCTATCCATGAAATAACAAAAATCACTGCTTATCAGTTACTAATGACTTTATGGCGTTCGTAACGCTCAGCGATCTAAAAGATTAAAACCGGATGCAGCTCTTTAACGCCATTCAGACACCAAAAATTAAGCATAATCGATAGCAACTGGTTTCCTTTCTTTTTCTTTTTTCCCCCGATTTTTTCTGATTTCCTTCTCTTTTTCAAAAAAAAATACACCATAAAAAAGAACTTTTTCTCGAAAAATCAGTAGTGAAATAAAGCAAAAAAAAGTAGAACAAAAATGGATTTTTCTAGATATAGAAACATACGATACATATTTAGATTTGTTGTTGAAATTTAGCAGATTTCTCCATCTGAGTTTGTTGTTGTCTGCTATACGATTTCGAGCGTAAATATCAGAGGCGTGAATGGAAATATCTAATGAGGTAATAATGAGGGAGAGCCGTCATCATACATACATATTTTAGGTGAACGTTCACAACAAATGCGCTCATCAACTTCCATCAAATTGCACACTTTCCGATCATGCAATAAGTCGAATGAGCATCAATGAATCAACACCGCCACCACCATCTCGTGGAAATCTCGTCAATATGGATGATGAGCCAAGCAGCAGCGAGAATATACCGTTATTCCGATTGCCTGGTGAGTTCTCCATCAAGTATCCCTCCCTTAAAGGCATCACCCACCTGAAACCACCACGAATCTGAGGTGGTACGGATTTCAGGTGGAATATTCGTATACAGGATCGTAGATTATGGAGAGGGGTGTGATTCCGTCCATTTCTTCCTAATTCCCGTAAAAACGGCCCGGAAGATGCGGCGCGTGCACAAGGCTGACGCGCTCCAATCGAACTCCTTGTGGAAAATAGCGCGCCGGAACGCTCGAAGCCGTATCTTCCGGACCGTTTTTTTTACGGGAGTTAGGAAGAAATGGACGGAATCATCCCTCTCTCCTCAATCTACGACCCCGTATACCAATACCCCACCTGAAATCCGTACCGCCTCAGATTCGTAGCGTGATTCCTTTAACCCAGATCCTAACAGATTGGAATTGGTAGAAGTGTACTTGGTACCAAAAACCTTCTTTTAATTGTTATTTATCGTATTCAACTTTTTATCTTAGCAGCAATATCTATTATTTTATTTTTTATATTTTTTATTTATTAGTTTTATCACCTACTTTTGTTTTCCGTATTTATTTACCTATTCTTTATTTTATTTATTTTCCTGGATAGTTGTGAACACCTCATAAATATCTTCAAAAATATTTTGAGGTGGAGGAAAACGAGCGCCGTTGTTGTACGTAACGTTGTAAAATTGATTCTTTTTTTTTCTTTTTTAGGTCAAGTCTCGTCCAGGAGCACAACCCAGCCAAAAGTGGAAGGATGGATGATTCATTTTCTGCTCTCGGATCCAGAGCGACGACTAAAACATTACTGGATTCTCGCAAACGATGCGATCAATATGTATAACGAGTATAATGAAGGTGAGATGTGCTTTTTGTAGGATATACAATGACAGAACGTTCTTAAACTTATTTCTACATTTTTTTTTATTTTTTTCTTTTTCACAAATTTCAACGAAACCATATTTATTTGATAAATTTTTTGTTATTTAATTTATTTGCTTTTTTATTTGATACATAATACTGCCTACTAGAAGATATGATCAATCAACTAAAAATCAATAAATTAACCAATCATACAAATATCTACGTACGCAGATCTAAAGACTTTTAGGTGTAAATCCGAATAAATGCTATATGGTGCTTCCTCTAGCTGAAATTCTCGCGATCACTCCTCATCAAGGACCACCAGTCCACTCCAAGTTCGCTTGCGTTTCCTTTTTTTCAAATAACATCATTTTCCTCCATCTCAATCTTTTTCTTTCAGATTCCCTCCTCATTGCTTTGAGATCCGAACTATTTCTAATGTTGTTTACTGTGTTGGTGAGAATCTACATGCATACTCTGGTGGACCACCGAAGAAAATGCCTCGAAGTCTGAGTATTCGACCTCCTTCCAATACTCAGTTGTGGTTTCAGGTAAAATTTGTTTATCATTTTATTTTTTTAAAGAGAAAGAATTCAAAAATATGGGTCCACTCGAGCAATTAATGCTCGAGGACAACGATTTAAATGCAAAAGAACAGTCCATAGTCCAAATCTCTACGACCTAAAATAAAATTTGATTAAAATAACAACTCTGACGCCCACGGTTTACAATTTCAATTGCTTGAGAAATAATCAATCGAAATAAGAAATCAATAATCCAATAATCATAGTCCATAAATTACGTTGAACAGTACATTGAGCAGGTTACTGTAGTGAAAAGGAGAGAGATGTAGTTGCAGAAATGTAATGGTTTTTCCTACCGATCTTCCTCGGTTCTTCTCATTACAGTAACCTACAGCTCAGTCAAACGCATGTACAGTAAGTATATTGAGTAAAAAAAAACGATATATATAATAACTAAAAAAAATAAAAAAGTAAAATAGTATATAGTATACAATATATAGTAAAAAATAAAATAGTACAGTAATATAATAATAGTAAAAAAAATAGTATGTGTAATAAGTAAAAAAGTAAAACAAGTGAAAATGACATGAAGCTCGGCGCAGTTCCATAAGCGGTCACGCTCGAAGCGTCGCGTTAGAACGAGCTGTTGTGATCGAGGTGGGACCATGCTTAACTGCAGGGATAAATGGAGCTAGCAAAGGTCTCCACTCAATCCTAACCGCTGCTGCGTTACATCGTATCCCTTCGAACGCAGCTGCTTACGCAATTGCACCAAGTTTCACCTTTTCTTCACTCGGCTACACAAAACGTTGTGCACCATATGCCTTTGTAGTTCGGAATTCATGCGTTTTTATGCGTTTGCGCTGTTATACTGGTAGCGAGTATGAACACGCTTAGATTCTCAATCATGGTCTTTTTTAAAGAAGAAAATTCCTCTCTTTCTCAATAACTATAACACTTAGTTTTGGATATTTAGAATTTGGATCAGTGGTCAATTTTACTTTTAATTTAATTTTAATAATTTAATTTTAATAATTAATACTAGTTTTAATCAATAATTCATAATAATTCTACTTTTAATCTTAGGAAAATATTTCAGGCATTGAAAGATGCGCTACAACCACCAGTTAGTCGGAATGATCCACCAAACGCAGAACGAGCATTGGAGTTCGCTGAACTCTATCAGGTACATAAAAATATGAATCACCCACTTTTTTTTGTGCGTTTTTGCTGTTTGTTGTTGTTAATGTTGTTTTAAATCACAACACAACCCAGCTACTGTAGCTTATTTTTTTTTTAAATCGTCACAGAACCCTGCTTTCTTCGTTCAGGTTCTCAGTGAAAAAGTGCTTGGTTCGGGTCAATTTGGAACCGTTTATAATGCAATTCAACGACATACTGGCGTTGAGGTAGCAGTAAAGGTGATTGATTTGTATCTAGTGTTAGTTCACTTTTTTTAAAATAAATTTCTGAAAAGACCTCATAAACAAATTTTGCAGGTAATTTCAAAAGAGCGATTTTCAAAGAAGAGCAACGGAGTAGAATCGATGAGAGCTGAGGTGGATTTTTTCCTTTTTTTCCTGTAAACTTTACTCAAAGCCATATCTTACAATATTCTTCTTTCTATCTTTCAAAGAGCTACCGATAAAAAGAGGAGAAATTTCTATCGTTAGGCCAATAGAGGAAATATGTAGTGCGACAATACTTCACATTTTTCAGAATAATACTAATACAAATGGTAGTTATAATAATAAAAAATAATATAAAATCATAATAATAATAGGGGAGAGTGAAGGACAATCGGTCAGAGGTCCATTGTAGCCAATAAATAATAAATAAATAATAATTCGTAATTTTTTACAATACTTCTGACCCCTGTCAAAAATAAGACCAGCATTTCTATTATTAGCAAAATTTATGAAGAAACCCACTCAACTTGGAACAAAAGCCAAAAAACGAAAACAGGAAGAGTCGTGAATCTATAGTCTAAACATGAAAGCTGAGTTGAGTTGATGAAATTTTTTCGTCCATAAATTGGTTCGCAGCAGAATTCCAGGATACAATTTTGACCAGAAATATCAACGCGTGTGTTTGAGGGATTTTAAGCCGAAATCGAAGTTGATGGTAATCCTAGGAATTTGACCAGTAGAGGATATTAAATTTTTTTTGATTTTTTATTTAAATTTTTTATTTATTTACTTATTCAAATACACCAATTGTACACCAGAAAAAAAGAGAGAAAAAAGAAACGCACTTTATTCTATTCAGAAGATTTTCTTGAAAAAAAAACCTAATTAACCTAAAAAACCTAACTTAAAGACCTTAAAGACCTAATTTATTGTCAAGAGATATCCCAGTGCTTGTGATGTTCATTACAGATAACATATAATTCTCCTAATAACACTTTAATTAAGGTTGCCATACTACAACGTGTATGTCATAGTGGAATCGTTCGTCTGGAATTCATGTGCGAAACAAAGGACAAAATATTTGTTGTTATGGAAAAAATGAATGGAGATATGTTAGAAATGATACTTAGTCAGGTGAGGAACTATGTGTTTATTGTGTTAACTCATTTATTTTCCAATTTTTCCTCCAATTACACAACTTCGAGCTACACCTAGCGGAAAGTTTATTCCATGAGTTTTCCAGGCTGCTGGACGGCTTGACGAACGTGCTACTCGTTTCCTCCTTGTGCAAATTTTATCCGCACTTAAATACCTCCATAAACAAGGAATCGCTCATTGTGATTTGAAACCTGAAAATGTTCTTCTATCTGAGATGAACACAAATTTTCCGCAGACAAAAATTTGTGATTTCGGCTACGCCAGGTACAGTCATTAAGCGTAGAGTCAAATCGACATGGAGTTCGGTGCATTTGCGTACTTTTCGAGGCGGTGCAATGGAGCCTAGCGGGTAGGGTCAAATTGGGACCCTTGCTAGCTCCACTCATCGCTACAATTTGCAGATGGTCCCACCTGGATTCCAGCGCGACCGACCGCAACCGCTTACGCAGCTGCATCGAGCTTCGTCTATACATTCCTCACTGACTTTGGTATAAAGTAGCTTTTTCTATTAAGGTTCATTCCCGAATCACAATTCCGTAAAACAATCGTTGGAACACCAGCCTACTTGCCTCCGGAAGTACTGCTTCGACAAGGTGGATTCGAATCACACTTGATATTCGACATTTGAACCTACTTCTACATTTTTCTGCAGGTTACAATAAATCGCTGGACATGTGGTCTGTCGGTGTGATTATTTATGTGACGTTATCCGGGACGTTCCCATTCAATGAAGGAGAAGAGGTGGGTGAGGAACAAGATGCAAGATGATGATTATTAGTATTATTAGTACTTACTAGTTATTACTAATAGTTATTTTAGTTATTAGTTATGATTATTAGTACTATTGCTGCCTAGACATTAAAAATAGTAGCGCGCAGAAGAATAAAAGCGACATCAGACTTGTTCAACCGCGCTAGCGCAACGCATACACAGCGCAGTACGGCACCGAGGCCCTGCCTCTCTGACGCAACCATCGATCGGTGGTGTGATTTCGCTAAAGGCTCTTAAGTTGGAATCCTTGGATCACTACTGTATCCTCACTTTTTCTTCATTTTCTACGGTAGCGTAGACGGGGTTGAAGAGGTTCGGTGCTGATTCTAGGGGGGTAAACTTCGTAAAAGTTTCTCACTATTAACCTTAACCATGACAACCGTTAGGATAACACCCAATTCTAGTGATCACTTCTTTAAATTTTAACCTTAAATTAATTTTAATCTAATCTTTCTTACCTTAATCCTGAATTAACGATCCACGATGTTTTGTACAACCTTTACCTGTTTAAAGGCAGCCGTCGGAGAAATTTTCGATGTTGAGCTCTTTCAACAACTAGATGTTGTTCGAAATGTTCGAGATTTTTGAGGATCTAAGGTATAAGGAGAAATATCAACAATGAACTTTCTCATTATACCCTAGATCCTCGAAAATTCTCCCGCAGTTGCCCTCAGGTTCATCTTTCTCGGAAAAACGATATAAACGGGGATTTTAAACTCATAGTACTACAGAAGTGCACATAAATTTGAGCGATCGTAGTGTTTCTTTTAAATTTTCCAGATAGCTGACCAGATCCAGAATGCCGCCTTCATGTTTCCGGCTGAACCTTGGGGAGAAGTATCACCAGCAGCTATTGATTTGATACAACGCCTTCTACGAGTCAAGGTGAGTAAATTACTATACTTTTGTAAAAACACTACTCTAATAGTTGAACGTGGGGTAGAATTCATGGATTCTAAACTCAGTGCCTTCAGATCGAAGAACGCCTCACTATCGAGGAATGTTTGGCCCATGAATGGTTGAAAGGAGAACAATTATATCGTGATTTACGGAGTTTAGAGCTGCGATTGAAATGTCCACGGTAACTGGAAAAGCTGGACAACGAACGATTTTCATAGCATATTCATATCACCGTTCAGATATCTCACAAGTCCTGCTGATGATGAAAAATATGCAGAATTCTTACAACAACAAGGACTTGTCCCACAGTTATGATCCGTTCAGTCAGCCATCGTTCCTGCCGTAGTGCTTCTTCTACCATCATCGCCATTTGTGCCACCTGCCCTATGATCAAGCAATTCTAAATACGTTCATATATATGTAACAAGTCTTATTATTATCATTATATTCAGCAGCTATGCTGCATAAAGTATTTATGTTTATTGTTACTGTACGGTACAGCGTTTATGAGGCATGGATATACGAAAACCGCAGTTTTGGTGGTTGAGAAATCCTGAATAGTCTACCTAAACTCGCAGATGGTTGGAAAAATTCCTAATTTCGTCACCAAACCTAAACTAGAGATAAGGCTGTAAAACATACTTCGAATTACGAGAGGAGGTACCGTAAGAAACTCAACGGCTTCCCCCTCAGCTCTCAATGATCTATCAGAAATGCAATTCTACCACAAACGAATTTTCGGTGAAAAAAAAGGATTCATGAATTAGTCCAACGAATCACAGTGATGAAAAAATGATTACGGTATGAAAGGCAACTCCCGCTCAACTCAAAGACTTCTTTTGGTGTTGTTTGGTGCCACTTCTATTTCTTGAGTCCGGATTTTTGTAATAACTACAGTCAGAGTCTTCGTTTATGTACATATCTCATGCAGTTAGAAAGAGCTACGTGAAAGTGCTATGGATGTGGATAGTCTGCTGATGATCATCCGGCAACAGCTCTTCAGCACAACAATGAAGAATGATCCATGGCAAAGCATACGAAACTCATAAATTTATTAACATTCCATTTACGGCAGAACAACCATAGCACAGTAGAACGCCCATATGATGAAGTATAAAAAAAACCAAAGAGTCGGACGATAAATAAATAGAAGTGCGATGGTCAAAAATTCCATTAATTTTTAACAACTGTTAGTTACCACAGAATTCTCTAGTGACTAACATCCATCGATTCGATCACGTCGAACTTGATCGTCTTTTTCTTCAACACTTTTGTAGAACCTGATTTGAATTTGTAAGGCAAGTCGACTGGTTCAGGTTTCTTGCAGAAATCAGGCACTATTGGACCCTTAATTGCTCTCATTACTGAAGAATCCTTGACTACACCAATCACAATTTCTTAGTAAGGAAGAAATGTTTTAGAAAAGAATTGTTAAAAATATAGACATTCTATGAAGCATAGGTATAATATATAAACCAAGACAACTGGATAGGGAAGAAAAGCTATACTTACTTTGAACTCTGTTTTTCCTGGTCGCATAATAACAAGATTCAGACTATTTCCCGAAGCATTGTCTCCATGCATACCAGCGTGCAATGCCCGCTGCACAAGATTTACCGCATCTTCCTCCTGTAGATGAAAAAAGGAAACTAGAATTTTCTCCATCCTTGTCAAGCAAATCAGAAATTTATCGATAACTGCACTTACGGTCATGCCAGGTTTGAAGTCTCTTTCCAGAATAGAAATAGCTGCATAACTTCCCGAACCCTGCGCTGCAAAGGGTTTCGCCATAGTCGTACCATTTGCCGAACACTCGTATAAATGTGGTCCAGTTGGGTCGACACCACCTTAAAGAGAAATTAATGGTAGAAGGTGGAGCTCAATGGGAGTAAAAAACACCTACCAAAATTTCGATATTTTGTCAGTTTCACCTACCTCAGTGCAAATATCAAATAAAAATCCATCAAAGTACTATCGTTCACATCACTAGTACGTATGACATATGCATGTTAAGGGAAGCACATGTATTTTTCAACGAATCTTGAACATATTGATTTCTGTGCTCACGTTTTAGAATTCTTAGAAGCAACTGAAAAATGTTTATGGAAATTTAGACAATATTCTTAGAGATTTTGAAGCAAGATTAGGAGAAATATGGGAATCACAACTTAAATAGAGTACATGTAAAGAAATTCTTTCAATTAGTTTAAGGCTGAAATCTATTTAGATCGTTTTTACGCAGTCAGAAATTCATAAATTAATTGTGAAATCCTATTCATGTCGATCACTGCTCGAAATACATATAGTCAGCGCCGAATGTATTCAACTCCGACTTCACTGCATGCAGTTTCCACGCCTTTTTTCAAGATAATCAGAGGGAATTGAGCAGGGCCACGCTCATCTTCGTAATCTACGCTCCGAACTGCTAATTTTCTACAGATTTTGCAACTACGTCGCCATTAGCAACGTAGTGTTTGAAAAAAGTTCTTTTCATGTTTTTTTCTTAAATGAATAAAATAGATGTAGCATTATGCAACTACCTAAAATACAGTTTTGTAAGAATATTGAACGAAGAAGTCACGCTTATAACAGCACCACCCATTTAAAAACTAATTATGAAAAAAGTACTTCAGAAACCACTCACCAATAAGCAGGTAGGCCCCTACATAGCCCTGGTAGTTGAATAGATGCTGTTTGGCATGACGCAGAGCAGTGATAACACGCGCTTTTCTACCAGTATTCAGTTCCATCAAACGAAGAGTCCCAGAAAGCATTTTGGTTACCTAGAAAGAAAATAGCATATAAATAACCGCAGTCACCATTCAAATTATACGTAATTGGAAAAGAAATGAGCAAAAAGAGAGCATGTGATCTGCTAGCAGACTACACCACAGAACAGTAAAGTGAAGATTGAAATCACCTGGTCTAGATCTGCAGCCGTTCCTGCTCCGCATGCGTAAATTGAATCCGTCAAGTAGTGTACTTTCTCACAATGTTTGTCGGCAATAATATTTCCGGCAGTGGCACGAGAATCAGCACCCATGACAAGACCATCCTAAAGCATGAAACTAGAAATAGCTAAATGTATCAAAATCTACCTTGGAAGGAGCGCTCGTGAAGACTTTTGATGCAAATTTCTTCCAATCGTTATTAGGATTTACTCAGTTTACTTCACTCCTTGAAGCAACTCCTTCCACACATGAAGAAATAAATTATAGTTGTATGCTATTACTTATACGGAAGCTAATAGTTGTTTTATTTCAAAAATTCCAACATAAGTCCACTTTACATTGTATCATACCAATGTTCATGAAAAGTATAGAATTGGTTCGCCCTGCATACTGGTAACCCTGGCGCCCCTGACACTCTGTTTTGTGGATTTTTACAAAGTGTTTGAGAGTAAAGAACTATGTTGCAGCCCCAGTTACTAATGGAGAGATCAAAGCATCGAAACCTTCCCCGAAAGCTACTTTTAAACTGCTTGCTTTATACCTTGTACGTTGCAGCGACAATTGTGGTACCAGTAGATCGGACCCTCGGAGGTGCTACGCCCATTCTGGATAAAGCCATGTTCCTGATACAATTGGAGAAGTCAAACGCACCACCCTTGTCCAACTCCATTTGGAGTACCTGTTGCTGAACTTCGGAGCAAGTCATCCTAAACTAATGTTATTAGTAGACGGGGATGAAATTGCAGCCTTTTTGCACCATCGTATAAATTCGAAGCAATTTACAGTGATGAAGATGGAAAAGACGGATAAGATCGAAGTTTTTGAAAGACATAAGATTGAGAAAAAAAACGAAGTTACCGTCTCCATAACATCCTACCTATGGCAAAAATAGGAATTCAGTGCAAACAACAAACAGTAACCGAGTAAAGGAAACAACAGAAGTCAGATAAATTGAACAACAACCAAAACCTCAAAGTGGTGAAGGGGGAAACCAAATTGAGGAATTGTCATTCCTTACTACTGTTGCAATGGAGCGGAAATGTGCCGATAGAGCGCGCCAGTCCTGTTTCGGAGAAAAGTTACTTCTTCGGTTTGTTCGTCATTCCTGCAGTTTTTGTTTCTTGTTCGTAGGTCTTGTGGGGTTTTTTCACAAACATTGTATTAAATCAATAAATATTATTATTGAGTTAACAGTGATGTTAGTGCTGGTCGTGTTTTATTTATTTCTCCCAGACATGTGGTCCTGAGTCTGATATTCATTGTAAGATTTCTTTGGCTGGGAAGTGATTGTATGTATTTTTGTTCTTCTATTTAGAATCTGTTCCCATTTCAGTTATGCTGCGCCGCCTCAGCTTTCCACAATGCACAGCTGTATGTCGTACGCGGTTGTCATCCTCAGTTCCATCGACATCGCAAGAGGAAAGTAGTGAATTCAACAAAACCGTAGCTAACGGTGTTGCGCACGTGACTTCACTAAATGTGTTGACTCAGGAAAGATCAGTTCTACGGCTACGAGTTCCAAAAATAGAGCGAACAAGGAGATTCAGGCAAGTGAAGTTTCTTTATTCTTACATTTAGTTCTCTCGTTTTGATTCTTTTCTGTTCTGGACTTTTTATAAGGCAAAAAAAAAGTCTTAATAAAGGATTACATCTCCACATATGAAGTTCTTTGTTCTAAAGCGTTGCACCAAAAAGAGCTTTGCCCAGTTCTAGTTTAGATGAATTTGTTCGGCATTCTGGGCAGTTATCCTTGCATTGCGGTCCCGCTTGACCGTCTCCTCTTTGACCTGCCTCAATCGAAGGCGCATCGCGGTGCTCTGGGCAGCGATAAGCACCGATGCCCATTTGTCGAAGCATGTGCAGGATAGGTGCGATAGGGAGGAGCAGGACCCTTCTTGGGTGAAGGGGGGTCTAACTCATCGGTGCAGCTCAAGTGATGAGGATCTGTTCGCCACAAAGAACTTGCACGCCTATGCATCCACATCTTCTCACTCTATATGTCTACATTTCTTTGGTACGGTGCCTCATCTAGGATCGTCCAGGAAATCGGGCGGTCCCCTCAATAATAATCCATGATAAGCCCACATCACGTCGACAACAACCACTACTCCTTACTATTTAAATCAGCCGTGTGGACTGCACGGTTTGTGTTCAAATTGTATTTCTGATCAAATCATAAGTAGTTCATCTTTCTTCGTTGAAGGGGTATGAGCCACTCACTGCGGCCCCATGGATAGTGACTTTGTAGAAATTTATGATTATTAACTGAATAACCTCTTACAACCAATTGAATATGGTCGTTTATTGATTATGAGTTACTATTTGATATCATATAAGTTATCTACCCGTCAAGTTACCATATCATTCCTTGAAAAGTAGTATTTTCTAGACAAACGAACTGAAGATACATCCATTGTTTGACTTCGTTTCTCTTTCAGAAGAGAATTCGCTCTCCCTGAATGCGCTGTTGCTGGTTTACGTAATGCACTTATTTCTTGTGATAGATCTCCGAAACAGCTTCAACATGAGGCGGACCAATTATCCAATGTATTGGCGCAAAGAAGGTGGCTGCTGTGGCTTTTTAAACAACATATTTTTATTATCATGTGCACGATAAACAGAAAACTTTTGTAGGTTCCCCGCTCCTCCATCTGTGGTACGTGAAGCCCGAAATAAAATCAAAGAAGTCCTCAGAAAGCAACAAAACGAAGAAGATATTGGTGATCTCGTCGACAGTGACAGTGTTCGTTTAATTCACCTCTATACGAACCTTTATGAGTTCGGAGCCTAGAATAACAATACATTTAGGATTCTCGTATTAATTACAAGTTGCGGAATGAAGTTGATAAGATTTTAAAGAAGTCGAATTTTAATTGGAAGCCTCTCGACATTGATACAAAGGAAGCAGCTGCGGCGTACGCTTTATCCCGGTGGGATTTCGACGTTTCATATTTTTCGCTTTAAATATGCATTAAATCATTATTTCGTCTAGGTTGGCACCTAACTATGCAGAGATAGCTCGCGTATTGGAAGAAATTGATGCTGAAGAATTCTCGCCGTCAACAGTTCTGGATTACGGCAGTGGGATTGGTGCAGGTTACATTTCTCAATTCAACTGTCTACAAAAAAAAAAACAAGTTTTCAACGAGCGATATCTCTTTTCGTTTAGGATTCTGGGCTGTGAACGAAAAGTTTGGTTCGAAAGTGAAAGACTATTGCATGGTGGATCCTTCCGAAAATATGATACAGTTCTCGATGGACATAATGAGGGTATATTTTCATTTTTTAAGCAACTGCTTTGCTGTTAAAAAGTCCTTTTCATTGATCCAACTCTTTTACGTTAGGGAGGTTCCGGAAATCTTTTGTTTCGAAACGTAACCTTCCGTCGTCATCTTACTCCATCACTTCGAACAAAATATGACCTGGTCATTGCTCACAGAACCTTGTGTGAACTTGGTTCACAGGAATCTCGTCTGGATCTTGTGGCTTCCCTATGGAAAAGAACCAACAAGTGTGCAATTGTAGTACCTCTCTTATGATGACATTCTAAACGAAATACTCTACTTTAGGTATTTAGTCCTCATTGATTCCAATTTACGCGATGCTTTTGAGGCACTCATGGAAGCTCGTGATTTCCTTTTATGTTCGGGAACGCAGCTACATTTAGAAGAAACCAGATCCTTACTTGAGGTCGGGTAGAATTTTTTTTTGAAACTTTCTGCTGGCCTTACAGAGATGGTGCTTGTTTTAGTGCCCAGAAGTTTTCATGTTATTTTTGTGCTTCTTAGGAGAAACAATTGATGTCCGATAGCATAGAAGCGGTTCTGAGTGATCGTACTCTCAGTGATTTCGAACGATTTTGCTTAGTTCGAGATATGGTTAGTTTCTTTTAGTGTTTTCTATTAGTTTATTTCGATATTTTGATCAACGAAGACTGCTCATGTGCACTTTCTGATTTTCTTCTCTGCATATTTTAATGCAGGTTCCTCATGAAATTACGCTGCCCACTGCTCTAGAACCAGCAACGGTATTTGCTCCATGTCCACACGATCTCGGATGTCCAAAGCTAGGGATAAGGTTTGTTACAGCACGGCTTTCTTGTGTTCCTAAGCCATTTTCTTATTTTTTTTAGTGCATGTACGTTTCCTATACGATGGAATGTGATCCGAGCTGATGGAAAAAGATCGCCTCGTGAAAATTCAGGATCAGAGACTGGAAAATTTTCATTTATTATTATAGAGAAGGGCGTACGACAACCTCAAGAAAGCATGGCGAGGATACTCAAGGTAAGATGTAACGAGGGCGGATTTCCTGAATTCAAAGGCAGCATATCAGGAAATTGACGAAATTGTGACCTCCACGAAAAGTCGATGAGAGGTTTATACCAAAATATGAGCGTGATCACATTCTATCCGACCCTAAAAACAGTCTTCTTGTTGGAATTTCCTACAAAGCACCTTATAACGCGCCACTCTTGTACGCGAGCTGGTTCTTTCAGCAATCTATTCATTCATTTTGCTTTCCGCGGGAACTTTATTGATTTTTGTTTGCTCGCTCACAAACGTAGCGTATGCAGGTCGCGTTGGAAAGTGTCTCATAGAAAATTCGAACACAAAGGCTGCCTTAACTAGGGAGCATACTGCTTATTTTTCGCAGAGCCTTCCCTGGAACTTGTTTATTTTCTTTTTTTATGCTTTCGTGAACTTGTTAATGGTAGACAGTACAACTTATGCTTTCATCGTCATTCTTCATTTACGGTGGTACTGAGTCAGGTTTTTCATTGCAATACTTCTCAGACACGTTCAGCACGGAACATTTACTGAATTGACAGTATATCGAGTCAAGCCATATCTACTTTCATTCACAGAAGAAATCTCACGTCTCGCTCATTCGTTTTTTCATTTAATCTTTTTTTTGGAAACGTTTTTGTTCTCACCATTTTCCTTGCGCTCTATTTCGTGTTTTACTCTACTTCTACTTCAGATACGACGTTCGAACGGTCATGTCACTTGTGACCTTTGTACTGCATTCAAAGGACTGCAGAGAATTGCTGTTTCACGAAGGGCTGGTGACCTTTACCAACGGGCTCGCTCCCGACGAGATGGTGAACTTTTACCTTTAACAATAGATACGGTTGCCACAGAGAATATGTTTGATTTATGTAGTGAAAAAATAGCAGAAACTCAATAGATGTTTTTTTATATGTTGAAAATTGTTTATTGTTATTGTTCAGAAGTAAAACTTGTCATGCAGTGCATTTCATCACTCATACTTCGCAGTATTTCAACTGTGAATGATTATAGCAATCTATTATAACAGTCAAGACTATGTTTCGATAAAAAAAAAGCCAAGAGACGTGACACGTACAAAGTCACCTTTCCTTTTTTTCTTAGACTCTTAGTACAGGTTCCCCACGTGTAATCTCATGCGTTGAACGTTTGATCGATCCTGTACTTTCGACATTTAGGGAATTTGAATTCTTCGACTTAGAATCCTGTGGTTTTTTTTTTGGTAGTACAGCGTGACATTCAACACCAACGTCACACGCCAGTTAGGAGATTAGTTGATAGTGACGGGAAAAACCAAAGATTACAGTAAATTCTGCGATTTATTGATTCTTTTCTTTTGTATGACATATCGACGACAGCACATATCGACAATTTATTAGCGATTACTGTGGACTTTTCTGAATTGAAAACAATCTAGCGAGGATTTATTAGATGAACAGAGGGATAAATCACACAAACCGGGAGTTCACAATACATGTCGCTGAAGAACTTTATAAACTAACTTGTCCTTATTAAGTGGACCGCAAAACAATTCACGAGTGACCCGAATGTAGAATTTAACTCTTCCGCCTAAGTGCACTAAACGTCGCTTCAACTTAGTTCATACACCCGTAAGCTTTATATTGAAAAAAGCTAGTGATTCCAGGTGTACGTCACAGAAATCTGTGATGAGAACATAGAGGTAAAAAGGTAGATAAAGGTCCACATCCGAGAAAACAAGAACTAGACGAAAAAAGAACTAGACAATGAGTACGTAATCCTACTCCTATGGTAGTTACTCCTGCACCCACATTTAAGGTGATATGGGAGACGTCGATTGATTTGCGCCTTTAAAAGCGTTCATAACCTTTTCCTGCATTTCTAGAACTTCAGCGGAGACCTTTGTTGAGATATCGGTGTACTCGTTCTTCAGTTGGTCTATCACCCACTCCACGCCTTTTCTTCCCTACAAAAAAAAAGAGGATGGAAAATCGTACGAAGGGACGCAAAACGTACAAAATTACCTTAGCCGCGTTCGATGAATATACTCCTATGAAAGTCTTTTCACAATAGTCAACGAAAGCTGGTAAGGTGATTGTAACAACAGCTTCTTGTTTCAATACAGTTCTGAAGATTAAATTGAATAAATGCTTAGCGTTAGCCAAGCTAACCCAAGAGCGGTGAGCTTACTTTGATGGATCTTCTGGCAAAGGAGTGTAAGTGAGTTTTTCGTCTACTCGAAGAAAAGAAGAACCGTTGAGCTGAAAATTTTGTGTTGTAAATAATTTCTCTCTACAACTTAAGATCAAAGCGAATGCTATATGTCAACATACGTTTCTTGTTGTTAGTGACATAGTCCGTTGCTGGGGATCAATAACTGTGAATTCGTGTGAATATTGTGTTCCAGAAAATCCCGTTAACTGAAAAGAAAACACATATTAAACCAAAATATATGGACATATATAATAATATATAATAATATAATATGCCACATCACCATACAGATAAGAAAAGTACGAACGATTTTGATTGTGGCAGTGAAAAGTAACCAAAATCGAATGAATTTCTACATCCATAGATTGGGAAAAAATAAATGGGTCACATTAAATACATCTACCAACTTCAACACGAATTCAATCCTCCAACATTCTAAGTTTTTTGTTCGAGATGTTCGAGGTCGATAGCACAAGGTTAACGATTAGCTGACAATTTGTAGAATAACAATAATCAGACCCGGTTTAGTGAGTTCTTTTTTTGCTACCACACCATCCTTAAAAGTGTGACCTGATCAGAGTAAGTGCTACTGGAATGACATTCCTTCACATGTTTTAGAATCGATGTTCTAAAAGTATGTAGTGGACAACTTCAAGCTTTCGTTGGTATGACATGGGAAATTTCAAACTACAAAAGGACTTTCCCGCAATAAACACCCGAAATGCAACGCAATGCCATTATCATTTGTCATGAACACCAAAAAAAAGTATGACGCAATAACAACGAAGCATAAAATTGTACAATGATAATAACGAGGAAACGGAAGCGTATGTAGTCAGTAGAAAATTCTCCTCTAAATGACACCACTCTTCTGTTTCCGAACTACCAACTTAATTCATAACTGAGCTGCTGGTAGCCTAGCTGAGTTCGAGGTAATAAGTACCGTTTGGAGAGACATCACGAGATGACAAAAAAAACAACGGCTTCATTCACTACTTTCAAGTAATTTGGAAGAAAGAGAAAGAAAGTTAAGAGTTATGGATGTGCTTTTTTTACTCAAAATGGAGTTTGATTAATTTGACCGGGTCAGACCTAATCTCTTACGCCACAGCGACAAAAAAAGCGAGTTTTTTTTTTTACTCTTTATAAGATACATACAAATAATAGCATACTGAGTGCTTAACAATATTATGATTTCATAGGAATGGATCGATGAACAGCGAAAATGACATAAGTATGCATTGTACATCTATTTTTTGACTACTTGAAACACTTGCTGTTTCCTTCGCTAATTTTACGCAGCAACTAAATATTCAGCTAGTATGACTCGAATAGATTAAAAAGCGAGACTATGCACTTTTTGGTATAACAGATGAATGTTCAAGCGCCAAAGCGCGGCACCAGCAAGTAAAGCGAGTGATAAGAGCTAATTCTAACAATACAGATGTAAACTTATAAACCAGACGCGGACGAAATAAATGAGAACATCCTTCTTAGCTATGATTTCGAAACTCCCAGTAAAGATAAGTAATCAAAATTAATTACTTAGATGTTTTCAAGAAGAATTCAGCACAATTGTTGAAATAATTCCCCTAGAACTATCAAAAGGAAATCCCTGCAGAAACAAGTTTTGTAATGAATCACGTTCAGAAATAAGAGTTCTTCGATGATTCACGCAGTAATATCGAAGGGTAACCCCTACAACCACTTCTAAAAAAAGCAAAAAAATGGAATGTATTTAAGACTTAGCGTTTGGACTTTGACTTCGGAAACGAATTTAAAAATAACAAAAGTGAAATGATGTGACAGTTCACACTTCAATATTCTGTTGTTTTTTGTGTTTTTTTTTTCTATTTTTACATACTGTCAGCCAAATAGGTGAAATCAGAAGTTCACTGGGGATCGGAGAAGAGAAAGGAAAAGCATGGCACGATTGTGAAATAAAAAAAAAAGAAAAGTGTGGCTAGAAATGCACCAACCTTCGTTGCCCAAGAAGGAATGTGGAAATGTGACTGAATAATCCTTTCCGACAAGATTTTACCAGCTTGCAATGTTTGCCGTAAAACATCCATTCCTGTCACACCTTGGTTCATTGGATTTGGATATTTTCTCCATGCAGCATTAACGACTGTCTCCCAGTCATGACTGTGATAAAAGCAGGATAAAACAAAGCATTTCAGAAGAATTAAAATAAGCATAAATCATGAATGGAGCAGTACTTACTCGAAGACATGTTCAGAAGCCCAAATCTTCATTACTAGCACTGCGAATGTACTCTTGAAATTCGCTTGCTATTATACCCTTCAAAACAAAATGAGAGGAGAGGAAATGACAGCTGCAAAACGAAACTCGACGAGAAGAAAACCACGAACAAATAGAAAGCGTTCAACGAGGTCATAAAAACTGATCAAACACTAGAGAATGAACGAAGAAGAAATCGATAACACGTAATCGCGATCGCGTTTTTTCCCGCTACGCTCCGCCTCGTCACTCACGTCAGCCGCTTTTTGTACTATTCGAAATTTCTAGTGTATTACGTCAATGTTACTACTCTTTGTTTTCGATAAAATTTTTGTTTCGTAACGCAGATGTAATTTTGAAATTTAACAAATATCCTGTAGTAACTCTAAGATATTTCTAGTTCGGTGAAAAAGAATAGTGATCAGAGCTGGTGGGATAGGATGTAGTTGGGGGCGCCCTTATTTCTCAAAGTAAGTAATCAAATTGACAGGTGCCCTAGGGCATAAGCATTAATGTTAGAGGATCTATGACATGTAAGCAAAAATTACTGGGAGAAAAAAGTAAATTAGAGCGTCGAGAGATAAGGGCGCCACTGAGTGGTCCCTGCCCAACCCCCCCCCTCCCCTCCCACACTTTCCTCGGCTCGTGTAACATTTTTCGTAACCGTAAAAAATCAAGCGAAGTAAAGTGAAATGAAAAGAAACAACGGGAGGGATTTATGCGAAGTAGGGATAAAGTGTCTGGAGTTAATCAATCCGCTTATGACCCTTTTATCCTCCCAGAAAAGTCTGGTACCAATTTATCAACCCCGGAAGGATGAAAGACTTGGTGAGCACTAAGGTGGATTCGAACCTCCGATCGATCGTGCAGGGAGAGGAACCCTCTAACCGCTACAGTGCACCCTCCCAAGGGCAGATACAAACAATATTTTTTTCTTACAAAATGAGAAATGAAGTACATTTAAAGAGCAAGCGAGTAAACTACACCCACCACCAATGCGCATACGCACGTATACACGTATCTTTACACTATTCCGTGGGTCACACAAGGTCAATCGGTCGTAGCACATGATTGACAGCTGCGAAATCACGTGATCACGGCCGATGACATCATTCAGTCCAGAGAACGTCCATATCTTGACTTTCAATAAAGAAAAACACAAAAAAGAGGGAGTTGCAGTTGCATTTGCATTCTCTCTTGCAATCGAATCGAGACACACCGGCTAAGTGTCCTCGCAAGCAAATTTGAAAGCACTTGCTGGACGTTTGCAAGATCCCAGGATTTCCCTAGGAAATTATTTTTGCGACGATTTGAGCAGTTTCTTGCAGAAAGCATAAAAATTGTGACTAAAATGTGAGATAATTTTAGCGTTGATAGTGGTATGCTGTCCGATTTCTCAACTGGGCAAAGTGCAGACGTTCTGACCAATGAACAGGGAACCCGGAAGCTATAGATCCTTTTCGTTCTGAAGGTAATTCGAAAATATGTGTTTTGGCATCGAAACAGAATTAAATCCGCTTGTCCAGTGAAATTCAAAACGTAGATTTTGCCGTAACTTTTGGAATAGGAGAGGGAAACTTTGGAAGAATTAGGCGAGCTTTTGGTTCTCGTTACAAAGGAATGCATACATCCAGGATGATGACTTGATCCGTAACTACGCAGCGATCTTGTTCGTTACCACAACAATGCGTTGCTAGGACATTGCCCATCGTTTCTCATCTGTCCTTTGTTATGTTGTGCTTGGTATGACATACACATTGAAGAGAATATTTGGGTTATTTCTAAGCTAGACTAAGTACAGTGCCAGGTAAAAAAAATAGCAGAAATTCTACAAATAATATCTCATAAGTGTTTAAAACGAAGCAAAAGCAGCGAAATACTTCCATACAAGAGTTCCACGAGAGGAAACAGAGCAAGAAAATGTTGTGTCGTTTCATCGAGGGTTATTTCGAAGGTGCGCGACATACCAGGTTCAGGAAGTACGTCGAGCTTCCAGAAAAACTTTCTGAACACTCTGATGCATGATTACACGCCTGTGCACCCAACCGCGCTCTTATTTTTGCAAGCTTTATTTTCCTTTTTTAGAAAAAAATGTATTTGGAGGAGGGAGCACTCAGTGACGCCCTTATTTCTCGAAGCTCTAACTTACTTTTCTCTCTTACTAGCTTAGGCTCACATGTTATAGATCTTCTAAGACAAGTGCTCATGTCTAAGGGCTCCGATAGATTTAGTTACTTACCTAAAGAAATGAGGGGCCCGCAGAGTGGTTCCCCAACTACACTTTACCCTTTTATTCTTTTGGCAGCTTTAGCCTAATTGTCACAGATCCTCTAGGACTTTCTTTGAAGAAGAAATGAAAAGAACTGAAGACACTGATTCGGGATGAAGAAGAAAACCACTCAATGCAACATGATGCAAACGGGTCCATATCATCACACGAATGAAAGCGCAAAAAGAAAGAAACACTGGGACACATATTTGAATTATTTAGTTATATGCCCGACAAATCACCAATAAATCAGTAACACCATAATAAAACAGCATTGAATACAGCACTACGTGGGAAAAAGAAGAACAGATGGCAACGCATCATCGCCACCCACGTCGTCGTCTGGAAAACACCGGAAGGATGACGAAACTCGTGCTGTACCACTTTTCGTGCTCTAACGCTAATCGTGCTTCTCGATGTGACACCATGTTATTTTCCTTTAAAGCCTCCCTTTAATAATGTTTCTTTTCTAGTGTTTTATTCTTCTTTCATGCGGAAGTTTTGGGTTTAGGTTGTTTTGGGAAGTCATGTGTGTGTTTGCCTGCTAGTTAATTTCTTTTTAGGGAATTGGATCTTTTTTCTCTCTACTTACAATGAGTTTTCTTGGTGGGTCCTTTCCTGATGCAATTAGATTGATTTTGGCTCGGGAATTCTTCACTGTGTGTCACTCTTGGTCCATATATTCCATTCGAGACCAGATCTCATTGGGGGAGGGAATTAGTGGCGCTCTTATATCTGGAAGTGAATAACTGAGTCACTCGGGAGCCTAAAGCTTAAGCATTACTCTTAGAGGATCTATGACATTTACTCTAAAGCTACTAGCAAAAAAAAGAAAGAGCTCCTAGAAATAAGAGCGCTGTTGAGTCCTTCCACCAGCCACATTTTAACCGCTTCCACTTGAAGATCGACAATAAAGCTGATTTCTTGCTATTTTTCTCATCCTAATGCGTTTTGTAGAGCCTAGAATGTCTTGGTTTGGTTGGGGAAAATCCTCTAATGATGATAGCTCGTCACACCCAACTCTGGAAACTCCAAGCACACCTATGGATCTCAGTGGGGGAGTCTCATTCGACATTGCAGATCATTCCACATCCCAGGTACTATTTCATTTAAAAAAAGGAGAAAAACTGCAATCAAACATCAAACTATAACAAGTATCAAACAGTACTACTTTGGCAGTCATGTTTCGTAGTTAGAGGATATTCGAACAAACGCTAGGTGAAGTTGCTAACCATTTTTTGAAATTAATTTACATTCAATACGTGCTTCAATCTGAGTTGATGCCATTTGATATTCCTTGGACTTTACCACTCTTTATTTTGATTTTCTTTGGTTTTCTAGCCTTCCTCTACGGTTGATCATTCCCCATTTTCCACTCCTGTCCTCGCCCTCGACCAAATCAAAAGCGCTGGTGTACCGGTTACCCGACAAATGACTCCGTACCTACAGGTCACGTTTCAAATGTGCTCCTCTTTAAATTTCCTCTTTTGATTATCGCCTTTTTAGATGGATCCTTCCATGTTCATCAGTTCACAACCACAATATATCATGCCAGATGGTGGAACGGGTACTTCCGGCAAGGGAAAGTTTGAGTTCGCACTTGGACATATCGGTTGGGCTGTTGGTTGTGGGTTTGCTGTTGGATCGATTAGAGGAGGATTTGGGGAGTTGATGAATCCAGAAACAAGGAAACTGGTAAACCATTCTCTAAATTGATAATTTAATTTTTGTTGTTTTGTAGTTTAAGAAATTGAATGTCTGACTTCCCGCAGGAAACATGGATTGATTTCTAGGTAGGAAAACCTTGGATGACACGTATGGTGAATGCCACTGTAAAACACGGTTCAGGATATGCTCAACCAGCCGGTGAGTTGGCTATCTTTTATTTTATGATGACTTTCTTCTTTCTCTATGTTTCCTATCCCAATCTTTTCCTTTTATAAATAAATAAATAAATAAATAAATATATATATATATATATCGCTCATACATCTGATTTAATTCTTGTGATTTCTTCGAGGAACGTTGCTGTATAATTGTGCATTTCTCCTCTCATAATTAACTCAAGCTCACATTTTTTTTTCATAATTTGGGGAACTGAAACACTTGGTTTTCTCTTTGACTCTTTTCGTCGTAAAAGGCCCGAGAAGACGTATTTTCAGTCATTTTCTTCCTCCAATGTGTAGAAATTTTAGTAGATGAGAATGGGAGATTTTACTTCATGGAAATTGACTTTATTTGGTGATAAAATGACAAAATTCTTGTCTTCAGTTTATATTTCCTGTGTTTTATTTTTCTTTTTTCAATATTTTGTGTTTTGTTTAGTTCATTTAGTGCTTTTCAGGAGCGGTAGTTTTCATGTACTCGGCTTTGGAAATTGCCCTTCGCTCTGTACGTGCAGAAGACGAACTGAATGGGCTTGGTGCTGGTGCCCTTACCGGGGCCATATACCGTAGTCCTCATGGTTTGCGAGCAAGTGGAATAGGTTAGTTTCTGTAGTTTTATGCAATCTTGGGATCTCTTCTCAAGAAAATTGGTTTGGATGTTTCTTTACCCATCAATTTAGGGGCTCTTGTTGGACTTGTTCTATCTGCAGCGTGGACGATAGCAAATCCAGACAGCAGACAACGAATCTCGGAAATATTTGCTTGAATTGTTGCTCTTATGTTTTACTTGTTGATAGCTCATCTATATAGATTAGTTTTGCTATCGTAGGTTAGAGAACATTATTTGCCGAAATTAAGATGTTAAAAGATACACATGTATTTGTTGATATGTTTAAAGAACAACTAGAAATGGTCATTGTTATTTGTTGCTGTGACGAACATGGTTTTCTTGTTCTTAGAAGTATAACGTTTGCGTATTTATGATGTTTTTTTTTGTGCAGTTTGGTTTTACGTATTACCAAACAACACTCCCACCGCGTTCCCAGTGAACATAGTAGGAAAGGTTAGCTCTGATACTAATGACTCTCGATATAAAGCTTCAAATTTCCATGCACATCAGAATTATGGAACTATTAACCGTTCAGTCTGACTCTTTCCATTCGAACGTGTCCTTCTATTAACGCTAGAATTTTCTGCAATAGCTTTCAGTTTAACATTGTACAGGGCTTAAATGCCCTGTACAATGACTTTAAGGTTTGTAAACTTCGAACGATTCTGAATTGAGGTTGAACGCGTTGGAAGCGGATTGATTTACCTTGGACACTTTATCTTTTACTTTACTTTGACAAATGTTTATGAAATGTATGTGAGAGGAAGAGCTCGGATAATAAGCTGCAGAGAGTAGTTCAATATCCACAGAAAGTTGTGGAAAATCCAGATAACTATTCTGCATCTTGCAAACGTTAGGTTAGTAAGCCAGTAAGTAAGGTTATGGAGAGAAGGACGATTCCGTCCATTTCTTCCTAATTGCCGTAAAAAAAACGCCCTCGACGATACGGCTTCGAGCGATCCGGCGCGCTACTTTCTACAACGAGTTCAATTGGAGCGCGTCAGTCTTGTGCACGAGCCGCATCTTCCATGCCGTTTTCTACGGCAATTAGGAAGAAATGGACGGAATCACCTCCCTCTCCGTAGTCTCCCATCCCGTATACGAATACTCCACCTGAAATCTGCAGCACCTCAGATTCGTAGGGTGATGCCTTTAAGTAAAATCTAAAGTAAATAAAAGTAATATCTCTTAAGTATTGCATATTCTGTCACTAACATTTCTGCTTGATGGCTGCTTCGGGCAGTTCCAGTCCTTTATTTCGTGAAGATCCATGAAGCGAGTTTCGCCTGCGATCGTCTAAATGTGAATAAGAGTGAAAAGTTTGCAAATGAACAGAAGTTAGTTATCAGAATAATAATTCAACCATCTGCTGTTGTTTTGTTTTGTTTTGTTTGTTTTCCATCTCTCTCTGCAGTGTTTCCGCGGCTGTTTCCAGGGGGATCTTTGAAATCCTAGGATCTGGAAGTAACGACGAGGAAAAACATGTGAGGTTCACGAGGAGGGGAGTCTAGTCAACATAACAAAACCAACCGTCTGTCTGGATTTTTCTGGAAATCAACTGCGCCTGATCTTTGATAAATCAAAATTTCCTGGAAGGTGGAGATCTGTGATTGTTGGTGGTGTTGTGGGGGTTGCACCTACATAGTTGACTGACCAAAGCCGATGAACAGAAAAGAAGAAAAAAAAGAAGTGCATTTTTCGAATTTAATCTCAGGATAAATATCCGCGCATTAGTCGAAATTAGGTCAGAAGACGCCTTGATTTTCCCTGCGGATTCATTATCATTTTCGTATGAAATCCTTAATTCCAGCCAAAAATGAGGACATTCTCACCTTTGGAGGGAAGAACCTCGTTTACTTTGGGAAAAGTATGTCGAATTTTCAGATTGTAGGCATATGGTTGGGCCGAAACGGTATGAAGCTCGGTGCAGTTGCGTAAGCGGCTGCGCTTAAGGGCATCGTACCACGAATCTGAGGTGGTAGGGATTTTAGGTGGAGTATTCGTATACGGGAGACTATGGAGAGGTGGCTGATTCCGTCCATTTCTTCCTGATTGCCGTAAAAAAAACGGCTTCAGGCGTTCTGGCGCACTATTTTTTACAACTAGTTCGACTGGAGCGCGCCAGGCCTTATAGTCGGATCAAAACGACATGAACTCGGTGCAGTCGCTCACGCAACTGCACCGAGTTCATGTCGTTTTGATCCGACTATAAACCAACGCAATTTTGTGACACGTATTCGGTTATCCCTTTTCACCTAGTTATAAGTGTATTCCAGAGATATGGATATAGAAGAGATCAGCACTTAGTGCAACTAATTCAACTTCATCACCTTTTTTAAATTGTTTATTGTTTATTATCTGTTTTGGAATTGAATGGGATAAATATGATCAAAATATGAATGATTAAGGATGTTGAGATGAGGCGGCTTGCAACATCAATCAACCGTTGGCTGGAAGGCAGTCAACAATCCTGCTATTCTCTCTAATACCTCAAAATTTCACAGTTGGGTTCGGGGGATTTAAATGTAAAGTTGTCTGCAATTGTCAGAGTACCTTATAGGATTTAAATCCATAAAAACTCGATGAAAAATGTCGTATCGATTTTGTTAAGCTGTACATGAAGTTGTTAAATAATTTTATTGGCTAAAGTTTCGGTAATATCGCCTTCCGCCTAGATGAAAAACATTTAAATTGCTTGAACGATGACGAAAAGATCAGTTGTTCTAAAATTTTTGCTTAACATTCGAAGGAATTCGAAGTCAAAAATTAGTTAGACCGTCTGATTTGCATGAAAATCCACATAACTGTTTTTTTTCCAGAGTTACCTGGATTACTTGTACTCCCATTCTTTCTGGACATGCTCGAATGAGCGGAAACAACACATCCGCTTATCATATACACAACATATCCACTTCCAATCGTGCTCAAAAGTTGACTATAGGCTTCTCATTTTACAATGGCAGCAAAAAGAAAACAAACAAACACGAAGAAGGAATAGTCCGATTGGATCCAGTCCAATAGATACTAGATGTCAAAAATTCACTAAAGAAATGTGTGTGATTACGCACATTTAGAAGGAAATTTGTGAAAATTCGACCGCATACCCTTAATATACCTAAATATACCTAAATATACCCTTGATACACCTAAATATATCTTTATACCTTAATACCTATCTTAATGCAACATTAAAATTACGTATACCTTAATGTATCGATGAAAAAAAGCAATATTTTTGGATACGGATTTGTTGACTGCACAAGTTTGTGGCACAATATCTTCATAGATGACATTAAAATATATTCTGTAGCTAAACCCCGGTGTTTTTGTTTATTTTTTTGGATGCACTGAAAAGATCATAGTGTCTTGAATCACAATATTTTCAAGTGTCGTTGAGATAAGTCAATTTGTGGTTTAGAGATTTTTTTTCAAACGGAGAACAAAAAGAGTGCGTCTGCGACATACACAACGCTATACGAAAGGATTCGGGAAAGGAGTGAATGCTGGGATTGGATAAAAACAAAACAAAAATCCATTATGTCCATCCGAAAAAAAACATTTTGAACATTTTTTGAGTGGATTTAGTGGATCTTTGCCTTTATTTCGATATTTGGATCATACTTACTGCTTACTGGACAATTAAATGTGGTTCAACAGATTTTTTAGTGGGGACTTCACCTGGAAAGATCTTCCTTCTGGGTAGCTTTCTGACATTGATAACGATATAGTGGGTACTTTACTGGAAGAAATCCCAGAATTATAACTGAGGAGATTGCTCTGAGGCTGAAAATTGTAAGAAAACAATTGATAGTCGATATTCTCGAATAATATTTTTTTACTTTATTTTTTTTTACTGCATTTTTTCTAAAAAAAATTCCATCTGTTAAAGTTTTTCATCGCATCCGGCCCGAACTTATGCAATCATCTATTGATTCAGGACAAATTATGTAAAGAAACTGTCGTGACCTTATCGTTGAATAGTATTTTTTACTTTATTTTTTTTACTATATTTTTTTCGTTCAATCTGTGAAAGTTTATCATCGCATCCGGCATGAACTTATGCAACCATCTAATAATTTAGGGGGATTTTAATTTTATTTTCTAAAATTTTATCTTTTCTTTTGCTTCCCTAAATTCTAGGATATAGCCAAGGATTGTGTCATTGTCGTTCAATTGTCTTCTGAAGTGCTGTGAACATGGTAACGATGCATTCGGTTACAAAAGGACGTGCAGATGGTTAAAGACGAGAAGTGGAGTGTTTGCGGCTGCTGCTGCTACTGCTCTTCACTTTTCTACACATCTAATTAGTACCAAGAGAAGAAGAATCAAATAATAGTCATCTCATAATAATATACGCATAAAAAATAAATAAATAATAGGTTAAAAAATAAAAATAAATAAAGAATAAAAAATAATTATAAATAAATAAGTAAATACGCCTCCCTCATCTATCTATGGCCTCACATCGGTCAAAGACCGTTGAAAAAGACTCGTGTAAATCATCAAATATTAAATATTAGATATAAAGTGTGAATATTATCGTCAAATATTCGTTTATTTCTGTAGGTACTTAAGGCTGTCCACAATATTGAAAAAAAAAAACAACATTCTAAGTGTCTTGAGAAAAGAATGAAATGACAAAAGGTTCAACAATTTCTAAATCATCAAAAATAAGGTGGTTGGTGACAGTTTTCGAGGAATAGGCATAACGTGAACGATATTAGTAGGTATGAAATATTTTCCTATATTAGCTGAAAACGCACAATGAAATAAATGTAAATAAAATAAGATTTTGAATAACTGTTATCGTATTTGTGATGTTGCGGGCTATTGAGCTGGATTTCCTGTGAAAAAAACCATTCATACAACTGTGACCTTTGTATTTCGGAAGCTACAAGTTTATTTTTTAAAATAATTTTTTTTTATTTTCGTATTTATTTTCGTTTTTTTAAATTTATTTTCGTATTTATTTTCGTTTTTTTTTAAATTATTTTCATATTTCTTCGTCCTTACTAACATCCAAAATTTGCGAGAAAAAACCTCTAGAATGTATCGATTCTCCCATCGATGGTCTGAATTGAAATAGGATCAGTCAACGAAATTCTGAACCAACGAAAAGCCTCTCTGTGAATTTTCAGGATCCCCCCCTCCCCTCCACCCGTTCGAATTTATTGATTCTTTTATTAAGATTGTGGTTAAGGATTGCTACATGACTATTTATCCACATCAGATTTCCAGAAAATCCCCTATCCGTTACCCATTAACGTGGGTCAGCGCCATTGGGATCATTGATGACGTAACAGTTGCGCGGTTCCAGCCTACAAATACTGAACCGCCTAGGATTATCGTCGCTCTGCGTAACGGATACTGTCTCTCAAGTAGTGCCTCGGTTTGTTGGATAATCCTGCATGCAGGTGTCCTTAAGCGACACTTACACAAGAACCGCGGAACCTTTGTTCCAGAATGAAGAATGATGTGAACCATGAGAAACAAATGAAGAAATAGTCTCTTAGGTTTCTTCGGACGATCACAATAATCAGTAAAAACACATGATTTATGTGATAATTACCATTGTAAACATACTAAGAAAATAAGACGACGAAAATACAAAAAAAATAGTGAAATTTTAGAAATATTTATTTATTTATTTATTGAAAACACCTGCATGTGCGCCCGTGTGCCATAAAACAAAAAAAACAAGATGGAACAGACCTCACGAGAATTTTGCGTGATTTTTACAAATAAATGAAGTAATATGCAAAAAACATTATACAAAGTAAACAGAAATAAATAAAACATAATACAAATATGTAAAAAATAAAAATGGAAAAAATAAGATTTCTACTGAAACAGATCATAAAAATTACATTATTATGTTTTAGAGAATCTATAGTTACCTGCAAGAATGGTTTTAAAAAAAGAAATTTCAAAAATTTCTATTTTTTCCTATCTTACGTTTTTTTCTGTTTCAACTTTTCATGAAATACTGTTCTAGAGCACACCAGCGTTCTCGAGTAATAAGGCGCGATCCTGTATAGTCAGGAGAATGTCCTATTTCATTAAACGAAGTGTCTGGTGTTAATCAATCCACTTGGGATCCGCCAACATGTTCGAATTCAGGATTCAGAATCCGTTGAGGTTTACGAACGTGTAACTGTCCCCGTACAATGGTTTGCGGGGGCTAGGCGACGGGTCAAGTCACTATTTTTATCCTCCCTGACTATTCTGGTATCAATTTATCGACCCCGTAGGGATCAAAGGCATGGTGAGCACTGGGACGGATTCGAACCTCCGATCAATTGTAGCCATAGCGGAACCTCTAACCGCTACACTAGTAGTTCCTTCATTGGATATATTACTATTATTATTATCATATATTCATATGAATTAACTTAAATATTCCTCAAATTTTTAATAGAATTGAAAACTTTCTGTGCATTCACACTTTAACGAATATGCTTGGATTCTAAGCGCACGAAGAAGTAAAATGATGGTATGCTCCCAGCTCGAGAATCTGAAGGAAGCATCCATAAAAAATATATTAAGTTTGATAAATAAAGAACTAATTAAATTTCATTGATGATAAACAAAGAACTAATTAAATTATAAATTAATTAAATAAGTTTGATGAAAAAAGAACTAATTAAACTTGATTGATGGTAAATAAAATATGTTTACTTATCAGAAAATTGTAGAATAATTTCCGTCAATTTGATTTTAAATTGTGGGTTAATTGCAAAAATATAAGTATTTTTTTAAGCGTATAAGACGGCTACCAGGAATCACATTCCGCTACAGTTCTGTTCTCTTCTGGTCACTGGCCTCTTTATCGCTCCCTCTTTTCCTCACTGTTCAGGAGAAACTCAGAATTTTAACCCAGTAACATTACTACAAAGAATAACATTGTACTAAAGTTTCCTAGTTTCCCCTAGTTCCCTGTTCCAATCCATTCAGGAGATCATTCAGTAAAAAGACGTCCTTGAATACGATACTGTCCTGGTCTGACCTTAGAGGTACAAATCGACGGTGTCGACTTTCTCTATTCACACCTTCCTCACCCCCATGGGGTGTCATTCACTGTGATTTTTACGTATGCAGCTGTTTATGGGGGCAATTAATTGCGGACGTCGGCACACCTGCTGCTCATGCTCATGCTCCATTGCTCATGCTCTATTTGTGTGGATGACTTCATCTGCCAGCCGAGAGGTCCCATTTTTGAGCCGCACCCCATTATAAACGTATAATTAACCTTCATCAACAGTGGATAGATCGAAAACAACTACTGCACTCAAAGCTGACCGCTCGTTTCCACTCCGTTGCTTCTCGTCCCGGTGTGGATTCGCAGGCTACTAAGGATACGGATCCACCTCTCGGATCCCAGCTACCCTTCCTTTCAATAACTGAGATGAATCTGTTGGTATCGGCGGATTTATTACGACGATAGCTAGTCACCAGCTGCTATGCAGCTTCATATTAGATGAAATTTGATTGCGTTTGTTGATGAGCAGAGGTGCTGCTGCTGTGCTGGAATTATTGACATCGACCCCCGTCCCCATCTCCAGCCCATAGAGTCCCTTATAAAATCAGCTACAGTATCCCATTAGCGGTACAGTATCAAATAACAAAAAGAGGTGAACTGCATCGGATGTGCTTCATATCATAAGGTGATTGATGGAGAGGACGGTGGCGAAGCACTTAACCTATCTCATTGCTCACTAATCAAATATACCCGGGGTTCAGATTACTGTAGTAGTACCATTTAAAAATTGAGAACTTAAAAAAGGATAAAGTCACTGGCGTAACAATCCACTTGGGATGCGTCAGCGCGTTTTTTTTAACTGGAATTCGTAACCGTTGAGGTTTCTGGAAGGCGTGTTGGCCTATACAAGGACCTGTGAGGGTCAGCCGACGGTCAAGTAAGTGTTTTTATCCTCCCAGACAACTCCGGTACCAATTTATCGACCCCGGAGGGATGAAAGGCTTGGTTTGCACTAAGGCGGATTTGAACCCTCGACCGTGTGGCTCTTTAACGGACCTCTAACCGCGACTGCGCCACACTTTTAAATTGAGAATTTTCGCCGCAAAAAAATCTACGGGGGGGGGAGGGGGGAAAACTGCATTTTCTTCGGATATGGAGAGTTATCGTGCAGGTCAAGCGCTAATGAGCATAAGAGCTGCAGCAAAATTCCTGGTTTCTAGTTTCTTTTCTCTTTTTCAGTCGAGGAATCGGAAGCAGAAACGAAATAGAAATTAAATGGTGCTTTTATTTTTTTGAGAAGGAAATCTCAAATTTCTATTGCTGAAAAATTGTTGTAGGAAAATAGAATCAGGCAGAATTTCTAGCATTTCACATTAGTCATTTTCAAGAAGGAAGGGACACATTTAATTCACCTGAAATATACATGATTTGGGGTAAGAATTAAGGAAAACTTCCCAATCGTTCAATTTGTCCGTTTCCTTTGAGAAAATTTAATTTAAAATTGGTGTAGAAATAGTCAATGAATAACAAGAGCTGATAAATTTAATTTTTCGAAGGAAATGAATGAGAGAAATGTAAAATAGTAGTTAGAAAAAAGAGATTTAGAGTGAGAATTATAAGAAAAGGGAAATCAGTGGGAATTCATTGAAGCATTCAAAATAAATATTTTAGTGTAAATTATACATTTCATTAAGATAGGTCCGACTCTTTATTTTTTTTATCATCTTAGAAAAAGCAAATACAACTGAATTATCTCAATTTATCGATATTAACTTATTATTATTATTATTATTATTATTATTATTATTATTATTATTATTATTATTATTATTATTATTATTATTATTATTATTATTATTATTATTATTATTATTGATTTATTGTTTTTTTTCGTATTTTAAATGTGCAATTTCGGTGCAAGTGCAAGACTTCCAAATGAATTAAAATAGAAATGAACTTCAAAATTGCAGGGGATTAGCTACTTTTCGTCGTTTTCCAATCATTTTGGAATAAAGATATGTTTTTCCAGAAATTTGAACACCATATGGCTCACGTGATAGAAGAAATATAGGAGAACACAAGGAGAGCAGTGGAGACTTGTCTACTAAAAAATTTGGCGGAAAAAATTCAAGAGAAAGTTGGGGAAAATATTTTTTGGAAAAGTAATAAGGCAAGAAATAAATAAAAAAAGGCAAAGAGAAAAAGAGGAATGAAATGTCCATGAAGGCAGCGGAAAAATTCTTGGCATCGTTTTTTTTTTCGTTCAGTTTTTTCTTTTTTTTATTTTTTATCATTTTAGAAAAACCAAATACAACTGGATTTTTTAAATTTATATAGGTTTTTTCTGTTCTGTCATCATCGATAAAAACTGCGCTAACCTTATTTTTTCAATTTTTTTCATTTTCCCCTTTTTTAAATTTTTTCTTTATTTTCTTTTCTATCCGACTAACCATTCGATTACAGACAATTGACGCCGATTTCCATCTTCGGTGGTCGGCCAGGTGTTTCCGGTGCAGCTCTTGACCTCCGTACGTTCGATCCGGCGTCGGTCACTACTGTTTCCACAGGGGCTCGGTCACGGTCTCCTGTTTCTCCTTGAGTTTTCTCGGTGCCCTCGGTGAACGATTCCTCGTTGAAATACACATCCTAGTGTTCAGGTTCCCAAACGAATATATCTTTTAGAGTCTGTTCGTCTCCGGTGGGGCACAAAGAAAATCATTTACGTGTCCTTGGGAGCGAATGCAATGAACAACAGATGTGGTGCACTCGGTTGCACTGCAAAAACTATCCGGTCGGCTTCGTTTTGAACAATTTTCTCTGGCTATGTTTCGCCTTAACTCTCATTTTATTATTATTTCTATTCTATATGGTCCCACGGAGAAGATTTTCCTCCACATACCTCATTCTTGAACTTTGATCTCAACGCACGTTGAAAGGAAATCGCTTAGGAATTTGCCGTTGCCGTCTGGAAGCTTGGCCTAGTTTTACGCATGGTTTCACACGGAAAAGTGGTTTATTTTTGATTAGACGTGCTGCCCGGCTGACTTTGACGGCTCTCTCTCTCGTTGTTTAGCTGTCGTTTTTAGCCAACATCACTATTGCCATCAGGGAACGAATGCACAGAGGCTTTCGTGGATTCTCATCCGTTTTCCAGCAATTCCAGTGAATTACACGAAGGGCATTGTTTCTGCTACGGGTAATTAGTGCCCACGGCGGTTCCGCTCTGGTTACGAAGTCAACTAATTTGTGCTTTTAAGGAGCTCCTGAATTGATTTTACTCAGCTCTTTTGTTTATTTTCACTATATTCTCACTAATAATGCAATCAGCTCTTTATTTACTATTTATTATTTTCTTTATTTATCGTTCACTTGCAATCTGCTCTCATTTAATACACTTAAGCACTTTGGATCTGGGAATTCCTGGAAAAAAGGAATTTGGATCTGGAATCTCTTGGAAAAACGAGCGTATTCCATCAAACAATGAGATTCATACACTTGATCCGCCCTGGGATTTTCGCTTAAGTGAACATCTTATAATTCTTTCGAAAGAAATGATTTAAATCTTCTAGGGCGTGGAAAAAGGATCATCTTTATTCCTGGAAAGATTATTTTCCTAAAAAGATTCCTAAAAATTGCTAAAAACTTTTATTTCTTCCACTTTCACGCACAGCACAGAATGTAATTTTCATCAGACCATCCCTTCAGCAAAGAAATGTCTTCAGGGTAATTTTTCCTTGAAAATTTTAACGCCAAGATCTGAGATTTCTCAGAATTCAAACCGAAGAGACCGGATAAAAATTGGATAAAAGTTTACAATCCATCTGGTTAAAGACCATTATATGAATAAAATATGCTAAATAGACTAATAGAACAATTATTAAGTAATAATAATAATAATAATAATAATAATAATAATAATAATAATAATAATAATAATAATAATAATAATAATAATAATAATAAACAGAAACAGATATTTGAAATTTCAGAAAAATGCTGTTTCTCAAGCGTTTAATAAACTTACCTAGTTTAAGATAAAGTTCTACTTTTTTTATGGAACAAAACAAACCTTTTATTCGTTTTATTTATTTTATTGCTTATTTATTTTTATTCATTTTATTCAACTTGGAAGGATTTTCAGTAACTGCTCACTGCTCCTCAAAAATATGCTGAGTGAAGAGTTTTGACGTTTCCGTCAAAACTCCTCCCGATATCGATCTTTTTTCCGGTACTCTTCCTCTGGAGACTCATAGCTCGCTCTGTGTAGTTAATGTGGCTCAAAGAACTTATTCTTGCATCCATATATACCATCACATTTCCTCTAATTAGACTTCTGGATCAAGTTTTTCCCCGATCCGTTGGTGTTCGATGGGGAGGGGGGGGGGTCAAATTCGATGTCTGTTCAAACCTCCATTCAAATTTGCATAAGAGGCAACAGACGGCATACACACTCAGATACCATCTGATGCGCTCATTTAGTATTCGAGCACATATCCTTCAGCCGTACGTACGTCCATGCCGTCGCATATCCAGCACTTATCAGCCGTTTCCGATTTAATTAATCCGCTACATGGTTGCGATTGGTCCCTCGATTGGTGCTGTCATCCTCCATGGATCGTTTCCGTCCTGTCCGGTGCCAGGACTATTTTTTTAGGACTTTTCTGCGCAGATTCTCTGTTTTTTCTGTAATAAATTAGTGCAATTAACTAATCAAGCTACTAATTATATAGCTAATTACACATACATATACAATATACATACATAATTTACATATATAAGCACAATATACATTACTACTATTTGTTTTTTCTTTGTAAAAAATAGTGTAACTAACTAGTAAAGTCACCTGTTCTACAAAAATAAGTTACAATATGTTTTTGCACATAAAATTCTCTCTATGGATGAGAAGTGAAGCAGAAAACGTCGCGCTGCTTCGGTCGGTGATTTATTACCTCCCCGGACACTTGTTGTTAACGATTATCCTTCACACTTAGTACTGCTTCATCGAAATAACAGGAGGATGAAAAAAATATCCCAAGTGGAGAAAAATGTCCATAGAGTGAAAGAAAAAGAGGAATAAAAAAATGGGGAGGCGAAAGAAACTCCAGAAATCCCTGCCTTTCATTTCATCATTCCATTTTATTTCATTTCATCCTGTTAGGAGTTTTAGAAAGAATTCGGAGGATTGCTCTCGATAATAATTTAAAAAATGCATGAGATATAAAAATAATTAATAATCAATTAAACTCTCCAAGTCATATTCCATTGAAAGGAGAACATCAAACCTCTTTACAAGCGCTCATCTCTTCCTTAATCGTACATATATTTTACATTTTATTACTTGTTTATTTTATTTTATTTTATTCTATTTCTTATATTTTTTCATAAATATATTTTAAAAATTTTCTGAGGACTTTTCTTTAGCCGTAAGAGGGTATATAATTCAATTTTGAGCCCCAAAATCTCAAGGAGGTTCTTCCAATTCACATAATTAATTGAATAATCTATACCATATCAACATTTTGTAATTGTATTCTGTTATAATACGCTTTATTATATTATTATAATACATTATATTGCATTATATTATAAATTCCATTCTATAATTGATAAGTAATCAAAAAAGGTGCAGTGGTAATAGAAAGGAGTACTGTATTTCGTGGAATTCTCAGTTCTTAGAATAAAAATTTCAGGATCTTTAATGTTTTATTTTTTTTTACGATGTGTCGGTGTTGTCTGAAGTTGATAATGCTTCCACCTGCCCCTCCAAAACTAATTCATTGAAATTTCTCGAGAAAAAAAAACTGTCTAACCCGTATTTTTCCCGATCGAATCCTCCAGGAATTGTTGCCTTCCAGAACGGCGGCGACCCCATGCACCCCCAACGATCCAAACGAACAATAAACCGATATGAGAATCGTGGCCGATATTAAGAACATAAGTGTTTTCTACACGATGTCTCGGATGGTGGCTGTAATTTCAAAGAACCTCCTCCCCACCCCCCCTTTTCCTGTCCCCTCCACATCTTCCACACACGCACATCTATCAAGACTTCATCAAAATTTGTCCGGGGGAAAAAAATCCCTTGCGCATATTTTCCCAGTGGATTTGACAAGTGCACATTTTCTTCACAAGTTACGTCTGATTGCTCTCTTTTCACTATTTACAAAAAAAAAGAAAAAGAAAATGAAATTGCATTTGCTAAACGATCTGAAGGAAAAGAGAAAGAATGAAAGTAATATTGAAACGAATTCAAACATTTCCGCGCTACCCATTTTTGTTACAGAAGTAGGGCCTCCACTACTGGAAATATCATTTTTCGTGGGTACAAATCGTTACAAAAATCCCTATAAAAATGATAATAATTGAATGAATCTAAATTAATTAAGCAACAAAAATTAATTTAAATTAGATACGAATAAACAACTAAAATGCATGATTTTTTTTGAAATAATAATGATAATTAAAACTTGGATTAGCGGTAAATAGGTAAATGCAAATCTCAGCCAGTTTAAGGGAATATTTGAAAATTTCAAAAATTTCGCGCTATCTATTTTTGACAGAACCTGAAGTCACCACAACTGAAAATATTATTTTCCGTAGGTAAAAATCGTTACAAAAATCCCTACGAAAAATAATAATTTACTATATAAAATATATATAAATAGAAGGATGGTAAATAAGATGGTAACGCTATACGGGTCATCGATCTGAAATTATGTGAAAATCGTAAAAATTTCCCATCGAGCACTGGAGTTGTGAAGAATTGTGTACATAGCTGGTAAAACAACTATTCACCAGTATTTACCTTCATTATTTGACAAATATTTAATATTTTTATTTAATCGACGATGAAAGGACCGTTATCCTCAGATTCTGAATTCGCTACAATAGTGATGAAGTTGTACAGTGAAATGCTGGTGTCCTACCGTATCGGGGGAAATTTACCTCTCACTCGGAACCTCGGCGCCTTCACACCGCTTCCTCACTTCCTCATTTTCCGCTCTTAACGAAATAACTGCTAGCTGAGCGCTGTGTTCCGGACGACCAGTCATCATCATCTCATTGAGCTCCTCATGAGCCCAGAGCCCCATCGCTTCCACCACCAGTGGCGCGTGTAATCCTCCTAATAGGAGAAAGAGAAGACGCATTGTGAGATTACGTGCGGATTGCCGGAACGCGCGCATCGCTCCGGCTCGGGCGGCTCATTTTAAGGATTGCAGGATCGCAGCCGCAGCAGCAGCACAGCTGCAACCGCTGCTGCTGCGATGTATGTAGCAAGTTGTTGTGCCGACCGACGCGCCCCACCGAAGCGCTCTGTCAACGCTCGGATGTGAAAATCTCTCGGATGCAGTTTGCGGAATTCGATTTCGACTGCTTATTGGACCGGCGACCCTCGAAATATTTTGCCTCTTCTTATGGCTGAAATGAAGTTAGTCGCACCGCTGTTTTCACTTCGGCGGAGGCTTCGTACCTCACTTATCCGAATCTTTCTCCGTTGACCTTTCTCTCGGGATTACGAAGGCTATGGTCAGGGGAATGTTTCAGGAAAAATCTTCCATTTCTCATCAAAAGCATTTCACTTGTTTATTTTCTACAGTTATGCTGTATTTTTATTTTTTTCCCAAACTTTTGCTTATATATTATTTAGTATTTATAATTTTATTTTATTCATTATTTATACATATATTCATTACCTAGTACTTTTATTATTTTTACTTTATTTATTATTTATTATTCTATTTTATTTTCTTCTTCTTCTTCTTCTTCTTCTTCTTCTTCTTCTTCTTATTATTATTATTATTATTATTATTATTATTATTATTATCATTATTATTTTATTCTATTCAGTAATTTTATTTTCTCATTTATTATCATTATTTCAATAATAAATGGGAAAATAAAATTACTGAATAGAATAAAATAATAATAATAATAGTAATAATGATAGTAATAATAATAATAAAATAACAATGAAATAAAATAGAATAATATATTATTTTTTGAAAGCCCCCACCAAGATTTATACAGTGCCCTGTACGTTCGAATTACGCACTTCCACCTCGGTATCCAGAAATCCTTTCGATCTGCTCCGCACGGCGGCGGTCATTCAGTCTTAATAGTTGTTGTTGAACATAATCACGTTATATGAACCATCGTATTCACTACGTTCACCTCATTACGGAATGACTCGCACTACGACCACCCACAATTACCGGACGGACCCGCTTTGTCGCGAGCACAACGCTGTTCACGTTATTTGACCCGTCGTCCGGTTACGCATTCACCGCTCAATTTGTCGGTTAAAATCGATCGAGGATGAGGAACTTCGAGGTTTGAGGTTTGGCTTAAAGACCCTACGAATCTGAGGTGGCACGGATTTCAGGTGGAGAGCTCCCTTACGGGGTCGTAGATTATGGAGAGGGAGGTGATTCCGTCCATTTCTCCCTAATTCCCGTAAAAAAACGGCCTGGAAGATGCGGCGCGTTGCGCCACACGGCTGGCGCGCTCCAATCGAACTCGTTGTAGAAAATAGCGCGCCAGAACGCTCGAAACCGCATCTTCTGGGCCGTTTTTTTAGGAAAAAATGGACGGAATCACCCCCCTCTCCATAATCTACTATCCCTTAGAAGAGTACTCCACCTGAAATCCGTACCACTTCAGATTCGTGGAGTGACCTTTAAGAAACTAAGTGCCCTGTGGCTGGGATCAGATATTGTAAATCTTTTTTTATCGCGGTGTTTCAGAATTTTTGGCTCGCATCCAAAAATCACAATTTCCTCCCAAGGCATCATGTTATATGTACCTCAGGAATCCTTCAAGAGAAGGTCACAACATTTTTTCATATGAGAATATTTATATGATATTTATTTTATTTTATTATTTATTTGTTTATTTATTCATTTTTATTTATTTTTATTTATTTTAGTTCAATCATAGAAACATTTATTTTACTTATTTACTATACTATTACTTACTTTATTACTTCTTACTTATCTTGCTTACTATAATGTTTATTTTCTTTGTAGAAGTTTTTGTAGTCTACTACGTTTTTTTCTATTTATTTATTTATTTAGTTACTTCTTTGTTCTTTTGAATCACTACTCAATCTCCCTTTCTCCTTCTGACTTTCGTTCTTTTCCTCTCTGGCTACAGTTTAAAGGAGCGTTTATAGTTTGATTCCCGTAGCGCATGTTGGATTTCCGCATTATTTAAGTTGTCACCAGTGATTTCATTTGGAAAACTGTCGATCGTATCGTTTGACGCTTCCAGAGAATGTCGTCTATTCTTCTACTTTTTTCTTTTCGATCCAATCTCTACGATAAATTCAGCTCTAAAAGAAAGCCGGAAACAATCCGATGTCAATTAGGTCACGCTTCTTTCCCACCTCTTAATCTCTGGAATTTAGTCCAGGAATAAACCAATCTTTCGTGAAATGACTGTATTAATCGCTGCGAGAAACATTTCTTTGCGAAATTTCTTTTTTCTGTCTCCTAATATATTCCTTTAAATTATCTTAGAACGAAGAAATCACATTCACAAACCTTTACGGATGCAATTATAACTAATGGCTCAATGTGATCCGATTTTTTTGACTTCTGTTAATCCCCGCCATGTCTAGAACGTAAAAGTGAAGTGAAAAAAATTCAAAAAAAAATCAAAGCAATTAAAATTGAAGTAAAGTAATCAGAGCAGACTATCAAAAAAGTATTAGACATCGTTTAAAAATGTCTTTGTAGAAATCATCCTCCAAGGAATCCTCCAAGGATTAAGTTTTTTTCGTGTTCATTAGAAATAAAATAATATACTAAAGTAAAATAAATGAAATATATATGTAATATATAAATACTGTTAGTATAATAAAATACACGTTATTTTCGTTGTTTCCAAAAGGTAAAACAGCATCTTCTTTAAATTTTTCCGCCAGAGGTGGTTGAAGGACAAAGAACTTGAAGAATTCTGCTAAAAAAATTGATTGATC
The DNA here is from genome assembly GCF_031761385.1 of Necator americanus. Lineage (NCBI taxonomy): Eukaryota > Metazoa > Nematoda > Chromadorea > Rhabditida > Ancylostomatidae > Necator > Necator americanus. The sequence continues at coordinate 36,087,808 of NC_087371.1, read as the reverse complement.
GAAGATCTCCCTTATGACACAGAGAAACTCGTAGCCGGAGCTGGAGGGATGTGATCAGAGACCATTCCACAAGAAATGTACTGTTTGGAAAAACAGACAGAAACAATAAAAACAATAAAAACAACAAGGAGAAGATTATTTCCCACTTCTATTATTACTACTATTACTATTATTATTATTATTATTATTATTATTATTATTATTATTATCATTATTATTATTATTATTACTATAGGATTATCACCATAAAAGAATATTTCCCATCCTGTAAAGTTAAAGCGTTAAAAATATATCCACAAAAATGATTCACAATTGATATTCCAGTTATCAGAAGCTCAATTCCTTTGCAGCTTTACCTCTAATTTCATCTTAATTAATTTAATCCTTAATTTGCCGATAATTTCTGATTCCGGACGCGCTTTTGCGTAGCAGTGATAAAGAGTTTTGCTGAACTTTCTGTGGTGATAAAGGTTATTTTGCTTAACTTTTTTTTTACCAGAGTCTTCCAGCGTTCATACATGCAACATTCGTTTAGTCGTTCGTTCATTCATTCATTCATTCATTCATACGATCATTCATTCATTCATTCATTCATTCATTCATTCATACATGGAAATTCTCTTCGATTCTTCTCTTTTCTGACATTCTCTGCGTTTTTTTTCGCAGTATTTTATACCGAATTTTTCACATCTCTCCTGTTGGCGATGCATCAAAGAGGGAGGAGAATTCTTCGCAAATATTGGATCGAAAAGAAAAAAAAAGAAAAGAAAAGTAACAACCGTCATTGAGTGAAGACGTCACTGAGCGATCGGAGAAACAGATTTTTTTTCTTGAACGAATTTATGTGACGTCTTGAGCAAAGCATGAAAGCAGCATGTCTCGGTATTTAAGAATACTGTAAAGTAAAGGTGAAAAAAGAGAAAAAGAGAGGGAGAGAAAGAAAGAAAGAAAAAGAAAGACATCTCATTGAAGCCGGGATCAAATATTAGCTTGTGTGACTCAGTATTTAGGCTTACTGCAAACTAGAAGCGAAAAAAAAGGAGGAACAGAGAGAAAAGGAAAGAAAGGAAGAGGGAGGAAGACATGTCTCCTAAGCAGAAAATATAAAGTATATCATTTTATATATCGTATGTTATTATATCAAATATTAAGTTAAGTTCTATAATTTTATAAAAAAATAAATAGAAACAAAAAAATTAGGAGAGCTATTTTTTTCGTCTTAGAGACAAAAATTTTCAAAAAAAACTTACTTTTTCTTTCTAGGACCTGCTTCTTTTTAAAATAGGAGAAGAAATAATGTGCTTTTAACTATTTTCGCTCATTAAAAGATCCGTGTAAGATGAAAAGTTTTCTGATATGATTTATTGATTGACTGATTCTAATTTCTAATATTTCTGCTCTGATTTCTGATTCTGGGTTCTTGTCCTGGAAAATTATCCACTGAACGAATCAGAAATGATCTACAAGTTCCCTCCCGCCAGTCACAGAATCCACGGGGTCGGGGTGCTATTCTCTTGAAAATTAAGTGCTCGTCATCCTCGTCCTCCTCGTCCTCTTCCTCCTCCTCGTAGTAGCCATCAGTGACGAGGTTGAAGAGGCACGAGCGCTATGGCTATTAGCGGACATTAAACTCCCCCTCTATTCCCTATTGTGATCCACTTTACTAATTTCCTAGTCGGCCACGATAACTCGTTCACTCGTTAAGCTCGTGGATGGAGGATACGTTCGTCGTGAGGAGGAGTTTCGTGAGGATGCCGAAGTCAAAGTCTGTAAACAATATGTGATCCCTGTGGCGGGCGCAGACGGCGTTACGGCGGCTTCTACTTAATCTGACCTTGTGATTGATCACCCGTCTGTTTTGTTGTGCTGGCTGTTCCTCCTTCCTTTTTTCCTCCTCCTCCTACGGCATTTTATTTCCATAGAATTTTGCTGGAATGCTGAAATTCTTTCGCGATAATTTATTCTTCTCTTTGGGTAACGGCTCGGACATGAAAGGCCGTTGTTTCGTGTGGCGTGGCGGTCCTTGTGGATGGATTTATTGTTGATCGTGGGGTGCTGGGATCGTCAGCGTCGGCGGCAGATGTGAAATCGCGTAACGTCTTATCGCGGAGGTTTGCACCCTGCGTCCACGACCTCATAACAAATGCAAAATTCCTCTCCGTCACATCACGACGTTCTCCTCCTGTGACGTGACAGGCAGATGAACTGCCGTTGTTGGTGGAGTGACGGCAGCGGCGGAAGGTGAAGGCGGTTCCGGTGACAAGTCAGATATGCCGACAAAAAAAAAAACAAAAAACCAGTTTCTAAAGCGATTGTTTCGGGATTCTTGCTCGAAATCTTTACCTGGGATCAGGAATTCGAGCATTCATAAGTATTCATTTGAGCATTCATGAGTTCATTCATGCTGCTTCTTTTCCTTTTCATCGTATACGCGCTTCATTGCTTTTCCTCTTCTATTCTATTAATTTCCAGAATTAATTTCTATTAATTTCCTTCCTTTTCTATTTATTTCCTTTTATATTTTCTCTCTCTTCTATTGTTCTCTTTTCTTTTCTATTCTATTAATATTTCTCCTATATTTCTATTAATTATTAAATTTAATTCTCTTCTATTCTATTGATTTTCTAAGTAATTTCTATCAATTTCCTTCCTTTTCTATTTATTTCCATTCACATTTCTATTTCCTATTCCTTTCATTTTTAATCATATTCAAATTCTAGGATCATCCGCCTAGTTTTGAGAAAAATCTCGAGATTGGTGGATTTTGAAAGATTCCAAGATTCCGAAGACACTTCATAGTTTTTTAATGGCAATCACACCAAATATTTTATTTTTCTCTTCCACAAAAGCTTTTCTTTTTACCTCTTTTTTATTTCCCACTTTTCCTGGTTTTTCTTGGACTATGGACCATCACCGCAATGTTTTCCGCCGTTTCCAGCCATCCCTCCGTATTTGGCTTTTGAGTAATCCAGAAACAAGTACTAAGATAACTATGGTCAGAGAAATTGATCTGAGCTAGATCACAAATATTCGATAATTGGGAACGTGACATTTCGGTACACATTGGCCTCTGGCTTCCTTTCTTCACATTTTCGTTTTCTTTTTCTTTTTCTTTTTCTTATTCTTAGTAGCACTCCTGCTTCAACTTCTTTTTTTTATAGTACAACTTGTTTTTTTATAGTTTTGCTCGGAAAGTCGTACAAACTTTGACTTGGATTGGATATTCAGGATTTTTATTACTTTTACTACTACTTACCACTACTTCTGCTAACTACTTTTACTCATCTGTTAGGTTCGAATTTTTTTTTTTACCCGCAGCAAAAAGAAAAGAGCTGCTTCAGTATCAGCATTCTTTTACAAAAATGTATGCATTTTTAGAATGCTTGTTATTCGATGGAAATCCGGGAGAATTTTCCGTGTTGATGGATAAATAAAATAGAAAATGAAATTCTACAGGAATAAGCTTTTACTCGAATCAAAGACGAAAACGACGGGAACTAAGCTCAGCTCCGTTCTAACTGAGGGATTTTTCGCCGCTTTCCGTACTAGGCTTTGGCGCCAAATTTAAAATTTAATAACTTGAATGAACTACTATTTTTTTCACGGTGCACTTTTAAAGCCCTAGCCCAATGGCAATGACTCTTCATTATTCTATATTAAAAAGCACACTTGCACTTTTGATGGAGAAAAAAATTATTCATAGAGTTTTTTTTTGTTTGATTTGGAACCGTAGCGCATCTCGCCTTCCATTTTTATTTTGTGCTTCCATCAAACGTTTCTGGTGTTGAGGTACGTGTTTGCGTTACAAAAACTTGTAAATATATAGGTAGGCTAAACCAGTAATTCAACGGTTTCCCACCATTTATTTTTTAAAGAAAAAAATCCCGATCAACGTAAATTATAGTTGATTTTTCATTAAACTAAGGATACTAGGACTAAAGCAAATTGGGTAATTATTTTTATGAATTTTAAAAGAATTTATTTTCTTGCTAACTCTATAGCAATCGAGAAACTTCTATGACTATTTTTTCTATGAGTTAGTCATATAGACATTGAAACCCGGTTTATGCGAAATTCAATTTCAATGAAATATTTTTAACTTCAAGAAAGTAGCAAAATATCTTGAAGTCGACATAAACTTTTTTTTTCTTCGATAAACTTTACGATCAAATGTTGTCTCAAATTTCTATTCCAGAATTTCTGCGTCAAGCAGACCCCTAACTCATGGCCATGATGACATTCTGTGTGGCTCTTTGCAAAACTTGAATCGTAGTAAAAAAAAATTGATTAAAATTCAATGAAAATTCATAGGAACTCATGAATTTAATTGAGTTATTTTTTTATTTATAGCTAAATTTAATTCACTAAGCTAATGAGGTTACTATATCATATCTAGCAGCCTCGTTTAAATTATCTGATGAATATTTAATATAATATACATAATAAATATTGAATATTTATATAAATACCTCTTGCGTACAATTCCTAGATTAAGGACCTCTTTCGAGCTGTTAAAGCGTGTCCTTAATTATTGTTATCGTATTATTATTATTATTGTTATTGTTATTATTATTATTATTATTATTATTATTATTATTATTATTATTATTATTATTATTATTATTATTATTATTATTAGGGCGGATGAGGCGAAAGGAGCAAATAATTGGGACTAGCATGATCTTCTAACCATTTAAGTCAGTAGCTTGTTGTTATAATAATTTTTTCTACTATTACTACTATTATTTATGGAATTTTAACAATAATAAATACTTCAATATATTTCAACATTTAATATTAATACCTTTACGGTGATTTAAGTTAAAATAATATTTAATATCAATACTTTTACAATGATTTAAGTTAAACTAAGTTAAGTTAGGACAAGAAATGATTGCGCATAATAACTTTCGAGCCCATAAAAGCATCCCAGTCATGACTTTTATTTTTTTTTTCTCTCTCTCTCTCTCTCTTTTTCACTGTGTGAAAGTGGTGTAATCAAAGCCATGTATTTATGAAATATGACCCCCCGTTCGCTTCGCTGTTCTGTTCTGTTAGTGCTGGACACGTTTCCTGTATTCAATAACATTCGCCGTAATCGAAATTGTCCTGACTTACCGTAATATTATTTCCGAATTCCCGTATTACTTTTTTCCTATTATTTCCGTCTCATTGAGTTCCATTATTACTAACTAATTCTGGACAAATCCTCTCTGTGTAATTAAATCACCAAGTGCGAACAAATATTTTTATTCAGTTTTTCCGCCCGGGAATGTCTTTAACCTCATTTCTATCCATTTCTCCAGTCTATGTAATTCTTTCTCTGCTTCGAAGAACTCATCCGGATTTGTTCAAGAGGATAATCCAATCATTTTGTGCATCTATTTTCCGACTTTTATCATTTTGACCCTTCTATAGGAGGGAACTTTGGATTTAATAATTTTATTTATGCTTTGTAAATAAACAAACAATTTATTCTTCTATTGTGAAGGGTCCCTGTGAGTTTTATTCAAGTTTCTTGTTGCTCTTACGTATTTACCTCCTTTTTAAAAAAAATTTCACTCAAGATGGGAACAGGAACAACCAGAGCAGTGGGAATAAGCGTGAAAAATTCAAAACAGTGGAAAAAAACTTTTACACTATTAAAAAATGTGCCGTACTAGTAAAAAAATTATCTGATCAAACAAAAGATCATCAACAAACGATCGATCAATGTCTACGTGAGTGAGGTCTTGATCGTTACGTCCAATACCTCCTGGAAACCTCTAGAGGTTTTGATTAACTCATTACTACGGCCTTATTAACGTCCAATAGTTATCCAGAAAAATAATTTTAACAGTAGCGCCATCTCAGAAATGGAAATTTTTTAGTCTAGTCTTCTGCACATTCCCTCGGATTTCATTTTTTTTTGTCGGTAAGGACTGTTGGAGACGAAGTGTTAGTTCCCCTCATCGCATCATTATCCTGGAAACCTCTAGAGGATTTGATCAACTCATTACCATGGCCTCATTAACGTCGTAAAAGAATGCTTATCAATAATGACCTAGTTACAGGGCACCTATTTATGGCGGTAGCACGCCGTCATCAACTTTGGAGTTATGATCCTCCTCTGTTCTAACCTCAGTGCTAGTCCTCGGACTGAAAAGTCATCTTCTTCATTGGACTGTTCATTAATTTCTCACGTTATTGACGTTATTGATTAGTATTGATCCCTGGCAACTAATCACCTCTAGATCCATCTTTTTCCTAGAAAAGTCACCTTCTTCTTTGAACTAATTATTAATTTCTCACGTTATTGACGTTATTGATTGGCATTGATCCCTGGAGAGTGATTGGCTGTAGATCCATCTTTTTCCTAGGATCTTGCTCCAAAAATCGTAGGGTTTTTCTGTCGAATTTCTTAATGAATGGTTAAGTTTGAAGGGCTGTGACGGTGACCTACGTTGATCAGTATCGATCTTTCAGAAATGATCACCGATAGCACTATCGTTCTTCACCTAAGACCTAAGCTGTTTGAAATCCATAAGGATTTTTCTCGAATTTCTCGTGGAACGGGTTGAAAAATTTTGAAATTTTTGTAATAATTCCGTGAAACTGGTGACCGTTCACAAACATAAGTTAATTTTCTGTGATGGATGGTTTAATTTTGAAAGATTTCTAGCTCATACATGATTTCCGATTTTTTTTCCTGGAATTATTTTGTGTTACTGTGATTTCTACTCTGCTTATTCGTTATTAGTCTCTTTTCTTGCTGTTGAAACCACTTTTTTCTCTCATTTGAAGGAAACGTTAAATTTTTAAGGAATTTAGGGCTTTAATTCCATAAAAAGGTGAATAGATCGAATAGATAATAAGTAATAGGTGATGTAATAAGTATGATAAAATAATAAATAGAAAAATAAAATAATATAATAATAAAAGGTGAATAGAAGAATAATATCTAGTCGAAGAGGATCTTGAGATCATGGACGGTGTCTGGTATTTAAAAAAATTAAAAATTAAAAAAAGATGTTTGAATTTTTTAATTTTACAACCACAAAAGTACTAAGATTCCTGGAACTGTATGGACAGTTCACTTGTACTACTGATCCGAATAATATCGAAACAGAACCCGAAATAGAATGGTGCTATTGATTGTCAGGATTTTCTTCTTCCATGTGTCCGATAAAAAAAAAACTGTTATCGTTATTTTTATCCAGTAAATACTTTAGCAGAAGCAGACGCCTGACCAAAATCCCCTGACCAAATGTAAGTCCGGATGATCAATATTTTCCTGACTATCTTTAAAATTAGCTACCCGGCTGTATTCTCACATTCACGATGGTTAGCCGTGAAATTCTGTCCTTGCTGGAATATGGAAAAGGACCCTATCCACCGGAAAGTGAACCCCAATATCGAAAATTTTCGCGGATTTTTTTTAGATGCACTAAATACAAACCGATAAAAAGTTCCAAATCCTTAAATCCAGCGACCGAAATGCAGGATAATCGGGGATGGGCACACGATGGATAAATACTTGTGATGCTAGAAGTTATGAAACATAGGTACGATGAAATCGATCGATTGAATCAGGATGATGCCAACGATCATCCTTAACTGTTCGGTTTCTGGAGGAAATTAATCCAGGAGTCTGAAAATTGGAGCAAATTGCCATAAACCATAACTTGGAGGGTTCCATCATGATGTTAACACAGTCTACATTGGTTAAGTCCGAGGCTGACGGCGGAGAAAATCCAGGAAAAATCCGTCAAGTGATTTTAGGAGTTCATCCTTACCATGAATTCATTTTCTACTCTCTCTCTCTCTCGCATCCCAATCTCTTAATTCCTTCGATCCTACCCTATATCTTCATCATACTGTAACTTTACATTTAATTACAAAACTCATAACTATCCCCGAAGAGTCCTTGACAGCAAATGAGGTCGTGCGGTGATGGTGGTGGTGGCGGCTGCGGCGAGTGAGCGAGCGAGCGACGGAGGGAGCGAGCGAGCGTGAGCCCGCACAGCACCATCAAATCCACATTTTATGTGATTGCTATCAGATGTTGTTGTACTCGGACCGCCTAACCTCATGTACGTTGCGTTCGCGGCTGCGCCATCTGTGCGCGTATTAAGCGCGCCGAGTTCCGAGTTGAACGACGGGCGGATGAACTTCTTCGCCGCGATGAGGTCCCGTCGAGGTCACCGTCGGCCATACGTGTGTGTGAGTGTGTGATCGTGTATCATTTCAGCACATGTAGGCCCCTTTGCTACGCTGAGCACACGTAAACGCCTGCGCTACGCTACGTTACTAATAATGCGTTACACGTAATGAGGCGGCGTAGAGCAGGTGGAGTTTACTCCAACGTCTGCATCTAATTTTCAGCCATCGGCTGATTTGGCCTTTTATTCCATATTATTCACTATTTATTTATTATTTCTTTTTTTATTTTTATATTTATATCTATATATTTTATTATTATTACTATTTATATTATTTTATATCATTTATATTTATATTTATATTTTTATATTCTTATCTATTATAATATATTTATGATTCACTTATTTTTTGGTTAATTTTATTTATTATTATTTATTGTCAATCATTATCATATCATCTATTACTTGTTATTTATTATATCTTATTTATCTCATTTATTATGATATATTTATAATTCAGCCATTTTTTCTGTTTACTTTATTTATTATTATTTATTGTCAATCATTATTTTACCATTTATTATTATTTTATTATTTTATTTATTATTTTATCATAGTCATTACAACATATAGTACTTATTTTTATTTGTTTATTTGTTTATTGTTGCTATATTTATTATTTATTTATGGCAGTGGAGTTTATTTCTATGATACTCGCCTCCATTTAATCTTTTCAGCCCTCGTTGAACCAACGCTTTATAATTTTACATTATTTCATATGTCATATTTATTATTTTACTCATTACCATTTATTATTTGTTTATTTTTTGTTTTCTTTAGTTTATTTCGATGATACTTGCTCCCGTTTAATCTTTTCAGCCCTCGTTGAACCATCACTTTATAATTTTATTTTATTTACTATACTATATTAAACACACTGTTTATTATTGTTTATTGTTATTTATTTATTTATTACTGTTGCATTTATTATTTAATTGCAGCAGTGGAGCCCGTTCTTGTTTAGCTTCTGCTTCTGGCAAAAGGATAAAGGATAAGGTTTCTGGCGCTAATCAATCCGCTTGGGACCCGCCCCCATGTTCACTTCAATTCAGAATCGTTTGAGGTTCACGAACGTGTGACTGGCCTATACAATGACTTGCGGGGGCTAGCCGATGCGTCAAGTCAGTGCTTTGATCCTCCCAAACAAGTCTGGTACCAATTTATCGAGGGATGAAAGGCTTGGTGAGCACTAGGGCGGATTCGAACCTCCGGTCGATCGTGCAGGAAGCGGAACCTCTAACCGCTACACCACACCCGAATCCACCTTGGAATTCTATATTATTTACTATATTATTCATATTATTTATTATTATTTATTTGTTGTGATCATTATTATCATTGTTATTTACTTACTTTACTGGAAGCTATGACAAACGAAACATTGTCACATTTCTATTTTTTTGATCTTCGGATGAGACTGTAATTTTTATCGAGTCCTTACGGCGAAAAATCAATCAATCAATCAAAAATTTGAAAAAAAATTCAATCAGGAATGAAAATCTGTTTTTTTTTTCTTCTAACAAGAGCAAAATTTCAATCTTTCTATTTATGAGATTAGACGAGAACTTAAAGATTCTCCTATTTTCCACCATACATCAATTTTTTTTTTCCTTTTCATCGAATATCTTTTCCAACAAAAAAAAGGATTGACAACCGAAGCAGATTCATCGGAGATTAACAAAATTTCACTGGATTCTACATTCCCTCACCCCTCACATTTTATTTATCAAACAATGATTTTTTCCCAGCCAGATAATTGTTTGTATTTGATCGCAATTTTAAGGTCAATGTGTATATAATTTTATTCACAGGATCTTATTCGAATTCCTTGAAAATTTAATCTCCTAGCTTTTCGATATCTTATTTTAGAGAGAAAAAGAACAAAGTATTTTTTTCAATGTCTTGCTTTTTTTCTGGGAACATGTGCACTTCTGGATTAAATTTCATTAGCTCCTTGTGTCTTTGCCTTGATCGCTTGACTTGGAGCAAATACCGGGTTCACTTTACTTTGTACTACTTTTTTTTTAGAATTTACAATGGTTTGATGTCGGATTTTAGCATTGATTAACTAAGGAGTCAGGAGTTCTAACATTAATTAACTTTAATTTTTTAAACTATATCCATTTATGTGAGTCTGAGTCCTTAGATTGGATATGAATTCAAAATTTTTGATCAATTGTTTACAGTTTTATTTGCAAACAACTAAGGACTAATGTTGGAGTCCCATAAAGAAAAAGTGACTGGTTTTTATACATTGACATCTGGTGGAACGTACCGTAGTCATTTTTTTTTCTAAGCTGAACTACTGTTTTGGAAAAAACAGCTAAAAGAAGAAAAAGAAGACAAATAGGCCCGTTACGTGTGCTAATAGCTTAAAGAGACAATGGAGGACCTCGCAGCGAGGTCGACTCTATTGTATCCTACCGTAATCCGCTCAGAAACTAATCGTTATTAATGTATTAATTAATTTTAACTGTTATTAATGTGTATGACCTACATGACCTGCCAATCCATCACTCCTCAGGCTTTGGAGGCCCAGTCTCGTTATGTAAAATTCAGGCGATATTCTAGTGAGCTCTATTTTTTCTTTTTTTTTTTTTTGTTCTTCTTGTTTTTTTTTTGTTTTATGGCACACCTGCAGGTGTTTTCAATAAATAAATGAATAAATTTTCATTTAGACACACTTAATAGTGTTAGAGGTTTATTTATTATTATTTTATTTATTTTATTTATAAATAAATTTTCATTTAGACACATTTAATCGCGTCAGGGCTTGATTTATTCCCATTGCGTTTGAACGACGGGTCGGCGCTCGCTCGGTGTTGACGGCGTCAGAGCAGTCCTTGGGTATTAGCATTCGAATGCCCTTTGGGATTTACGATTGTTTAGAGGAGGAGGTGGAGGAGGAGGTGGTGGTGGTGGTGGTGGTGATCGAGGAGGAGGAGCAGGAGGAAGAGGACAAGTGAAACGATGGTGGTAATCCTACGGTCGGTCGTTCGTCCTCCAATCAGTAAAACTAGTCACCGTTCGTTCGTTCCGTAATCAAGGTCATCGTCGACGACGCCGGCGGTTCATTTCTGGACATTTCCATTCATTCGTTCGCTCTTCCGTGCACCGGTAATCAATGCGAACACATCTGGTGCTTTTGGTGTGTTTAAACCTCTGTCCTAGGAGAAAATCTTCTTTTAACCACCACCGTCCCTCTTCCTCTACACATCCACCTTATTAGGATCTATTCATCGTCATGGATTCACTGTTTATGTAGCGATGACGCGTTTTGCGCCGGCTGCCTTTGATAGGCCCAGCCCCACCTTGTTTTGTAACACAACACATTAGCAACGGAACCCCCCACCCCGCCTCTGGATTCACTCTTTGACTCTTGCCGTATCCTTTACGGATGCCGCGCCTTTGATGCGTCCGTCCGTCCGTCCATTTCATCGTTTTTCGTGAAATCGTGGAACTTGAAGAAAAACCTCTCATACGTTGAATGTGAGCACAAACGAGCCTAGCAGAATAGCTGCGCGATTTTTTTTTGCATTGCGACAGATTCACTTAGGTTAGAAAATGATTCTTTCCTCTTTTTTTTTTGCATTTTCAAATTCGTTCACTAACTTTTTTCATCTTTTTTCTCTATCTCTTCTTCTCTCGAATCCACTGCCAACAACTGAAAAATCTGAATCCCAAAATGAATTTATTCCTTTCTGAATCTTATAAAACGTGCAATTACTAAAGAAGTAAAATAAAATAAAAATACTAATAATTAGTATTTTTAAATTTTCGAAATAGTCCATAGTTTTCTAATTTAATTTTTTAAAAAAATAATTTAAGTTTTTTTTTTCTTCGAAAAATACCACCACTATAACGATTGTACGATTTTTACGTTAATTGCTTCATGTTTCAGCCTCAAAAATTTATTTTAAAAATTAACAAAATAAAAGAAATTAAGTAAAATATTTGGGGAAAAAAGCTGTAATTTAGAAATTTCCTGTAAAATTTGAAATTTCCCGCGTGCATAGGTTCTAACAGTAATTCCAGTCTATTATAAAAATTAAGGGAATAAGAGAAAATAAGTAAAATATTTAGGTTTAAAAACTAGAAGTTGGAAATTTTTAGTGAAATTTCGGATTTTCTCCGTGTTGGTCCTGAAAGGAATTCAGTGGAAAAAAAAGCTGAAATTCACACATTGCCAGCGAAATCTTCGCACATGTGCAATATCCGCCGGGAATGGTTATTTGTTTTTTTTTCCACCTGGAACAAATATTCACCGCAATATTCGTACTAGTGCTTTTTGTTTGCTTCGTTTTATTTCCTCGACTCGGAGGTTTCACCCCGCTGCTGCTGCACTCGTGTACTTCACGGAGTGGAAACTCCAGAAAATTGCTGGAAACGTGTTCTTTTTGATGTACTAACTAGTATGTATGTGTTGCTGATTCGTTGTTGAGGATGTGGTCAATTGCGTGCACGGATAATGAAACGTTTCGACAAGTGCATTGCTAGGTCATTCCACGTTTTCCGGAAACTTCAGGATACGTGCATGCTAAAAGAAAGAGATCAGTAACGGCTGGCGGTAGCAGCGTTTCTCGGGGATTTCCACGATTTTATTGTTATTTTTATTATTTTATTTCATTTTAATATTATATTTTAATATTTTATTTTTTTTACTTTCTTTTGATTTCATTATTGATTATTTCATGAGCCATTTTCAATCCCTTTATTCTCTACTTACTCTGTTTTTAAGCTCTTACCTCTTGTTTACGTTTATTAAGTAAAATATTTAGGTAAAAATCCTTTTCCCGAAAATTCTCTTCGCTGCTTCTTCTAAAACAGTAATTTTGCTCTTTTTTTGCTTGTATTATTTTTTTTTGTTTTTTCTTAATACTCCTATTTTTGTCCTCTTATCTTGTGTACGAGTACAGAAACAATCGAATGAAGCCACACTGTTCCCTGAGGCTATGCTACTTGATGCTTGATTGATTAAAGTTGATTAAAGTGTTTAATTTTTCTTTAACGTTCAATTTGTATTTTTTATTTCATTTAATTTTCTTAATTTTGTAGATTTAAAGTTTTAAAACGTATTCACCGGCAAGGGGTTTTGTTAAACATTTTAAGAGATGCACAATCGAGCAAAGAAATCTTCCTATCCAATAGGTAGATCGTCATTTTGAGAGGCAGTTGTTTTCAATCAACACCAGATCTTTTCAAAATCATTAATCTTATGAATAATAGTTATTTTACTTTTTAATTTTATTAATTAATACCTTTAGGTAATTGCTAACCACTTATTTATTTGGGAATATTTCTTCCCTATGAACGAAAATGTAGGAATTTCCTTTATCTTTTTGTTCCTTTCTTTTCCTTTAGTTTTTCTTTCGTTTACAATCACTGAATTCTTCAGAGTGAGCAGTTTCCCGGGGGTTTTCATATTTTTACTACTGAGAAATGCTGATGTGCCGCTCCGAGGAGAGAAATTCAAGAAATGCCTAAAATTGAGAAATTGAAGATTTCGCTTCGCCTTCGTTAACGGATTAGATTTCTCTTAAGCATTATTTCTTTTTTTCTATTTGAAACGCATTGAAATTCCTCAACATATTTACATTTACAGTATTGCTGAGAAATGTTTTCTTGATTTCTTGGATTTTTGTTCATTCTTGGATTCTCGGATTCTTTGCCTCGGCAAGAGTATGTAATTATACAATGGAAAATGAAATAAAGAGGAAAATAAAGTCTAAATGAAAAGTGGCGCAATACAAAAAAAATAAAGTGAAATAATAAGTAAAAATATGAAATAATAACGAATAAATAATGAAATAAGTAATAAGAAATAATAAGTAAATAAAAATAAAAACAAAACCTTTATTAAGCCACAATGAGAATAACGAGCAATATTAAATTTAAATCAAATTTAAATTTAAATATAGAAATAAATAGAAATAAGAAATATAATTATAGAAAAAATCGATAAAATAAAAGCTTGCCAAAATTTTATGAATAGATTATGCAACAAATAATAAGGAAATCGATATAACTCTCATACTTGTATGTTTGCTTTCACACTCCGTCCTGCTATAAAAGTACATATGTACGGATGCAAAAGAATGCAAAGTTTCTGGAAAAAATAATTAATTTAGCTTGGTTAATTGGTTTCCACAAAAAGAATTAATAATTCAATTACTTTAGTCAATTCAGGATGATAAAAATATTAAAAATGTTCAATGTTGTGGAAAATTTAACAAATAAATTATAATAATTTATACTAATACAATATAATTTATAATATAATATAATTATAATAATTTTTCCACAAAAGACTTTTTAATTTCATAGCATGTGTTTCCTTTCAATATTTTCTCCGTACGTGGAAGGAATTCGATTTAATTAATTAATGTCCCATGGAACATAAAAAATCCACCACTGGCTCATCCATACTTGCTGGAAACATTTTTTCCCTCTCTCTCCCACTCTGAAAAATTGTCATCTCATATTTCCCTAAATTCTGTCAGAGTTACTGGTTATGTCCACGTAGTTTTCGTTTCCACGTCCGGCTATCGTGGAAAACTGGAAATTAAATCGAAATGACATATATATGTCCTCTTTTACTACCAGATTCGCGTAGATTTGCACTTCCAAACAATCCCAGATATTCTCACTCACTCATTTTCTGGAAAAAGTGAACAATTTTTCTATGTATTTTTACCCACAGGTTCTTGATATTATTTAATTTTACAAACTTTTCCTGATTTTCTGGTGGATAAAACGTTGAACGTTTTTATTTCTATAATTTATAATCGTCAAGCTAGCTAAAGTGCATCATTAAGAGGTTGGCTTGTCCTCGTAAGGTAAAAATATCCCTCAATTAGAGGTATTCATAAATTTTCAGGAAACGAAAACAACTTTCTAGCTGGCTGTTACCGTTTCTCGCAATTTCCACAGAGTACAACAATACTTTTTTTTTATTGAAATGAAAGTGAAATTGCTTCTGGGAGCCGGCGGCCGGCCGGCCGCAGTGCAGCTTCCCAATCCAGGCCGTATCCAATTTTCCGAGGAAGGCACCATTTCCAGACAGAAAATGGGAGCTTTTCCTCGATGAACTCGATGTTACTTTTTTTCATTGATTTTCCCGCGAGTTTTTTGGGATTCGGAGGTGTCACATCTTTGAGAAATTTCCCCCTCGGAAGAAAATTTCTCTATGATCGCCATAGCTACCTCTATTGATTGCTCCAAAATTTTTCATAATTCGTAGGACACGTTTTTCCCGCGGTGTTTGACTGAGACAACTTATTTTTCAAATGAAATCATCTTTGTTTAACTTTTTTTCTTTCTTTTTTTTTTCGAAAAGAGAAAATATGAGTGATTAAGGGCAGACACCTCAATTCCTCTCTTATATTTGAATCAAATGATTTTTTCTCGAAGTTTTGGTCCTACTTGAGATTTTTTTTCTCACCTTCGTAATAAAAATACTTTAAACGAGAGCACTGTGATTTTTTTTTGGCCGATCAATGCAGGATGAGTTCTGGAAAAAGAATCAGACTTATTAAAGATAAGCAGAAATTTCTGATCTCTGCCTATACATATTTGACTACATCGAGTATATTAAAAGTCTTTTCGTCCAAATTTTTAAAAGTTTTTAGTTATTTTTCCACTTATTTCTGTCCTGCTTTAAAAAATAATGCTAACTTAAGACTTTTAGGTGTCCTACCAATGTAGGACTTGAAGGAAATTCCTTTAATTCATGAGATAATTTATTTTTCAAGTGAAATCAACCTTTTTTCTCTTCCCCTCCATTTCCGCCCTTCGAACGATTTTTCCCTTCGACGTAAAAAATGTGAGGACCAAACTGAGTTAATTTAATCAACCTAATGAGTTTTTGAACCTCAAGCCAAGTTCAAGCTTTCAAGCTTGAAAGAGTTAAGAACAACCATTATTTCGACTTTGAAATAGAAATTTCATCAAAAGTGGGCGTGGTTTAATTGTAGCCTTCACACTATCTGACTATCCGAAGGTTAGCATAGCTTTTATTGGAAGCTTTGTTGGGGAAAAAAAAGGAAGTATTCATGTCTGCTTCTATTTTATATTATTGATCGAGGGATACTGTCCCTAAAATTCACCTCAGGACCTGTCTCGTGACACAGCACGGTCCCACGCACACACACCAAGAAAATTCCCCAGAGCACTTAGCTAAGCACAACGTGAACCGGTCAGCTTAAACCAATCTGTGCCTCGTTCCACTCGCGTACTTAATTGCTTGTCTACAAGAATAGGAGTGTCTCTTCGATCCGGTTCTCGTATTGATTCGAATCGATCGATCGATTGGCTCATTGTATCGATCGATCCAGTTGTGTGTGTGTGTGCGTTTGATTGATTGCGTCGATTATCACACCTGCCAGCATCGGATCGGATGACTGCATAAGAGAGATATCAACCAGTCGTCATCGCCACACTCTCACCAAATCCACACATACGCACACACCACCAGAAAAGAATGGATCGAGCCGAATATCGATTCGAATTCGATTCGAGTTGCTCCATTCAGCTTCAGAATTCTTTTGTGCTGATCCTAGCGGTCCTAGGTCATCCTTTTCCCTCACTGTCCTACTCCTCATTCCCGTTCGTAGTTCTTATGTCCTCATTCCGTTCCGATGTGATGGTGGTGGTTGTCCGATGATGATGGTGGTGGTGGTGGTCGTCTCGTTATCGACTTCATCTATATTTAATGGATTACTGCATTCAGAAACCACTAACCGAAGCCGATCGACAACTATTGTTAGCGAACGCGGCCGGCGAACGAGACGTCGGACCGACGCAACCGCCGATGACTGCATCGCAGCACGCAAGCGTAACCAGTCAATTCAATGCCAGAATATTCTGATTATCCGCCTGATCCTTGGGAGTTCCACTTTATCCATTCGGAACTTCAGGAAAGAACGGAAGCGTCGCCATTTTCGGACTTCTCACTTCTGATTTACGGTGTTTCGGTGGTTTTTGTGAAAGACTTTTTGAATTAGGTCCTCCTGGAGCTAATCTTAACTTCATATTTATTGTTATTATATTTTATATTATTAATTTTATATTACCATTAACTATTAGTTTAATATTATCATTATTATTGCGTTGTTATTATTTATCATATTATTTTTATATCATTTTATCAGTTGCTTTTATATTTCTTAACCTTAGTTTAGTTTAGATTTAGTTAGGTTTAGTTTTTTTAAGGTTTAGTTCTATTCCTTCTCTTCCTACTTTTTTCTTGAAATTTTACCTCTTTTTCTTCGTTTTTATCGTAAAGTTTTCTTTTCCATAATTTTTGCAACGCTTAAAATTTCCACGACTTCAACCTAAACGTAATATTTTTCTGTTTTTTTTTCCCTCCTCAAACGAATATCCTCTCGTTTACGAAAGTGCTCCCGTAGAATTTCGGATGGAATAAGCTTAAAGTGATGAGGTGGGGCTCTTTTTTTTTGCTGTTGTGTGAGAGTCATTTCAGACTCCAGAGGGAATAGCTGAAATTTTATGGAATTGAGAGTAGTTGAGGAAATTCAATTACGCGTAATTTTCCCACCCTCCAAAAATACAAAATTGATTTTAACAGTTCGACAAAAGAGTGGTCATAGAAATGGCTGCAAATATTTACACTAAAAATAAAGTAGAAAGTTCTAGCACTGAAATTGAACTTCAGGAAGAAAACATCCTTTTTCAGTAGAAAATGAAAAATTAAAAATAATTTTTAAACAAATATTTACACTGAGAATAAAGCAAAAAGTTCTAGCATTGAAGAATAAAGCAAAAAGTTCTAACACTGAACTTGAACTCAGGACGAAAACATTCTTTTTTCGGTAGAAAATGAAAAATTAAAAATAATTCGTGAAAAAATAAATTTTTTTGGAATAAACATTGTCAGTAGTTGCTTTTCAACATGGAAACTGTAAATAAGTGCTTGACGTTCTTTTTTCAAGATATTAATTTTGACAATTGATTTATTTGATTGATTTTTTTAGTTGATTTTTTAGTTTTGACAATTTTGATGATAATAATTTTCATTGGAACCAACAAATCACATGACAATGTAAAAGAGGATTCCCGACTGGATTTTGGATGATCCCATTACAGTAATCTAAGAGGAGTCGATTTTCTGAAGAGATATGTTCGCTCTCGTCATAAAGCTATAATTGAAAGTATTTTTCCGGGGGAAAACGGCGTTCGGAGCATTTTTATACTGAACAGCATCTAAAGCTCGTTTAATCCTGAAAAGAAGTTGCAATGAAACGCTAAGCTCTGATTCTTTGTTTGATATTGCCGTGGAAACTTTTTTCTCTGTGTTTTTTTTTCTTTTTGATAGCAATTCCTCTTTCTTCCCATTCGATCCTCTCCGCTTTTATGAGTTCAAGGCAAAGTACACACATACAAACACATATAAGGTGCACAAGGTCTATGGATTTTGCTTCGATATCATCCGTAAACGGCAGAGAATTGCAACTTTTTCAGGAATAAACGATAAATCTTGAAAAAAAAAAACAAATCTCAACTATGGGCCAGAGTCCCACAGAACAAAAATAAACCCCATCTCATCATTTTAGACTTATTTCATCCGGAATTATAGAGGAAAATTATTATTTCGTAAGCTAGAGAATATTCGTTTGAAATGAGAGGAAAATAAATAATAATAGTAATAATAATAATAATAAAAATAATAAAATGAGAATAAATTATAACAATACAATAAATAAATAAATAACGAAAGATTTTCAGATTCAGGTAGAGGCAGAAATATTGATGCAGGTTCCGTATTTCCGTTTCTCCAGATTTTCTCAGAAACACGGAAATATTAAACGAAATAAATTTCTCTTGCAAAGAATATAGTGCAATAATTCCCCGTTGTTCTCATTTCACCTGCACTTTCATCGTGCATTGAGGTTGATTGCTGCTGCTCTCATACCACCTCCAATATTCCTCCTCGCCAGAAGAAACTCATTTCGATAGGGGAGGGCGAAATATCGCTCATAAACCGACGTATTTTATCTATGTTAAGGCGTTCGTTGGTCGAATGGACGGCTGCACAACCAGCCGGCTCCATACCACCTCCTCCTCCTCCTTCCCCACCTCCTCTCCTCAGTTCCTCTTCCCTCAAAGAGTCAGCTGTTCCGAGTCTACGTATGACTCACAGCGGACACGGGGTGCTCGTTTAAGTATTGTTACAACAACGTCAACACTCTACATATTGCACTCTATACTCGCCAGGAACGAGCCACAGGCACGGATCGCAGCTGAACGAGCTCCGTCTGATGTCCTGGATGTCCGTTCCGTTCGTTCGTTCTATCGGTCGTCGTTCAGTTCCTCATCACCTCCTCTTCCTCCTCCTCGTTCACCCCGCAGGCCCGCAACCACGCAATTCACCTTCAATCTCCGAGAAATTCGCCGGGAATGATTAACGACCGCATATTTGTGGCCGTGGTGGCCGTTATCTAATTCAATTTACCCGATTTCCATTTGTTTTCCGTGTTTTCGGGGGGAATTCAAGGTTGTTGCGCTCCCGATGGCGGCGGCACCGAGCTGATCCTGTCCGATGGTCGGTGTCATAGCGTTGTCCGGAATTGGTCGCATCCTTACGTCATTAACTCACCTGTTCGCCGAACTACCGTTCAATCTGCGATTTTCTGTATGGTATTTGAATTATTTCAAGCGTTCCTCGTACCTGTTTCTTCACCTCTGAGGAAACTGAGGGTTCAAACGATCGATCGTGCTGTCACTTCTGTCCAGTCAAAATTTCTTTTATTTTCTTTGAAAAATTGAAAATCGAGGGGCACCGACGAATCTCCTACCGAGGTTTATTACTACTTAAGAGGTTCATTTCAAGATTTTTATTTGCGGAGGAAAATCCCTTTCGTGGAACTCTTCATTCCCTTAATTTCAGGAATTGGAAAAGGGCTATTTATTTATTTATTTATTTATTTTTGCTCGCTATTTTTATTATTTTCATTTTGATTCGTTGTTATTATGTTATTTTAATACTACTGATAAATTACATTATTTTGTATAATTTATTATCACATTATATTTCTGACCTATCATTGATCTCTTGATTTATCGCGAATTTCGAGTCTTGTGGACGAAATTTTACACAAATTCTAGTATTTTTCAAGTCTGGATTCATATTTTTTCCTTGGAATCTCACAAAAAGGAACGAAAACGTACAATGAACAATAACAGAAAGTTCTTTGCTATGTTAAGGCTGCCCATTAAGCATATAAAGTGAAATCCACACCTATTTCCTGTAATGCATATACTATAAATTTCTTCTCAAACTCTCCATGCCAATTTCTCGTTAGAAATTATCCACCAAATTATAATTTTTTAGATTTTATGTACTTATTTACTTTTTCTTCAATAGTAATAAACATATCCCGAAGATAATTATTACTTACTCTATTATTTACTTAGATTATTTGATCTGCAATTACAGATTTCTTTGATGCGCACAAACAACTCTTTCTATTTCTTCTGGATATCTGGAGGTACCGTGCACAGTTACCGTACCGTCGAATTTTTTTATGTCTTGCTATTTCTTTGCTACTGCTGCTTCTGTTGCTCTCTGTAGGCTCATAGCGTTCAATTTCCCCAAAATCCCATTTTTCCAGAATTTTTCCAGCCGACCACGTCCATTCGAAAATTTTCTCCAATTCCCCTTCAAAAATTAAAAAATTAGCTGTATTAGGTGTTCGTGGCTCGATCGATTTCTGTTTAAACGATGCTGTATGGGCCTGGAAAATTACCATATAAGATCAGTCGAGATTATTCCTTGTTTCTATGGAAATGTAACTCTTTGTCCCCACTTTTATTACAGATTACTCGATTTTTCTACATCTGAATCACCGTTTGAGCGCACATCCTGAATACTGATGGAAAATACCATGTCTCTAGCAATTTCTCTGTTCTATTCCTCTGTAATATTTGGCATTTCTCTTCCACTGTCGGTTTTTTTTTTCACAATTTCTCAATTCTATTTCTTTGTAATATTTGACATTTCTCTCTCCCCTTCTCCAGAAATTTTCATCTTCCTCATAGTTAATCCCTACGAACCTCCTTATTATGGATTTAAAGCGGAATCGGACATACAGAAACATTTGTGGATGACGAGCGACGCAGTGAAATACGAAAGACCAGCCCCAATCGTCATTCAACGCCCCACTGAACACACCTGATATGGCGCCGAATTTCGTATGTGTGTGTTTTTTTCTCACCTGGCACGAATCAAATTTACCAATAGTAAATATAAATAAGATATTTTCGACAACATAACTTTCCGATCTTATTTGCATCGACGATAGCTCTGGAGTGACAATTCCACTTCAACAAACTCTTTGACGGGTATCGCTACGATGCGATCTTTGGACGAACCACGAATTGCGGGCATTCGCGCTTGCATATTTAAGTTTTCCTACGACAAGTTCACTGCTACGAAAGTTGATTTAAGTTCTCAGGAAATATCCAGGAAGAAAAGGCGTTCACCATTTTCTGAGGATCCCTCGATGTCGCGTGACGTGTTTATACTTTGTGATCATGTGCGTACTGCATTGATCGATAACTATGCTTTGAGTAATGGTCTTTAGCAAACATAGTAAGCGTTGAATTCGCTCAGCAATCCGGTGAGCGCAAGGTCTGTCTTCGATAAGAAACAACGAGAAAAGTGTGTGTTAGACTTAAAAAAGAGGTCTTGCGTTACGGCAGACGCGTCGCGTTCGCGAGGTTGAACATATTCAGGTCGAGAACAGCATAAAATCCGAATTTGAAAACAAAGAGACGAGTATTGACGGAAAAATTTCCCAAAATATCCAGAGATCAGCTCGACCGTAATTCCTCATCGCTATTATTTTTTTTTACGACTCTTTGCGGTCCCTTAGAAGAATGATCGATATAGGACGACGAATCTAGATAAAATCACAGCGAACAGTGCAAAAATATAGAAAACAGTAAAAAAATAATATTTAAAGAATTTACAATGCAATTCTATAAACAATGCTCGTTAGAAAAACTGCCAAATAATTTTATTCATCGAGAACTCAATGGTCACGCTGTTTTTTTTTTCATACTTTCCATGTTTTTTATCCTGCGTTTTCTTCCAGAAATATTTTTGTGACTTCTAGATACTACAAGTTTTTTTTTTAAATATAGTCTAATAGTTCGATATACTGTAAGTTCTCTAATTCCAATGCGTATCATTTGATATCGGTCTAAAAATAGAAAAAAATTGGATCATCACGAAAAAAAAACCTGTGATGTAAGTTCTCTGATTCTATGTGAGTATCGTGTAATATTTCATCTAAAAATTTTGGAAAAAATTAGGTTTTCTAGCATAAAGAACCAAAGAAATTATCTTGTGGAGGAGGAAGTGCTTTTCAAATTATGCGTAAGGTACTACTTCCGTACTTTTTTCATAATTCCATCCACGAATATGTCAAAATACAAAAGTACCGTAATTGCTCATGAATTTCATTAACTTTACCATCCACTTATTTACCAAGATTGAAAATTGTATAGAACAGAACCTCTAAGGAAGAGGTCAATTTTTTCCTTCACTTGTTTTTTTTCCATTCCATTCTTATTTCGTCGGCAACGATTGAGGTTTGAGTTCAAATCGAGGGAAGGTTGACCTCATTTAATTTCACCGAAACTATCATTGAACTATCCTATTATTGACTACAACAGTTCTTCCCAAGGTTTATTACCGCGCGACCGTGGTTCCTCCTCTTCCACACTCATTAAGACATGGCCGCGCTGTCGAGCGCCACGCGATCGAATCGGAGATGATGAACGCTGCTGGGAAGGATGGCATCGACGTCCACGATGGTGCACTGACCGCCTTTCAGCTGTAAATTACAGTAGGATCGTTATGAAATTAACGTAGGAAAGTTCTCGGCGAAGTTTTCAATGTGAAAATAAAAAAAGTACCGTAATTTCTTCGGGAAATGACACTGGTAGTTCTAGCGCTTGGTTGCGCTGAGATTTCACTTTGTAAACTTCCAAAATTTACGTAAATCTCTCCTTTTTCTCTTTGATTCATTCATTTTTTTCTTTCTTCCTTTCTTTATTCGTATTTCCATCCACGGATTTCAATAGCTTTCCCGTCAAGTTATTTACCAAGATTAAAAAACTAGAGAACAAAGTGCTCGGACGAGAAGGTCAATTTTTTCCCCATTTTTTTCCATTCCTATTTTTTAATATTTTAAAAAGTAAACCTAGTTAAAATTTAATTAGCATAGCATTCTCCTAAATTTCGTTTCTTCCCGCCAACCTTGAACGACTCTCTATGGCAACGTCCTTTACTCGTCCTTTTTCATCACTAATTTTATGTTATTTTTTTCCCGGACGGATAATTCCTAGTAATTTCCTCTCAAAACCTCGTGACTACTCCTCTTTTTTTTGTTGCTTAACTTAGTCACTTTAAACTGCACTTTTCTTCAGGTTAATGCGCAATTAAGTCATGTTAGGGGAACAATAAATCCTGGAAACTGTTCCTGTTCTTTCTTCTTCTCTTGGCGTCGCACGGTTGTCTGAATTAGTTTTTTGTTTGAATTATAACTGTTGTTCTTCATATGTATCTCTATTTTTACTACTGCTAATATTATTATTTATTATTATTGTTATTCATTGCAATATTACCATATTACCATATTATTATTATTATTATTATTATTATTATTATTATTATTATTATTATTATTATTATTACCACTGCCATTATTATTATTATCATTATTGTATTTATTGTTTTCATTTTTATCCTATCTTTTTATTTTAGTTATCATGTTTATTATTATTGTTATTATTATTATATTATTATTATTATTGGTTATTGTATGAATAGAATTTTACATTTTACACATATTAATTAATATATTTTTATATTTTTATTTGTTTAATTTTTTTATTTTATATTATGATTTTATTACTCTGATTCTCATTATGATTATGATTTTTATTTTATTTTATTATGATATTTTTATTTATCTATGGGATCCTCGAGAAATTCCTGAATTTTTCCCTAAGGTCATGCGGCTAATCTCGATTCCGTATCCACA
Organism: Necator americanus; assembly: GCF_031761385.1. Classification (NCBI taxonomy): domain Eukaryota; kingdom Metazoa; phylum Nematoda; class Chromadorea; order Rhabditida; family Ancylostomatidae; genus Necator; species Necator americanus. The sequence continues at coordinate 36,063,537 of NC_087371.1, read as the reverse complement.
ATTCCCGTGGTCATTTTCATTTTCTTTTGAAGTTGCACCCAACCAACCACAATTTCGTATTATTTCCAGGTGTCAGTTGTGCACTTTTGCAACGGCTGTCCTGTTTCTGCCGCGTTCCCCGGCCACGGCTACCATCATTATTTTCGATGAGGACGAGGAAAATGTGCTCTGCGTTCGTTTCGAAATGATTTAGAGCTTTTTCCGGGCGAAAAACGAACGGGAAAATTTTGCGTGCTCCTCGGTAGTTCTCCTAGGTTTCGTCGTTTAATACTATCAATATTATTGTTATTATTATTATTATTATTATTATTATTATTATTATTATTATTATTATTATTATTATTATTATTATTATTATTATTATTGTTATTATTATTATTATTATTCGGATTCGAATTTGAAACGAACGGATATTTTTTGGAAATTCTATTGAATGAATTCATGAATTTTTTTCATATGAATTTTGATGTAATCCATCACATTACGATTTTCATTATGAGCGTTAATCCACAACTATTTCCTGGTTGTCTTATTATTATCTTATTATTATTATTGTTCTTTATTTCATAAGAATATTGTGATTACTGTTATTATTGTTATTTTTATTTTCATTTTCTTCTGAAGGTGCACCCAACCAACCACAATTTCGTATCATTTCCAGGTGTCAGTTGTGCACTTCTGCAACGGCTGTCCTGTTTCTGCCCCGTTCAGCCCCCGGCTATCATCATTATTTTCGATGAGGACGAGGAAAATGTGCTCTGCGTTCGTTTCGAAATGAATTACAGCTTTTCCCGGGGCAAAAAACGAACGGACGAATTTTCTGCTCCTCGTCGAAGTTCTCCTAGTTTTCATCGTTTACAGTGGTTGTGTATATATCTTTATGGATCCAGCCGAAAATTTATCTCTCTCACACATTCTCGTGAAATTCTTTTCCGGTGTCGGTGATAAATTTCAATTTCATGGAAGGTGGTAAGTGTGCGAGGAAAGGAAATAGTGATTCGCGTGCGGAACCGGTTCCCGATCGGTCGGTCCCTTACCACCATCCACGGGTGCGCCATCGACATCTAACCGATCCCACCTACATACATCTACCACCGCTCTCCGCCTCTGACTCATTCCCTTCCGCAAATTTGCGTCTTTTCCCTTCCGCGTAACTCCATGTCCAGTTTATATTCGTACACTGGAAAATGTGTTCCCCCATCCCGCCGCGCTGGACTGCCCAATAGCCTTGTCCCCTTGTGTGACTGGATGGATCGGATGGCTGATGTAGACTGTAGGTATCCACCACGTGAAGCCGAAGCCCCCAGCCACAACGCCACGCCAATTCCCTCGCCCCTCTCCCATTAATTTCCTCATTTTCTCACGGAATAATCACTCATTTTCGCATAGTTTTTATTAAGCACACGACTCACGTTGTTTACTTTAGCTGTGTCGAGCCGAATTCCCTTCGTGGATGTTTATTCCCATCCAGACGTTCGTATAAACTAACGACAACATCCACCATAAAGCACTTTTCATTTGCTGCTGTTATTGCTGCACGCACGTGCCCTTGTGGTGGCCTCCGTCACTTTTTTCTGGATACTGGCCGCCGCTAATTAACCGTGGTCCTCCTTAGCGTGTGCGTTATTGGCTCACTTTGCAATGGATCCTCCACATCACCTCGCCCGCTCAAAGGATCGTCCCGGAGGATATTATTTTTCGCCGACGGCCGCCGGGGGGCGAGGGATGGAGGGGGGGGGTTTGTTTTTGACGCGGAAATTAGGACGTTTTTAGGATAGTACGAGTGTGCAGCTGCTCTAACAATCGCTCCACTACTACACTGTCCATGATTTCCCAGAGTACGTTCGGCTACAAATTTGTTAGGATTCTTTTTTGAGGCGACTGTCATTTTGCAGCGATTTTTCCGGAATTTCCAGGAATTTTACCATTGCTCGTCTCGTGTGTTAAAGTTATGCACCTCGGTTTTTTTTAACGAACTTTTGCGAATTTTTTAAAGAGATATTAATAAGTATTAATACAGAAACGAATAATAAATATCAATAATAAAAATACAATAAATTAATAATAAATCTCAATAATAAAATAAAAAACTAATAGTGGTGAATGTAGAAAAAGCAATAATTCAAGAAATACTTTTTTCTCATTCGGAAATAAGATAGTAGAACCGATAATCTATAATTCTCTGTTAACTCCTCAGAAATTTTTCAAGCTACTTAAATTTTAAATTTTTTTTACTTAAATTTTCTTCTAAGTCGCCCATAGCGCTTTACCTCATGATTTGATTTTCTTTTTGAAATGAATCCATGTAAAAAGTGGAATCCATAAAGTACACAACCGCCAACGACGGATCAACTCATTTTTCCACAATCCTTGTTTGTTCTGTTTTTTTTTGTTTTTCTCTCTTAAGTGCTTGCTTTGTATGCGTCGTGTGTTCGTTTCTTTCGGCCGGCTTATTTCTAGCGTAATTTCTCTCACCTTATTCCAATTTCTCTATTAGGATGGAAAGCTGGATTCCTTGAACAAATTCAGGAATCATTATGTTTGAGAAGAGAAGGGTTGTGGTAGTTAGGCGCAGAAAACCGTAAAATTATAGCATCTCGCTGAAATTTCCATTTAAATGACGTTTCCATTTTGCTAGGAAACAGGATATCAAAAAAAATCATTCTAAATTAAGTTTATACCATCGAATGAGGAACAAGTTGAAGATAAATAAGCTTAGGTGCTGTCGCGAATGGTAAAAGCCGTAATCCTAGGAAGATCTTGGGATTTTACTCCTCCCGCTCCATTTCAGGAAATTTCTTGATTAGATTCTCAGGATTTTCCGTCCACTTTCCCCATTTTTTAGCTTTTTTCTAAACTTTTTCAACTCCACACTATAAATTTTTAAGGGTTGCTGACTGTTTTGAGGAAACGTTTGGGTTGATTCCGATGATTTTAGAGCTAATAAAGTCTCTTTCACAGTGAAAACAATTTTTTTCCAGAAAAAATCCTCGTTACGTCTTGATTTCAAACCTCGCTGAACACTCCTATTCAGCTCTGAGCTAATTTCGAGTACTGTAATCAAATTTGCGATTTTTGTAGGGCTCTCTAATGTGCGCATTCCGCACACCTCGGATTATTGGTCGCTGTTCTTTCAAATGGATTTTTGGTGTATTAAATAAGTAAATAAACTAATAATATACAAATAAACATGGTCCCATGTAGTTGATTTTTTTCGTACATTTTTAGTGCATTATATAAATAATAAATACAAATATAAATAATAATATAACAAAAATATAATATAAATAATAAATAATCAAATATAAATATTAATAATAATATAGTAAAAATATAACATAAATAATAAATATAAATATTAATAATAATATAATAAAAATATAATATAAATAATAAACAATTAAATATAAATATAAATAATAATATAATAAAAATATAATATAAATAATAAATAATCAAATATAAATATAAATAATAATATAATAAAAATATAATGTAAACAATAAATAAATAATATAATATGATGATAATAAATATTGTTATGAAGTAATAATTAATAATATAAAATAAATAGCGGATGAACATCAGAGGATCACTCGATCTGGAAAACCTGGAAATTGCCGGATGTCACACTTCAGCCAGCCAGGACACCAGCACCGAATCCATATATAAAGTGCTTCGTCTCCTTCTCCTCCTCCGCTGACTCCATTATCCTTATCCTCATCGTGTTCTTTTTTTCTTCTGCTCTAGTATGAATATGAAATTTGAATTTCAACTAACCCCGCTCCGTCGCCTTCTCCTACTTCTCCTGCTCCTCCTTCTCCTCTTCTTCCTCTTCCTCTTCCTCTTCCTCTTCCTCCTCACAAGCTCTCCTCAAACCAACATCAAACCCAATCATCTTATTTCACATTACACAACATCATAATAATAGGATTAGATGTAATGGAATGCATTTTGTTGTTTTTTTTTCTTTTCTCTCGTTTTTTTTTTCTTTCCTATCGTCTACTCGTCTCCACCTCAATTTTCCGCCTCAAAGTCTTCAACAAACGTCCCTACCTATCTTTTTTTTCACTCACTCGCTATACTTTGTGGATTTGGGTTCATGCGATTTTCCCTCACATTTCTTAGGAGGGAAAAAAGTGGATTTTATTTCTTTTGAATCATCAAACATTCTAGTTTCTAATCCAACAATCAAACATTCATTTGGGTTGATGGAATTCTTCTTGCAAGTTTTATTAATGGATCCAGTTGTGAGTGTGTGTGCATGTGTGTGCTAAAGGATTTGATGTGATTTTGAGTGGTATATAAAAATCTGAAATTTTGCCTAAGCATTCCATGACAAATGTTCAAACTAAATAGAATAGTGCCATAGTAAATGAAAATAAATATATAAATATAAGTAAAATTTAAAAATAAGGAACAAAATAAAAACCACACACCACCACTGGAATCTGGTAAGAATTTCCATTCAAATGACTTGCTAGGAAGCAGAAGATCAATTTTTTTAAATGCATTTCCACTGCGGTGTTTTTTTTTCTAAATGAGTTTTTATCATTATTGTTTAGCATTCCGTCACTTTTACCATCTTTATCTACCGTCTTTCTAAGTGATTTTTTTTCCCTAGGAGACCATACAAGATAAAAAAGACCACTTAGAATAATTTATGGGCAACATCGGGAGAAAACTTCTTTATTATTTATTTATTTTTTTATTTATCATTCATTTATTTATTTTTATTAAACGGTTTGATTGTTTTGCATCATTCTAAGTTGAGACGCTTTCATTTCATCATCCTATGGATGTAAAGAGTTGCCTCGTCGCTTAAACTGATGCTACTGAGATCTTATAGATCATATTAGCATTGGTTTTAGGCATAGTTCTTGGTTTTTAATATTTCTTTTTGCATTTTTTGGGGATTTCGGATGCATCCTCAGGGAAATTCATTTCAAACTACTATGACTGAAGAAAGAATTAAAAATTTTCATTGAAATTGAATCTAAATTTTAAAGTGACTCAAGTGTGGAATTTTTTATCGTGCGATGAAAAACTAATGTTTCGACTTTTCCAAGTTCTGTTCGAAAACGTTCAAATATCGAAAATTCATCGAAAAATCGATTTTCGAAGGTAAGGAGCGAGTTCCTCAATTCTTTTTTTGCTCTTCTCTGCTTACACTTAAAAATTTTAATTCCGAGGTTTGCATCGCTTAGGTCTTTTATTTTAATTCTTTTTTTATTTCCTTTTTCCTGCTCTCATCTTCATCTTTATCTATTCACCTTCCATTAAATGTGTTTTATCCACCATTTAATCGATACTCGGAAAACGCTGCTTAACAAGCAAATTACGCTCACTAAGAGCTCTTTTCAAGCTTTTTTTTGGTGACAGTTCGGCGGATTTTTTTCCCCACAATTCTCCTTTTCGATATTTCTTTGCTATGAGATTTTCTTTTAAATCGAAAAGTGTGGTGTGATTTAAAATTGTACGATATCACCAAAGCGCATGTTTACTGTTTAATTCTCTCGTACCAGCCGGTTTCGGTTGAGCGGTGGAAAACTGGTTGCTTCACTGACAAATTCTAGAAATTTTTGTAGAGAAACGACAACGATTCTGTGCAAATTTCCTGGATAAAATTATGGATTCGACGAACGCGGGGAGGAAGCGAAGAGGAAAAGTATTAAAATTTATTATTAAAATTAAATTAAGTCAAATTAATTATTATTTAAAGTAAAAGTAGTGGTTTTCGCATCGTTTTACCATCAATCCATCCATCCATCCACAGTAGTCCTCCTCCCCGTAGTAGTAGTAGTAGTGTATCTCGGATTTCTCGGCCGGGCCACTAAGTCGAGCCGAGCCACGAACAGACAGAAATCGAGCAGCAGCAGCAGTCAGTCAGTCAGGATGTTTTGTCCTATGCAGCCACGGATTGCGCAACGATCCTGGGGCCAACGCAAGGCATGCATCTGTTTAGTGGCGGTGGTGGTGGTGGTGGTGGGATTCCTTTACACGCACTGTTCTTCCTGAATAGTCATTAGAGAGAGAGGACGTCGCTACATGGCCAAATTGCCGTGAATAGAGTCATTTTTCCCCTGGTCATTATCTTTTCGACGTTCTTCCACAGACGTTCTTCCACAGATGGTGTCCGGAGCTATTCTTAGTTCTTTGTAAAACAAAAATATGATCGACTGTTTTCTTTATTTATTTAGTTATATTGTTATCTATTTATCGTTATCATATTTTTTAAATATTTTATTTAATCACTTAGCGGAGTTCTTCCACAGACGGTGTATGGGGCTATTCTTAGTTCTTAGTAAAAAAATATTATCGACTGTTTTCGTTATTTATTTAATTATATTGTTACATATTTACCTCTATTATCTATTTATTTAATAATTTATCTATTCATTTAGCAATTACTACTTGTTACTACATTATTACTTTTTACTTTCTTAATTTGTTACTTTTCTTACTGCTCTTGCTATTTATTTGATTATTTTATTTGTTTTTTCTTTAATTTATTTCCACATTTTAACTAATTTTTGTTGTTTATTTCATTTTCTTCGTTATTCTTTGGCAAAATTTTCTGGAAAACAGACCTATTGGTAGAAGTTCAGTTTTAAAAATAACTTAAAAAATTGAAAGACGATCTGCTCTCTCTTGCTCGTCAATTCGTATTCGGATCCAATTTTTTCGATTTTCTGGAAAAGGAAAAACTGAGCTGCGATGTGACAAAAATTAGGGGAATTTTTGAAGAAATATTGCTAGTTAATTCTTTTTTTCCCGTAGTTTTCATCTTCAATTCTATTTTCGTTTCTTTTTTTTTTGATTAGCGACTACAGTACCATCCGAGTATCCAGTTTATGCAGTGAGTATTACATTTCATTTCTGATCAATAGATCGAATTTTAATGTGAATCTTCCAGAATGTATATTCTAAATGAAGAGAATCTATGGATAAGCCACTGATTTTCTAAGAATTTAGCATAAAATAAATAAGATAAATAAAGAATAATAAACTACATAAACTTAGTATAAAAATTTATCTAAAATTCATAGCATAAAAGCAATAGTATAAGAAAAAATTAAGCATAATTCATAGTATAAAAATTCATTTTAAAAAATTCTAACGAAGAATTCATCTTAGTAGCATACGGTCGATCGGTCTGCGATTAACCATGCTCTCGAAGAGGAAAAGAGGAACAAGATTAAGTCGGCCGCATTCAGCTCAATTTTTTTCCCGCACTACACGCTCTATTCACTGCGATTTCAGTTCCTTTAACTGAGATTCATGAAACATTCACATAGTCGGATTCGACTAAAGCGGCTAGCCGCAGCGCTAGCCGCGTTATTCTTCTTTTCCACGTAGCGATTTGACTTCGTTTTACCGCTTTTTTCTTCATTTTTCCTCGACGAGAGCGTCGCAAGATTTCCACTGAAAGATGCACGGTTGAACGTCAAAAATCTATCTGTAATACTCATCCTGTAAATGTAGTTTTTATTTATTTATTTACATTCTTTGTAAATAGGTACACGAAAGAAAATGAAATTAGTGCATTTTTTAAAAGAAAAAATAGAAATACATACTTGCAACATACATATATCAAGTAAAAACAAATAACAATAGTAAAAATAGTTTCGAAACAAGCGTTTAAAAATGTACTTTTTAAAAATCTCAATTACTTTCCGAACAATCCCAATAAATCGTGTATTGCTGAACAGAAAACACCCTGTTCTGATGTTTCCATTGGAGTTGACCGAAAAATTTTCCACTCGATGAATCCTATCAATTAGCATTGGGGATTACTGGATCTTCTACTAGATTTACAGTAACCTTTTTTATTTTGTTACTCTCTAGAAACATACGTGGAAAAAATAAAATAGCGTAAAATAAAATAAAATAAAAAATAAAATGACAAAATAAAAAATAAAATAAAACTAAAATAACTAAAATAATAAACGCATCATTACTGGATCTTTTACTAGGCTTACAGTAACCTTTTTTTATTTTGTTGCGCTCTCGAAAAGTTCCTGAAACATCGTGGATACGCTATCGCGTTATTGTCCTCTTTCCCACGTTCACAGACACTTATCTCCACTAAGAACTCCGTTTGATATTAACACCTTCCTATTATACAGCAGTTAGCACCAACTTTTCGTTAATTTTTGTAATTCCACATTAATTTTTGTAGCCGCTAACCTTCCCTTCCAATTACCTGACACCTCAGTGAAACTCGTTACTTGATACAGAAAAATATTGATTTTATGGGGAAAAATTTGGAATTTTTATTGAAAATATTTTTCAAAGTGTAGTGCGGATTTTTTTTGTTTGTTTAAAAAAAAGTTTTTTTGTTTCTTTTTTGCTGGTATTTGTTTTTGTAAAATCCTTGCACAGAAACCTTACAAAAAATAAACTAGGTTAGTTTTACTTTTTTTTTGAAATTTTCTGGAATTCCATATCGTGTTCAAATCAAAAATCAAATATTCAATCATCAAAAAAGTTTTTTTTCTTCAAAATCCCATATCGATCGACTGGTACTAACTACAGTGATTTAATAACAACTTTTTTTTTATAATAGAGGACGTGCTGTGTTGAAGAAAATCCCCCTCCTTATAATTGCTGGTGAACGGAAATTTGTTTTTTTTTTCCTTTTTTTTCGAATAATTGCAAGTCTACTAATATTACAGGGGTAGTGTTCGAGCGGCTACGTTCCGGTGCATTCGTGTGTGTCAACCGTGGCCAGCTTTGCTGCTCAGCTCAGGCAACAAATTTTGCGCTCTGGATTCATCTAGAGATCCTTTTCTTGTAGGTCCAGGGTTATTTATGCTTATTTATGGATTTTTAAGGGAGTTGGTGTAAATTTTTCTCGGGTGTTCTTATTCTTTTTTCGTGAGTATGGATTTTGAAGGAAGTTACTGGAAATTTTCCTCGGATATTCTCAGATTTTTTTCCTAAGAGCTCAGTTAGAGATTCCTGTGCACGTTTATTTATTGGCTATATAGGCAGTTATGGCAGATTTTTCTCGGAATTCTCGTGTCCTGACCCCTCCTTTCTAAAAGTTAAACTAAAGTTTTTTTTAGGTTTATTAATTCTCTTTAAAGGCAATTATTCAAGATTTTCTGCGGTTTTCTCGGATTCTGATCCTTTTTCCCTGAGCGGTCACTTTGAGATCCTTGTAAAAGTTTATTTTTTTTTGGTATTAAAGCGCAGTTATCGCTATTTTTTCTGTGGACTCTCTTCCAGATCCTTATGCAGATTTATTAATTAGTTTTAAAGACAGTTATCCCAGATTTTCCTAAGTTTTCTTGGATTCTGATGCATTTTTCTTGAAAACTCACCTAAAAATCCCACCGCAGATTTACTAATTGGCTTTAAAGACAATTATCTAGGAATTTTCGGAATCTGATCACTTCTTCCCAGGATCTCAGTTAGATATCCTTGTCAAAGTTTATTAATTGGTATCAGAAGCAGTTCTCCCTGATTTTCTTGGGGTTTTCCCGGATTTTGATCAGTTTTTCCTGACCAGAGAGGCGATGTTATGTGTTTCACGGTGCCTGTAATCTGTCGTTAAGCAATTTTTAAAACGCAGCACCCGGGAGGCTTCGTAGCTGTTTTACAACGCTTCGTCTCAAATTCCAAGAGAGCGTTTTTTTTCCTTCTTCTTCTTCGAACAGGAAACGTTCCTCGGATGTTCCTTTCGCCAGATTTTCCTTGCTTTTCCCGTACGTGAATGTGTATACAATCAATTTTCGGGAAGAAAAGCTTCAGGCAACAGCCGAAACCTCAACATTATCTATTTTTCCTTAACGCTAAAGAACTTCTATACATTATACATTCAATAATTAGTTTTACTTTCATATTTAGTTTGTTTCACATTGTTTTAATTGTTTGATTTTTTTTCAAAATTTTGTTCTGTTACGATTGGTCTTCCTCCCCTACTGAGGAGCCCCAAGGAAGGCTAATCTAAAAATGGATCGTCTAGGTAGAGGCAAAACGATCTTTCATCCAGATTTTTCAATTTTATACTCTATCTTATTTATTTTGACTTTTTTTTCTGTAATAATTATAGGACATACGTGTTCGTAATGTGCACATCTGTGGCAGGACGTAGGCTGTGTGTGATGTGCGTTGTTGGGGGTAATTACCGGTATACGGCTAAGTGATTATTATCTTCCCCTCTCCGACGTTGTCCGTCCGGCTGCTATGGTTATTACGATCACAAAGTTCTGTTCTAGGCGTCAATGAGCTCAGCTGAGGTGAGGAGGAGTCGTAGACGAGTACTTGGAGCGACGTCGGAGGTCCCATGGTCCCGTTTCCCACAGAGATTCTAGTCGCCGCCGCCGCCGCAATGCTCTGCTCTTTACCGCGATTCCGCGGGTTCCTCCTTGATAATCCGTTCACCAAACTTGCCAGACCCGAATCTGAGCGTGTGAGTGAGTGAGTGAGTTCACACTTCCTTGAGGAACTGCCTCCCACCTCAACAATAACACAACTCTATCATCCGGTTGAGTTGTAGCACAGTTTTTTCGCCTCAAAGTGCCCCCACCCCTTCTTCCCTCCTCCTCCAACTACATTTTACCCGTGGCTGGAGCAAAGAAAGTCCGTGGAAGAATTTGACGACTCCTTAGTTGACCGTGGATTACTGTGGAGGTCATCCGAAACACGCAAACGTCAACCTACATGCAATACTATATGAGATCCAACGTGAGAACACACCTTATCACTCAATCCCGACGCACATCCACGGAATGACGGACGGATCCACGCGACACGCAGCGTTGTGTTGTGTACTTTGCCTGGGGCAGTATTTGTCCTTTCGATTTATTCTAATTCTCCTTCTATCAATGGTGAGAATTGTGTGTGTGTATGTGTGAGGGTAGTGAGCCTCTCCGGACCCATTTATGTCCTGCACCGCGCCCTTTTGCATTGGTGCTCGATGATGATAGATGGATGGGGGGAACGATGTCAGAACGATTCCAGCGCCTGCCTAACACGCACTTCCGACGCCACGAACATCCCCGTATAAATCACACGAACACGAGACACTCTGTTGTTTTTTTTTTGAAATATTTTCGATATCGTATTCCTCGCGTAGAAATTTCTGCAATTTTTGCAAAAATTTCTCATATATCTCTCTGGCAGGAGGAGGAGGAGGAGCAGGGATTCGCCTGGACTTATCCAGGCGATATTACTCGCGTATGGTACGCGACTAATTAAGTCGATGACCTTTCCATCTACATGCTGCTTAGCCGGGAGATATGGGGATTGATGCTGTGGGGCTCATCTCTGCTGACCTTGTGTACAACGCGATTCGTCGTCGTCACCGGTTCGGATCTGCCTCCGGATCCGCTCCAAGAGTACTCATGGTGACTATGACGATGATGAATTGGAGGTCGATACTGTATTTCTAATTATCTCATTATCCTAGTGACTGGCTTGTTTCTTGGGATTTTCGAGAAAAAAAAATTAGAAAAAAAGGTCTAAAGAGATCTTCATACTTTTTTAAACATGTTCTTAAATCAAGAAATAAACTAATTAATAAAAAAAAACAAATGAATTAATGTTAAGTTCATAAATCTTATCATTACGAATTTTAGGAGGTTATCGCAACAAATAATTGACTTTAGCTATAATTTCCATTTTTTTTCTTCTTTTTTATTGTCCTATTTTTTTTTCTCTAAAATCAGTCAGCCTTTTTTACATCCAACACATCCAATCGAGTACATTTGAATCTTTTTAAGTAAGTTTTTCATAAAATAACCACTTTCAAATTCATTCGTTCAATCATTCAAAAATAAGTGTTTCATAAAATAATCACTTTCAAATTCACTCATTAATTCAATTATTTTTTTTAAATCAAAATCCTTAACTCAGTTCAGGTTGAAGCAAAAAAAAATCCCTCAGAAAGATGTTCTTAAATCAATAAATTAATTAATTAATAAGAAAAATTAATGTTCTGTTCATAAATCTTATCATTACGAATTTTAGGAGGTTATCGCAACAAATAATCCAATGATTAAGTTTCTGTTTTAGTTTTTGTGGCTAGAAAAGTTTTTTTTGGTATCTTTGCTAGGAAAATTTTCACAATTTAAACTCTTCGAGAAGAACTGTGGCTGAACCTATCTTCCTCTAGATTGTTCGTTCGATTTTATCTGAGCGGCGATTCCCTTCATCTATCCAATAAATTAGCTCGGATAAAGTTTATGTCGCTCACTTTACTCTTTTTTTTCCTCACCAACTTTTTTTTCTGTCATCATTCCTTTCAACGTTGCTAATGGAGTTCATTAACGGGGAGTAGAAATGGTAGAATCTTGTGAAAGTGCAAGGCAATAATTCAGGAAAATTGCTCTGTTCACATGTAAATATTTTATTTCGAATCATTTTTAACTTTATAGTATAGAGAACAAAAATAACATTTTTAAGAAAAAAAGAAATAAGGTTAAAAAGGGAAATGAAATAATTTTATATCACACAGGACATAAATAAAATCCTAAAAAAATAGAAGTGAGGTGAAAAAAAAAACAAATTTGAAACAAAAGCACGTATTTTTTTCTCACTCGTTAATGATTCTCTCTGATGGTGATATTGTTATTTTCTGAGAAAAATGAGAGTATTTATTAAATCTTTATGAAAAATAAATACTTGTTCATAGTTTAATCAATATTTTAATACTCTAAAAAATATTTTGATATCATTAGGGTAATAAATGTAAATAAATATTAGTAAATAATGATAATAAATATAATGTGAATCATTAGGGTAAGTTCATAAATACGTCCATGGGTCCATGGCTGTCTCCGAATGCTCCCCTAGATAAGTTATAGTTCCCTTCTTCATCTTCTTTAATGTTCTATCAGTGAAATCCAAGGAAAGGGGAAAAGAAATGTGTTTATCTTTCGTTATTCGTTTTTTTCTTTTTTTTTCGTAAATTTCCCGGTTTCTCAGTGGGGATTAAAATCCATCGAGGGGCGGCCCCCTCTCTTCGGAACGTTGAATGAGTGGCAATCTGCGGGGTTTCGGTGGCCTTTTTTAAGATCAAATTTTTTCGCTTTTTTCTTGTGGACGGGGTGGGACATTTTCGTGTTGCTGACGGCGGATGCCGGAGCGGGTCCGAGAACCCCGCGGTGCCCCGTTCACGCCACGCCCCGCCCCGCATGAAAATGGATGCGCGGGTCCGTGGCCCGCCCCCGCGTCGCATCGGTGCGACCACCCATCATCCATCCGGCCTAATTGTACCGTTACCTGGACGTGGATGATCTATTCCCGGCTGTCGCCACATATGCTTATGGATGTCATTATCTCATTTAGGATCGGATCATAGCTCTTCTCATTCGTTCTTTTTTTTTCGTACCATTCAGTTGTAAAATTCAAAAGAAAAGGAGAAAAGAAAGATCCAGAATCATCGCGATCTTCCGCGGACATCAATTCGTTCCTGAGAATTTTCTTTGCGATTATTCTGTTCATGTCAGGATCTTCGATTCGGCAGACTAGTTGCTAATCGTACGTGTGATGGTGAATCCATGAAGTAAATCCTCTTTTTTCCTCGGATATCTGCACTGTTTTATATGCAAATACTCTTACTCTGTCTGAAATTTATGCCCACCCATGTATGACATTCGAGTATGGATTTTTCTTTTCTCTAACAGATCCAGAATCATCGATGATCTTCTGAACGTCATCGATTTGTCACCGAGAATCGTTCGGTGCCGTATGCGACTTCTTATTCTTCCATAATTTTATGCGAGGACTTTTCTTCTTTCTTTTTTTTTTTGTCAAACTCTTTTTTTTCTCAAACGGTTATGGTAGGAAATCATAATTCTTTCAGCCATTGGATGTGGTTTTGTTCGCTATTTTTTCTTTCCTTACGATTCTGGATCTTCAGTTGAATTGTGGATGTTTTTTTTTTGAATAACTTTTCGTTTTCATTATACATTTTCATCTTTAGTTTGTTATATGAGGTAAAATGAACTTCTGTCAAGGGAAAATGTCCAGCTTTTCAAAGTTTTCCCTCCTTACGCTAATTTCCTGACTGCAGATGTACACTTTTCCTTAGGTTAGCATTCTCGAAATCGAATTTGTTGCATTAGCATCTATTAAAACTATCTTAATCTTTTGTTTTTTTTTTCTTTTCTTTCCTCACTTTTCATATCGTTCTTTTCGAAAAGATAAACAAACCAGTTATAGGAGCAGCAATTTGTTGTCTAATATTGACCAATCTTCTTATAACTATTTGTACGGTAGACCAATCAGGTCCCATACAAGTGTTCTTGACAGCAGCAGTTGTGTTTGTGTACGAGTATCAAATTTCATCGTTGTTCAACCCTTGTGGTTAATCGTAACCCTGCAACATTACTATCCTTAACAATCCTCTTCTGTTTGGTTATGCCGCATCTGGAGTAAGTCCCACCGCGAAAACTACTGTTCTGCATTTCCTGGCAGGACTCCGAAATAGCAGTTTTGCGAATACGACAGGTAGGAAAAGTCATGTCATTGAATGATGACGAGATCAAATTTCTACGCTGACCATATTGATAGGTTATAGGAGTGCCCATTAAGACGGGAGAAGTGAGGTAGATAAGTGCATCAAGCCGGGAACTTGCTGGTGGATGTTCTTCATGGATGGGATGTTCGTTTCTTTTTTTCCCCTTAATTATCATGCTTGATTATCAAGTATTGAGCCTTCTCGGCTTCAAATGTACCACGAAATGAAGTGCTCAGAGAGAAGTTTCATTTGAGTCTTCTTTTTTTTGTGACTTAAATGCTGAGTCAATGTCAATATCCCATCTTCTTCTTTTTTCAAATACCAATCTGCAGTAAGTAAATGAAAGTGTACGAATCGATCATTTCTGCCAAACAGTGTTTTTCATGGATCTATGATAAACGTTCCGTATTGTGCTGCTGCTCATAAATACACATTTCACTGTTCACTTCACTCTAACGCGAACTGATTGAGTTCTCGCTTCGTCCGGATTCTTACACGGACAAAATCAAGCTTTCCAAAAATTCCTAAAAAAAAAAACTTACGAGTGATTCTCGTTCTCATCGCGAGCGCTCACCTCACCTCACTCACACAAACTTTTCCACATCCACACACTGTACACTGTTTTTGAAATAGAAAAGGAAATCGAAGTGCACGAGCACACTTTCTTTTTTTTTCGGTGACTATGAAAAACTAGACGGTATCTGTCGAGAAGCCGTTTTTCCGTCAACATCCACACGGAACCTGTTCCATTTCCCCGCTATGGAGATTCGAAGAACTGCGTACATCATCGGTCGTTCATACATACGCACACACACACACACGTCTCTTTGCACCACTTTTCCAGATTTCTATTCATTTCAGGCGGGTGAAATATGTTTGTCGTTGGTGTTAGGTGAAATGTGTGTGAATCAGCATGTAACCACATTAACCTATAACATTGTCACTACTATATGTGATTGATCCTGTGACGATCCGGACTGAGAATGTCGGCATTTCTTTAAGCGTCACTCACTCACTTGACCCATTACCTTTCAGTTCTTTTGTAATTCACTAAGTGTCTATTCTATTCATTAGAAGTGTTCTTCGGGATTGTCTCAATAGCTCTTAACAACACGAGATGCCGTTAGCAGAAATACATCTTAACTTGTGCTGCTGCTGTTGTCTTCATCTCTTTTTCTCTAATTGTACCTCCTCCTTTTCTCTTCGGGTACCCATTCGTCATTCTCCCTGAAACGTTATTGGTAGTCTGTTCGTACATCTCAACGCGTCCCATATTTTTCTTTTCTTCAATTTAAGTCTGTTTTTTTCTTTCAGCAACAAATAATAAATGCGATTATTATTGTAACGATATGTGGTTGAGAGTAGCTGCAATACTTGGAATATTAATAGCAATTGATGCGTTCCAGAATTGTCCGAACGGGTAAGAACATTCCATCGATCCTCTTCATTCTATTTATTTTCGTTTCTAAATATTTACTTTTGTTTTTCGAACTGTAAACAAAGTTTGCCATTCAGAACTTAGTCGTTTTTTTGAGATTTTGTTTCAACGTTTCTATCTTTTTTTTCACATTTTCAACACGAACAATTACGGCAGAAGTTTTGCGCTTTTGCTTCAAAAATTGTGATAATTTGATTTTCCACTTTTTCATTTTTTTTGCTCATATAATTTCTTTTCAGTTGTGATTGCCTTCCTGATCCGTTAGTCGAATCTTCGTTTCTATACGTGTGTCGATGGTCTTCGTTACCTTCTGATTTTAATTTTTCAAACTCCTCTTCTATTCGCTCTCTTCAAATCGTATGCGAAGACGGTTTTTCGTTACCTAATAGCCTTTTCCGTACTCTTGGAGGATTGCAGCATCTGCGAATAGAGGTTTTTCTTCTTTCCGTTTTTTTTTATTTCGTTTTGTTTAGTCGTCTTTATGGGCAATGAGCGATACAACAATGAGGATACGATATAATTTGAAGGGGGAATAATTACATTATTTGGACACATTTCGGTTTACGATGTCCGAGCATATGTAGCGGATGAGATAGGCATCTATTGCGCAATTGTACGAGAGAGTGTAGGTGGGAACACACCATTTGGCCTACACCCCCTCCCCCCCTTCCCACTAAACGTGACGGGATTAGCGGTACAGTATTCAACCTTGTACCGTCCGTCGTCTACAGAGGGGTTTTTGAATCTTTTAGGTTTTCGACCTTCGAAATGTCATGGTACGAGGCTGATTCACCTCTTATGTCCAACCATAGGTGATCGTAAATCAAAGGCGAGGCTCTGCTGTTGTTGTTCTGGCGGACAGCGCACGTTTTACAGCTATGTTACATGTATGAGTTCGTAAATTGCGCTGGTTCATCTGGTGCACGATTTTCCCGTCAGAGGTTATTATAAACAATGGGTACTCTTTTTTCTGTAACTTGTGTTATAATCACTAAAGATCCAACAAAATGTCTAAAAAAAAAAGAGAGACATGGCTGCACTAGGTGAAGCGGAGACGTATCGATAGCATTAGTTAATATTCAAATTGCTTTTCGGTTTTTCTCCTCTTCTCCCCTTTTTCTCCCCATGAATGTAGACTGGTGCACGTGATGAATGAATGATTGGTGGAAACGAGAAAAAAGAAAGTTACTTTCTATAGCTGTCGCTATTATATGAGGTCTAATTGACGAAGCTCCATTAACCTCGTGCTGCTTGACTTTCTTTTTTTTTTTTTGGGGGGGGGGGGGGGGGGAGGTTTAGTTTTTATCCTGATGATGTATTAGTGTATGTAATGCAGAATTCTTGCTTGCTTCGGTGAAAAGACTCGACATCTTGCATCTTAAATTGCCTCGATGTAGGTGTTTTCTCAATGGGTTCGCGCGCCGTCATTATGGGATCACAGGGGGAATTGTGGTGCGTCTGTCATGATGAATATTGTCCGGAACGTGACAGCTTAACCACAGCGTTTTTATCGCGCTAATAACGAGTCAATTTGGCTATATTGTCCTCTAGAAAACAATTATATTGCTACACAGCGAACATATAAGAAAGAGATTATCTCTGAATTATGTGAAGATGAAAATTTTTTCAAGATCAGCAGAGCTTGAGACCTTTTGAGAGTTATTTTTATACTGTTTATGAGGAAATGTTGTTTGGAACTTCTAAACGGTAGTTGTTTTGCTCTCGGTTTTATATCAAGTAAATATAGTATAAAAAAGTAGATTCCTTCTTTAGCAAGGAATGGATGTGGTCTAATTCTCAAAATGGATAGAAATGAAAGCGAAATAAGATTACACGCAACCTTCTGTCATCTACCACCCTACTGTATATAAAATTTGTCGCAATTTTGCAAATAAATAAATATTCTTTGTCACAAATTTGTCCGTCCATCCGTCTGTCCGACGTGAATTCCCACCATCAATCAATAACCACTTCACCCTGGGTAGTGAATTGTGTTTGTATCCTTGTCGCCTCATTTTTAAGTTTCTTTTTGTTTCTAGCTTTCCTATATAGAATTAAAAAGAAACGATGAGAGCTGAAACGCTTTGAGAAAGTGCACAACACAAACATTTGACACGAACTAAGCTTATATTTCTAGGCTTGCCGATGGGGTGGTGAACTTCCAGAGGAGTTGTTTGAACCGCTGAAGAATTTGCGTTCATTACATCTGCATGAGGTTAGGAATCTTTTTGGATTTTCGAGATATTCTCTTCTTTAACTTCTAATTGTTTTAATCTTAGGTTTCTTTGGCTCACGAGACCTTGGGAGTCTCGGATGATGCTCTGGCTAACCTAAAGCGGCTTGAAAAACTTAGCATTACTAGTTCTAACCTCGTACACATACCAGAAAAACTTTTCTGCAGTCTAAAAAATCTTCAGGTTGGTTTCTTTTATTCTAAACACCTTTCTTTCCCGTTCCTCTCATACACAGACTATCAAACACAGCGTTAAGCGACTTGTTGATGCTGACAGACGACATTTCGTATTCATCTTTATTTGAGAGGTGCGCAATCGATGCGTAATTATGGTGTTTATTAGTGGCATGGATCACTTCATTTTGTGCTTATACAATATGCTTTACGGGCCGCCATCTGGCCTTATGCCAGTGATGAATCACACGACATGAGATTTCTCAGTGAGGGTTGGCGCATAGGTCCACAACCATCATCGGCAGGTGGTTCAACAATCCCTAGGCTTAATTCCTCAAGGGATTATCTAATCATATGCAAAGGCAATCTCTGAAGTGCCACAATCCCCATTGTTATTTGAACTTTGTAGATAATTCTGTGAAAACTACTTCAAATGTATCAGATCTTGAAGGTCCTAGGAAAGGGGAGAATTAGTCAAAATAGATAAGGTAGAGCTTTTTTCGAGATGTGGGAGTAGGAACAAAAGTTTTTGGCATTCGTGCTGTTCTTTAGCTTCTAAAGTTCTCCAAGAAGCATACCAAAATGCATTTTTTTTGTTGTTCTGAGAGGAAATTGCGTCCAAATATTTCTTGTTATCCGTTCACGGGGGAAGTTGACCATTCGTACCCTAGAGACGGTCTCAGATCACTATTGATAATGTGACAGGTGGAGATTAGCATTAGCTCGCTTCGTTTGACATATCGGATTGGAACGGTGGCGGTGATGGTGGCGTCGAGAGCTGAACCCTTGGACACCGAGCGGTAAACACAGCGTTGACTGCTGATGCGTACATGATGTACCACAACCTTGCTAATTATCCGTATTACTTCACTTTCATCCTCCCGACTACTGTCACTAATTAGCTAACATTTGCTATTATTCTATCTATTATGGTAACATTGTATTGAACAACTGAAGCGAAAGTTTAATGTTTAGGTCCTGAACGTATCATCGAATTGGATTTCGACTCTCTCCTCCTCCGCTCCTCATTGCATAGCAAATCAACTGATTATTGTTGACTTTTCTCACAATCGTTTGGATCGACTAGGAACGGAATTAAATACTTTGCCAGCTGTGCGACAGCTATCCTTGTCGAATAATCGTCTTTCGTCCATTGAACAGGGTTCACTTCTGAAGTGTCCACTATTGCAGCAGCTCGAACTTAATAATAATCTACTTGAAGGAATCGAGAACTTACCAGGTATTTATTCACGGCTATTCGTTTTTTTTTTACGATGAGGTGACTTACAGAGGACTGTTTTATCAGCAATCATAAATTGCATCTCTTTAGCATTTACATGTCAAAATCTGCACAAATTTTGCTTTCAGAGACGTTAATTCATATTAATCTTGCTTCTAATCAACTGTCTACCATTCCACCATCCCTAGTTGTGTTACCACATCTTGTTTCCTTGAATTTATCGCACAATTCAATCGATGAAAGTTCTCCAAATGTTTTCAGTGAGTTTTTTCTCTCTTTTTCTTCATTACTGTTCGGTATTTTTCTACGCTTTTGCTTCAACTTTCATTTTTTTCTCCTTGAGAAAGAAAAGATATTTTACTTAAGCCTCCAATGTGCTTGAACTCTTGGACTTGTCATGGAATCGTATCAGCACTATTCCATCGAGACTTTACCCAAATTCCATGGGTTCGCTGGTGCATCTTCACTTAGAAGGGAATCGTATTCCAGAGTTGAAACCGTTGGAACTTATGAATTATACACGGTTGCAGACTGTGAGTTCCATCGCATGTTTCACTTCTCTCATTTGTATATCCTCTGCACGTTCGAGTGTTTGATACCTCTTTACGACCTAAGTCTTCACAACGTTCGGCGCGGTGTCAATTGCACATATTGCGTGGGTTCGAGTGCAGTTTGGCCTTGAGCCACACTGTCAACAATGTACTTTGCGCTGAACTGAGTTGGCCGTTTAAGGGAAAGAAAAAGAGAAGAGAGTAGCAGTGTTCACTAGATTTACTTTCCTATGATTCATGGACCAAATGGATGGAATGACCTTGCGATTGACTCTAGTGTGACTGCGTGGGAGATAGGATTTAACACAACTAGTACAACTTAGTGTTCGTGAATGATGGTGGACCGTACCGTAAGACAAATTTTGTCCTACGGTACAGCCACAATTACAAATCACAATTACAAAATTGACAATTAGTTACAGTGACAATCCATTAATATTTTCGAATAGAGATGCACTCTGGTTGGGACTGAGACATGGCTGTTCGCATATTTAAATCCATATACTCTTCCGGTCGTCTTCCACCAGTTGACTCGGAAGATCAGTGGTCTTTTCTGGCCCGCACGGATTTCCATTTGTGCGAAAAACTGTTTCCTATGTCAAATTAAGGTCAATAACGATGTTTTAACGTTTTGCTTTCTCCATCGGAAACAGTACGAACAGCACTTTCTCACTGGGATTTTTTTTTTTTTTTGCTGCGAATTCTCGCCAAATTTCGAGTTCGGTTTTTAATGGAGATGTTGTTCCGAAAGTCATGAAATTACTATGCACGTTCTCCTTTTTAATTAAAGCTAAAAACAATATCCCTTAAATTTTCTTATTAAAGTCGTCTCCTACCTTCTTTTTTTCCAAATAACTGAGAGTTTCCTTAGTTTTTCTGTGATTACGGATTTCTAAACGTATTTTTTAACAGTGCAAATGTATCTCAATATCAAAGATTGGCTTGTTTCCCCTACTTGTTCTGTGTATTACCAACAGATTAGGGAACAATAAGAATCAGCTGCTTGTTCGCGTGTCTGTAAGTATGTTACTCACAAACATACGCGAGTTTATTTGTTTGCATTGGTTCTTTGCGTGTACGGCGGTGTGAGGGAGAATGTGACCTTCTTGACTCTCGATATATTCCCGTATTGTTTCGATCCTGGCTCATCTCACGAATATAATGGAAATGCACACTCTACGTGCGAAAAGGTCAAGTTACCACCCTCCCACTGTGAAAAACCTGTAATTTGGGACGAATTATGTTATTGAGAGGTGTGGTACGTGGTAAATTGTTCCTTAAGATACGTTAGACGGGTCATTTGAGACAATTCCTCACGCTGAATAGAAAGAACTATTTAATGAGCACAAGTATTTATGGAGAACGGTTCCTCGAGGACATTCTTAGTCACATACATGCTTTCTCGAGATTGTTTGCACTTTTGTCGAACCTCATAACAGCAGGCGTTGCATAATCACTTGACCACACTACGTTGAGTGACAACAGGCAAATACCGACGTGCTGAGGATTACTCCGTCATTTGCGCAGCAGATTGTGCATGATCAGAAAAATCAATAAAATGAGGGTTTTCAGCTTAACATTGCCTCAAATCGCTTGGAAAAACTTCGAGATGATATTTTTGCTGGTCTCAATGAGTTGTCCGCACTTCGCTTGGCCAACAACTCTATCGATACTGTGGAACCGGCTGCTTTTGCGGATTTAACCTTAGGTGAATCACATCGGTTCCTTCTAGGCTTTTTTACAATGTTTTTTTTTGTATGTCGTTGTATTTTTTTCAAAGAAAACCTATTTGTAGGTGATGTTGACCTTTCACATAATCGTCTAACCGAGGTTCCAATTGCCATTGGACGTCTATTCAGACTCAAGAAAATTGACCTCAGCCATAACAAGATTAAGTAAGTTCTAAAAGTTAAAGTTAATCCGTTTCGTAAAGTTGAGATTTGTCGTAATGGCTAAATGTGAGTCATGCAACATTGTCAATAAAACATAAGAAAACCCCATGGCATGCGTCAATAACTCTTCAAATTCTTCATTCCCCCGGGGAATGATGTCGGATTAATCGTTATGTGGACTTGCAACTTTGCTGGACTCTGACATATACATTGAAGGAAAAGAGGGTTTCATTCATTCAATGATAAGGGTGAACTTTTCAGAAAACTGCATCAATTCATCTTCAACAAGATCTCACATCTTCATACTATCGACCTCAGCCATAACGAGTTACCATCGGTAAGTTTCGTTGAGCTAGAAGAAAAATGCGCTCAATTAGATTACGTTGTAACAGGAGCTGTGTGCCGCTGCCTGATGAGTATCTGTGCTTGGTTTTTATTGGTTGAGGGTTGATTTAAAAAAGGTTTTTTTGTTTGCAGGTCAGCCCATATGTGTTCTCAGACTGTGCCTACTTGACATCATTGAACCTGTCTCATAACCATATCTCACAGCTGTTCCACGATTCATTAGCTAAATGCCCATTGCTGAAAAGAATCGACCTTTCGGATAACCGTTTAGGTATGATTCGAGTTTTCATAGTTCTAGTTTTCACTGTTTGCTTTCAAGTTACAGCGCTTGTTAAAATTTCACCCATTGCAACCACCACTTTTTAAGGATCCTTAGCTGATGCACTATCGCAAGCGCTGGCAGTGCGTCGATTGGATGTGTCTCGAAATCGCTTGGAACTACTACAATGGGATGAGCTTCCTCCTCGTTTAGAGCATCTTATCGTGGATTCGAACATTATTTCACTTCTGGGAGCTGCCATCAAGTCTAAGTTCGTTATTTTTATGTGTAGAATTAAAATTTAATGGTTTTTTGTTGTTTTGAGTTGGTAGCTACTGGTACGAGGCTTTAAATGATTCTTCAATTAAGAGTTTTTCAATGTTCGAACTCATTTCGTCATCGTAGCTAAAGGTTTTTCTCGTTGAAGCACTAAAGTGCATGAAAAACCTGTCACGCAGAATAGAAACGTTGAAGAGAAACTCTTTATTTCATTTCTCGGACCTATCAGTTCTAGTCGTTTCTTCTTGGGTTTCAAGGATTTTGCTGAGATTGTTTAAAAAAAAAAGTGTTGATATGTTCTCTAACGTATATGTCACTGAAATTCTTGAGTGATTTCCCTCGTTCAGAGTACGCACAGCTTCCCTACGTGGGAATCGCATAGAACAACTATCTGCTGACCAGATCCCAGACACACTTGAGATCCTCGACTTGTCTGCGAACCGTGTCCAACACATCGCGGCTGCAACATTCGCCGCAAAGACATCACTGCGATCGCTCGATCTTAGCGACAACCGTTTACCGCATCTCGCTGAAGAGTCGTTACTTGCTGATGGAGTTCATAGCATTGATGCGAACTTACGTGGGAATCCGTTACGATGTAGTTGTGAGCTGCATTGGATCAAAAAACAGGAAATTGTAAGTTTGAGCTTACTGTCCATATTTTTTTTCTCACTTTTTTCAACTCAAATTTTAATTGTCCTATAGGTTAAGAGAAAAGTGAATGTTGTTGACATGTCGGAAACTCTCTGCACGCATCCAGTCACTGGTAAGGTTCTACCGCTGGATAAGGTGGATTCTAAGGATCTTCTCTGTGAATATTCACAAGTGAGTTACGATTTTTTTGCTGTAAAGGTTTCATTTGCAGAGTCATTGAAGTCCTCAGAAATAATCGGGCAAATTAAAAATCCATTTCCTAGGTGTGTGAACCGGACTGTGTATGCTGTCAATTCGGGAATTGTGACTGTAAGGCTGTATGCCCGACTGGATGTGCCTGTTTTAGAGATGCCCTTTTTGAAACGAATGTAGTACGCTGTGAACATTTGACTGAAGCTGATATGAAGGTGTGTACACTCATTTCATGGATATTTGCGTTATTTGTATTTATTCCCCTCTAATATTGTTTTCGTAGAGCTTTTCCCCGTCTGCGGTTCCCATATCTGCCACACATGTGCACTTATCTGGATTATCCATTCCAATTTTACGAAGTCATTCATTCCTTGGTCGTCCACGGCTTGAACATCTATTCATTAACGGTTCTGGTATTCGTGGAATTCAACCAAAAGCATTTAACACGTTGCCGAAACTCAAGGTTTGTTGTTATTTTTGATTGTTCTGGGTATTTCTATTAACTGCAGCTGTCGTTTTTTTTCTTCTATCCGCTTATTTCAGCTATTGGATCTGTCTGACAATGCTATAGTACGTCTTTCTGGTGACGAGTTTCATAAAACATCTGCCATTTCACATCTGTTCCTCAATGGAAATCGTTTGCGAACTGTGGAAAGAGGATTGACTGAGAAACTTCCATCGTTGACGACGGTGAGGAGTGGCTTTGAGTTTGGTTTAAAAGATATGGCACATGGTTAAACAACATTTTTATGGATATGTATCTTATAGACTTCTCATTTATTATTGTTTGAATTAAGAATCTAGTTTTTTTGAGAGAAGAAATAAAAATAAACTGAATAAATAGGAGAAATAAAAGTGAATTGATTTCGATTTAATTATATCTCAGTGATCTATACCTCCTTCTTCCAGCTCTCATTACACAATAACGATCTGACTGATGTCTCCTCGGCATTAATGTCATCTGGTGTGCGATCATTGTCGTTGTCCGGCAATGCGTTTCGCTGCGATTGCACTCCACGATTCTCGGCACCGATGTGGATACACGAGAATCGCGCTAAAGTGGTTGATATGGATCGTGTACGATGTGTTGAGAACGTTACAGAATCGTTTCGTAACAATGATACCACCGTTCTGTCAGCATATCCACCAAATGTTGGACACGACATCTTCACTATGTCAATGGATGGTTAGTGCTATTGTTTATTTGTAATTCTGGATTTATTTTGTGGTATGGGGGGTCACGTGGTTCATAGTAAAAGACGTAGAGGTGTTGTAATGATGAAAAGTTGATAAGAAAATATGTTATCTCTTCATAATAGGTTTTGATTCCTGATTCAGGGAACCAGTAGCATCTGTCGTTTTTTTTTTCTTTTTTTGAGATCTAAAGCACATTTTGAAGAGGTTAGGAGCACAACATATATAGTTTTACCTCTAGTGGGACTGTCAAAAAGGCTCCGCAATCTATTACAGCATGGAATAAGTTTTTTTTTCTGGAGCATTGCGTCTTTGTGAAAATACTATTGAATCATTCCTAGTAAGATTAGCAGAAGGGGGAGGCAACGGTTGCATTAGATCATTCAGATAGATATATTCTTAATTTGACGGTTCTTCTGGTTCTCTGGTTCTTGATCTTAAATGGGGATTTGCTGAGTTTTGAGGAGATCGTTATTTCAGTGGGCCATGACACATCTCTTCAACGTTCACCTTTCAGAATTTCTTCGAGATTTCAACCGTACTATTTGTGTGCCGGCCTCTTCGGGATTTTTCGGTCAAGAACCTCAAAATTCTATCCTGACAGTGATTTTCCTCACATCTTGCGCTTTTCTGCTATGTGCGATGACACTTCTTGGTGTATCCCTAGTGAGGAAAGCACACAATGATATGAGCCAACGAAGGTTAGCTTGATTTCCTTTTCGTTGAGCATAGCAGTTGGATCCTGGTGAATCTACCGCAATGTCATTTTCAGATACAAGGCTTCTTCGTCACTCAACTGCTCATCAACTCCTGGATCATCCCCGTTACCAGTACCTTTGTTAAATTTTGATGCTTTTGTCAGTTACTCCAAAAAAGATGAGAAAATGGTGCTAGAACAGCTTTGCAGGTTCGTGAAATGTGTTATGAATTCCATTGATTGTTAATGTTATTAATTTAATCAATATTTTCGTTAACGTTAACTTTTTTAGACCTCTTGAAGATGAAGAGTATGCGTTATGTCTTTTACATCGTGACGGTCCAGCTTATCACTCACGGCTCCATGCGATCTCAGACGAGCTTATATCGCAAATGGAAGCTTCCCAGTGTCTCGTGATTGTGTTGACGAAGAATTTCCTAGAAAGCGAATGGAAGACGCTACAAATAAAGGTTGGTACCATGGATTTTATATTCATTTTTTTTTTGGAACAAATCCTTTTTTTCCTGGTTGTTTGAACAGTCGAAAGTACTAAGATTTGACAAAAAAAAAAAGAGTAATTTTATTGATGTCCAAATCAGATATCCGTTCCGGTTTCATCTGATTTTTCTTTGTAGTTTTCTGTTTTCATGAAGTTCTATGAATTATACTTCTAAATGAAAACAGTACTGTAAACAAAAACTTTTTTTTCGAATCAGAGGTTTATAAAAACGACTCCACTCAATTTTTTAAAGGAAAAATTCCATCAACAGATCTTTTTTCCCAACCATTCTTATTTCCTGCTGTTAGTTCATAATCCAATATGTCTCTAACTTAAGCAATCACCCACTGAAGATTTTGGAAACGGATTTACTGATCGTTTTCTTGGATTTTTTCCCTCTCAAGCTCCCATCTCTTTTTTAAATTTTGGTCTGCTCTTTTGGTGGTATCTTCATTCACATTTTGTTGGTGTCGCATTTTGTTTCGTAGAATCTTTCTGTAGAAAATTTAATAATTAATAATTACTATTACTAATTAATAATTTCAACGTCTAATTTTCCAGACATCACATCAACTGTTTGCGAAGAACAGAAGCAAACGAGTGATTGCCGTGTTAGGCGAAGGAGTTGACCAAAACTTACTTGACGAAGAATTAGGACAAATTTTGCGGAAAAACACATGCATCCGCCAACGGGACCATCTATTCTGGCAATTGTTACGCAGCGCACTGCCGACACGATTGGCTAGTGTTCCCGGAAGCGGCGATGACGCTTCACAGATTTATTCCGATATGTACGGTATAGTGCCGTCGGCGGTGCTCTAGTACCCCATATCATCAGGCCTCAGGAATATCCTCTTTCCATAAAGTTCTTGTCGTTTTCGGCTGGGGGTGCTTTATAAACGGGTGCATTTTTTTCTTCATGTGTGATATATATATGGATTCGTTCGAGACCAACCATTCATCATCTACTCGCCTAAACATTGTTAAAAGTATTACGAGTTCTTTCCGCACTAATCCCCTTCGATTGATCTGATCAATTATTTCAATTTCGCGTTGTTGTATATTCATTTTTTTTTTGTTGCTCAGCTTTCATCACATTTATTCAGTTATTATGCTAATGTATGTAAAAAAAAACAAACACACATACACATACACACAATTTTTGTGCAGGGTTTCCCCGTGTTTCGCTGAGTTTGACCTCCTTTTTTCTCCTTAGTTGCCTGCTTTGCCTCTTTTCTCAAGTCCGATTGTCGGTGTGACTTTTACATCTCTGTTTTTTTTCCTTCTTCTCATGTATTTTGTCATATAGATATTATGCTTTTAAAAAGCTATAGTATTAAATATTTATAATTATTTGTTTATGTGACAGTACACAAATCGAAAATGTGGACTGATTTGCGCAGAAGGTATTTTCTTGAAATTTCTTTTGACTATTCATAAAATTCGTGAAATATTCCTAGAATTAATAACACTATCATGTATGGAGAGAATTGAATACAGTAAGAGATTAGTATGGAATTTTTTCGAGGAGAGATCTCAAGTGTAAACTCGTCCATAAATATAGTCACTAATAATGGTACTTAATCGAGTCCATAATGATGGTGGCTTCGGTTTGATCACATCTGGCATCTGGAATTTTTTTTTTTTTTTTGTATTTTCGGCAGACGGCCAAGGTCATTCGATTTATGTCCTTGAAAAAGGTGAACGGAGGGGAAAAAGACGAGGAAAAAATGATGGCCGATAGAGTCGAAGGTAGAACCGAATAATCCGATGTCACGCTACCTCGGCGAGTATCGCTTCCAATTCGATGAAATCCGGCCTTTTTGACGGATCATAATCCATACATCGTAGCCGTAGTTCATTCACATCTGCCGGAATCTCTCCCATACATGTTGTCAGAGCTATCTGAACGTGGTTTGGTCATAATGTTTGAAAAAAAAAAATCCTTTAAGCAAAGAAAATTCTTTCCTTGAAGAAAAAATCGTTAGATGAAAATGTGAAAATGAAAATCCTTGGATGAAAAATTTAAAAAAATGAATCTTTCCCTTAACTCTCACCTTTTTCTGTATAATTAATGGTCGAAGTTCATGATTCTCATATTTATAGAATGGTAACTGTCCAAATGAGTAAATTTCCCAAATCATTATCGAAAAACTGTAGACATCAGTTTTTGTCGTGTATACACCACTTTTTAATGTTTCCGGAGATAACCATCTGTAAAAGGATTTGGTGAAAAAACGAAAAAAAAAACAAAAAAAGTGAAAAAAAACTCTGCCCTCCAGTTTTTTTGTGGGTGAGGACAAACCCATGATAAATGACCTGGCAGTGCTATGGGCTAGTAATTTCAAGTGCCCTGTAAATGCCCTCGACAAATCATTCCTTAAGTAAGTCATGCATATCTTGGTTCCAGAATAAAATCGAAGCTTTCCCTTGGGAGGGAGCGACTAAAAACCTAAGGTCCTGACGGGAAATAGAGGAATAGAGGCGTCATTAAAATGAATTTAATTTGGAATTTTGATTTTTAAAGAGTACTCGATACACTCAAGCTGATCGATAGTTAGGAAAGTTCACGAATTTCCAATCGTGTCGAATTTTTTCGATTTGAAGTTCCAGAAGATCGAAAATATAAATGTATCTTGATGCTTAAATCAGTACCACATGATCTACCAAAAATTCACTACATTTTTACAAAAAACTACAAAAAAAAATACAAATTCACTACATTTACTACATCTACACTTTTTATAGATTTAATCATTAAGATGTCTCTGAATTTTCAATCCTAAAATTTCGTTTGCGAAAAATTCGACGAGATTGCAAACTTGTGAACTTTCCTAACTATCGATCTATTAGCTTGAATATAGAAAATGTGGTGTGTGAGGAGGCTTTTTGATCTGTTTAGTACCTATTTTTGGTAAGGTAGCTCTCTGGAGCACAGTTTATTTGACCGAATCTTTGGACGAGTTCATCTTTGGACGAGTTCCTCAACGAAGGAATCGCTGGCGCGTCCAGAAATTATCTGCTTCCACGCGTTAGTTAGGAAAATCCCGTTCTTCTCCTCAGGAAGGTATGTCAAAATATATAAACAATATCAAATATATAAAGATAGATGTTTATAAATCCATGAAAGTGAAATAAATAAAAACAGTAAACAAAAGCGTGTAAATATATAAATGTATCAAATATGTAATATAAATAATAGATATAAAATATGATATAAACATATAATAAATATATAATATAATAATAAAATAATAATAATATAATGAATATATATATAATATAATATAATATATAATATCATAAATTGTCCTTGCCCTGATACTTGTGCCCGTCGATGCTTTTTTTTTTAAATACCATAATAAAATATGAAGTTGGTCCAATCTACAAACGTTAATAGGAGGGAATTGCAGAACTTCCATGAAAGTTATACCTGAGCGGAACTTTTTTCAATTTCTTTTGTCTCAACGTCTTTCCGATAAATGATAGACCAAAATCTGATATTTTTACACATTCATCTTCACCTAACAAGCAATTTCTAGCAGCAACATCCCTAAAATTTAAAAATGCTATTAAAAATATTATTATATGATTAATTCCAAGTAATACACAATAAAAATATTCCCAACTAACCGATGTATAATATTTTTACTTTGTAAATATGCCATTCCTCTTGCTGCTCCGTAAACGTAGTTGATTTTATCGATCATCGATGGCAAAAAACGTAGATTTTTTTTCGCGTTGCTCGCGATTTTGGAGGAAAACGATTGCGAGTAAATCCGGATGCTCACCTGATTTTTTAAATCCTGTATCCGTGAGAGCAGACAGCCTCCGGGGCACAGCTCCATTACTATCATTATGGGCTCTTTTGATGTACAAACGCCGTGTAGACGGACCACATTTTCCTTAAATACGTTAGCGCTTGGAAACGAGAGAAAAAAAATATTTCTGTGGTATTTTTGAAATCTATGGATAAGGATACGGATAAAGAATAAAGTTCTGGCGTTAATCAATCCGCTTGGGACCCGCGCCACCACGTTCACTTC
This sequence comes from Necator americanus, assembly GCF_031761385.1. NCBI lineage: Eukaryota > Metazoa > Nematoda > Chromadorea > Rhabditida > Ancylostomatidae > Necator > Necator americanus. Next base: position 36,033,371 of record NC_087371.1, on the reverse strand, counting down.
AATTCAGAATCGTTGAGGTTTACGGACGTGTAACTGGCCCCGTGCAATGACTTGCAGGGGACAGCCGACGGGTCAAGTCAGTGTTTTTATCCTCCCAGACAAGTCTGGTCCCAATTTATCGACCACGGAGGGATGAAGGGCTTGGTGAGCACTGGGGCGGATTCGAACCTCCGATTGATCGTGCAGGGAGCTCAACTTCCAACCGCTACGCTACCCCCGCCCCTATGAAAAATGATATAGGTTTTTTTTCTTATTAGATTGGTCTAATCCCTGAATACGGCGGTAGTTGTTCTACTCAAGGCGACGGCAGTGCGTACTCCAGTATTTAGAATCCTCAGGATTGGGGATGCGTGCGAGCTGCGCGTCGCGGTCGCCTGAGTGAACACGTCCGCCACTTCCTTCGTAAGAAATGGTTTTTTTCCATGAAAATATTTTGGATTAGGTGATGGTGTGGTGCAGTCGGGAGAAGTTCCGCCTGCAATTGCGCGATATAAGGTTCGAGACCGGCCAAGTGCGAACCAAACCTTTCATCATCATTTCTGGATCGATAGAGGAGACCAGACTTGATTGGGAGGATAAAGTCACTGACTCGACATATCGGCTTGCCACTGTAATTCACTGTATAGGCCGCATACTCTTCCATAAATCTCAAAGAATTCTGGATTGAAGTTGCGAGCACGTCCCCAGACGGACAGAACAACGCCGTTGACTTTATCCGTGATTCTTTATAGAATTATTCGTGGAGATTTTTTGACAAAAAAAAACAACTGAGGAATAACTTGCTGAAGGTATCCAGAAGTCGTGGACGATGTTTTGTTTGTGCAACAAATTTGAATTCGAGATCTTTGTCGTACTACGCCAAAAATAACGTTAAAAATTAAGGAATTACGTGATCGTACGTACATGTCGAAATTCTCTCATAATATTCGCTTCTTGAAGGAATTTAATTCGATCATCTGCGGTCATATTTGTAGAATGAAGTGTTTTAATGGCAACGGGAATACGTGCGCCCCAGACTCCATCCTTAAATGAAAATTTTAATTTTTCTGTCTTTCGGATCCGTACGAAACCTTTTTACCTGCAATAATCCTTTATAGACTTCACCAAAAGCTCCCTCGCCAATTTTTTCCTTCGGCTCTATCTAGGAATAAAAAAACATTTATTTGAGTTGCTAGTAGTTCATCACTGGATGAAATGGTGTCTACCTGTTCTGGATTGAGTTGCCATTCTTTTTTTGGGCATGGTTTGAGCAGATATGCACCGATAGGACTTAATGGCTCATGATTTCTTGAATGATACTGTATCAAATCGTTAATCGTTTTGAATGCAAAGTCGTTTACCCAATATAGGTGTTTCTGTAAATAAAATAAATAATTTTATTCGATTTAAGGTGATAAAATTCAGCTGGACCTAACCTTACTTGTCCTTTTTATTAGAAAGTGTTTCAGCTTCCCATCATCATTGAGGCTGATGACAAAATGACGGCGACCACCGACTTCCGTTTTTCTTACTGTAACATGAAAGTCTTGTTCTGCACTTATAACGAGCATAGTCAGGTCAAAACGACCTGGATCTCAGTGCAGTTGCGTAGGCGGTTGCGGTCGATGCCGGTGGAGGAAGCGGTTCGGATCGAGATGGGACCCTAGCTAGCACCATTCGTCGCTGCAGATGTTCCCATCTGGATCCGAACCGCTAGCTCCACCGCGCCGTATCGAGCGCAGCCGCCTACGCAACCGCACCGATATTCATGTCGCTTTGATCCCCGGCTATAGCAGATTGATACCAGAGCTGCTGACCAACCAAGGAATTCACCCTCCTTTTTAATTACGGTTTCCGCTTCCTCTCTACTCATGAATCCATGATAGTAAGGTTCATCTTCTATCGGTCGAATAACTCTGCCGGCTTCATCGCAGTTGATCTAAATTAAAGTTAAATCATAAAGGCAACGATCACGAAGTTGATGCAGAACGAATAAAAGGTAAAGTGTTTGACGTCAATCAATCCGCTTGGAACCACCACGTTCACTTCAATCCAGAATCGTTTGAGGTTCACGAACGTGTAACTGGCCTATACAATGAATTGCGGTGGCTAGCCAATATCCTTTTTATCCTCCCAGACAAGTCTGGTAGCAATTCATCGACCTCGGAGCCGCGAAAGGCTTGGTGAGCACTAGAGCGGATTCGAACCTCCGATCGATCGTGCAGGAAGCGGAACCTCTAGCCGCTATACTACACCCGTTCTATAACTACTTCGTTATTTTTTATTTATTATTTTATTCGGTTTATTAGTTTTTATTCTTCTGCTTTATTTTTTTTATTTCAAGACAATAAAACGATCAAATAAAGATCAGTCGATGAAATGAGGGCCAAGAGTCAATCATAGCAAGGAGTACGCTGAGTCTACCTGTACTAGTCTCTTCAATGAACTTGTTACCATATGTCGTCGCTCATGTTTTTTTCCAGTATCCTGAATTTTTCTTTGTAAACAAGAATGGAGCGATCAGTTTCGATCACTGATCTTCGTGCCTTATCTACGGGGCCTTCCGACACTTTCTCCGTACTACCAGGATATCGTTGTTCCAATTCGGTTGAGATAGGAGTTTCGGCTGCAAAGAGAAAGAAAAAACCGTCGTTTTTGACGTTCCTGAGAAAATTGTAATTCTCTATTATATTATATTTGTTCTCTATTATATTATTTTAATATAAATTAATATTAATTCTCCATTATATTATTTTTTTTATAATATATTAGTAGTTTTTTCTACTTTTTCTCTAAAAACATTACTTACTTAACTTACTACTTATTACTTTACTTTTTACTTACTTTACTACTTATTACTCCTACTTTTTTCCCACAATTAGACCTTATAACAAATGACGAGCACCGCTTACTGTTAGTTTTCTGCGTTGGCGATGGTGATTGATATTTGTCACCTTCTGTAATGAGACAAAATTTATTTATATTAAATTTTTATTTATACTACTTTTATTTAGTTCATAATCATTCATTGGAATTTTATGCACGTCACTTTACGTTGCAGCAACAACTCACCTTTCGACATTGCCCATGAATAATGAAAAATGAACCCTACCACCAGTTTACTATGCATTGTTTTCAATTCAGGAAGCTCAAGGAGTTTGATATTGATTGGTGATAGGATCCTTGACAGTTCAATTCAGGATAAACACCGAGTAGTACTCGGCACCACATCTTTTAATAACTATAAATTACTGTACTATTCCCTATTAAAGTTAAAAAAGGTTGCATTTTGAGTTTTTGAAAAAAAAATTCCATCATAGAAGTGAACTATCACCAATATCAGCTGTTTCTAGCTGTTGAAAGTTTCAGGATGGCCTCATAGAAGAGTGAATCGTGTCCAGGACTGCATTTGATTTTTGAAAATTTATTATTCAATATTATTTAAATACAAACCTGGATTCAAAAGGCTAGACGTCTAAAAAAATCTTCTTAAAGCAAAAAAAAAAAATTACAAACAAACAAAATACAAATCAAAACTCACGATAAGGCACTTAATTTCCAAAAGGTTTTTCAAAAAATAACTGTTTTATCATGAAGTAAAAGATGCCAAAATGCATTGTGGAAGATTAGAAAATTATATCCTTGAAGACGCCGCACTGGGTGACACTTTTTGTAGGAGATTTTAAAGTTATTCATCATGATTGTTACCATTTTTCGTTCATATATTTATTTATTTGTTTATTTTTCAAATGAATGATATGATTGAGTTAATGCGCCATCATAAAGAATTAATTTACTTGTGAATTTGAGTTCATTGATTGGAAAAAAACAAAAATAAAATAAATTTATTGCAATAATTATCAGCTTCGCTCGAAAACAATATTGTATGGTGTCGCCTTTCGCACCACTCCCATCGTAGACACCGGTACCATGCTCGGCATATAATTTGGATCAGCAGAGATAGCGTAGCGCAGTAGAAAATTCCCTATGATCTGAAAATTATCAATAATGGTGAATTTTGGCACAGTTCATAGTTATAGTCCACATTCCAATGGAGAAAATGGGAATTGATCCGAGGAATCAAGAGAATTTGAAGACAGATTAGGGGTATACTGTAACTTGTAGGCTGATAGGGAGCGCGTTATTCGAAGTCGTCAGTACAACGCAACGCGGGAAGACGGTTACGCTATCCTTTGGGCTCCACTTGAAGGCAAGCGTATCACGGAATTGACGTAGTATGAATACCTGATGGAAAATATAGGCTACGGTGTGAAGATAATGATGATGAACGTGAACCGGCTCAGTTTCCACTAATGGTCTTCGAAAGAGCGTTTGTTCCTACGAGATACGTTAGAACGCTCCATTCTTGTACCCCCTACGGTCCACTCAGCAGCCGATTCATTGGTTCTGCTTGATTGCGAAGGACACCTCACTAATGTTCTACCGCTCGCTCGTAGCAGCAACGTATGCACCGGGGGGGGGGGGGGGATGGGGGCGTGGGGACGGGGGAGCGTCCTCAAGTACCTCGTAGGAAGAAACGCTCACAAACCGATACTCCGGGCGATTAGAGGAGGATGAGGAGGGGGGAGGATTGAGCTCGAACTCTATGTCCTTCATCACGTTTCACACTACGTCAATTTTATAATGCGCTGCCCTCAAGCAATTAAATCTACTTGAGATGTTCAGTTAACTTCACGAAATTGTCTGCATAGCCGAGTACGGCGCAACTGGTTTTGTTGAGCTATCTCATCTGATCACTTCCGGCTAAATTCGAAATAAAATAAAATCTGGCCAAGGTTTTGGAGGACTAGTACGAAGGGATGGAAAGCGAAATAGGTTCCGTATCATTCATTCCATTCGTTTTAAGTCTGACTCGAATCGTACGGATATAGTTTGGGTCAAAGCGACATTAATCACGGACAGCTGCGTAAGCAGCTGCGCTAGAAGCGGCGCGGTGGAGCGTAGCGGTTGTGTGAGGATCCTCGCTACCGCCATCCATCTCTGCAATTCCCCATGGTCTCACCTCGATTCCAACCGCTGTCTCCACCGCACCGCTTCGAGCGCACCCGCTTACGCAACTGTCCGTGCTTCATGTCGTTTCAACCAAACTATACCTCTCATTCGATTCGTATGTGCTTCAGGTCGTTCTGGCCCGACTAAAGCGCCCCTGATCACCAAGTCGCCTGGTGTTCCGCAGCCAAAATAGGTAAACACAACAGAAAACATTACAGGGCTTGAACTTACGAGATAAAGTTCAGTTCTCGCCAGCGCTTCTCCAAGACATGCTCGTTTTCCAATTCCGAATGGAATAACGTGTTGGTCGAGTTTGTCCCCGTTCAGAAAACGATCTGGATCGAACTAAAATAAGTGACTTCTGTTCAGTTTACATGAGAACAAGAAATACTACATTGCAAGGTATGTAATGGAATATATAAGTGATTTTTTCGGCAATTACTGTAGGCTCTTAGTAAGGCTTAACCGTGTAAACGCCTCTCGTAATGCTCCTGTACTCGAGACAGATTCTTTTGTCCATCGGTGATGGCACAACCGAAAACACAGCTGGATCGTGTTCAGCCAATCGGGATCGATAACTACGTTTATACTTTGGGAGTCTGAACAAAAAGTAATGACATTTATTTAGGTTTATGATCGAAGTTTAGCATTTGTGGGATGAAGTGTATTTGAAGGTGGAGGAGGAGCGCTCAACCGTGCTCTTATTTCTGGAAGCATAATAGTAGGGTTAAAACGACACGAAGCACAGTGTAATTGCGCAAGCGGCTGTGCCCGAAGCGATACGGTGGAACGTAGCGGTTAGGATCGAGTGGTGCTCATGCTATCGCCTTTCAGCGTTGCAGTCAGTTCGCGATGGGTCCCACCTGAATTCCAACTTTCTTTTACCGCGCCGCATCGAACGCTTACGCGGCTCGATCGTGCTTCATATCGTTTTGACTCTACTTTCTTTTCTTCTATCTATCTTTCTTTCTTTTTTCTCTTAGTACTATTAGCTTATATGTCATAGATCCTCCAGCACTAATGTTAAGGTTTTAGGGTCCCAACTGACTAGTTATTCACTTCTAGAAATAAGAGCACGATTGAGTGCCCTTCCTTTCCTGCTGCATCTTGCCCCCATTCGTGTATATTTCACAAATTCAAAACACTAAAGAAAAAAAAAACGAGAATTTAAAGTGATGAATGATGTCACGGAACTACCCACCTGTGCACTATTTTTGAAATAAGCATCGTCGGACATGATTAGGGACATTTGTGCCGTAACAGCCGTCCCTTTAGGTACCATGTATCCACCTATAGATGTATCCTCTTCCGTGTTCCTCCATAGATTCATGGGGAAAATTGAGGCGCATCGCAGGATTTCCTAGAAAAATATCTCGTGAAATTTGTTTAAAAGAAAAAAACGACGTTAAAACGGAGCTGAGTGGAAGAGTCACTCACGAGAAGTGTGGCATTGTAATAAGGTGTTTTTGCCCTGTCAGTTAGAGATAGAGGGCGACCGGGTTCAGTGACAGATGTGAGCTCATCCACAACCTTGGATTTCACCTGAAACTTCGGATTGATTGGGATGGAAGCACCAGAACTGCAATTAAATATCGCGCCTTGCGGAAAAGTCTAGCAATTGGTCCTGCCGCGCGCCTCCTACGGTTGCTGCGCCCTATTCTGCAGTATATAAAGGACCGTCTCTGCTTGTCAGCTTCATATTTTCCAAGTGTCAGTCACGTCACCGAAAACTGCTGGTCGGTTTGCGGAGGAAAGGAAGAATACACAATCATTACTATACCTATGGAGTTTCATCGGTTGAACCCCCTTAACTCTGAATCATCACGGAAGGGGTTTGTGAATTGTACTTGAAGTCAGCATGCCATAAAATTGACGATGTTAGGGTCTCGGTGGGAAAATAAAGTGTTCGAGGTGTAGACCACGAGTGTGAGCGTGACCTTGCCCAGTTCTCCCTAACCGTCCTGAAAAATGGCGTTTTAGTTACTACGAGGTACGTTAGAACGCGCGAGCGCTGTCTTCGTTCCGGTTCTTTCAGGAGCCTATTCATTGGTTTCACTTGAATAGACTGTTGAGAAGATCCCACTGATTTCCGATCGCTCGCTAGTGGACGCGGCTGGAGCACAAGAGTGGCGCGTTCTAACGTACCTCGTAAGAATAAAAGCCTTTTCCCACGCTGTTTCTCAGGGCGATTAAGAAGAATTGAGCGTGGGCACGCTTATATTAGTTATCTACTCTACAGACTCTATATTGTCTCGTAGGGACCCAACATAGTAATTTTCGTGATATTTTGCCTTTAAGCAGTTTCGGTCAAAACACTACTATCTCTGATGACTCAGTCTGTGATTTAGTGGCGACACTTCTAGCTTTTTCACTTTCAAACTTGTTACTCGGAAGAAAGTTCGAAAAACGATTATGTACCTTAGGATGAAGAAGAAGATAGGCAAACGCCCACACAAGTGTAGACGTTGTAGTTTCTTGACCTGCCACCCATATATCAAGCAATGTCATTGCCAAAGTTGTCTCACTAAAATTTGAAGCTATTATTAATAAAATCGCCGAAAGCGGTAGCACTGATCAAATTCCTGAGGTGTATAACCTTCTCTGAGTTGGAAATTTGGAAGTTTTTTGAAGTTCATGGTGAAGGAATTCGCGGGAAAACGTAGAGACGGAGTCGTAGATTGCAGGATACGGGGTGGTTCCCTTCATCTCTCGCTAATTGTCGTAAAAAAACGGCGTGGGAACCGCTTTAATTTATAAAAGGGACTTACAGTTGAGTATAAAAAAGTAGGAAAATTGGCAGCTACACTAGTAACCTGGTTCTTTTTGGCTTACATGGCTTACGTGGTTTGCTGTATAATCTGCGTGCATCGATCGGAGGTTCGAATCCGCCCTAGTGCTCACCAAGCCTTTCATCCTTCCGGGGTGGATAAATTGGTACCAGACTTGTCTGGGAGAATAAAAACACTGACCTGACCCGTTGGCTAGCCACCGCAAGTCATTGTATAGGTCAGTTACGCGTACGTAAACCTCAAACGATTCTGAATTGAAGTGAACGTGGTGGCCAGTCCCAAGCGGATTGATTAACGCCAAGCAGTCTACAGTTTTTATCACTTTACTGCTGTTAACGGACTGCCGTAAGTGCCAGTTTAAGCGATAATTTAATCATGGATGCCTGAACAGTATCTGTGCGGTCTCGGTCAAAACACTGTTATCTCGGATGAGTCATCAGTCTGCGATCTAGGTGACGAGTATCGGGAAGGAGCGTCTGAAAGATATGTAAAGGAGGTCCACAACAATTAAGAAGCTTCGGAGATTCTTTCCTGGTTTTCTTTTCGAATGGGGTGGGGGGAGAGGAGAGAAAACTGCGGTTTCTGTTGTGGGGGATTCAAATAGAACAGCGGAAGCTTTTCATTGATGGTTTTTATGAGCCGGTAACTGGTTTTATTTTCTCTGATGAGACGTCGAAAGACACTAGAAAGCAATCACTACGAGCAAAAAAGGAAAACACATGTGGATCTACACTTCCACTTATAGTTACAGATCCAACAATAGACTTAGAATCTTCTTTGTTAGGCAGAAAGGGGATTCGGTCAAATAAATCAGATTCGATTTCACCCTTTCAGGCTCCTAAGAAGGCGGACTCGCCGAAAATATAAGTATAAAATAATACAAAAATTTAGACAAGAATAAAAGACTACAACGACCCCGCTTCTGGCTTAATTTAACACAAATCCTGAAAAGAGAAATATAGTCCGTTCCAATTATGTTCAGCCGCGCAAACGCGACGCACAGCCGCAATGTGCGTTCTTTCTCTGCTTCACAAATACCTGTCACATGCGTTACACACTTTGCCAAACACAAATAAATAGAATATAAAAAGAATAAATAAATTAATAAATAATCAAAACCTACTCGAAACTTGTGGAATCATTCGACTGTTTATACTTTTCTATTTGAATAAGAAAAGCATCAACGAAATCGTTTCCTTCGCCTTCAATAACGTGAATTCCATCCGCAATTTCCGTTTTTCTACAAAAAAAAGCATCAAATTTAAATTTTATACGTTATTATAGCAGATGTAACTGTTTTTTCAACCGTTGCTAACCTTTTTTCCACTTGATTTCGAAGAAATTCCACAATTTCATCCTGTGGCTTCAATACCGTATTAACTCTTCGACGAAAAAAAGGTAAATTTATGGTCCATTCATTAATTAGAAGATCATAGAGCTCAAAATCATCGAAAATATCATCCATTTTCTTTTTTAATGCGAAAAATTGTTCTTCATCAGACTGAAATTTTCACATATTTATGTTGTAACTATTCATTTTTGATATAATGTCTTACCTTCTCAAATCGATTTGTGAATATAATTCGATTAATGATGTTACCAATAAGTAAATCGAATGAATGATTAGGGTTAATCGATAGATGATCGATGTCGATCATTCGTTTATCAAGCTCATCACAACTGAATCAATGGATTTTTATGCCAAGACATCAAGACAAGACAGGAGAAATCCAAGATCGATGCCGGATGTGTTCAACCCCATGGACGTAACGCGTCGATCACAAATTTGGCATAAATCGCTCAAACTAAACTCACGTTATCTCAAACTCGAACATAATTCTTTGTTCCATGAGATTCTTCCCGAGTCCGAAATTTCGAAGAGTATGCAAAGCGAAACGTCGTTGTTCCAACCAATGTGAATTATTTGACGCCAGAATTCCACGACCTTCTGAGATTTTTACAACTGTTTTCTTCCTTAATTTATTGCAATTTTTATTTTATAATTTTCATTTTATTTTTATTTTTTAGAATTTATTTTTACAACTTAGAATTCACTGAATTCACTGATATATTGCTTCTTCGAAATTGATTTTATTCGTTTTTATTTATTAAATTTATTTTATCATTTTTTTTCTTCCTGCATATAGGATGCTCAGCAAGTGTTTCTGGTCCTCGCTGACCTTTTTGGAATCATTTTTGCCGTCGCCATCCTGGTTTTTTTTAGTGTGCCCTAATATTATTTCTTTTATACAGGTTTAAAGACTCTTATGGTTGTATTATAGCACAATTTTTGAAATTTCCCCACGTCAATTACAAAAAAGGATGTCTTACTGCTCTAGGAAAGCAAGTTTACAGAATTCCTTTAATTAGAGATCACTTTTTAGTGTTTCAGAAAATCATAACAAAAAAGAAGAAACGTACAAAGTCTCTTTTTACGGAAAAAGAAGCAAAGAATGAGTTCATGAACAATGAAGAAACGTTGGAAAAAAGGTAAAAAAGAAAGAAAAGGTAAAATAGGAGTAGACTTATGAAGAAACTTAGAACTAAACTATATCAGGAGCAAACAAAAATTCATGGCTAGATGCGGAAGAGTTTTGAATTACGCGATAAGACGTTTTTGAGGGAAAATTTCTGCAGTAGCACTTGCATTTTTCATGAAAAAACGTTTTAATGGGTTAAAGGAGGCTTTTCTCAGATTGTGAGTAAAAATTTAAATGAGTGGATGGGAGGGAAATAAAATGTTGAATCGGAGTCAATCTGAAATAAAAATAAAGTGAATTAAATAATATTAGCGTTAATTAATATTAAAAATAATAAATAGTAATAAAAAATAACAATAGAATAGTAGAAATAATAGCAAAATAATAAATATTGGCAGCGATTAAAAAGAATGTTGATGAAAAAAGTAAAAAATAAAATAATAATAATAATAATAATAAGTAGATAAATAGTAAAAAAAAGTAGAAAAATAACAAACGTTAAAGTCAACAGTTAAGGGGGAGGCTCTTTTCTTTCTGATTTCCCGTAGAACAAAACGACGCACGCAACGCAACGCGGGCGAAAAAAAGATAACTACACAAGAAAACGTAAACATCAGATGATTCCCCGGGTGGATACGATCCAGAGCAATGAGATAACCGTCTCTCCTCATCCAGTTTGATCGCATCGCAAGAGCACGATTAAAATTTTCTCCAATTAAAGTTTGAAAATATTAAATTTAAAAGGTATCTCTGAGGAAAAAAACCTACTTCGTGATAGTTCGAAAAAGTACGGTAGTTTTCTATTGCTAAACAACGATCCTTTTTTAACCATAGCATCAACTGCATTCAGATAATCACAAATATTTACTGTAGGAAGCGGCCCAAACCAAAATGTGTGCACACTTCCATATTCCTGAAAACAGATACCGATGATCCCGGCGAGAATGTCTCAAATGTCATCCATCAAAATGAATTAAGCCAGAAATAGTGAGAAAAAAAAACACAACTCGTACGTGAAACGTGAAACTCGTACCTTTATGAAATCTCGGATAGAATCAGCAAAATCCTTCTTTTCAATGAACATTTTGAATGCTAACTGATGCATATTTCCGATGAAAGGGAGCGGGATGGGACCTTTGAAATAAAGTTAGGAATGGAATCATTCTTCAAAAAATTCCTCCTACTATTTTTCGTGTGCGTGTGTTTTACCTGGAGGAAGTGATCTTCTTCTCATCCATGTTGTCAGGAAAATATAGGCAAATATAATAAAAACAATGCTGAGGAGAATCATCCTGAAATCCGGGTCTTATTGATTGACTACGATTTTATTTTTAACATTTTTTTTTATTATTTTACAACAATTTTATTTTGCTTATTTGAGAAACCTGTTTTTTTTTCGCTCACACAGGACAAATACTATCTACTAAGGTATTTTTCAAATGGGAAAAAAATTGATTTTGGAACAAATATTCGTATTTTCTTGAAATATTATTAAATTTATATAGAATTTTATCATTATAAACACTATAAACATATAATTATACATTATAACGTTTGATCAGATATACTATTATATATATTTATTTATTTGTGTTTTAGATCACTATAAATATCAGTGGAACAGTTCCGAGCAGTTGTTGTAATTCGACTAGCCTCTATTTTTCTTCCTTTTTCTTTTTTTTTCTGCTTGCAAAGTTTTTTTTTTCTTATAAACTGAGAAAATTATTTACGAATACATCTGGAAGATAATCAAACTCAATTTAATTAAAAAACTCAATTTAATTATAAATATACCGGTTATGGATATAAAAATATATCGATGAAAAAAAGTGAAGTGTCTAGAGAACGTTCCACCATAACTGAGTAGTTAATAAATAAATAAATAAATAAATGAAAATATCGATAAAAGGTAAATGAAATGTCTGGAGAACGTTCCACTATAACTGTGTTGTTATCAGCAGTGAAAACAACTGCTAAAAACCCCTCATAGTTCATAGATCACAACGTAGAGTAAACACGATCACGGACAAAAACAAATCCAATGTTATGAAATTGTGAATTTGGAAGAGTGAGACCGAGGAGACTGAGTAATACTATGAAAAATGTTCCTTAATTTAGCTCCTCACGGTCTCATTGCATTAATTTTACTCTTTTTTCACATTTTGGTAACTAATTTATTATATAAGAAATAGTGATGATGCACCTTAAAGAATCAATTTTGATTTTTAAAAATTTCAGAATTCTCAGTAAATATCAAGGTAGAGTTTCCTCAGTGGATTCTGAACCCTCGTCACGATGAAGATTTAAAAAAAAAGAGATAATTTTGGGGAATATTACAACATCCTACTCACATAATACCATGTAATAATGGTATATTACATATTACATTATTATACATTATACGTTGCGCTGTATTCGCTAATAATAAATAATTAATAATAATTAAAATAATTAATAATAGTAAAAAAATAATTATCGTTAAAATTAATTATTATTAAAAATTTAAAAAAATAATTAATTAATTATTATTATAAATTGATAATAATAATTAATAATATTAAATTATTAATAATTAATAATTTTCATCGTTGTATTCGTACTACCGTATCATTTCATTTTGTAACTCCACGAAGTCTCGATTCTTTTCTACATACATGAGGCACGGAATATGAACTGAAAACTCATAAAGTTCTGGATAATTGAGAGACAGAAAAATACAAAGTAGGTTGAAGAAAAGAAAAGGAAAAACCTCAACACTGCTGTTGTCTTGCATCTTTTCAGCTAAGATATACGTGATCTTCTATATAATCCATGTACGGATTTCCAGGCTACCACTTGAGATCTAACATACCTGATCGTGTAGCTTCTGCGGGTCACTACCAACAGGTGGTTACCGGACGGCTGGCGATGTTTGGTTGATTAACGCAAAGAGGTAGAGACGCGCCTACAAGCTCCGCAATAGCGTCCACGAACCTCAATTAAAAGCATCACCCCACAAGTCTGGGATGGTACGGGTTTCACGTGGACCCTATAAGAGGTCGTAGATTATTGGGAGGAGAGTAATCCCGTCCATTTTTTCCTAATTGCCGTAAAAAAACGGCTCGAAAGACGCGGCGCGTGCACGAGGCTGGCGCGCTCCATTCGAACTCGCTGTAGAAAAAAGCGCCTCTGGAACGCTCAAAGCCGCCTCTTCTGAGCAGTTTTTCACGACGATTAGCAAGAAATGGACGGAATTACCCTCTTCCCCATAATTTACGACCTCGTAGACTTTGTATAGGCCCACGTGAAACCCGTACCATCCCAGATTCGTGGGATGATGCCTTTAAGGAAAGCTTAAAGGGTGTATACCAAGAAATTGTTGAGATCTCTCATGTAAGAAAAAGATTAGAGATTTGATATGTGATACAATTTATATTGAATTAATCAATATGTGACCATACCATCCTTGCAATCGTTTGTTTCTTCTTCAGCGTTATATTCTAAAGTGATCATCCATTATTCTCTACAATGAAGCACTCTAAAATGATAGAATCGGTGCAATTTTAATTTATTTTCAATTTTTATTTTATTTTATTCCTTTCTGCTTTATTTATGTTTTTTTTTTTGTTTGGATGAGTTAGTGTCCTTTTTCTTTTGTTTGAGTAATGCAAATCATTGTTAATTCTTCGATATTGCTTCACGTGTATGGTCCCACATAGAACTGTATCAGTTTACAAGAGCTACGCTCTTTTTTTTTAAATTTGGGGAGGAAGGGGGTGGTGTTATTGCCTGAGGTGGTCACACTCATCTTCGCTGAGCCGTGTCTTCTTTGAAAATGGGTCTGCCCAAACTTCTTGAACTACAGTTTGCACAGAATTCATACAGAATTCGTCACTGTTCCCCTTTACAGAGCAAACATTCTGTTACGGTCAATGTTACAGTCTCATGTGTTACCTCCATTTGAGCACAGTAGACTGACTTATACAATTTTCTGATCTTAGTAAAGGTATCTAAGATTATGAATATAGAAATGTGCAATGTTTCTAACTTTACTTATATTCTTAATTCTTTTTTCTTATGTGTTCTGTTCTGTTTTCTGTTCTTATTTTCTTATGTGTTCTAATCAATAGCAACCTCTTATATTTATTGTTTTCCAATCGGTTTCATTTGTTCATTGGCAACAGAAATGAACCATTTATCTCCTCAAATCCTTAGAAACGAATAAAACATGAGTAGGAAGTACAGAAGACCCACGAAATATCCTGAAAGACTCTCTTATATTTGTGTTTGACAAAGTTTGTATATGAGAAAGTTGAAAAAGAAAAGTTTGTCTATTCATACTACGAAAAAAAACTTAATAGAAAAAATATTCTGTTACCTTGACTACCCGTGCTTGTCGTAGTTGTTGTGGTTATTGTGGCGGTCGAAGTAGGCTCTTGTGGAGGAGGTGGAGGAGGTGTAGAAGTTGTGGGAGGTTTAGGAGGTGTAGATGTTGTGAGACGTTGAGGAGGTGGAGGAGGTGCAGGAGTTGTGGGAGGTTTAGGAGGTGTAGATGTTGTGAGACGTTGAGGAGGTGGAGGAGGTGCAGGAGTTGTGGGAGGTTTAGGAGGTGTAGATGTTGTGAGACGTTGAGGAGGTGGAGGAGGTGCAGGAGTTGTGGGAGGTTTAGGAGGTTTAGGAGTTGTAGAAGTTGTGGGACGTTTAGGAGTTGTAGAAGGTGTGGTTACCTCAAAAATGACAGTATATGTACCAGATTAAGTAGTTGAATGATAGTATACATACTTATACCTTACTAAATACATATAGCAAAGTTAAAACAACATGAAGCACAGTGCAGTTACGTAAGCGGTTGTGCTCGAAGCGTTGCGGTAGAGCGTAACGGTTAAGATCGAGTGAGTAGCCTCGCTACCGCCGTTCATTGGTGCAGTTCACGATGGTCCCATCCCCTTTCCAACCGCTACGCTCCACCGCGCTGCGTCTACGTCTACGATGAAGCACAGCGCAACCGTTTACGCGACTACACCGTGCTTCATGTCGTTTTGGTCGTAAATGTATGCGTTTTACCGGGTTTATTTATTTATTCATTTATTTTTTTCATTCATGCACATACATCAATAGTGCATCAATGGAGAAGAGAAATGAAAGCACATTTCTGAGTCAAAACAAAAAAAAAACAGGAAGAATTTATTATCTATTTTATTTTATTTTTTGATTCTTTTTTTATTCAAATTTTTTCAAAAAAAGAACTTTCTTTTTTCTTTCTTTTCCTTCTTCTTTTTCTCTTTCTTTTAACACGACTCGCCGTTTCTCTACGTAACAGATCCACTCTCAGCGGTTCATCTACCCTTAATAAATGCGTAACGCTTCGAACGTAGCTACGTACGCAATTGCACCGCACCTCAGGTCGTTTCCACTAGACTGTGGTCGGTGATCTTTTTTTTTTGTTCTACGTCTTCTCCTTATTTTTCTTTCATTCTCGATATTTTTCAGCGATTTTTACAAAAAAAAAACTGTCATCGGTTGTTGTCGAAAATCACCGTTGGTCACGAAGAAAATGAATCTATGGAAAAATTTCTCGCGTACTCTAGCTGAGGTTCTCGGAAGTGCAGAGGTTCTAGGAACGGTGGTCGACTGCGGTTCCTCTAATATCCATCTCTCCACGTTTTCCTCAATCACTCTTTGTGCTTCCTCAACGTTAGGATTTGGAGAAATGAACATATCCGCGCAATGAGATGCATCTAAATTTTAAGAAAATAAGAAAATAAGAAAATTCTCCATTATCTAAGACTTTGTTATGAGAATAGAATGCATCCTTACCTCTGATAAGAATAGGTACAACAGATCGATCGTGCGTGGTGTATTTTCCAAGCGCATGCCATGGATCAACGTCTCCGTTAGTGATTACAACATTTGTGCCCTGAATTTTGCAAAATTCTCACGGATTAAGATAAAAAAATGCTATGCGCGTAACATTTTTGAACAAATATTCAGGATTAAAAGCAGCACACCACGAATCTGAGGTGGTGCGGAATTCAGGTGGAGTATCCGTATACGGGGTCGTAGATCATGGAGACCGAGGTGGTTCCGCTCATCTCTCCCTGCATCACTGCAAACAGCCGCCTCCAGAATGTTGTTTTGTACGACGCCACCCGTTGCAACGCTCCACCCCTTGCGCCGCCTCCGCCCTGCGATTCGTCAAAAAACAATTCGGAGTGCCCCGATAGGCAGTAAGGGACGCTACGCGTGCAAGGGTGGCGCGCTGCAATAGAAGACATCGTACAAAGCAGCATTCAGAGACCGGCTGATTGTAGTGATTCAGGAAGAGATGAGCGGAACCACCCCGGTCTCCATTAGCTGCGACTCCGTATACAGATACTCCACCTGAAATCCGTACCACGCCAGATTCGTGGTATAGTAACTTTAAAATCGATAATTGCAAAAAAAAAGAGTAACGGGATTTTTTTTAGAAATAATTTGCAAGTTTTATGTACCTCATAATTGTCAGCTCCACCATATATTCGGTTAGTTCGGACCACATTCTTCTGGATTGCGGCAGCCGTGTACTGATCGCCGTACGTGTCGGTGCACAAGCGAGTGTAGAAACTGAGAATTTCGGTTATTAGTGATTTTTCTGGTTATTTCTCCACTTACTGAGTTAGATTCTAGCAAAATTCTAGATTTATAGATTTTATGCTATATTTTATTCTCGAGTCGTTAATGAGACACAGAGAGGGACCGGGATTTAAGTCTTCGGGGATGACCACCACAGAACTTTGATTCCAAGAACAATATAGCCCCGAGCTAGAAAAAAAGAGCTGGTCGTTCCTCGTGTGCACGTAAGGAGCTCAGAAGGAGCTCAGAATAAATTCAGAAGAAAAAAAAACAAACAACATCTCCCAAATGGCTTCAGGAAAATCAAAATTATGAAAGAACCAATACAGAATATTTCGTAATAACAAGAAGAATGATTCGAATTTTTCCAACAAGGTGGGAAGTTTCTGTGCGCTTTCAAATTCCTCATATGAGTACATTTTTCAAACAGCACGGTGTCGCGACTTGCATCGCTCCTCTCGATCAGAGCCTGGTCGGGAGCATTGCTTACCGCGCCAGGTAGCCAAAAGCGTGCGCTCTTACCAGCGAGCTGGCGCATTGGCTGCTTTCTCCCGCGAAGCTCCGCCCACTCCAGCCCAGGCTATATAAAGGGGTCGATTTACCAGCCTCTCTTTATTGTCTGTTTCGTCTTTCTCTTGTAGTGATTTCGTAACAGTCGACTTGGTATTTCGCTCTCGTCATCGTCCTTTGTATTCGCCTCGCGTTGTGTAGTGGTGCTTTGTTGTGTATCGCATTTGAAGAATAACGCGCATGTGCCGGAAAGGTATAACATATTAGGATTGAAAAAAAAAAGAAAAAAAAAAAAAAAAGGGAGCCCCCCCAATTTTTTGTTGGACCTTCGCTTTAGTAGCGTCCATATGAATCCCCATTCCTTCTCAAGATAATGTAGCTTGGCATAATAGAGAAGTTAATAAACATGCGATGTTGCAGTGCTGGGACAGGAGAAGGCTTGGGAAAGACAGGCGGCCCGAGGCCGAAGACAGGAAACATCTAGGGTGCATAGAAGAAAAGGGGGAGCAGGTTCGCTGACCAACGGAGAGAACCCCCTTTAACCGAAACCAAACTTCGACTCGCGACACACGGTATGGTCAGAATTCGTAAAACAAGCATCCATACAGTCGCATATTTCATTATTCCCTTTGTGTAGGATTTTGATGGACGTATTGAAAATTCTCGTGGACTTTTTCTTTTTTTTTATAAAATACACTTACTTTAATGGCACTGGGTTACCAAAAATACTGTAGCCTGTGTCTGTTGTTTGATAGTATCCAAATTCTGTACACGTTTGCCAAAACCATAGTCTCATCGCATCAGCTTCTAAGATTAAATAATATAATTATTCATAAGAGGGAATTAAAGCGTTACGAGCGCTTACGTGGTCCAAAATTCTGCGCTGATCGGATGAATTCAATAAATTCCGTGTAATTGTTAGGGGTTCCTCTGAACGGTGCTTGCTGTTTGAAAGAAAAAAAATCATTGTAAAACCCTGTCATTACTATGAATATATGTATATAATATAGGATATAATATCGTACCTGAAAATACTCTGAAGCTCTTTCGTTGAAGTACGCTATATTTCTCACCGGATCATTACTATGTCTTGTCATGATTTGGCACATTTCGTCTCTATGATCCTGAAATTTATTCAAACAAAAAGATGTAGGATTAAAATGTTGAGAATGTAAGGCGGCAATAATTAATTCGACTGCACTTTCCTTACACGATCGCCACCACTGCCTATGGAAGAAAAACATTATTGAACCTGCAGTAATCATTGGCGAATCTGACGGGGGAGTGAAGTGAGGAGAACCGCTGGACAAGCTAGAGATAGGGTTTTAGATTGCTGGATTAAAGGAATTTGAGGTGGTAGGTATTTCAGGTGGGTTATGCCTATACGGCACGGTAGATTATGGAGAGGAGGATGATTCCGTCCATTTCTTCCTAATTCCCGTAAAAAACGGCCCGGACAATGCGGCGCGGCACAAGGCTAGCGCGCTCCAATCGAACCCGTTGTGGAAAAAAGCGCGACAGAACGCCCGAAACCGCATCTTCCGGGCCGTTTTTTACGGCAATTACGAGAAAATGGACGGAATCACCCCCCCCCCCCCCTCTCCGTAGTCTCTCATCCCGTATACGAGTGCTTCACGTGAAACCCGTACCACCTCAGATTCCTTTAATTCGTGAGGTGATGCCTTTAAAGGTGGTTCCTCCGCTCATCTTTTCCTAATCGTAGTGAAAAAACGGTGTGAAACTCCATTTCCCACGACGATTTCAGCTGCAACGCTTCACTTTTACACACGCGCCGCATCCAGCTGTGCAGCGGTCGGAATCCAAGGACTTCACATCGACAGACTATTTACGTGAAACCAATGAATACGTGATGAGGGGACCAGAACGTACACGTAAAGAAGAGTTCTAACGTGCCTCGTAAGAACAAAAGCACTTCCCACGCCGTTTTTCAGAGGACGATTAGGGAGGGATGAGCGGAACCATCCCGACATCCGCAATCTACAGCCTCATCTCCAGCTTTTCCCTAGAATTCCTTCGGCATGGCGGATTCGGGCTATGCTGCCTTTAAGATTTGATCGGAGCCAGAATTCTTTGCCCGACTTACTACGTTCGGACGCTTCTGCAGTCGTACACCCACTCTCTCACTCTAGTTGACCTATACTATACTCGTCTATCCTTCTTCTCTGGATCAAATCAAAAGCGTATTGCTGTTCAGGCAAAGAATTCCGTAGCATCAACTGTACCTGAGGAGTTATGAACACTGTGGTGTACTAATGGAATGGAAAATTGTGAAAAATTGCTTCTAAGGTGGAAAAATCACCGAGAAATGATATGAGCTACAGAAGAAAAGAAAGTAGCTAAATGAGAAGATATCCACGAATGTGTGTGATTTGTGCGAAACTAAGATCTTAGAATATAAAATGCAAAAAAAAATAAAAAAAAAACTATAAAAATGTCCTAAATAAACTCGGAAAAAAAAATCTGCAAATGCTTCAAAAACGAATCCCACCTCTTGAACCATTCCCATAAACACTCCTTGAATACTATTAAAGAAATATTCAATGTCTACGTCGGTAACAACGGTAGTTTCGTTCCATGGTGGTACAAGTCTAAATAAATAGAATATTGCAAAGTAGATCACGACATTTTACGTGAAACTCTTCAAAATATTTGGATTTTCAGAAATTTTCACTGCTTTTCATCTTTTTTTTTTGATTTTATTTCCGATTGTTTGAATCACTCAAATGTAAAGAAAAAAGAATCTTTGAATATGCAAAAAAAAAAATTATATTTGAATTTTATCGATCAATTAGATCACGAGCATATCATGCACATAATTTCCTGAGTTAGACTCGGTATTTCCGACTAATGCTTGTTAATATGATCAGAGCGTTCACAGTTAGGAACACATAATAAATTATAGCATACGAAATTGCAGAAAAATTATGAAGAGGGGGGTGATTCCGTTCATTTCTTCCTAATTGCCGTAAAAAAGATGAAGATGCAGGGCGTGCACGAGGCTGGTGCGCTCCAATCGAACTCGTTGTAGAAAATAGCGCCCCGGATCGCTCGAAGCCGTATCGTCCGGGCAATTAGGAAGAAATGGACGGTCTTTCCACTACTTGCAGGGATCACATCCCTTTCCATAATCTACGATTCCGTATACGAATACTCCATCTGAAATCCGTCCCACCTCAGATTCGTGAGGTTATGCCTTTAAGAATTGAGTGAATAAATTGTTACCTTTTTTTGGTTGTTCTTACGTTTTATTATTGTTACACCTTATAAAAAGTAGGGAAATTTCAAACCGGAGAAACTTACGTGAACGCATCAGAAAGCCTTTTTCTTCCAGATCTTGTGAGAACTAATCTGTGCATTTGGTCGAAACCCTGCAAAAAATCGACAACATTATCAACAATGTTAAATTTTCAACTGTGAGTAAAAGAGAAAAAGTAGAAAAGTAAAAGAAAGAGAAGAGTAAAAGTGTCAAGTAAAAGAGAGTGACTAAGTGGAACATGTATAAAAGTATATACAGTCGTTGAAGTTTCAACTGTACGTGTCTGCAGACAACCCAATCTTTTTGAGATTTTCCAACAAGAGAGATGAGGTATGGAGAAGAGAGAGAGGGAGAGAGAGAGGAGTGACAAAAGAAGAAGAAGAAGTGAAGGGAAATGTGATGAGAGAAGTGAGTGGGAAAAAGAAAAGAAGGAGGAAGGAAGAAGGTTGGAAAGGATCTAAGAAGAAAATAGAGTCGATCGATTCGACGGTGGCATTGAAAAAAAAAAGAGAGAAAATCAGATTTTTAACAAAGGAGACGGCGCAGTACTTTGAAAGTTCGTCCCTTCGATGTAAAGAAACTTCTGAATTTCATTGATTGAATATTTCCTCAAATCCCGGCCGTTGGGTGACTGATGATGGCGCAGTCGGTAGAGCTTGGCTGTGATTACACGATCGATGGTTCAAACTCGCCGTAGTGTTACTTTCAACATGGTATATCCACGTGTAACGGTACAGGATTTGAAACATCCACGAGAGGAGCAGAAAGAAGCTGGAGGAAGTGATTGGAATTTCATGTGTGCACTTCTACAAACTGAGATTAAAAGTATCACCCCACGAATCTGGGGTGGTACGGATTTCCGGATCGTAGATTATTGAGAGAAGGGTGATTCCGTCTATTTCTTCTTAATTGCCGTAAAAAAGGCCCGGAAGATACGGCTTCGAGCGTTCCGGCGCGCTATTCTCTACAATGAGTTCGATTGGGGCGCGCCAGCCTTGTGCACGCGCCGCATCTTCCGGGTCGTTTTTTACGGGAATTAGGAAGAAATGGACGGAATCACCCCCCTCTCCTTTATCTACGGTCCCGTACACGGATACTCTACCTGAAATCCGTACCACTCCAGATTCGTGGGGTGATGCCTTTAAGGGAGATCAATCGAAGAGGAAAAAGTTAACGATTAAATACTTTAGGCGCCGTTTATACTTTATTTCATCGTTATTATATTCTATTGATTTTATCAGATGAGAATAATTGAAATCTTCTGTAAATAACTAGAATCATACCGTGCTACATTTATATGGGCAGCCTTTTTTCTTTTTTTTTTGTTCGGTCCTTTTTTCGTTTTCTTTGTTTTTTTTTGTGAACAAAGTGTTGTGTAAACAATATGTTCAAAGTGATCAAGTTGATCAAAGTGTAAACAATGTGTTGTGTAAACAATGTGTTCAAGGTGATCAAGTTAATCAAAGTGTAAACAATGTGTTCCTTACCTGGCCAATAGCAGCCGCGCATTGTGCTTGATAATTCCTAATCGATCTTTCCACTACTTGCAAATATTCTAAAGCAATATTTGAAGAATCGAAAATTTAAAATATGTAGTTTTGATTGATTTGCTTGAAAATTTGAAAATTATTTATTGATCCGATTGATTGTGAGGAAAAAAAAAACTGTACCGTAGAAATCTAATTTTGCTTCAACCGGTGCAGATGATCCTACAGCTCCCCGAACCAACCCTGGGAACATCTGTCGCATCCACAGAGATAAAGAACCGGAAATTTGAAGGACATTTAAAATTAGCAGCCGTGGAAAAGCACCTCTCATGTAGATTTTTATGGATTTGGACGAATAAAGAAAGATAAAAAGAAAGAGAAAGTTTAGAAAATATAAAATACTGTGGTGCAAATTTAAACCAGCTTAGTTTAATTTTTTTCCCGAACTTTCTCTCAAATCAGCACAACGGACGAGATAACAGACAAATTACCACTATAGTACAGTATTTAGCAGCATATTTACAGTATACAGTCCGGTCAAAACGACCTGAAGTTCGCTCCGCTGCGTAGGCGAAGTGGTGCTTTATAGGAATCAGTTACGAGCGAGGTGGGACCCTCATCATTCATTTCCTCAGCCCAAATTGATTCCTAGCAAAGTTTCCACTTCATCGAACGCCGCCGCTTCGACACAACTCCGGCAGGCTTCAGTTCGACGCTGGGACCCGACTGTATGTGTATTCGATGGCTCGAACGTGTTCAATCGCGTAAATGTAGTCATATCGATTGGGGAAGAGCGGAGAGAAAACAGAGTGTGCGTGTCTAGCGGAGAACGAGCGGCTATTGTGGGGAAACGCGTCGCGTCAACCGGACTGAACATATTCGTCGACCACAATGCATACGTCCATGCACTGTACATTCGAATCACAGTTCTTACAGTAATTCCCTGGATTTATCACAATTTTGAAACATTTACGATTGAAGTTTTCCTCTAATGTTAAGCTCAAGCTATAAAAATCTTAGAAATTATCATATCTAATAATCTTAGAAATATTAGAGATCTCAGAAAGCAAAATCTTAGAAATTCATCCGAGATTTATTTTAAATAATCGATATTTAACTAAGTGACCGGACATCGATCCGCTGCACATAATAAATTTTTTATATTTAATTGTAAATAACCAAAAAAACGTGATTTCTAGCCGTTTTACTGTCCTCGTGCGCTTTCGAGTGGAATTTATTTTATTTTAAGAGTACAATTATCGTTTTTTTTTACCTGGATATGATCCACCAAAGGTAATCCACGGTGCGGTGTTGTTCAATCTTTCGTTAGTTTTTCGAATAAAGTTAGCAATATCATATAACATTTGTAATGAGGACAAATACGTGAGGTCCATATTTGGAAGAATAGCCGTTCTAAAATTGATTCTTTACATGAATACACGTTCCTTAATCATTCGTTTATAAATCCTTGAATAACGTTATGAAAATCGTGGAGAAATAAAAGGAGGAAAAAAAAGAAAAGAAAAGAAAAGAAAACTTACACTCCAGTAATACTATCACCATAATATCTGTGTTCAAGAGCGAATACGGTAGCACCGTGTCTTTTAGCTAATTCAATGTGAAATAATGGAAAATCGTCAGCCCATGCACCTTCAAGTGGTCCTTCTCCTCCTATAAGTAGGAATATCGGTCCACCAGGTATTGCCCAGTCAGTGTTTGCGTAGTACTTCTATAATATTATAAATAAGTTATTTTTTTAAAATTTTATTTGTTATATTTATTTACAACAAATAATTTTATCACTCTCTAATGTATGTAATTATATTCATTAAATAATTACATACATTGCAGAATATTACATCAAATAAGTAAAGTATAAAGTAAAAGAAACAATTTTACAGTTTTATACTATAATTATTTATTTTTTCCGATTGTTTTCTATTTTTTTCTACAAGCATAGGGATGTATATGAAGGACTGTAATCCGCACCGGTCTTCTTTTTTTTTTTGAATAAATGAAAAACTAAGATTCAGTGCTGAAATTTTAAACCTTGTAAGTCAAAATGGATTTAAAAATTAAATCAAATTTAAATCTAACTTTTAAAAAAATTAAATCAAATTTAAACCAATAAATTAGGAATTTAAAATCAGTCAAAAGAGCGTCTGTCTGCAAGAAAAATCAGCTATCTAAAGTACGGAAAGAAAAATTCATAGAAGCTGCAAAAATCTCAAAAAAAAAATGAAAACGAAATAGAAATTTGCTTCCACTTGGTCACTCAAAAACCACGACCAGTTTCCATCCAAAATAAACCCCTAAGCTATATCCTGTAAAAGAAGAAGAGTCCTGAGCAAGTACCGAATCGAGAGACTTTAGGGGTTTTTTTTTACCCCGACGTTGACAGCTGTTCAAAAATTGTAACAAATAACAAAATAGAGCAAAGTTGTAAGTTGTTGAAATTGAAATAACCAGATATTTCCAAATTTAGATGCTTACAATTTGAACTATTGTCAAGGAAAAATTAGTCACTTGGAAAATTCCCGAGCAAATTTTCCACAGCTAAGAATTTATGCTTTTTATTAACCTTCAACGGATCACTTTTCTCAATTTCCAAAGAGAATTGAAATTTTGAACCTATATATGATGTGGGGTACCGAAATGTTCTAAATAACCTCTTAATTACGAATATTATGAACATTTCTTGTAATTTTTAGAAATTAGCGCAAATTCTCTGAACACATCTTCCTGAACATTCTGAGATTGCGGATTGAGGCAGGAATGCGAAGATGTGAAAGTAATTAACGAAGGTTTGGGGAACTTCACTTAGTTTTAGGTCATACATTTGTCAAAGCCAAATTTTTGAAGGGGTATTTGAAATCAGAAGTTCTTTTGCTTATTATTAGGCATTCTCAGGATTTAATTCTGCTCATTCCCCAGGATTCCTACGGTTTACGACGGATTTTGGGACAGAAATTAGTGGCGGTATCGTTTTGTTTTAGGCATTCTCAGGATTTAATTCTGCTTCAAAGAATTATTTATATTATTATAATATATTAATTATTATAGTTTTAAAATTATATCAGACCTGATGGAACGTCCGGTTGTCTTGATCATTAAAATGGTCAAGAGGTTGAGCGATAAAAAAGTGTCGGACCGCAGTGTTAATCTGAAAACAAAATTGTAAATAATATGTATTTTTTCTAAATTTGTTACAAATGAAAAAAAAAGAACTGACAATTTTTGGTTTGGAACGAATGATAGTATGTGGTGGTCTACCCAGAAACATTCTTTTGTAACGTGTCCAGTCTGGAAACTCCTACAAATGCTTTTTTTTAAATTTTTCTTAAACACTTTAAATTATTGTAACTATAACTTCTTATTTTATTGTATGTAACTTACCATTTCTGAAAGCAGGACAGGTTCCGAAGGGATTGTATCGGGAAGTGTAGCACGTTCTTTTGGTATAAGCGACGATTTTTGGGGTCTTATGACTTAAATCAGAACAAAAATATGATTGTTAGCATGAAATTGGATCAAATCTTTCTCTATCCGATGTTAATCGATTACCTTTTCGATTATTTGGTTTTCTAAGCCATTTTCCAATATTTTCGTCGATAATTTCACGTGCCCTCTTCAGTTCAGGTATGTCATCGTCGCTAGGATTAGCCAATTCAGCGCAATGAGCAGTTCCTAAACTTTATTATGGTTTTTTTAAAACTTAATATGTACTTCCAAATATTCCTGGAATGACTAACCGTTTATAAGGATCGGTACAACCGATTTGTCGTTAGAAGTGTATTTTCCAAGGCGATGCCAAGGATCAATGGATCCATTGGGGATAACCACATTCGTTCCCTGAAATTTGCTATGCCGATTTTTTTTCGAGAAAATCGAAAGTTTAACTCAGTCATCGCAGCCAATATCATGTGAAAAGAAATATTCGCCTTTTTCGTTCTGTTATAGGTGAATGAAAATATTTAGGAAGGCGTACGCGTCGCGGCAAAGTGGATGAATTGCTGCAAGGGCGTCGCCGCTGCAGCTCAGACAAACCTAAGGATCCCCGTAATGTATGTAACTCCAGCGCCGGTAGAATATTTACTTAGATGTTTAGATGCCGATCTACACCTGGACGTACGTTTTCCATGAAAAACGTGCACACCTACCGTGTAGCCTTCAGCTCCACCGTAATTTGCTTGTGTTCTACGAACAGCAGCAGCAATATAATCCGCATTATACATTGGACCAAACACATCCGTGCACATATTCACAAATACACTAAACGAATAAAATCTAGTAATTCAGTCATAGTATAATTTATTTAGTAATAAGAAATAATTTAGAACCAATTTTTAATGTACTGGTTAATTCATTTCAGTCATGCGCAATCACAGAATCATTAGATCAACGACCGCAAGGGAAACGGGGATTTGAGGAATTTCGAGTAAAATCCCAATAAATGTCAATAATTTGTTGGATAAGTTGGCAAAAAACAATTGAAATAACAATTTCAATTATAGCAATTTTTCTACGAGCCACCTAACAACGTGCCATTTCTGCAGGAGCGGGCATACGCGTCGCATCCGCGAGCGAGCGTAAGATATAGCTGCTCATTGTCTAGCTGCTTGCTGCCGGACACGAATTGCGTGCCTGCCCTTGCCCATGCGGGCGTTAGCTGGTGTCTCGTAGAGGAATTTTCTACATAAAGAACATTTCCCAGACCGTTTTCTAGGACATTTTAGAGGAATCAAGAAATTCTGCATTCATACTCGTGATCTATTTATATCTTCCCGTAGAAAAGTCCCAAAATCGTCAATTTAGTGCAATGCTGGTTCTGGATAACTATTCCGGTTATCGGAGAATAGAAACCGCTAACCTTAAAGGAGTAACGTCTCCGAATATTCCATTAGGTCCACCATCGGTAGATTGGAAATAACCAAATTCTGTGCATGTCTGCCATGTCCAACTGCGGGCGCCAGCTGAAATAGGGAAAAGCCTGATTCTTTGAGAACTGTTGTCACCGTTTCACATATCTAAAGGCTAGAG
Source organism: Necator americanus (assembly GCF_031761385.1). Classification (NCBI taxonomy): domain Eukaryota; kingdom Metazoa; phylum Nematoda; class Chromadorea; order Rhabditida; family Ancylostomatidae; genus Necator; species Necator americanus. The sequence continues at coordinate 36,006,205 of NC_087371.1, read as the reverse complement.
ATTGAGAAATACGTTTGTCAACTACTTGAGGGCAGCATACCACGATTCTGAGGTGCGGATTCCAGGTGGAGTATCCGTATGCGGGGTCGTAGATTATGGAGACCGGGGTAATTCCGCTTATCCTCCCCCGCATCACTGCAAACTGCCACCTCCAGAATGCTGTTTCGTACGATGCCTTCTCTTGCAACGCTCCACCCCCAGGCCCGCCTCCGCCCTGCGATTCGTCAAAAATCAATTCGGTCTGCCCCGATAGGCGGTAAGGGACGTTATGCGTGCAAGGGTGGCGCGCTGCAATAGAAAGCATCGTAAAAAACAGCATTCAAGGGCCGGTTGCTTGCAGTGATTCAGGGAGAGATGAGCGGAACCACTCCGGTATCCATAATCTACGATCCCATATACGGATACTCCACCTGAAATCCGTACCACCTCAGATTCGTGGAGTGATGCCTTTAAATGACTTCAATGATTTTTTTAAAAGTTTTTTTTTAGACATATAGTTGCTGTAGATACACAAATTACAGAGATTTATTGACTGATTTTTTTTCTCCTCGGTGCAAAAGAAACAATCGAGTAAAGCGCGGCGCAATTTCTGGGCATTTTCCAGATTGTAAGCGTATACAGTGCAGTTTGCAGTTTAGCTTGATCAAGCTACAAATGGCTGACATCGCCATCAAATTCTAGGTCCCACCTCCTTTTTTAAAGTATAAACCATAAATCATTAATTATCCCTATGTTAAATTATATCTACAAACTATTCTGAAAATTTTCTAAAGAACATGGAAATAGAAGCACTTAGATAGCCTGTTCCGTCGGTCAAACGTATAAAACTCGTGCTACAGTTACTAGGAAATATGGTTATCGATCATTGCTTTAAAAAAATGAGGTAGTGTTTATGAAAATCGATTTTTTAGGAGACAAATAAGTGTATACTTATTATATTTACTTACTTATTAACTTAATTATTTACTTACTTAAAATATAGTGGTATTTCCGACCGCAATACCTTTGAATAAAGAGAATGCGTGCGAATGGTGTGCGTAAACGAAATGTGTCGCAATCGTATCAATTTTTTATTTTCTATTTTTTTTAGCGGCTATAAAATTGAAAATTTTCATCGGGTATCAGCAGCAGAAGTGTGTAGAGGTGGCAAACTCAACCCAATTATTTTTTCGTTTGTATTATATGTTTAGAAAACCGTACTCACAGTCAAAATCATCATGGGAAAACTCTTCTCTTCGTAGATAGTCAATCATGTTGTCGTAACTATTGTCTGTTTCCACGAAACCTCCTTTTCTTTCTGAAAAAAAAAACTTCGTTTCAACTTCAAAAAAAAACTTAAGGATTACTAAGGATTAAAATAAATGGTTAATCATTATAATAACTGGTGAATTACTGTTGCACTGCACTAACGTTATAATGATAGTAAAAAGGATAAAGGATAAAGTATGTCTGGTAATAATCGATCCGCTTCGGATTCCACGCCACCACGTTCACTTCAATTCAGAATCCGTTGAGATTTACGAACGTGTAACTGGCCCCATTACAATGACTTGCGAGGGCTAGCCGGCGGGTCAAGTCAGTGCTTTTATCCTCCCAGATAATTCTGGCACCAATTTATCGACCCCGGAGGGATGAAAGGCTTGGTGAGCACTAGGGCGGATTTGAACCTCCGATCGATCGTGCAAGCAGCAGGAATTCTAAACGACTGCGCCACATCCGCCCCAAATCGTTGTGTAGACCAAATATTTTGACTACGGATAAGTCGTCCTCACAATGGTGCTCTTCACTGAGTGATTTTAGCGAAAAAAACTAAAGATTTCTGGAGATATGAGTTCCATGGATGGTCCTCGTGTTACACTTGGAAAGTTTCTGCCACTTCCGTTCAACTGTAGATTTTCGGCTTTGGTGAGAAGGAGAAGGTAGGAGTTAATGAGCAGTATGGACACCGAACAGTACTTTTGCTTCACCAATCAATACAGTTAAAACTATATTACTACAGGATCGGGATGATGGTGACCGTGGTGTAGTGATATTCTGGAAAACGTATAGGTGCGGTCTAGTGCGAACTACCTGCAGACCATGAGAACAATTTTCATAGCTTTCAAAGCTGTTTTTAATAATAATAATAATAATAATAATAATAATAATAATAATAATAATAATAATAATAATAATAATAATAATAATAATAATAATAATAATAATAATAATAATAATAATAATAATAATAATAATAATGATAATAATAATAGTAATAATAGATTATTACTCGTGAGCTCACCAGCCATATAAACGTTCACTGCCTGGAGCGCTCTTAATGGTGTGTTACTTCTATTGTTCATGATAGCGCAGACTTCGTTGATTCCATAACCACGATTGAAGGGGGCCTGAAGACGGATGGATAGTAAATGTGCATAAAATAAATAAACATAAAATCCAAAATACATTAAGAAGTAGAAAAATCTCAAAAGATATAACTATCTTTGAAACTTTAATGCGACAAAGACAATGCGTAACTGACGATGAATGTTTTTGTTTAACTTTTTTGTGTTTTTTTTTTACTGTTATTATTATTTTTACTACTATTTTTACTAATTAAGTTTCTACTATTATTGATCAACAACAACAACAACAACAACAACAACAACAGTACAAAGAATAATTGATAAGGTGGACCTTTTATCGACCGCACACTTGAATCAGGGGCTAAAAACTCGAATTATTCAGGAAAGTGAGCCACGGAGGGTTCCGAGAAAGACATCTCAGCAGAGGTCACAATAAAACACCTAAGCACGTACCCTGTTGATCTTATTATACTGTACAGCGTATTGGAAATTCTCAAAGATGACCTCGAAGAAATGTTGTATATTATTATATGTGAGAGAAATGTTTGCTAGTGGCACCTTAAGTCTGAAAGAAAAATTAATTCGATATCAGTAAAAAAAAAATTGATTATAAGGTCCTCTAATGTTTCCATACCTAAAAACTGCCGTGAGTTCGTCTCTTCCAGCTCTGGTTTTCATCAAATCACTCATAGCTGTGAAGCCTTCGCGAACATTTTCCGCACAATTCCTACTGTGCTGACGAAGTGCATCCTCGACAACTTCCAAGTATCCTGAATTTCAAAGTGGTCATAAGAGCTCAGAACGTATTTCTTGCATCATAAGAGCTGTAAACATATTTTTTGCTGAAACTCACCCCAAAAGTCCATTTCTAACTCTACTGGAGCCGAACTGCCCACTGCTCCTGTGATCAGATCCGGATAGTTTTGACGAGCCCATAAGGAGAGCGCACCTGAACCAAACTTGAACTTGTAGCATGCATGGGTAAGGAATATGGGGGTGGGGGGAAATTTGCGGCTGGAAATTTATTTCCGAAACTTTAACAGATTTTAAGAAAATTCAAACATCACAACTTTCTCGTTCTTCTTGGATTTCTTGTTCTGGCCTGATTCAATAATTTAATGACTTTCTAAGGGGAAATTTCTTTGGGATTTTTTGTTTTCGGTTGATCTACTCATTCCTCTCTTTTTTGTCTTTAAAATACGTACAAAAACATGAAAATAAGAAAAAATATGTGTATTTGAATGTGGTCTTCAATGTTTGCTATTCTATTGATTACAATGTTAAACGTGTTACAAAGGCATCACCCCACGAATCTGAGGTGGTACGGATTTCAGGTGGAGTATTCGTATACGGGATCGTAGATTATTGAAAGAAGGGCGATTCCGGTTATTTCTTCCTAATTAGCGTAGAAAACGACCCGGAAGATACGGCTGCGAGCGATCCGGCGCGCTATTTTCTACGCGAGTTCGATTGGAGCGCGCCAGCCGCGTGCACACACCGCACCTTCCAGGCCGTTTTCTACGGCAATTAGGAAGAAATGGGCGGAATCCCCCCTTTCCTCTCCTCAATCTGCAATCTCGCATACGAATACTTCACCCGAAATCCGTACCATCTCAGATTCGTGGGGTGATCCCTTTAACCGAGCAATCTTTGAGAAGGGAATCCAAAGTTACAGATGCATATTTGTATTTATATTTATGGAACATTCATGGGTTACATGAATACAGCTAAGTAAAGTATTAAGAAAAAAATAAATGAACGATCATATGAAGAAAAAAAAACCAGAAAAAAAAGCAAACACAGAGCGCGCAACCGGGACAAATGGGTGCATTACTGATGCGCCTGCTCGAGCAAATCGATGAAGAACGGACGTTAAAGTGATCAAGGTGAGCAGATCTTCATTTTTGATCTAATTTTTTAAGTCCCTCATTCTCGGCGTTCTCTTCTCAACGAAATCAAAATAATCATCCATGCCTAATCACAATTTTTTGCTTAGAATTGCATTAAATTTAAATTAAATGCTGAAGATCACATTCTAATTGATTTTGATTGAACGAGTTTGACCTGGATATGATCCTCCAAATGTGATCCATTTCGAATTCGTTAGATTATGCTCCCTATTCATTTCTTGTATGAAATACGCAATATCCTCAAGTGCTTGACGGCTGCTCAGATATTTAAGGTTTCTCACGGATTGATCTCTGAAATTTCATCTAACCGTGCCAATGTATTCTTTATTATTAAAATTTAAAGCACTTACATTTTAGGATAACTTTGACCGTAGAAACGATGTTCAAGTGCGAACACCATAGCTCCGTATTTTTTAGCCCACATCATAAGTGGAGTTGAATGATCAAGCTAAATGAATTGATGGAAAGAGAATAGAATTTGAAATGAAAAAAAAAGCTCTGAAAAATCCCCAATATATGTGCTCCTTTTATATCTTACTTTGGATATTCGTAGTGGACCTTCACCTCCTATCAGCAAAAAGACAACGTCCTTCACTTTCTTTGATTCGGCGAATGTAAAATCATAAAAGTAGCGCTGAAAAGACTTTGATGATATGCAAGATTTAAATTTTCGAATTCTACTCAAAATCATTTTTTTTGCTGAAATAGTTTTCTTTTAGTTAATCCTCTACCCGAAGTTTCTCGTCGAATTCGTTCTCATTTCTATAAGATTTAACACAACTTTGATAAAAAAAAAGAACCTGTTGCCATTCCTCTCTGGAGAAATGGTTGAAATGATCGAGTTTTTGTGGGAAGTAATTTGTGATTGCCATATCGCCCTGATCAGATACCTAAAATGTAAAATTATGAATATGATACAAATTTTACACCTTTTGTGGATTTTTTATTGCGGATACGATAGAAAAATCAATGAATTAGAAACGAGAGACTGTTTAAAGGTGGCAGACCAGAAAATCCAAATCCAAAATCCACGAATAGATGACATTGGCAGTGTAGGTTATTAGTATAGGAGTTATAATACTCAATTTCTCCTAATTGCGCCTGAGAAACGGCCTGGGAAAATGACGTTGTTGATCGAATTTTCCTACGAGGCGCCTAACGACGTGCTGATCGAATTTCCCCATTTCCACACCATCTGTGGAAGAACGTCCGTGGAAGAACGTCGAAAAGATAATGACCAGGGGAAAAAATGACTCTATTCACGGCAATTTGGCCATGTAACGACGTCCTCTCGCTCCTAACGACGTGCTATGCATGCGAGGGCAGACGTACGCGCTGCGCCTGACCCCTGGCGAAAGAGACTCTATCAACAGCCCCATTTTTTCCGCTAGCAAATGCGGCCTCTACGCTTGTTGTCGCAGACGCGGCACGTTAATTGTTACCTTATACAAGGATTCTATGCGACAGGGCGTAGCCCATTCAGTTTTTCTTGCAATTATGGGGATTCTCAGTGTGCTTCGGCTCATCGCTCATCAACTACATACCTAACTTCATCCTTTTATGAAGAGATTCCAGAACTCAGGGGTTAAAGGCATCACCCCACGAATTTGAGGTGGTACGAATTTGAGGTGGAGTATTCGTATACGGAATAGTAGATTATGGAGAGGAGAGTGATTCTGTCCATTTTTTCCTAATTACCGTAAAAAACGGCCCGGAAGATGCGGCGCGTGCACACGGCTAGCGCGCTCCAATCGAACTCGTTGTAGAAAATAGCGCGCCGGAACGCTCGAAGCCGTACCGTCCGGGCAGTTACGAAGAAATGGACGGAATCATCCCCTCTCGTTAAACTACCCATAAACTCCACTTGAAATCCGCACCACCTCAGATTGGTGGGATGATTCCTTTAAGTAATCAAACGACTTTTCCAGAAGAGAAGGATGATCAGATGAATCTGATGAGGTAAAGATTCACTGGCAGTTGGCAGGAGCCGACGTTAAAGGATACAAACAGTTCAGGGATATTTTGCTTGCAAACCACTTCAGGATGTGTACCTACAGCTGCACCGGGGCACTTCCATGGCTTCAGTACGAATTCACCTGGTGGCTTCTATTAGGTGTCTTCGATAGGCCATGGCTCACATTACAGTCATACGACAACACCAACTTCATTATTCATTTTCATTTTAATTCATTTTATTGGATTTAATTAGCTTCGGTGTCTTATGCGGCAGGCAGCGGAGTCAATTCTGATGGTCGTCATCTGACCGCTCGCAGAGGTCGCGTAGAAAAATCCCAGTCTGGAAGGAAAATCGCTGGTGGTCTCACAAATTCCACCGTTCCATGATTCACTTTCGAACATTTTTTCCTATCCTAGTTGGTGGTTTTTGCTTATCAATTCATAGGCAGCTGTTGAGTTGTAAGGAATTTAATGTGTTTATTGCTGTACTTAGAATTTTATTTCATCATTCTTCGTACATTCTTTTTTTCACATGGGATGTGTCATTTTTTTTTACTTTCTGATAACAGTACATATCGATAAGAACATGAAATATGGACGAAACGATTGTTTGTCGTCGATTAGGGCAATGTCGCTTGGTAATTCAAAATCCTAAGAAAATATCTCATGCTATAATCTCGGGCGATAACAATTTATGCTATAACATCGGGCGATTCGCGATTATGAGTAATTTACAGTGAAATATCAGGATGATGGGAGGCGAAATCCGTCCTCACTCTAACGAGACAATGATTTTTATCAGTAGCGACGAGCCATCGTTACCTTCAAAAAAAATGTTTTTTGAAGAAAATGTCCCTATCTTGCTTTTCAACGTCATTTAGAACTGAATGTACTTTTTTTTGCCGTTTCTTAGCAGTTGCACTGACTAAATGGCAGAGAAAAGAAGGAAGATAGAAAAGAAAAAAAGGAAGGACTATAGAAAGGACTTGAAAGCAGTTCAGTCGTCGAGATAGAGGATACTTTGGTGTGCATTTAGTGTGATATATCTTAATTTCTCGAAACAAAGTGAGGATTGAGGAAGGTAAGCGGCTTAGGTTAGTTTTATGTTACTCTAACAATTCTACCGTACCTCATCCGGGTTCTTCATGAAAAATTGGTCTTGAAAAGTTTGCATTCCAAACTTCACCCTGCCCAAGTGAAATGTCGGCTCCCATGCTTGTGTCAACCATGCCTGTAATAAGGACAGAAATGTGAAATTTGAGTAGATCGAGGAGATTTGTAGGTGTTACTCTGCATGACTAATATTTTAGTATTTTTATTTGATCGGAATTTGAATTAAATATAAACGTAGTTTTTATTTTTGTAGGAATTCCCCCCAAACAACTCTTCATACAGACCACAGAGTAGTTGCAAATGACAAACCTGTGCGAAAAACAACAAGGTGAGGAGTACGTAACTGCGCATAATTGCAGAAACGTTAAAGGTCCGTAACTGACAGACGAGAAGTGAGTATAGTTAATTGTGATAAGATAACTACAGCCAAGCCCTTATTAATCGCTACACACCCATGGAGAGGTTACGTCAAAGTCAAAAAAAAGTAAAAAGAATCTCAATTGCGATAAGAGTTGCAGTTAATCAGAAAAAGAGTTTTTTTTTTTTAGTTTTGAGTTCTGCCTCACAAAAATATGAAATAATGCTTCTTCTCCAATATACAGTTAATTTCGGTTGTATTTTTTAGTTGGATCTCAGGTATTGCAACCTGTTACTCCACCTCTAGCCGGGTAGAATGCGATATTGCACAGTACGTCAACACCATGGTCTTAACATTGTAGAGAATCGGTTCATAGTGGTGTATAGTTGGTCCAAAACGACATAAAGCACGGACAGTTGCGTAAGCGGCTGCGATTGGAAGCGGTGCGGTGGAGGCAGAGGTTGGAATCGAGGTGGAACCATGGCAAATTGCAGAGTTGGGTGGCGGTAGCAAGGGTGCTTACACGATCACAACCGCTACGCTCTACCGCTCCTCCTCGAGCGCAGCTGCCTGCGCAACTATCCATGCTTCATGTCGTTTTGACCCGACTATATAAGGAGTCTCATTGTCAATGTTACCAATTTTGAACAGGGCCCCCTACAACTTTTGGTATCATTCACTACTGTTGTTTTTATTATCCGTGCTCACCTTCTGAACGTTGCCGTACTTCCTACCTAGACCTACGCTTTAGAAACTTGAGCACTTAGCAAGCAGGAAGGAAAGGTGGCGAAAGTTATTGACATAGATGCAATAGTCGGAGCCGGTGCTCTGACCCCTTCACTTTTCTACGGTCGGCGAAAGAAACCCCTTCACATGAGCTACACTCCATGAGCTAAACCCCCTTCACCTGAGGAGGGTCCGGCTTCTCCCTGCCGCACCTATGGTTATTGAACGCTCAATCAAAAGGGTAATGCTAGAAGTTTCCTTTTTCACACAACTGAGGGACGGGATTCGAAGTTCTCTCAGAAGTCAGCGATCGCAGAGTACAGACGTCGCTGTTTTTGCCAAAGAAAACAAAATAGGGTGGGGCAGGCACGTGACGCACCTCAACGACACCCGTTCGACCGGAGTCATCAGCGAGGTTTTACACGTGTTATTAAGCACACCACTGAAAGACAGCCGACCTTTCAGAAAAAAATTTGATGGTATCGTGTCTGAAGGACGAAACTAATGGGCGGCAAATTGGGACCGATGGAAGTATTACTGGTGAAGGCTTGAGCTAATCGACGAACAACGGGAGTCAAGGTGGTCAATAAGGTGAGCCATTCTGAATCTTCAATAAATTACCATTGTATTTCGGCTACTGCAAAGCTCTTTTTGAAAACTTCGTTAGTTGTTTTGAAGCACGCTGATTATAAATTAGGTAACTTAACCTACCTTGAGTTAAAGGTCGAGCGAATGTCATTGACCAATGCGGTTGTTTGCATCTTCGCCGAGATGTGCCGCTGAGATGAGCAAATCCGAGCACATTTTATTCTATCTACAGCTGCAACTCCCTACAAGTTTGTTTGGGGATCCAGATCACTCAAACTGCCTGTGAACACCAAGTGCCTTCAGATCCCTTTTCACTATTTCCAACCAGAACTACAAATCGCCTTCTCCAATTTGAGTCCGGGAGTATCCCCTAACTTAGACTGACCCATTTGGCACCCTTCTTATGGTACGATCGAAAAAGCGAAGACGATTTTTTATGACCACACTAGAAGCCGGAGCAAAATGTCTTTATTTTTCAGGTGTCATCCGCCGGTACATCTCGTCCGGTTCTGCGTAAAGATTTTTACAATAGCATACAATAGTTCAAAAGTAGACGAGCAGCAGCATGAACAGCTTTCTCTGTACGGTGTTTAGTTTCACCATCATTGTAGAAGTTGCTGCCTACGAATACGATCGGTACGTTAAGATAGAGCGAACAGCGGATAGGTAGCCATGGTAGTCGCAACTTGATTTTGTTGGCTTTGCACTCCTTCCACGCAACCTACGCAAAGTGTGGTATTTTTTCAATCGAAAGAAAGAGCAGCTTCTCTGTTTCAATGTAATGTGATCGGCGTCAGCAATGAGGGACCAACGAATCATGCCCGATTAGAAACAATTTGAAATCGTGCAATTTGCTTTTATTTTAATTTTTAACGAAACTTGAATAAATAATTCTTTATAAAGGGATTATAAGCATATTGAACATAAAAGTAAACAAAAAGTACAACTCTGAACTGCTGGTCAATGCAAAGATTTAGGAACGAGCAGTTTCTCTTATGTTAACTTTTAACGATGTTCGAATAAGGAGACCTTTGTTAAACAGAAAATACACATGGTGAATATAAAAGTGAACGAGAGGTGCAAGAAGCAGTGAACCAGAACTGTATTGAGCAAAAATCAGTTTAATCCTGACTTTGTTACCACAAGAGAAAAAAAGGACAAAATGAAATGTGAAATAATCATTGAATGTGGCTGAACACAATATGATACGGAGTTGTTTTCCGAACGATCCCAAGTTGAGATTTCTCTGACATTGATGGCATATGACAAGGATCAGCAGAGAGACCATAGCGTAACAAGAAGTTCCTGATTATCTGCAATTGCATTTTATCAGGTGTTCATGGATACCCTGGACTAGAATAGTCTCTCAATCGTACATTTTGTCACCAATAAGCTTAACGGAAAAAAAAATCTCACCAAATATAGCTCAGCCCTCGCAAGTGTTTCACCTAGGCACGCTCTTTTCCCTATCCCGAAAGCAACAACTTGTTGATCGATCTTCTCACCGTTAAGGTATCGATCAGGGTCGAACTGAAACGTATCGAGGTTCAGAAGAGGCAGAAGTCTGCGCGAAGAATAAGCGAAAAAAGCTTTTATGCATAGAAAGTTACGTTCTTTCGTTGATAAACAGGTCTTTTAGGTTGGAGCCATAAAATCATTTCTATTCAATCAATTTTCTACTCACATGGGCCTTCTGGATGTGATTATAGTGATGTGTGGTGTTCTGTTACGTTACCAGGTTTAGCAAATGAAATAGGGACTATATATTGTTCTCTGAGTTCACCTATCGTCTGAATGCTTTCTGCAGGGTTATGAGGATGAGTCAGTGACGGCTTTGATTTTTTTCCAGGCCCTGTCGAGGGCGATAACGCCGTAACGTTAGCTGTTAGTTAATAAAGAATCAATGCCAATCTTGGCTGCAGGTCAAACAATCAATGAAGATCATCAAGGCTAAATGTTCAACATACCAAGAGTCACGGACACTCGCACATAGGCATAACCTCCTGGATCTGTCCACTAATTTCAAGTCGTCTGAGTATTTTTCTGCTGTTTTGAGGAGTAGAAGAGAATTTTTTTCTGTTTTAAAACCTTCAGCAGGTGAACGTTTTCGTTTTTACCGTTTTTTTTTTGTGTGTAAGCTTTGAATCGAGCATTAATCTTGGACCATGTGCATCCGTGCGATTCTTTCTAACTTACGTTTTTTTTTTCGGGATAACGCGGCACTGTAGCCCTTTTTAAATTGAATATGCCTTCCCGTCTCCTACGCAACACAAACACATCTGCATTTCCATTGTTTACGCAAGTAACATGCGTTTTAACGGAGCGCTCGCAAAAAATATATTATTGCTCGTGACAGCACGGATTTCTTTGATTCCATACAGAAAAGGATCTGAAGAAAGTTAGGAAATGAGCAAGGGATGAATACACAAAGTCCAATATATATATATATGTATATATGTGTATATATATATTTACATAAAAGTAGGGGCAATCGGTTAGATGTTCGGCTGTGGTTACAATCGATTGGAGGTTCGAATCCCATACCAAGTCCTTCATCCCTTCGGGGTCAAAAAGTTGGTAATAGACTTCTCCGGGAGGATAAAAACACTGACTTGACTCATCGGCTAACCCCGCAATTCATTTTAAGGCTGCACGAGCGTTCACAAACCTCAAACGGGGTCTAAGTTGAAAAGATCAAAAAATAAACAAGATAAAGGATAAAATTGAAAGATGGATCGTTTCGCCTCAACCTAGACGATTCATTTTCGAACAGGTCGAACGCGTAGGCGCATCCCCACAGGGATTGATCAACGCCGTGCACTTTTATACTTTATCTTTTATAATGAAAGTAGATTCAAAGACTTTCAAGGCTACTTCAAAAGAAATTTGCTTCAATTTTTTAAAACTTTTGGTATCATTTGATCTTTACTTTTCGAAATTTGATTTTATAAATCGACAAGATACACCACGTTGTGACCAACTCACTCACCTTGACACTTTCCTTAAAATTTTGATCATCCGACATAACCAGTGATATTTGTACGGTCACTGACGTTCCTTTAGGTATTACGTGTCCAGCAATCGTTACATCCTCGCCGGCTCTTCTCGATAAATTCAAGGGGAAGATTGCTGCGCATCGATTTATTTCCTGATTAGAAAAGTGTATATTTTGGGAAGTGCCGGGATGATAAACGGCTTTTTTTCACTCACTGTTAATACCGCATTAAAGTAGGGCGTTTTGACTTTATCAGATAGTGACAGAGGGCGGTTGCTGTCTTTGGTTGCTTGACGAAGTTCTTCTGTGACGCGGGTTTTCACCTAAATCTGATCTTATCGCAAAAAATGTGTTTTTTGCTGCTTCCAGGAATGCTTGGAATTTACATTGTTGTGCAGGAGAAGATAGGCAAACGCCCAAACCAACGTGGTCGCTGTGGTTTCCTGGCCAGCCGCCCATAAATCAAGCAGCGTGTGACATATGCTCTCTTCACTAAAAATATGACTTCGATATTTGTAGATGACATAATTATTAGCAGGAAAATAATATAATAAGATTATAATATTGATTATATAATAATATTATTATTACTATATAGAAGAAAAAGTGAAAAAATTGCATTCACAAGATCTCCGGTGTTCTTCTGGTTGAAATTATTAGCAGAACCAATATAAATAATTAAAGGCATCACCCCACGAATCTGGGGTGTTACGGATTTCCGGTGGAGTATTCGTACACGGGATCGTAGATTAGAGGGGAGGTGATTCCGTCCATTTCTTCCTAATTGCCGTAAAAAACAGCCCGGAAGATACGGCTTAGAGCGTTCCGGCGCGCTATTTTCTACAACGAGTTCGATTGGAGCGGGCCAACCTTGTGCACGCGCCGCATCCTCAGGGCCGTTTTTTACGGCAATTACGAAGAATTGGACGTAATCACATCACTCTTCATAATCTACCATTCCGTATACGAATACTCATATACTAATAATAAATAATATAGAAAATCAATCAAGTTTTTCATACATTTTTTCCGGTCTATTTAAATGAAATCAATGGCTACTGAGGGAACTTGTGGATGACTACTGTACTTGTACTATTTACTTGTTGTACACCTCAGATTCGTGGTATTATGCCTTTAAAGTTGATTTTTTTTTGCCTGTAGTCAAATTCGTTCTCGTCATGAATTTCACAACAAACAAAAGAATTGTCACGTTTCTACGTCTTCATTATATTGTAACCTTTTTTATGAAATGATACGGATCGCCAGATCTCTGATAACAAACCGGAACTTACTCAAAACTCCTCTTCACTCCACACTTCTCATCTTTTTCCATCTGAATGAGAAAAGCATCGACAAAATCGTTTCCTTCACCTTCGAGAATGTGTACACCGTCCGCTATTGCTTTCCGCCTTAATGAAAGTTTAAGGATAATGCAAATAATTAAAGGCGGGATGCCACAAAGCTGACGATATTGGGATCTGTCGAGGAAAAGATTGGGTTGGGAGTGTAGGTCACAAGTATGAGCCTGTTCGCGCTCATTCACACATAATTATCCTGAAGCACGGTGTGGGAAGAGGACTTTCTGTACAATTTTTCCTACAACGCACTGTTATGACCGTCATCTCTGTATACGCGCCACGTCTTCTAGAAAGCGCAAAAGATAATCAATCAAGTTTTTCCAACATTTTTTTTCTGTGTATTCAAATGAAATCAATGGCTATTGAGGGAACTTGTGAATGTACAAAGATGATTTCATAAGGTGTCTCGTAGGAAAATTCGTACTGGAAGGCCGTTTCCCACGGCGTTTCTCAGGATAATTAAGCGGAATTGAGCGTGATAATACCGAGACTTGTCATCTACACAGCTAACATCTTTTGTTTATGGAGAGATCTCAACATCGTCAGATTCGTGATACGGTGGCTCTAAGAATATGAAAAAATCGTGCCGAAACAACGGGCAGGACACTTTGAGGCTGCATTGGTCTGGATTCTTTCTAACCTCAGCTTCTCTGCTTGTGCTTCTCCTTGCGTTGCGACAAGGGGCATTTTTCCGGAAATTCAGAGCAAAAAATTGCTTACGAGTAAGACCTGTACCTTCTCTGAACCTGTTCCCCAAGAAAATCAAGAAGATCGTTTTGCGGTTTCAGTAAAGTGTCAGCTCTTCGATGAAATAGTGGAAATTTCACTGTCCATCTGTTAATGAGCACGTCATACGGCTTGAAACTATCAAATAGATTGTCCAATTTGTTTTTCAGAACGAAAAATCTCTTCTCTTCCTCCTTAATTTTGAAAAATAAATCACTATAAGAGAGAAATTTCATGGGAAACTACAACAACCTTCTCGAATCGATCCGTAAACAGCATTCTATTGATAATGTTCCCAACAAGAAGATCGATTATATGGTTGGGTTGTATTGATAATCGACCATTTTCCATTTGTTTCTCCAGTGTTTCGCACCTGGAAGAAAAATTTGTCAGTTCTGGAAGAGGACAAACTTTATTTCTATTTCAGTACAGCATATTTTCCCAGGCTGATGACTTAAAGATGTCTAATCTTCAAAACTGATAGAAATTATCATCACATCATAAGAATTTTATCTATATCTGAAGCACTTCTTGGAATATCGTATTGATTTTTAATGAGCTCTTATTAATTGATTTTATTGGCTAACATTTCGGCTAATCACCTTTATCAGAGCTTGTAATCAGAGACTAAAATCACATTCTAAAGGACTTAAACTCTCTCCGATACCAAACAGAGAAACTCTAAGCCTAGTTCTCCAATCAATAACGTGGTAAGGATAAAGGATAAGCAAGGAATCCGCTTGGGACCCGCGCCACCACGTTCACTTCAATCCAGAATCGTTCGAGGTTTACGAATGTGTAACTGACCCTTACAGTGACTTGCGTGGGCCAGCGGACGGGTCAAGTCAGTGTTTTTATCCTCCCAGACAAGTCTGGTGGTACCAATTTATCGATTTCGGAGGGAAGAAATACTTGGTGAGCACTAGGGCGGATTCGAACCTCCGATCGATCGTGCAGGCAGCGGAACCTTTCACCTACTGCGCTACACCCGCCCCAATAACGTAAAAACATTAAATAATTCTCTTGCAAAACACATGTAGCGCACGTAAAAATTTAATAAACAACTTTTTTTTCAAAATTTTCGTAATTTGCAATTTTTCACATACATATATTTTGCATACATATACATAAATATATATATATATATTGCATTGATTTTGAGGAAGCGTGCTACTGCAGCAAATCATCATAACTATGGTAACATCTCTGAAAAAAATCTGGAGTGTTTTGCTTTGTATTGCTTTTTTTCCGAATTCAACACTACTATTTATTGAGAGGCTATGTTCTTGCTTAAAAAAGTTATTAGAATTTTTCTGCTCATTTCTAGAAAAATTTGATCGCTCAGATTATTGCCGATTTCAGGCGCTGAAGACGGTGACCCCAATAAAATCAATTAACGAACTCGTGTACAGCTTATTAAAAATACATTCATCAAAATTAAGTTAAAATATATAAAAACTAATACACTTATTAAATTAAATTAGAATATGGCACCTTCCTATCCCAAGATTCATTAAAAATTGAACATTTCGAGAGAAAAAAAAAACACTCACGTGTACTCAAATTCAAACATAATTCTTTCCTCCAGGATATTTCTGCCTAAACCGAAATTTCTCAATGTATGCAAAGCAAAACGTCGTTGTTCCTGCCAGAAAAGATCGTTAGAGGCGAGAAGTCCTCGTCCTCCTTAATCGATAAGCATATTATTTGCGTATTTCTGAAGACTATGGGTGCAAAGTGGAAAGCATAAACCTCTTGAACTTTCGAAGAGAAACGGTAATGCTCTGTTGACGAACGATGTTCCATTCTTTACCATTGCTTCCACGGTGCTCACGTAGTCGCATATGTGCACGGTAGCGACTGGACCAAACCAAAACGTATACACACTGCCGTATTCCTTAATTTAAGAGAAGTGTGGCAGAAGAAGAAAACATCATTTAATTTTCTAAATTATTTAGTTAATTTTTTTGTGTTTATTTTTTTTTTGTTTCATTTGTTTTCTTGCCACGTTAGGCCATCCATGGTTCATGTCTTCTAAGAAAATCCAGAAAAAAGTTCAGCTTTGCAAGGAACAATGACAAAATATGTTACAAATTCAAAGCAAATATCGTCTCCGATGAACAAATGATATGAAGGCTCCGCCTATTCTTAGCTGAGATCAAACTTCGAACAAATTTTCGGTAGAACAGAATTTTCAGCGTTTTATATGTACATAATTCCAAGGAATTTAATGCGGATAGATGCATTTTTGAAGAAAAATTCGATTCGAGAAAAAAGATTTATTTTCTCAAAATCTAAGGTCAAAAATCTGACCAACTATAAACGATGCAAATCGAAAACATAACAAACTTGAACGATTTCTCGCATGGATGATGTGAGATCCATCTTTTTTATCATCATTTTGTATGCCAACAAATGCAAATTTCCGATGAATGGCAAAGGAAAGGGGCCTGGAAGGTGTTCGGATAACATAGTTGTTCCTATTCTATTTTTGAAGCTGAAAATGTAGAGGTACCTGGCGGCAGAGATCTTCTTTGTATCCATATTTTTAGGAATAAATACGTAAATGCGGCAAGGAAAATCGTGAGAAAAATCATGTTGATCGAAGAACTCTATAAAATGATTATTAATTATAAATGATGATAAATACAAGAAAAATAAATATAAAACTACAAATATAAATAAATAATATAAATAAATATAAAACAAAAAAGTATAAATATAAATGGTTATAAATGATAAAAAAAATTTATAAATTTCTTCATGACGCGGAAAATTGTGAAATTAATACAATGTGTATTTGCTTCTAATCTAGAAGATTTTTTTTTGTTATGACTGATTTTAAAAAGTTATAGTTGGAAGAGATACATAAGGTGAACTGAAGAGAGAGCAGTGCCGTTTTCTCGGCCAGTAAATAGGAGGAACACTCCGTAAACAAACTTCAACTATTGATTCGGCCTCGCTTACCCGTACGGCTGGTTTAGGTGACCTACTATAATCTAATTTCAGCCGAATAAGTGAACAAATATATTTGTAGGTCAAAAAGATAAGTAGACTAGAACGCAATCTCGTCTGGAACCCAATCTAACTAGCAATTCATTCCCAAAAACGCGTTTATTTTTTGAAAAATCAAATTCGAAGTCAAGATAAATCAAATGAAAATGGGCTTCTCTTCACAATTGGTGAAATTTTTCAAAAAAAAATCATTTCATGGATGGAAAACCTTCACATACGTATAATTTACATATTGTAAGAGTAGAATACATGAGATAGGAGTACGGTCACATTGCGACTCTAAGTGATTGTAAGTTTTAGTCGCAACTATTCAAATAAACCCAGTCAAGCGATTTTGACTACTGGTGTACAGTATCACGTGAGCGGTTACTGTATAAGGAGACGAGGTTTTTAATCGCTCGTAGGTGACACAGGGAGTATAATTGCTTGATCGAAGTGAACGAGTCGTGGCGCAACTGTTAGCTGACCCCACTAGGTTAAGATCAGAGTTAGTAGCTACTAGATACTCTCACAGTGCAGACGTCTACTGTAAAGTTCCGTTAAAGACATGATCCCACAAATCTGAGGTGGTACGGATTTCAGGTGGAGTATTCGCATACGGGGTAGTAGATTATGGAGAGGGGTGTGATTCTGTCCATACCTAATTGAAGATGCGGCGTGTGCACACGGCTGGCGCGCTCCAATCAAACTCCTTGTGGAAGATAGCGCGCCGGAACGCCCGAAGCCGTATCTTCCGGGCCGTTTTTTACGGCACTTAGGAAGAAATGGACGGAATCACTCCCTCTTCATAATCTACGATCCCGTACACGAATACTCCACCTGAAATCCGTACCACCTCAGATTCGTGGGGTGATGTCTTCAAGGAATTCACTCTCGCTATTGCCCAACTGGGTGGCTCCGCCCATCGCTCCGCCCACTTGTTCGTTGTCATGTGCGACATCGCAAGCGTGGTGAATACGCGCACGCTCGCGACAGCCGCGAAATCGAAACGGTTGGACGAGAACACACAGAGTGATTTGAAATTCAGGGAAACTGGCGCGAATGCAAAGCATTTGAGAACAATTATCATTGTTCTTCGCGCTTTATTTTTGTTTGGCTCTGTTCGGTCTTCTCTCGTTCGTTTTTGGTTTTTTTTCTTTGCTTCTAGCTTAGTTTGTTGCTACTCTGTTGATTTATTGTCTAGATGTGAGAATGCTAGTTTATAACTATATCATCTTTGTAGATTCGTATTCCCAAATGGACCCAGTGGTGACTGCGAGAGGAAAAGTTGAAGAAAACTTCAAAGGAGTGGTTAGTCCTATTTTCCAAGTCCAGGCATCACAACGTTTGAGTAAGAGTTCTATTACGTACTTAGGAATTGTTCTGCTATATTTAGAATCCTTAGTCTAATTGAGTAAATCAAATCTCTACACTCTAGTCTACTTATAATTTCTACTAGTAGTATCCATCCAAAGCAATACTGTTTTCTTTCCTTACTGCATTTTTTTTATGTTACAAAAAGTTATGCGTTATTATGTTCTTATGTTAAAAGTTGTTGTCATTAGAGAGATATTTTCTTTGAGTTATTAAAAGCATCAGTCCACGAATCTGAGGTGGTACGGATTTCAGGTGGAGTATTCGTATACGAGATAGTAGGTTATGGAGAGGGGGTGATTCCGTCCATTCCTTCCTAACTGCCGCAAAAAACGGCTCGTAAGACGCGGCGCGTGCACATGGCTGGCGCGTTCCAATCGAACTCCTTGTAGAAAATACAAGCCAATAAAACATACTGCGGCGGCAGATTTTGTTTCCGCGGCCGCGTCGCGGCAGATCACATTGGAACAGAGCAGCCTCAGCACAGAGTTTTACTTTTGGCACGCTGTTGCTCCTTTTCAAACTTGTTGCTACGTTGCTTATGTTGAAGAGGCGTGTTTCTTCAACAAACTCCCGTTCTCTTCTCTTTACGAATAAATTCAGCTTTTGTCGTCTCTTCAGATTCGTTCTTTAGGTAAATGTGGCTTTACCTTCGACACGTTACTACTCTTTATTCAAGTTTATTTCTACGTTGGCTATATTTAAGAGATATGTTTCGTGTGAAAGCTCCTGCTGTTTTCTTTTCATGGCTTTACGTTTTTATCTTCTTTCTTTTCTTCAGAGTCGTTCCTTATATCAGTCTATCTTTACCTCTGATTCATTACTGCTCTTAATTCAAGTTTATTGTTAAGTTGCTTACATGGGGAAGGTATGTTTCTTCTATGAACTCACGTTGTTTTCCCTTCATGTGTGGTTTTCAGTTTCCGTCGTTTCTTCAGAGTCGCTCTTCATGTCTGATGATATCATAGACTGATGTGAGGAACGACTCTGAAGATACCAGAGAAGATAAAAATGTAAAGCCATGAAAAGAAAACAGCAGGAGCTTACATAAGAAACATACCTCTTAAATATAGGCAATGTAGAAATAAACTTGAATAAAGAGCTGTAATGTATCGAAAGTAAAGCTACATTTACCTAAAGAACGACTCTGAAGAGACGACAAAAGCTGAATTCATTCGTAAAGAGAAGAGAACGGGAGTTATTGAAGAAACACACCTCTTTAACATAAGCAACGTAGCAATAAGTTTGAAAAGGAGCAACATAAAGTTCCAGGCTGGTTAATCAATGCGCTTGGGACGCGCCCCCACGTTCACTTCAATTTAGAATCGTTTGAGGTTCGCGAACGTGTAACTGACCCATACAATAACTTGCGGGGGCCAGCCGATGTGTCAGGACAGTGTTTTTATTCTCCCAGACAAGTCTGGCACCAATTTATCGACCACGGAGGGATGAAAGGCTTGGTGAGTACTAGAGCGGATTCGAATCTCTGATCGATCGTGCACGATGCGGGACCTCTAACCGCTACAATACACCCGTCCTTAATTGCGAATAGTAAGCAGTAAAAGCCTACGCTGAGGCTGCTCTGCCCCAATGTGGCCTGCCGCGACGTGGCTGTGGAAACAAAATCTGCTGCCGTAGTGTGTTCTAGTGGCTTGTGTAGAAAATAGCGCGCCGGAACGCCTGAAGCCGTATCTTCCGGGTCGTTTTTTACTGCAATTAGGAAGAAATGGACGGGATCACCCCCCTCTCCATAATCTACGATTTCGTATACGAATACTCCACCTGAAATCCGTACCACCTCAGATTCGTGGGGTAATGCCTTTAAGTGACAGTCGACGATTGTTATTGAACGAAACACTAATCGATAGGCGATGACATGACATTTATAGGTGCGATGCACCGGACGCACAGCTCACGGTGATGATGTCGCAAAAAGAAGAAAAAGAAGCAGGAGACAAAGATTTTGTTCAGATTTCAGACTAGTATGTTGAAATAGTTGTAATTTGAATAAATTTTCAAAGGGGGTAGGGGGTGGGAAGAGTTGGGGGGAAGGGGGGTTGAGGGGCTGGAGGGAAGTTAGAGACTGGATTTTATGAGTTCACTGTGTTATTTCCAGCTGTTCTATTTCTGGAGAAGAGAGAGATTGAGTATAATGTATATTTTTTCCAACGCAGTTATTTTTGGTGCTGGTTGCTTGGTTGGTCATGTTGCTGGGGCTGCTGCTGTGGTAGTGCCACATAGCATCGAGATGCATGAGGGTAGGCACTCACCCAATGGGGGACCTAAATTGTCGGGTTTGGGACAATAATTCTATTCATACGAATCTTCTATATCTTCATATCTGTCCACTATCCCTACACTGGTTGCTGGGGCTGCTGTTGTAGTGTCACATGAACCTGTGAGGCTCGAGGATGTAAGCTTACCCAGTATGGAACCGTTGTAAAGGAAATGTTCGTCGTAGGACATTCTGTGACTTTACAAGCTCTTGCGTCCGCACACATTTTCTACTGTTTCCTACATTCCTGGAGGTGATGTTTAGCAATCCATTCCCCTTGCCATTGGAATGTCTTTCTGACATTTCTTGTTAACACCTTCATTGCTGTCACATTCGTCATCATGCTTTCACTGGCGTCGATTTCTATAGCCCAGCTCATATATCTAGTTTGAGTATGGAGCTCACTACGCAATTATAAAATTATGTTTTCTACATTCCTGCGGATGATACTCCGTAGCATTCACTCTCGTTGGTTGAATCAAGCAGAGCATCATAAGGGAATTATCTAGTGCAAGCATGTACTATACTTAAATTACATAGACACCCATTTTTCGCACAAATACTGTGCATAATTCCCAGTTATTCATGCTCCTTTTGATTCTGTGCCTTCTATAACCCTGCTTTTCATAACTACTTTCTATAACACTCTCCTCTCATTCTATTCGACTCATTAATTTCAATAACCCTCACTCTCTAATTTTATTCTTCCTATTTCCTTGCAACTGCGTAGTTGTCTGTGTCTCTTATTATATTTTCTTATTTCCTTGAAAGTGTGTACCTGTGTTCCTATAGCCAAGAAACCATCTAGCAGGATGGTATCTTGTCTCGCTCTCCGTAGGGCATGGCTTTGTCGATTCATGTTGGCGTACCTCTTTGAATCAAGCTACTCGACTGTCGACTTGGATGTTTTTGTCCAGGATCGTGTCATTTTATCCGAGTATAGAAGAATATTCGCCGTTTGACTAACAGAATTATGCCTATATGTATGTCTATAAATATATATATATAATCTATAATAATAATAATATAATCAATATGTAACAATATAAATATATATAATATAATCTATATGTAATAATATAAATATAATATATGTCTATAATAATATAATCCATGTGTATGTCCTATGTCTATAAATATGTAATTTTTTCCTTCTGAGCGTGCTCAAGAAGGTTTTCCATAGAAATTACCAGCTTTTTTAGCTTTAAAATGATGTTTATCGTCCACAAAAGTGTAGTACAAGTTCATCTTCTCTCGAATACCATATGGTACGGCTGTGCAATGCGTACTGGGCCGTGCTCTTTCCTTGCTTGCATCTGAGGTAAATGTTCCGGGTCCGGTGTCAACACGTAACGAAGAAGAAAGTTGCCAATAATCTGAAAATATCAATTTCGTACACGTAAGACAATAAGAAATAACTGTGGTAGTAAGGTTTCCCTTAAAAAAAGAAGAAAACTAGGAATCCGGATTGTGCACATATCAATGCGAATGAAAAGCTTTTTCAGCTATATCGATCACTGATGGTGAATTTTTGCATGTAGCGAAAATCCAGTACGACTTAATCTTATTGAGCACCAATGTGTATATAAACAGGAGAAGGGTGTGCATACGTGTAGTAGCAACAAAACGACATGAAACATCTTCGTGGTGCATAAGCGGCTGCGCTTGAAGCGGTGCGGTAGAGCGTAGCGGTAGTCATTTCATACTTTAAACTTTATTCCCGTACTGACCTGCGTTTGCAAATCATTTCTTTTAAAAAACTGTTATTGGCATTTAATTACAGCATACCACGAAGCTAACTTATTATAGTTTTCCCATGGAAAGCTTCTATACAGGGTCGTAGATTGCGGATAACCAGGCGGTTCTGCTCATCCCTGCATGGTTGCTGAGAGGAACAGCCCGTTTTTCACGACGATTTCCACGACTTGCAACCGTTGCGCACGCGCTGCATCAACGAGCAAGCTTTCGAGGATTAATAAGGTCTCCTCAGCAGCCTATTCAAATTAAACTTATGAATAGACTGCCAAGGGGAACGTAACTGGCTGCAGGTAGAGGAACGTTTTAACGCACTTCGTAGGAACTAAAGCGATTCCCAGGCCATTTCTTACGACGGTCACGGATAAATGAGCGCAACCACGTAGTTTTCCGCAATGTACGGCCCTGTATAGAGGCTTTCCATGAGAAATCCATAACACGTCAGATTAGTGGTATGCTGCATATTCAACAATTTTTCAAAGGAATATTTTTCTTCTAATCGCTTTTTTCTGGTCTAGAACCAAAACTGATGCTAATTTTAAGAAATGAGGTTACAACAAGGCCGAAATTGGCTGTGTATGACTTAAAACGGAAGTGAATACTTGCCAGATACAGTTCAGCTTGTGCTAACGACTCTCCAGGACAAGCTCTCTTCCCAAGTGAGAAGGGTATTACCATTTGTTCGAGTCGTTCATCAGTGAAATAACGATCTGGATTGAACTGAAATCCTTATTGATCCGGCTGGAAGTTGTGGAACTTTGCAAAGAAAAAAGAAAACTTACTTCATGCTTATCCTTGAAATATTTCTCATCGTTCATGATTAGCGAGATTTGAGCACCTACAGGAGTTCCTTGGGCGATGCAGTACGGTCCTACAACGGTATCTTCGGCTGTATCTCTCCACATAGTGTTCATCGGGAATATCGATGCACAACGGTGAATTTCCTTGAATGTGCTGATAAAACAGGGATTGTTCCGTCCAGAAATTCATAGCTCACATTCAAAACTGCATTATAAAAAGGTGTTTTTGGACGATCTGCAGTAGAAAGGGGTCGCTGGCCTTCTGTTACCGACAGAAGCTCTTCTTCAACACGGGATTTGAACTAAAATATAGATGAAATCAGGATCAGTCAAGTTTATTTCCTTGAAATTAACGTTGATTAACGAAACAACAACAAAGCAAAAAAGCATTGAGAAAAAGAACAGTGTAAATATTTGTGGTCCCACCTCGATCCCAACCGCTCGCTCCTCGGCGCCGCTCCGAACGCAGTCACATACGCGACTTCGCCCAGCTTTATGTTAGTTTATATTATTTTATATATATCATGCTATATCATAATTTATTAAAATTAAACAAGATGTGATTTTATTTATATGAAATGCCTTTGTAACACTGCCATTAATTCCTAAATGAAAGAAGAAGTTTTTTTTCCCCTCTAGCTGTCTGTTTTTTTTCTAAGGCTAATATCGTACGCTTCTATAGAGATAAATTTTATCGAAAAATATTTACAGCAATGGATAATCTAACAAGCTACATACGTAAAATACCTCTTAAATTCGAGAGAACACTCTGTACCTGTGGATGTAAAAGTAGGTAGGAAAACGCCCAATTTAATGTGACCATTGTGGTTTCCTGACCTGCAGCCCATAAATCCAACAAAGTCATAAGAAGCCATTGTTCACTATAAAATATGTTAAAGATTGGCTTTTCTAAGAGGGAAAAATGTTTTTGATTCACTTCCGAACTGTGAGTCTTCAACTCACTCAAAACTTGTGGGAGTGTCGCTATTTTCGTGCTGCTTAATTTGAATAAGAAATGAGTCCACAAAATCTGCTCCCTCCCCTTGGATGACGTGATCTCCATTGGCAATATCTCGTTTTCTAAAATTTGAACTTGTTTACACATATATAGATGGGAGATGAGGCTTTCGCGTATCAGTTTGTGGTCAATAGATCGATAAAACAAAAATAAATAAATAAAAATAAAGTACAAAAATTAATTCTAGGCAGATTTCTCTGTGTTGAAAAAAATATTCCAAAAAAATGTAGAAAGAAAAGTATCAGCAGGGAATTATTGAGGGAGTTCTGTTTCTGTCCGTAGAAAAGTAACTAATTTCTTCCATCGAATCACCTAAAAAAATCACAAATTTATCGCATTATCCTTCAAAAAAAAAACAAATTTTTCCGAAGGTGGAGTACCCTCTCTTTGCAGAATCCAAAAATCTAAGTATTTTTGATCTATGATTCTTTTCTAGCCATTGTTTTCTATGATAATTTTTTCTCAAACTACAAGTTTTACTGGTGTGACATATTAGAAAGTCAGAAATAACGATAATTACATTTTTAAGTTAATTTTTTTAACCTACAATTTATTTTATTTATATTTTTTTTTAGTTTTTAAGTTGCAGAGAAAACGTTATGACGATTTGTGTGAAAACTACAAAAAGGAGTCATTTCTCTTGAAAATTTTTTTTTTCATCTATGTCCCACTGTCCCACTTTTGAAGTTTGCGTTTTATTGACGCGATGTCTACTCATGGAGAATTTCTCATTCATACAGTACTGAGATTTCCAAATTGTGTCATGTCTGGAAGTTTCTGTGTGTTAAATGCTACATTCTTTTTTTAATTCTGAACTATTCAACGTAGAAAAAAAAAACTAGTGATGGTGCAACGACCGGATTCGAAGTACTCACCTCTGCTCTACTTGAGTACGAATAAAATCGAGTACATCATCGAATGGTTTTATAAGAAACTTCGTCCTTTGCCTTATTAGAGGAAAATTAACATTCCATTCATCAATAAGTATGTCGAGTAAGTTGAACTTGTCCGCCAGATCGTCCATTTTTTTCTTTAGCGCAAAGAATTTCTCTTCATCATTCTAAAATCCCAACTTTTAGTAGCCGATCCTCTGTTTTTGTTTTGGTTTTTTTCAGTGTTTAGTGTTTTTTCAGCCCTAGATGACACTTTTATATTTAGCTTTTCGAATATTACTTTAAAAATTCTCATTAATGCTTTTTAACACAGATTTCTTGTTGTGGACTGAAGCTTTAACGTTAGGAAAAGAAACCTTCGAATGAGCAAGGGAACGAGATTTCCAAGTTTAGCATGGCGACAAGGACCATCCAGGAAAAATCAGGATTTCAAAAGCGTCCCACACTAAGTTGGACGTAAAAATTGTACTGTGGACCGTGACTAAACGAGCACCGTAACAAAATATTAAAAAATAATAAAACAATGATAAAATAGAAATAATAAATAAATAATAGTAGCGTTATCGTCAGTAAAAAGTTCTGTTCGGACCTGTGGATGTCGTAAATTTCCCTCTCAGAACAGCTTTGACTTTCCATGCTCTGGGGAAGGTGCCAAAACGTTGGCCAAAGTTAAATACCGTTAACAAATTTGGTTCTGTGCTCCACTTGAAGCAAAAAAAAGGAAATCGCTACGCCAAGATTTAAATTTTGCAATTTTGAAAGATTATTTTTACATTCACAGTCAGAATCCATATATAACGGCTGAGCCGACTTTCCATCACAAAATCCTTACCTTTTCAAAGCGATCTGTAAAAAGCATCCGATTTATAATGTTGGCCACTAGAAGATCAAACATCTTTGCCGGATTAATAGACGTTTCTCTTGTATCCAGCCGCTTTTCCAATTCTTCGCAACTAAAAGAGAAGGCTTGTAAGGGAAGTGATCAAACTCCTATGGTCTGTTTTCTGTGAACAAAATTCCCATAAAATGTGACCTTAGGGAACGATAAGTGGCGGATGAGTTACGGCTGTTTACCGTAAAGATTTGGATCCTCACAATGGAGGATCATAGTCATAATCATTAGCCATAATTAGTCATAATCCTAAGGTAATAGAATCTTGTGCTTTTTTTGCAGCAACAGGTACGTTAATTATAGTTAACTATTGTTTACAAGATATAATAAGCCCTGCAATTTTATACTGTATGTAGGATGTATGTAGGAGTCCAACGCAGGAGAGCCTTGCATGGATTGTAGAAAAAATATTTTACAAGTTTTCAGAGCTCTGCTTGTTTGACTGCGGTTCGGTGTCAGTGAAGTTTTTTTTTTTATGGAAGCGTGTTGGACTCTAAAATCACTTGTGACGCAGGTCATTGTGTGAAGTCAGTATTTCTATCTTAAGAGGATGACTTGTCACATTGAAATCCGGGACCAACTTATCAACTCCGAAAGGATGAGAAGCTTGGATGGCAGCAAGAGGGTTTCGATCCATCGATCGATCGATCGTGCAGTCTCAGTCATATCTCTTGCTGACTGCGCTACACCCGCCCCTCTTAAAAGAGGTGGTACGGATTTCCGGGGAAGTATTCGTATACGGGGTCGTAGATTATGGATTATGGAAGGGTGATTCCGTCCATTTCTTCCTAATTGCCGAAAAAACGGCCCGGAAGACGCGGCGCCGCATAAGCCTGGCGCGCTTCAGTCGAACTCCTTGTAGAAAATAGTGCGGCAGAACGCCCAAAGCCGTATCTTCCGGGCCGTTTTTTATTTTTATTATTATTATTATCTTTTATGCTTTTTGTTGTGCCATCATCCATTACTGCAAAATTGATGTTGCAAGTTTCATATACATGGAGTCATTACTCATTATTCCACAACAAGTTCATTAGAAGAAAGGGAGATCAACTAAATTTGTCCTACGGTTGCAATTATTGCAATGATTGTAATTATTCACTCAGTTGCACTACTGCAATTAAGCAACACATTTACTATACTCACGCAATCTCAAATTCGTACATGATCCTCTCTTCCATTAAATTTCTTCCCAAACCAAAATTACGGAGTGTATGTAAAGCAAAACGACGTTGTTCCAACCATAGCGGACCATTTGAGGCAATTATCCCACGATCACCTGTAGTCATTCAATTTATCATTCAGTTCCAATCTACCAGACTTCGGTTGTTTTCGCGTTTGATTGTTGCTAAATAGTGATAAATAAACAAATTCTGCTACGCAAGTTTATAACGAACATTTTCGTTGTAGTGACCTGGAAAGAAACGTCAGAAATGCTCACTATGTACTAATGGACCAGAATGATAGCCAATTTTTCATCCTAAACAATTTTGAATTGAATTATCTCTCTGAAGATTGAGGTCATCGTCGATCGTTGATGACACGATGGCTGGATCGTTTTAACAAGAGAAAATAAATTAAAAAATTAATTAAATAATGAGAAAATAAACGAATATCAAAGAAATATGCGTAACTGAAACCGAATTTTCCTTCACTTCTCTTTTTCTTCACTACAACATCGTTAACATGATGATTTTATCGTTCTTTTACAAAAGAAAATAAATTTAAAAAAAAAATGATTTAATAGTGGGAAAATAAACGAATATGATAAGAATATGCGTAATTTGAATCATATTTTCCTTCTTTTTCTTCTTTATTTATTTATTTCTGTTTTTTTTTTCTTTCCAGGACATACGTTACATCACATTTGTAAATGTCTTCCCAGGAATTCTCTTGAGGATCTTGCAGTCATTTGAATTGACCAAGAGCTTAGAAAACAACGAAAAACAACCAAAAAACAAACAAACCTCTATGTAATCGGAATAAATAAGGTACATTTCTGTTAGTGAACGCTGCGCCTTTCTTTACCATTGCCTCCACAGCAGTCGCGTAATCGCAAATGTTTACTGTTGGCATTGGGCCAAACCAAAGGGTGAGAACACTGCCGTATTCCTGAACGAGCTGACGTTCGAGTAACTCGGGATCCTCTAACATTAATTACATGATATTATTTTTACTTTATTTTTTCATTTTTTACTCTAACTTTTTTTTATTATTCTAATCATTTTTTGAATAAAAAATGTGAAATGTTCCCAAAAACCTTCGTAAATTCTGTGACTGTGTCGACAAAATTCCTTTTCCTAATGAGCATCGAATATCCAATCTGATGAAGATTACCGATAAGTGGTAAAGGAAATGGACCTAAAAGCATCAATAAAATAAGTACAATGATTTGAAAGAAGTAAAAAAAAAATCTACTTAAACAAATAAAAATATCAGAATTAAAATCTACTTGCTTCTCCCTTAAGTTTACAGCCTTATAAAATTCCTAAATTGAAAAAATCTCACCTGGTGGTAACTTTCTCCTTTGTAGCCATGTTTTTGCAAAAAGAAAACTGATGACGCCAAGAAAAATTGTAAACACAAGCATCCTAATACATAGAATTCTGTAAAATTTTGAGCATTGAGAAAAAATAAGCAAACAGAAACATTGAGAGCGTCGTGGACGCATGTCGCACTTCTTTTGTCACTATCATCCTCGAGTGGAACGAGGATTAGGATTAAACTATCGATTATAAAATTTACACTTATAAAATATGCTTATAGAGCTATTTACTGGTTACTTATGAATGATTTGCTTCTAGTTTTTTGGGTACCTATTAGTATGATAAATCCATGTAGATAGCAAAATTCCTATTAGAAGAACAAATGCAAAGCGATTCGTGAGTATATCAACAGCTCGATCGGAATGACTTTTTTAGCCGATTACCCTTGCCAAATATTGAGACTGGATGGGGTCAAGAGGTTCGGCTGTGACTGCTGGGTCCATGGTTCGGAGCCAGCCTAGTGCCAACCAAGATTTTCATCCTTCTGGGATCGATAAATTAGTACCGGACAACTCTGGGTGAATAAAGACACTGACTTGATACATCGGCTTCGGTACCCGGAAGTCATTGTATAGGCACTTAACATATAGGTCCCGTTATAAACCTTAGCTATTCCGAATTTCAGCCAAAGTGCATTGGCGCATTCCAACCGGATTGATACACTTGAGGATTTACCCCTTATGCTTTACTCTGCAAACTTTCTAGTCCTTGAGTATTAGAAACGAAAGTTTGGGTTTCCATAAAATTTTGGGTTTTTTCCCGGTTTTGGGTTTGAAACTAGAATAAAGGATACGGAGTCCAGAATGATGAGTTCGAAAAGAGATTATGTAGGTATGATTTAAAAGAGCAGAGCACTTATTTTTCAGGAAAATCAGATTCTATTCAAGACTTTATCCCTTAATCATGCTAAATAGAAAATGATCCACGCGTAAATAGGATATGGACTGTTCAGCTATATACTTAGACAATTTTTTTCTACATTACGGTCTCCTTTTCGAAAACTTTTCATATTTAATCTTGAGATGAAATTGCAGGAGTTGTATTGGCTATTTTTCACGGTTGTCTTTTCGTTGGAATTGAATGAAGTTGAAAAAATTATAACCATAAAATAAATAAATTTACGAGAAGTTTCTATAAGGGATTATAAAGAATTACAAGAAATAACAACCTAAATTATAAGAGATAATAATCTTTGGTGGTTTGCATTTGATTATTCCTAGCAACATGAACATTACACTCACGTCACACACACGCACTTGATTTATTGTCTGAGCTGACGAGGAAATCAGGGAAGTTGCTCAGAAAGTGCGATTTGTTAGTTCGAACCACACAATGCTTCTTTTTTCGAGAAGAATCTTTCAAAAAACAATTAATTTGATGAATATGATTGCATATTGCTTCAGATCACCCAAGGTGGAGAAAAAGGCGAAAAAAACGAAATAACACATATGGCTCTAATAAAATGGTTGACCAAAAATAAATAAAATAACGAGCAAATAAATAGTAATAAAATAATAGTAGTAGTAATAATAGTAATAGTAATAATAGTAATATAATAATAGTAACAGTAATAAGAAGAGTAATAAAAAATTAAAAATAGTTAAATAAATTATTAATTAATTAATAGCATTGCTAGAAGAATTAAATCATCACTAATAAATGAATTGGGTCCTCGTCAACGTATAATGCTTGCGGCAGACAACAACATGAAATTAAAAAATTTTCAATGACAGGACGTCTCTTCTAGCAGAATTTTCCAGAATTGAAAAATTAAAATGATTTGGTTCTTAAGGAGCATTCACATTCATACTTTACAAAATATTGTGTAGGCAGAGAAAACAGAAATGTGGTCCTAATAAATGTGGATTTATAGCAGTGATCGATTTTGCCTGTGGAGTTTTTTTTTTTTTAGTGAATTTTTCCAGAAAAAAAACTTGAATAAAGGAGCGTTGCAAAATGAATTGAAAAATTAAATTCTAAAAGTGATCACACTATATTTAATAATTAGCATTCTTAATAATAATAATAATAATAATAATAATAATAATAATAATAATAATAATAATATAACAAGCATTCCTTCTCACTATTAGAAAAAAACAAAAGCTCAGCCTTCTAATTTTATGGTGCAAGAACAAGATGTAAAGAAAGAGATCCATGTCCTTCCGAGTACTGTAATTAATAATTAGAGGATTGAATTAAAAAATTATAAAAAAAAGTTTGAAATTAGAACAAGCATCATTAAAAGAACAAGCATCATTAAAACATATTAAAAATTAAAAAGACAATTAAAATTCACAATTAAAAAGACTGGAAAAAGATCACAAATTGAGCGGAGCAAATAAGTTTGTGGATTCAGTTATTTTTTCGCTGTTGTAGTTCTGGTGCAGAGATCCGAGCAACCACTAATCTACAACACGTTATCCATAGATGTTCTTATTTTAAAATAGTAAAACAAATTTATCAAAGAGAGTTACTTCGAAGACATTTCATCTTAATTTTGAGTACACCGAAGTTTCTGTTGTAGCAGGCGGCTCCACCGACAGTATCTGTACCGAAAACCTCGATAAAAAAATTTTTTTCTTAGTAAAAATTCCTTAGGTTATTTTTGAACTGATGTAGTGAGAGTGGCAGGAAGCAAATATAGTCGTTAAGAGACAACAGCGACCGGTTTTTCATGACCACGTTTACAGTTACAGCAAAAACACGTACACAATACGTAGAATCACCATTTTCTCGCTCTCAGAGAGATTATTGGAGGTCAAAGAGCCTCTATTAAAAAGAGAAAAGCGTACGTGATAAGACTAGTTCTTGTCTGGAAGGAACAAAAAAACGAAAGCCATACGAAAACTAAGTGTCTTTTCAATGTTCCTTCTTGGAAAGAATATATTTTTTCTGGATGGAAATCCTTTTGGAAAGGATTTCGAAAGTGAAACGCAAAGTTCTCACTAGAACGAAATGGAGCGGAGCCACGCTCGTTTCCGTTAGCTAAAATCAAAACTCTTTAAGTTTTTTTTCTTGTGGTTCCCCTACCACATCAATTCGCTGAGTTCCTGTATTTGGTGATGTCCTTGAAGTTAATAGAAACATAAAAATATTTTTTTAATTCAATCCTTTTTAATCCTAATTTTTTTTGTGAACTGCTCATAGGACCTTTTAAAGTTACAGTTACCTTCAGCTATCTCCTCGAACAGTTTGAAGCACTTCTTAGAGAAATTCTGACGAGGATGGGGTTCAGAATACATACTGATTTACTGCAGCATTTCAGAGAAGATGTTGAGAGGGAGAACTTTGGAACCAACCACTCCCTTGATGAATTTCATTCCAATTTTGAAGTTTTTCAAAAGTGTAAAAATGTTTTTGACATAAATCCATTCTATTTCGGATCGTTTCGTGTAATAATAGAACGTGAATTGATTCTGTGTCACTCATGAGTGCCACTTGTTCCAAAAACTTTCACAAAATATCCTAGAAAAAAGTTTAATGGTCTCTCCAACATCTATGTTTGACCCTTAATCTGTTAGGCACAAAATTAACAAACAGATTTGACAAATATTCCAGGAATATTGCTGATTTTTTGATATCCGATGCGTTAAGGCCGTTAAGATGACGTTAAGAACGTTCCTATGTTAATTCTTTATGTCATAACACCTTATCCTGATCACAAGCACTGTAGGTGGCTCGATTGATTAACTTGAGGCTCAGTAATCGAGTACATTTCTCTTTCTTCCATAAAATTTCTCACATTTTTTTTCATAAAATGTAGTTATGATGGAAAAACAAAGTCAAATCCCGTGGATAACATTTACAAAACAAGCGAATATTTTTTTCAACGAAAAGAAAAACAATAGCCGCATCCTAGGTGGACTGTAATATGCCTTGATGAAGTAAATCGTCCTTTTGCAAATATAATACTCAAACAAGAGTAAATTCCCAATATTAGGAACTCTTTAGGATTCCAACAATCAACATTTCCAACGAGAACACGGATGAATTCATCTCCTTTTGAAATTGATATGGAATGGCTGCGCAATACGAACCGTGCCGAGTTCTTTCTTTGCTCGCATACTGGGTGGATGTTCCGGATCTGGTGTTACCTCATAACGAAGGAGGAAGTTGCCAATAATCTGTAAACATTACTGGTATATGAAAAGAATAATTAGTAGCGATTAGATTTTTCGGAAGACTAAAGACAGCGCACAAAACTGACGTAATTGGTAAATCTGCTAGAAAATTTCAGAGTTTGGGATGTAGATTGCGAGTCTAGCGCGGTCACGCTGATTTCCTTCTAATCATCCTGAAAAATGGTGTGGGAATGGTGTTTGCTCTTAAGAGGTACTTGAGAACACGCTCCCTTGTACATGCTTCTGTTCCTTCAGCAGCTTGGTTCATTGGTTTTACTTGGCCAGTCTGGTGAAGAGACCTGATTGATTTCCGACCGCGTGCTCATAGCTGCGGCGCGTGCGCAAAGGTGGCGCGTTCCAACGTCCTCATAGAGACAAATACAGTTCTCCTGGCTTTTTTCTGAGAGGGTTGGAGGAAATTCAGTGGGGCAACGCTCATACGCGTAATTTACACCCCGATCCCCATATTTCCCCAAAAACCCCAACGCCGTCAAATTCGTGATATGCAGCCAAAGAACAAATTGTGCAGCAAATTATACGATAAAAAGTAGTGAAGATCATATCTCACTAGATATAGTTCAGCTTGTGCCAGTGATTCTCCAGGACAAGCTCTTTTCCCAAGTCCAAATGGCACCACCATCTGCTCGATTCGACTTCCATTGAAATAACGATCCGGATTAAACTGAAATTTTTTTTAATCGATTTTTAATTTTTGATAGCATCGTCGCATATATGAATGGAACAAAATTGAATCACTTTGTACTTGTCTTTGAAATAATCCTCATCGGTCATTATGGATGAAATTTGAGCAGTTATTGGTGTTCCTTTGGGAATCACGTACGATCCAACAACGGTGTCCTCAGCTGTATCTCTCCATATATTCAGTGGGATTATCAATGCACAACGATGGACCTCCTTAATAAGAAGAAAAGAATTTTAAATTTTTTTTACTATTAATTATTCCTCATTAATAAAGATATTTTAAAGAAATTTTCAAGAAAAAACAAAGAATATTAAATTTTTTTACTACTGATTATTACTCATTGTAAGAGGATATATTCAAGAAATTTTCAAAAAAAAAATTTTTTTACTATTAATTATTACTCATTAATAAAGATATTTTAAAGAAATTTTCAAGAAAAAACAAAGAATTTCAAATGTTTTTACTATTGATTATTACTCATTGTTAGAGATATTTCAAAGAAATTTTCCAGGAAAGAA
The DNA here is from genome assembly GCF_031761385.1 of Necator americanus. Taxonomy (NCBI): domain Eukaryota; kingdom Metazoa; phylum Nematoda; class Chromadorea; order Rhabditida; family Ancylostomatidae; genus Necator; species Necator americanus. Next base: position 35,972,241 of record NC_087371.1, on the reverse strand, counting down.
GAAAGAATTTTAAATTTTTTACTATTTATTATTACTCATTATTAAAAGATACTTTCAAGAAATTTTCAAAAAAAAAAAGAAATTCTTTTAATTTGAAGCTTTCTTTTCTTTTAATTTCAAACTTTCTTCCAACTATTTATTACTGTTCATTATTTAGGATGTCTTTAACAAATAAAAAAAAAAATCAAACTCACGTTTAACACAGCATTGAAATAAGGTGTGTTAGGGCGATCTGTTATGGATAGAGGTCGCTGGCCTTTCGTCACCGACAGTAACTCCTCTTCGAGTCGAGATTTGAACTAAAGCAACAGCAAGGGAATTTACTTCAAAATTAAAATAAGTCTATTAATGATAATATTAGGAAGGAAAAAATAGGGAATAAAACTATAAAGCATTTAAAAATATAAATATACACAAATATAAACGTAAAACTTTTAAGAAAAATAATAAAATAAAGAAAAATACAACAGAGCGTATAGTGGAACCCTATGAAGCATATTGCAAAAAGTAATTTAAAACACTCTCATAGTTGCTGAATTGAGATTTGTAGGAGATTCAGGGTTTTAGAAAATTATTTAAACATCATATAAAGCAAAAATTCAACTACAAAGTCAACAATTAGTACCTGCGGATGCAAAAGTAAATAGGAGAACGCCCAATCCAATGTGACCATTGTGGTTTCCTGTCCGGCAGACCATAGATCCAACAAGGACATAAGAAGCCAGTCTTCACTGTAAAATATAAATTAGTTTTGGTGTCGTCTCTTTCACAAGGGTCTGATTTTCTTACAAAATTCTAATTCGACGTAACTTACTCGAAACTTGAGGGAACGTTACTGTTTTCATGTTTCTCAATTTCAATAAGAAATGCGTCCACAAAATCAGCACCTTCTCCTTCGATCACGTGAGCTCCACTAGCGATATCCTGTTTCCTGTAATTTTAATTTCATTTAAAGTCATATATATAAAGTATATGTATATAAAATAATACGTATATTATTATAGATAGATACTAAATATATTATTATTTATTACAACTAATAATTATTATTATATAAAATAATTGATATAATGCATAGATGTAGGGGGAAACTTCGAAATTTTTCAAGATTTAGATATTTCTCAATATCTGATTTTTATAAAATCCCTTCGCCTAAAAGAAAACGGAAAACCGGCAGAAAATACAGACATCTCAACTACATATTGGTATAAAACTGTTGAAATAACAATTTCTACTAAAAAAAAAAAAACTATTTTAGGCAAAGCTATACGACGATAACAACTGATTGAAAACAATACATACGTTCACATGTAAAATTATTGGAATTTAAATTTTTTCAATAAATGAGAGAGTACTGATCGATATGCTCAATAAATCACAAATTTACAGAATTGTTACCAGATGAGAGGTGGATTAAAAGAATAAAATATAAAAAAATATATATCGCAAAAAAATAAAGTAAACTATTTATTGCTGGAACATTAATAACACAACGTATTGAGAGAGAGAAACTGTGCTGAGAAATAGTACATTGAAGCATCCACGATTATTTCTCCTTAGCTGCTCTTATTTGAAAATTCTCATAATAAACAGTTAGGAAATATTAGTTCGCTCACCTTTGCTTTAATTGTCCTCGCATAAAATCCAATATTTCATCGAATGGACTCAGAAGATATTTCATTCTTTGCTTCACCAATGGTAAGTTAACACTCCATTCATTGATCAGCATGTCAAATACGCTAAAGTCTTCCGTCATCTTGTCCAATCTTTTCTTCAGCGCAAAAAAATCCTCTTCATCTTTCTAGAAAAAGAAACTTGAAGGCACGAATTCTATGAAGAACGTTTCTTCATAATCACAGGAATCAATCCTTGACCATCTACCAAGGCTAAATTGTTGAGAGCTCGATTTTCATTTCATTTGTTATTTCTAATTTGCCATGTAGATTTCGCAAAAATTATTCGGGTGCGACTAAATTCGTTAGTTTTATTTGAACAGGCCACTGGGAAAACCCTGTTGATTATCGTCCGCCAGCAGAGGCAGCGCGTCATAAGCTGCCTCGTAGGAGAATTCGCACAGGAAGGTTGTTTCCCACGCCGTTAATCGGGACGATTAGGAGAGATTGAGTGTGGTCACGCTACATTCTTAATTCACATGTCTAACAATATCTTTTCCTGGCGTGATCTCAACATTGTCATTTTGTGGTGAGATTCCTCTAAAGAAAAAATTCTATTGGAAGTTTTTAATTGATTTTCTTGAGCTTGTAGCCAAGATTGGTGTTAATCTTTTTCACTAAACAACAGCTAAAAAGAATGTATCGAAGAAAATCAATTAAAAACTACATTTCAACATGCCAAGATTCAAAGACAGTCGAACATGGGCAGAGCAGTGGAAGTGTTTTTGGAGACTAACTCAACACAAAGATTCAAATCTGGATTATTTAGTTCTTTTAGCGTAAAAGGAGCATCATCTACATGTACAAGATGTTTAAAAGCCAAGAAAAAAGTTGGGGTTTAAAAAAAGTTTCTGAAAAAAAAGCTTTAAAACTTGAGCCAAATCATAGATTGTATGCATAAAGTTTTGATTTTTGAGTTAAATACAGGTCATGTAAAGATCCCTATAATCAGCAAAACAGTTCTGAGAGTCAAACACCAACCTTCTCGAAACGATCTGTGAAAAGCATCCGATTTATGATATTGCCCACAAGTAGGTTGAACATATTATGTGGATCAATAGAGGATTCACCCGCATTCAATCGTTTCTCCAACTCTTCACAACTAAAACATCACGCATAGATCATTCGAGATTTATTCTAACGGAGCGAGAACGTGCTAATCGTACTCACGCAATCTCAAATTCGTACATAATCCTCTCTTCGATAATATTTCTGCCCAAACCAAAATTACGGAGAGTATGTAAGGCGAAACGACGTTGTTCCAACCATAGCGGACCATTTGAAGCAATAATCCCACGATCACCTGCGAGTTCAATTCTATTACTTTTTTTAAATTTTCATTTCACTTCTATTTTTCACTAGGTTCTAGGTTCCAGAATAGGTCCAGAAAAAATTGAGTGAGGTAGTCTTTTTTCCCAAAGGTACGAGCGAAGGATGAAAATAGGAGTTCGTTTCTTATTTTTATGAGAACGCCGCCAAGCATCCACAGGTAGAAATAAATATAAAATACTATAATACAAAAATTTGAAAAAATTAACATGTATTATATATAGTAATATGAAATTACCCTCCAAGCATCCACAGGTAGAAAAATGTAATAATAATGTGATATAAAATTGCAATTCCAATAGAATATAATGATAGAAATAAAATAAAAATAAAAAATATAATAATGTAATATAAAATTCAATTCTAGTGGAATATAATAACAAAAATAAAAGAGTAAAAAATATAATAATAATGTAATATAAAATTCAATTCTAAAGGCATATAATAATAAAAAATAAAGTAAAAATAAAAATATAATAATAACGTAGTATAAAATTGCAATTCTAATAAAATATAATAATAAAAATTAAAAGAACAAAAAATATAATAATAATGTAATATAAAATTGCAATTCTAATAAAATATACTAATAAAAATAGAAAATATAGTAATAACGTAATATAAAACTGCACTTCTTCAAGTGTAATGTTAGCGTCTAGCAGAGGCTGGGGTACTGTAAATATGCATATAACAACAACCGAACCTCTTGTGAGCCGAAATAGATACGGAATATTTCTATTAGAGAACATCGATCCTTTTTTTACCATCGCATCCACAGCAGTCGCATAATCACAAATATTCACGGTTGCTATTGGGCCAAACCAAAATGTATGAACATTACCATAGTCCTGAACAATTGAATGGTCATCAAATCTAATGCACATTAAAATTTTCTCCTATGGACCTTTGTCACTTTGCTCATTGCCTCAATAAAACTCTTTTTCCCAACGAACATTGTGTAGCCAAGTTGGTGAAGATTCCCGACGAACGGTAGTGGCAGTGGACCTATAACTGCACTCTTTAACAGGAGAAGGAAAAACGAGTAGAGTCGACGCCGAGTATGTTCAACCAGCGCAAGCGTTTTGTCGCAGCGTCAACTTTTTTTCCGGTTATTACTCACTTAAACCTCATTCTGCTCTCCTGAATGGTAGGCGCACCACCGGTAACTCAGTTTAACACATTTTAAGCCGCTCTACTCGTCTCCTAAGAGAAAAGAATTCAAGGAAATTCCAAAAAAAAACTCACCCGGTGGTAACTTTCTCCTTACTAACCACATCCTTGCAAGAAAAAAACTAATAATAGCAATACACAAAGCGAGTGCTATCATATTAAAACCTGAAAATTTTTTAAAATCACATGATCGTTTGAGAAAATAAGTAAACAAACAACAAAAAGTCACATCTATAAACTCAAACTTCCATCCATCATGGGATCACTAAAATTTCATTCGGAAACTGAAAGTCTTCTCTGTAAATTGGACTTATCCGGATCTCTAAGGGTGCTCGACACGAATTAATGCCGGTTTTTTTCCAAATTCGGAGGATAAATCCATGGTGCTAAGGCTAATTTTCCAAATATTATTTCTTCTATTGGCGATGAAAACTTTCCTCTGAGGAATGAATACTGTCGAATTTTTCAAAGTTCCCGGAAGAAAAAATCGATGAGTAAGTTTTCTTTTCGGGAGAAAGTCACTCAATACGCAGTCAAAATAGCAAGTCACTGAAGAACACTGGAGAAGAGCCAACAGAATTTACATACTTGGATTGAATCTTCCCTGGATTTAATTGAAATTTAGTTGAATTGAAGGAAAATCTCACTGCTTGTTATGGATAAGATGGGAAAGGTGAAGAGAGAAAAAAAGCACTGAAGAAAATAAAATACAAATAAATATAAATAAATATAAATGTAAATAAAATATAAAATAGAAGAAATTGCTATAGAAATAAAGGAACAGCAGCAGGGTTTCTGGATACGACAATAAGAGAATACGCATAATTCTATTTGTCACAAAAGTTTTTTTCCGAAAAATTTCTGAAAGATTCAAATCACAGTCATAGAAGGTATATACAATCAATCAACGAAGCTCTTTCTAGAACATTTCGAAAAATTTCTACTTTTGCTATTTGATTGTCATGGGAAAAACTGGCCACATACGATCATAGAGGCAATAGAAACTAGTTTTTAAGTAGACACTCATGGTAACAGAAAAACATGTACGCAATATAAACGATCGGTACCGTGAGATAATTTTAAATTTAAAGAGCTATGAAAAACCTAACAAGCATACACTGTACCTAGTAAACAGATAACAAGTGTTGAAGATAACGTTAGCGCGTGTCTCAGCACATACGATGCGTGGAGAAAAGGCACCAGCCGAACAATGACCCCGTCCCTCATCATTCCCCCTTGACACGGAAGTTTTGGGAACCTCGCAATCAGTGTGATGGGCCAGCGAAACCTTAGGCACACATGACGTCGTTTGTTGACTTCAAAAATAGGCTTGACTGAAAATGTAAACAACTATAATACGACACACGTTATCCAGACATCTACGTAATTTCATCACATAATTAAATGATGCGTATTAAAGATGTGTTTGTGCAAGAAGTCAAATTTCCCACACAACACACAAGGCACAAGAAATTTCGATGAGAGGATGCGAATTTCTGTTGACATCTGTTTATAGTCGGTGTCGAATATGTTCAACTGACTGAACGCGACGCGTCTCTTTCGCAATGTATCGCTGCGCTTACCTGAGCTGTTGCGTCGCCATAACATTCGGGGACCACCGTGTGATTAAATCGGTCCGTCGAGGCTGATTAGAACGCGACCCGCATATAAGGTCAAAACGACATGAATCACGAGTGTAGTTGCGGTGCATTTGCGTACGCGGCCGAAACGGCGCGGTGGAGGCACAAGTTGGAACCGAGTTTGGACCGTCGTAAACTGTAGCAATGGGTGGTGCTAGCAAGGGTTTCATCACACTCCTAGCCTCTACGCTCCACCGAAGCGCCTCGAGAGAAGCCGCGTACGCAATTGCGTATGTGTCGTTTTGACCCAACTATAGGACCTGTAGATCAAAACCGAAAAATCAAAATCCTCGAAGATTTTGATACAGAGCCAGCTCGTTGGCTACACAGCTATGCACACTTTCTTCCAATCCATTTTTAGACTCTTAGCGTTTATCCAGAGCGCCTCTAAAGTTCCGAAAGCTAAGATTTCAGGTTCGTACTACGTAGCAATCGTAGCAGTTAGGCAGATAGGAGTATTTCCATGAATTTTTCTCCGATGAGTTAAGAAAAAAGTAATGGCGGTCGCGTATTTCCTCCTATATAAATTTTTAATTTATAAATTTCTCTATTCTTCGTACGAACATAAAATGGTCACCATGTTTCGATAATGTGCTGTTATTCAGTGGTTTACTAGAGTAGATCACAGACCATGCAGTCCACTTCCTTGCCTGGGCATGATACGCAGTTTGGATTTGAGCAGATGTGAGCGTCGTCCACCACTCATTCCAAGGTAACCGCTTCCCGAGTCTTGGAGGAGGCACTTCCACTACCTTCACTACGTCCTCGAGACCACCCCCTACTAATCCGTACCCCGCGCCGCTCTACTCAAATCCTCGGATATGAAAGGTAAGCAGAAATTAATCTTTATTGATCCATTTACTTTGTTTTTTCAAATCTGTTTTATGAGTCATCCACTGTGGCATGTTCTCGTTGTGCAAAAAGGGCAAAAAGGTCTCGTTTATGCGGTACACTTATAACGGAACCGTTAGAATTTACGATCTGCCCCAAATAAAATGGTGCTATTGATTTGCACGATGCTCTTCTTCCATACGTACGGTAAAAAAAAACTGTTATGGTTGGTTTTTAACCAGTAAACGCCTTAGTAGAAGCTACCTGACCAACATATCTGGCCCGTAAATCCGAATGACCTAAGCTTTCCTGACCATATACAGTTAGAATTTGCGATCTGCTACGTTAGATTTGCCGAATCAATCCGTTTTTCAAGCTTTTGAACTGTTTTGATCGGTAGTAGGATGTCCAAGACAGATATTTTTCAGTACTGACATGAGTAAAAACTGGTGTAGAACTCATAGCGACCTCAATCGTTGTTAATTAAGCGCATACTGGTATCATTCTAATATCCACTAAGTCTTTTCAGTTATGTCCGCTGTTTCCAACGAAAATGTCAAATTTAATAATGTCAAACAAATTTCTTTCGTGGCGTTCACTCGTCGATGAGCAGAAAAAATCACATGTAAGAGCGGAAGCAAGAATGATACCTCTACCATTTTTTTTAAATCTTATTTTTCTATTCTTCTTTCCTCAACAAGTAACCCTTCATTCTTTTTACTTTAACCATTTTTACAACGATATAGGTCATTAATGCTTAACTCTGAGATAAAATAAAATTTTGAATATCTTCATTACATGTTGGAAGGTGTTGCTTCCGAAACATAAAATGTTCAATAGTTGGACATATGTAAGGTTAAATGAGAAATTGAATTTTTTTAATTGTCTTTATGTCTGCAGCACAAAAATATGTAATTTTTATTATTTAAGTAAGTATACTTTATCACAATGCCCTACTACACACATAAAAACTGGAATCCGACATGAAGGAAGAAATATTAAGAATTGGAGAGACGAGATGACAGAATGATATTGGCCCTTTAATTATTTTCCGTTATCACAACATGCAAAGATAGTATCAATTCGTTCCGCGAATATTAAATAATATACCAGTACTTTATTAGAATATGCAGTCATCTACAATTTTACATATAATTTATGAATATATTTAATATGTAATTGTTCTCCTATCACATTCCGAATTAAAGATCACACATCGGGTAAGTAGGCTGGTAAGTTTTTACTACGACCCATCAAATCCAAAATTAACAATTAAAAACTACTTAGAAGCAATGTATTCTGATGAAAATAATCACCACAAGGAGAAAGATCTTTAAAAAAAGGCACCATTACCTAAGAGAAAAAAAAAACAGGCAACTAAAAAATCACAAACGACGCATATAAACATAATTCCGTCACCTATCGTACACCTCCAGTTGTCAGAACTTCGGCGCAGAGAGAACAGACTCGCACTCTCTTCTCTTCGCCGAACTTTGCTATGGGCATAGTTACCTCAGAACATTTGGCACACACAAGACGGCCACAGTGTCTGAAGCAAACATCGCTGAAGATAGAAAGCCTTGATTAACCCGAAAAATGTGAGCAGAAATAGGATAGAATATCCCGGGAGAAAAAAAGAAGGGCCTTAGCTCACTCTACGTTCCAAAATTTGAAAAAAGTTTTTTTTTTTTTTAATATAATATATGTGCCACATATAGTACATGAAAGATAAAAAAATAAAAAGAAAGATTAAAGAAGAGCGAAAAAAGTGTTGAAAAAAAACCTGCAATGATGCTTCCTAACGGTAATGGAAAATCGAACGCCGCAATCACACATATCTCCATCTGACCAACGTGGCTCGCGCTCCAAAGAATCTAAGATGAAGTCTTCCATAACAAGTATATGAAAAACTGGTCAAAAAGTAACAACAACGCTGGAGACGAGGAAGATTTGACAGCCAGAAGATTATTTACAAGACTACTTCACCGAAAAAAGTAGCGAACAAAATTTTACACAATAACTAATTAAATTACATTGAAATAAAGATGCGAACCTAGCAGTCTGAATAAAAGTAGCCTTGTTGGTGTTTCGTATGTGAACATCGTGGCTCCATCAACATTTCGAGCCCCCATTGTTGCACCTCCACGTAAAAGACATCGGCAAACGTCACCATTTCCATTCATATATGCTAGGAGTAGAGCTAGAAAGGGTTCCTTTCAGTTGTTTAGCAAAGTACACCACTGTAACAATTCAATTTTTTTAAAATAATCAAATAAAAATCTTACCAGTGTTTCCATCTACGTCACGCAAATCAACATAATTGCCGAACTCTTTATCTGACAATCTGCCTGCTTCTCTTCTCAGCAGTAGATCACATATTTCAGCAGGTGTACTTCTTGGAGGCATTTTCTCACTCGTCAAAGTGGAGCATAAATGTAAAGCAGATTGTCCACTGAAAATGATGCCAAGCATAGGCGACAATGTTGGAAAAAATGAAGTGGACTCACTTTTTATTGGTAGCTAGACTATCAAGATTTGGATTGGCCACCAAAACCTTCACGCAGTCCACGCTACCACAGCGAACAGCCGCAAGGAGAGCTGGAATGAAAAATACACCAGTAACAGGAGAAGGATCATAAATGACTGGAAGTGTTCGAAAGTATTCTTCAAACGGAATTTCCTGACAGCTTCACCAAAGAAAGAACTGACAACCAGCACAATGCAAAAAAAGGGAAAAAGAATGAACGAAAAAAAGTGGAAGCGATAGTAACTCAAATTTAAGAGAAAAGTTTCAGTATGTCAGAGTAACTGCTGGCGAAATCTCTCTGAATTACAAGCATATTGACTAAGAGAGTAAAAAAAAGGGACCTATTCACAAACGGCCCAACTGAAACCCTTATTTTTCATCAAAGAAGCTCAAAAAAGAAGAGGAATGCAAATTTGGACCGTTTTTGAATGATTATGATTCTGCTATTTCATTACCTCATAGTCAGACACAAATGATCACCGATTTGTTAAGAACGGAGTAAATAATGTCCATTTCTCAGGTGATTAAAAGTGAATCAAAGATTAAAAAGATGCATAGAAAGACAACACCTTTCCAACTGAATAAAGTTAAAGTAGAAATAGTCACGCCTACCACTTTCGCGCCTTTCATCAACTATGTTCGGATCAGCTCCATTCTCTAGCAGAATTTCAGCATGAACATGTCGATTTGCGCGTACAGCAATATGCAGAGCTGTACTGCCATCAGCAGATGCGTCACTCACATTGCAACCGGCAAGAATCTGGAACCGCTATTTTTGCGAATGAGGCGCGCAGAAAAAGGAAGATTATTAGAAAAGACGTATTTAAACGAGTATATTCCAGCAGTAAATCATACCAAATTCCGTAAAATCAGCTCATTGTCGACATTCGCCGCGTAATGCAAGGCACTTCGTTTCGACCCATCCGTCGTTACACGTGTGGCGTCGGTTTGAATGCTGAGGAGAAAAAGCACGCTTTCAAGATCATTTGCCTTTACAGAAGTGTGTAGCAGATTCTCCCCTAAAATTGCTAATTTTGCCTCTATGAGGCGAATTCGACAGTGACAGCAATGCATGACAAATCAATGTTCAAATATTCGGAATGATTACATAAGAAATGAAGACGAAAATTTTGATAACAGTACTTTAAGGACTATAAGAACGATTGATTAATGAGTTACCGCTGCGGACGTCGTCCTAAATCCTTACGTGCTGCACTTACTTCCCTTCAGTACACTTCAATGCTGATAGAATGGAAATGCTTTGAAGCACCATGTAAAAAAACAATGGTATGTGTCCCCCCAAACTGTGTTTATGCCGCCCAATCCAAATCAGGTCTAACCCCTCGCAGAGCTTCAGCAGGGACAGCGTAAAATAAACAAATCTCCCATATGCTAGAAAATGCACGATTCTAGAAACAGGATGCCATTGAGTGCACAAAAAACCCACCGTTTCCATTTGTTTGCAGAGCAACATGAGGCTGTCTCTCGACAATTGCGGCAGCTAACTAAAATACTGATTTACCATCTAATCATTGTTACGAGCAACTTTTAGGAAATCTTACCAAATGCTCTTTCGTGACCACAGCCATAGAAAAAGGTGTTTGCCCCACTTTGTCACGTATGGATAAAAAGCTAACATCATCAGCTTTCAGAAGCTCTGACAAAGCGTCAGCATTCTTTTCTTGAACAGCTATGTGACAAGCAGTACGACCTTGTGCATCCTCAAAATTACATTAATCGCTTCAAGAAGCCATAATAGTGCAGAAGAGGGAATACTACCTGCCACAATAGATTAACTTTTGCTGTCACAAGAGCCGCAACAAGACCACTCATCTTTGATGAAACAGCTCTGTGTAATACGGATTCTTCTTTGTCGTCCCCAGGATCGCGTGAAACTCTGGTGGCGCCACCATTGCATCCACTGAATGAAATTTTACGCTGATGAATGACTGACTCTATCTCATACTGTCATGGAAGCCAGGCACCTTCGAGACAATTTTCGGAAATTTAATTGTCACTAAAAGTTCTGTGTGATTCTACCATACAATAGCACTTCAACTCAGGCAATCAAAAACAAACAAACAAACAACAGAATGAACTGGACTGCATTAATAACAAAAACAAACTTGTTCCTGAATTCAAATTTAAAAAACGCACTTCTGAACTAAGAAAACGGCAGCATTTTCATCAGCTGTGTCAATGAAATGGTGCAACATCGTTTGAATAAATGATCCGTCAGCTGTTGTAGACTCCAAGTCACATCCTAACGAGACTAATAGTGCAGCGCAGTCATAATGACCTGAATTTTTCAATGGAATGATGTTTTATTGCTGTGTTCGGGCACACAAATATACTGACCTTCACTTAAAGCCTGCTTTAACACAGTGTAACCAAATCCACCGTTCGTTCGTTCGTTGATGTTTACTCCCAGACCACATATTACACGCAACGTATTGATAAGCCCATAGCAGGCTGCCAGTTCGAAACTACTTCTTTGATGCGAGTCTCTAGAATGATCGACTTCCTAGAATTCAATAAAAAGTACCAAACAAGATCAAAACCTACTTTGCAAGGTGTTCTGCCCCTTGTTCGAGGAGAAACGTTGCTCCAGCGTCATCGGAGAGCAAAATTCGTTGGATTAGTAAGGTATTCCCAAGTTCATCCTTACTGTCAACTTGAGCTCCGGCTAAAATAAGAAATAGAATGAAGCAAGATATTGGTAGGGGTCAAAATCAGTTCGATACTAATCTAATCTAGTAGATTCCTACATTTCATAGCGAGAATAATGTTTCACTGTTCATTTACCTGAAACTATGATTTTTGCGCAATCCAATGCTTTCTCATCAAGGGCGTAGCTTAAAACTGCTGATGTTGACCAATCGACGTCTGAGAAAGGAAGAAGTGTTATTTCCCATAAACTTGAACGAAGATTGCGCAAGAAACTCACCCTTTGCCTTTTCAGCAAAAACTTTCAGCATTTGCGCACCCTTGGATACAGCAATATGCAGTACAGAATCTGTGCCGGCACGAGATGATCTCACCGATGCACCATGCGCCAGAAGTAGATTTACCATACTTACATTGTTTTGTCGGACAGCAATCTCTAAAGGAGTTGCGCCCTAAATGTTGGATTTCATATTAGACATAGATATCAGATCTATATTTCTTGACGTAGGTTAAATTATAAGCCTAAGATCCAGAATACTCATGTCTGCAGCGGTTAATATATTTTATATATATTTATATATCGACAACAAATTTACATGCTTTTCTGCTCGCCTACTACCTGAACTAGATTAGATAGTGGATGTGCGCATCTACTTGCGCGACTAAAAGTAATACGTGTTGAAATAAACGAAGGGCTCAGAAAAGAAGGGTTGAAACGAGATAAAGTGATTTGTTTGCAAAAATAAGTACCTAGTGAAATACCGTATATGTAAATACGAGTGTGTATGTTAAGACCATGCTATGTAATGGTATGGTTAACTCGCACACTAAAAAACCTGCCCAACATTTGCTGAAAAAAATCTCCTAACAACGAAGGAAATTCTAAGGGGGATTATTTCACATTCGTCCAGTGAATAAACGTCATAATCAGCAGAAACACTTCTTTATAAATAAATCAAAACCAAAGAATGAAGTTGTTGCAAACGTAGCCCAACTGCGTTTGAAGAAATGACTCACATTTTTATCCTCTACATCCACCGTTGCCTTGTTTTCAAGGAGGAATTTTGAGATTTCGAGACTGTCTCTTTTCACAGCAATGTGAAGTAGCGACTCTTCAAAAAAAATTCTATTCAAATTGATGAAAAACATGAATCATCCATAATCGTTAACCTTTAACAAAGTAATAACACACCTTTATCAATGCGGTGGTTAACAGCAGAAATCTCCCCATGTTTGACTATGTATCCACTCAATTCGAGGTTATTTCGGTCATAGAGGGCTACGGAAAGAGGTGACTTTCCTTCGCCATCTGCTTTCACCACATCAGCACCATTATTGATCAAGACCATTGATAGAGGATCGTTACCACAAGCAACACTCAATAGCAGTGCCGTTCTGAAGGAACAAGTGGGCAATTAACGACAAACTGGGAAGCAAGACCAAATTTCTCACCTTCCTTTAGCATCCGTAGCATCTATGCTCATAGATTTCAGTCGTGACTCAGCCCACTCCGACATAGAAACTTGATTTACTGTAGATGTAGCTATGAAATGGAGCAGCGTCGACCGCGTTTTCTCATGGATAAACGACAAATCAGCACCCGCTGACGCCAAGAACTCACAAGCGAATGGATCACCTAAGTAGCGAAATTCCGAGTTCAAATTTGTTTCAAGTGTAAAAAGAGGATTTTTTAAAATGATATATGTACTTCACATCTGAAGAAACAAATTCACACGAAAACACGTTTCTCAACGAGAAACAAACCTGCCTTTTTCTATCATTCGAACTAGGATGGACTTTCCAGACTCGTCGACGGCATTACAGTTAGCATTCTTGGCTAAAAGCTGATTTGCCATGTTTATATGACCAGTAGTTAACGCTAGTTCCAAAGGAGAGAGGCCAGTTTGATCAAGGACATTTACAAGGGTAAAAACCTGGAAAAACCAAAAAGCATGCATCGATGCTGAATAATCAATACAAATACATTTCTAGGAATATTAACAAAAACAAAGGAAAGAATTAGCAGGACCTTCGAATCATTTTCAATAAAATACAGCAGCAGCACATCCTCACGATTGAGCTGAACGATCGCATGAAGAACATAGTGAGAATTCCTGAATGAAGAGCAAAATATGATACGAACCGAGGGAAGGCGCTATAGAAATAACACAAAACAAGCCAAAAACGAAAGTGAACGGTTCACGTACTTCTTGAGAAGTCGGAAAAGGGATGGGGCGGATAGATGAGAAAATTGATGAGGCTTGAACTCATTCCAGTGAGCAGCCACGACAGCGCCACAGTAATCACGCAAGTCAGTCACATTTTCTATATCAGCGAAGTCATAGAGTGATATGCAGTTATTCACATCTACGCGACTTTTCAAGAGTTGTACACATCTAAAAGATAACTATTACTGCTTTCCAGCAAACAATTATCCATACTTCGCCGCGAAGTGAGCAGAGCGCTCACACAAGCGTTCAGTGATCTGCAATGATTTTCAAAATCTTTCTGCAGTTCGGAACGTTAGATGACGAGTAGTACAGATTTTTTTGCGGGGTGATTGAAAATCAGTAAGTTTAACTTTAATGACAGCGCAAATGCAACGAGACCACATGAACTTCGTTGCTTTGAAGCAAAGCACACACATTAAATACGGACGAAAATCAGCAGCAAATCAATAAATCAGGAAGTAGAAATAATTACCTTGCTTGCAAACCACTGAAATGATATCTAAATGCGATCCGGCACACTTCCTGCAGCAAATTATCAGAAAGTTTAGATTGTGGGAGTGTGTCCGTGTACATCCACCGATATACTACTTCGAAAGCTTCGATGCTTGAATCTGGAATAGAATAGTTGGAAGAGAAGAACAAAAGAAGTTCTGATGCAATCCATCCTGAAAATTCTCGGCAAGAGTGCAAAATTTTGAATTTTCGGTCGGTGAAAAATTAAGGCAATTGTTCCCATGAAAACAATGGGTAATCGATGACATTCAATGTTACGTGGTTAACAGATATTCAATATTATATCTCAGAGTTTGTACTTCAGACTAGCTCTTTAAAAATTAATAATGTCATAGTTCTCTAGAGCATCTGTTCGTTAAAAGCAGCAACACACCACTTTATAAGCGAATAAGTTTATACTCCTATTAGTTCGGGGAACTATGGATACGTAGAAAGAAAGAAAAAAAAAGGATAGGGATGGAGGAAATATGTACCTGAAATTTCAATAGAGTCGCAGCTTTCTAAATCGTTCCAGTGGTGGCTTCGAGTCATCAACAAGAATTTGTGGCATTTCACATCTCGGCCACCAACATGAATGACGATATCACTGGAGTGAAGTAGAAATCAAAAGAAGTGATAGTGATTGAAAAGTCGACATAACAAATAGTATACTTTCTTGTGAGTTACGCACACGAATCGTTTCTACTACCAGAATTCCTTTAATTCCTAGAAATCCTTTCCTTTCCTTTCCATTCCTTTGCATGAGCTTGAGTTATTGCTTTTTAATAAGGGTAAACGTGCTTGAAGGTGGACGAAAAGCGCACGAAACATCACTGCTTCCTCTTCCTTATTGTACACTTATATAATTAAATCCTACTGAAACTAAACTAATAAGCTAATGATAGTATGACCATCGAAGTTAGTTTTAGTTCAATCAAATCAGAACTGGGTTGAAAAGCAGTGTAGTAGAAATGGGCATTTTCCATCCTTCACGATAAATGGTTGGTAGTACCCACAAAAAAACACACAACTGAACAAAGAAGTAGAGGAAACACAAACCTGAACGTGTGATGTTCGAACAAATTTTTCATTGTAGCAAATAACTCGCCAGCAAGTGAACTAATTTCTGGGCTTTGACCTGGGTCAACTTTCGCCTGCAGGAAACCATAGTGTTGTTGTAGTTGTTCGTACTTTGACTGTAATTTCAGGTGCTCTTCACGTAGTAGATCCAAATCGCTCAAAGAACCCATGAAGTGCAGTGACCTGTGGGTGACGTCGTCAGGTGTAGCCTAAGTACGTAATTTTACGTGAGAGGGACGTATTTTTGCAGATATGAGGCTTCAAATCATTTGAGTCAGCTGAAAACTACTCCCTTTTGAAACTAACTTTCTCTTTTTCTGATTACCTCGTAGTTTTCCAATCGGCCAGAGTTGTCTTTATTCTCTAACCTCCTTTAGATATGAAATGTTAACTGATGGGCAGCCATTGTCGGTAGAGCACGCTCTTAACGGTCTTCCACAATTATCCAGGTTGATACACGGGTTATTGGATAAGAAGATCAAGAAGGTTGGAGAGCGTGAGGTGAGGTAGTTTATTGATTTTCGTTATACTACCTTGCGTTACTGTTGGGCACCGTTTTGGCGGTGATGCCCCAACTTTGTTGCTTTCGCTTTTAATAGGCATTCGTCATGGGGCGGCAGTCGGCGGGAAAAATGTCGTAAGGGAGGGGGGAGGGGGCATTCAGTGGCGCCCTTATTTCCTGAAGCTCTAACTTACTTTTTTGTCTTAGTTAGACCTTAGGACCCCAATTGATTCCCCCACCCCAACGACACTTTACCCCAGCCGGCTGGCAATAGCTAGTGGAGATGATTGAACTTGTCAAAAATAGTTGTGGAGAGGATCGAGTCACGCAACGCTGCTCTAGTTGAACTGTACTTTCGAGCGCAAGATGTCCATAGACCACAAAAACCGTTCTTTAGAGATAAATGTCTTTCCCATTTGAGAAAGCGATAGTTCATCAATCGACACTGGAATTGAATATTTAGGAAGTCGATCCCGAAAACTTATGCAGTGGTCTCCAAGAATCCGTTGCATATAGGTTAAAGCTATTAAGAGCTAAAACATTAGTAGTTTCAGCACTATCTTCCTTTTTTATTATAGTATTATAGTTTTACCCTACATGTCATGGCTCCTCGAAGGCTAATGTTTGGGTTTTAGGGCCTACGGTTTCTCAGCTGTTCACTGCCGGTAGCCACCTGCCAATTGATGAACTGTTGCCTTCTCAAATGCTTTTCAATTTGGAAAACCATCACTTAAGAACTGTTTTTGTGCTTTATGGACGTTTTGTGTTCAAAAGTACAGTTCAATTGGAGTAGCGCCGAATAACCTCACAACTAGCCCCAATCATAAAGAATAAAGCGCACCTCCCGTTGATCATCTCTCTTGAATGCGCCAGCCGTTCGATTGCAACTCAGTACCGTAGAGTTTTCATGAACCGTGTCTGTAGTCTATGAATGGAACTGCGATGGTATTGATGTATCACGTCAATGCCTTTTCGATCTGAGGGTCTGATGAAAGGCCAACTTGATTTCTGACTGTCTCGAACCCTCAACTATGGAAACGCAATGTGAACACTTTACCACTGTGCTATTCCCATCCCAGCTATACGTTGCACATTACGATTTTCCCACATGTTCGAATCTGTCTAAGTATTATGGAGTGCTTTATTTGCATCTCAGATTATGGGATTAATCTTCCTTTTTTTGCTGATAGATAAAGATAAGAAGTAGTGGAATCGTGTTCGTTGAAAAGTCAGTGATTTTAGGCCGCTAAGCGGGATATCGCTACCATTGTCTCAAATTGCTTGCCTTTTTATACCTCTGGATTGGACAATGAAGTTTATCCCCGTGGTTCGTTAGTAAAAGACCTATGTGCGCTTGCCCTGAATGTGAGTTTTTTTTTGTTCAATTTTTTGACTGCGATAATAATCACGGTTGGATGCTTCAACTGCAACATGCCATAGAAATTCATGACATACTGCCTAAACGCCTTACTGTCAATGCGGCTCTCTGTGGAATAGGAAAGGTCCACAACATCTTATAATACGGACTCAGATGTTAGCCTACTCTGACGGTCCACATGTGTACCTAGATTAGACTAAGCCGAATTAATTAAATCAGTTGACTTTTAGGAGGTTGAAGAAAACGCGCAGAAAGTCAATAAAACTTACTCATCCTGGAAGACATGTAGCTTGGAACTAACAGTTAATGTTCTGAATAAGTTATGCGACAGTTAGTGAAGCTTTTTTTTATTTGTCACTCAGTCGCCTATTTTGCTTGTTGTATATTATGCGAGAACTTCTGTGTACTACGCAGCTTGTTTTTCAGAGCGGTTGCTGTGTTCTGAGTATCTAGATTTCTTCAATTTTATCTTCGCTGTACTTAAAAGCCGGTTCGCAGAGTCTCAAAGCTGGGTAGAAAACGATGTGACTAATGTTCTGGCTAAATTTGTCACTACCTCCACATGCTTCATCGCCCCGGCACATGTGAAAGGTAATACTACATGGCGTTTTATGTATTTTAATTTATATATTAATGTAACCCCGTCGTATTTTAATTGGTACAAATACAAATTTACATAATGTCAGTGTAATGGTCTATATTTTTTATTCCTTTTATTTTATATCGCTTTATTTTTTTAATTGCTAGTAACGATACAGATCCAATTTTCCAACTTCTTTCTGGAATTGTTTGACTAACTGTGTTGAGGATACAAAGTTGCAGATATCTGGTCGTTGGTGTGGCTTCGTTTACCAACTGTCATAGACACTAATGGAAAGTCATGCGGAAATTATTTGCGAATTGCTCGGAGCATTCTCAAGCATATCAATAAAACTACCATGGTAGATGGCGAAAGCGGTCGGAAACTTGTTGCAGAAATGATTGTAAAGTTTTTCGAAGCAGCAAAGAAAGGGGATTCTTCCATGTGAGTGTAGCATTAATTTTAGTTTTGTAATCTTAGTGTACAACTTCCGTTCCGGAAGCAATGCAGCGCGTTTTCATCCTTTTCTTGGTTTTTTATTATTGAGGTTTCCCACAGTCTATCTTATACGCTGAATTTCGATAAAATATTCTTAAAAAACAGTAGGAATGTTTTTTTGAGAATAGGTAGACTTCTTCCATTAAGTGACCGGTCACCTTGAGATATCATGTCTCTCTTATGCTACTTCTATTCCTTCAAAGTCGGAGGTTTGCACGGGAACGGAACTTTGAAGTAAGAATTCGCAACCACTCAGCGTCGTTGCACACCCATGAAGTGCCAAAGTTTTTTATTATCTAAGTAGTCAACATTTAGCTCCACGCTCTACATTTCAACCCATGTTACTAGCAGAAAAGATTTAAAACTGTTTCTACTCAAAGTAACTTCAGATGGAGTGGTCAGATTGAATACGCACTTGACCTTCTTTCATTAGTCATTGATGATTGGGGCATAGAATGCAGGGAAGTCATTCTCCAGCACTGTATCCCATTCGCTTCATTGCTCGTTGAAAAACTCGACTTCTCGTCAGCATCTGTCAATGATTTGGTATGACCTTTTCCACTCTTCTCTGGAGTTTTTTTCCTCAATATTCCATTTGACTAATTTTCTGAGCTGAAATAAGCATTATTTTCATATTTAGGGAAGCGCTTGGACATTCTTTGATCGATTATTCCATTTGGCTATACCAGATTGCAAAGCTAGCTGTCTGGTACCGAAAGAGGCATACGTCCTCGCACAAAACGCCTGTGAGGTGCTCCAAAGGTGAGTATTTCTTCTATATCTGTGTGTTGTGTTATGTCTTTGTTGTGGTAAGATTTGCCATTTATTCAGAGCACTGTTTTCACTTTCGCTTAGTCGCATCGACTACGAGCTTAAAATGGATTATGTTCCTTTGTTTGCGAGGTAAAACATGTTAGATTATTGTAACAATTAATACGAATACTATACCTCTCCGACTTTCTCAGAAATGATTTTGACGTACAACATTATGTTCGTAAATAGGTTAGTGTTGTAAAGACATCCTAATGTTAAAGGTTTTTTTTTTTTGGAAAATTCTAGTATTCTGGAGGTATCGGGATAGATCCACTGAAAATTGCTTATATTGACCAAATCTGGATGTAAAAAGCGTTTGCTGCATCGCTTTGATGCGTACAGCGTGTTCTCCGCACTAACATGGTAGATCCGTTTATACTTGCGTCCGCATTGCGCTCTACGAGCTGTTGAAATAATTTTATGAACTTTAAAGAAGTAAAACAATAGGATACATGATTTTAGTCATTTCATAACACTTGTCAAGGAAACTTTCCAACAATATCTACGAGCTTTACATTTAGACTGCTTGTCATTGCTCATGTCATAGCTACGAATAGTTCTGAGACTATGGATGCTACCGTAGCAGTTTTTACACAACATTCGAAAAGGAGAAAAGAAGAGTCTGTGCTTGAAGTTTGTCTTTGAAGAGATTTGAATACAACTATTATCGTTAATATCGGTGATGTTCACCTTCCAGATGATAACTGAGTGGTCTTTACCTGAAGGGGTCAGCTACAAAGACCGTCCTCATTTTGTTGTTTCTTGCCTTCTTCTTGCATATGAGATTACATCACGTTGGTCTCACCGTATTGATGCTGATTATCTTGCTTCGATGGCTGCAAAACTATGGATTGCTAGGGATCGTATCAAATTGTCAGATTTGTTTGTTGCATAGTTACTGTACATATGCCCAAGGAATTTAGAGAATAGAAATTACAGTAACTGGCAATTGCCTTCCTACTGTCAGCTGTTGAAGGATCTTCTAAGGATAGGTGCATTTGATCGACTTTGTGACTCGAACTCGGAGGTCGCACACTATTCTACTTTCCTGTCTACTAATTTACAATTACTGGAGAAACCTATCCGTTTTTAGAATGGGTTACAAACTGCAAAGAATCTGTGGAAATTTGCCCTGACATCGGCTCATGCTGGCTGTGGTTTTGACGCTTCATGCTTACTGATGATATCTATTCTCCAGAGGTTCAAGTCTGTATGTTTTTTAATGTTACTTTAGCTGATAACGTACAATTTAGCTAGATCTGCAGCAGCAGACAGCTAGACATGTGTTGTTCAAATATTTATTTGCTATTTCCAGCTAATTGGAGAAGACGACGACCTCACAGAAGCAATTTGTGATGTTTTATCTCGGAGTTCCTCTCCTCATGGGCCGATATTCTATGAAATGATCACTTATGTTCTTACTGAGCTAGAATTTGATGAATTGAGACCTTTTCCTGGCGTAAGCGAGAAGAGAAGGGGAATAGATCAGTGGAGGTTCATTCACTATTTTGACTCTCATTTTCGATTTAATCTCTTGTTTTCCATCGTATAAATAAGTGTTTCGAACGTAGGTTTCGATGCCAAGTAGCTGAGTGGCTAATTTCACACGCCGGAACTCAGTGCGACCTATCGGAGCCCCTGTATGTGCTGTGCCATCTTCACCCGCAAAGATCGCGAAAGTTTAAGCGCTCATTGCCTGGCAAGTCTTCACCCCTTCATTGTACCCCGTGTTAGATTTTCCGATTTTAAGTCTTCTCCATTTTTAGCAAAGCTGGGGATTGAACGAGACTTGGAGCTGTTCGAGTTGTCGGAAATACGTTCTTGTCCCGAGGCAAAGATCTCAAGATTTCCTGTTATGGTTATTCCTGAACTTTTGTCCTATATATCTCAATTATTTGAAGAAATTTGGACAGCTCACGGTTAGAAGCCTCCATTTTTTGTCAAGTTTTGCAATGTTAGAAACGTTGAAATTTTTCTGATGGCGTATATCATCTTCAGAGCTGACATCAGCAGCGGAAATCTCGTTATGGTGCTCCTATTTAATGTTTCGGTCGAAGCTAAACGTTCTTTTCGAATCCCAGTGCACAGTTTTAACCAAAGTAAGCTATGTACCCATTTTTTCCTCACGAATTCTCTCCTCCACCTAGGTGATGGGAGACCGTATGCGCGAGCTGATCCGTAACGCCGAGCCGAGTTTATTGGCGCATATTAAGCTCCATAACGTTCATCCTAGTTTGATCTCATCAGACGTCCTGTACATTTTATCATCTCGTCTCTCTGACTTTCCAGCTCTTGGTGCATATTTGGTGATGCAGCCTGTAGAACTCAATGTTTCCGCTGAAATAATAGTAAGTACAACGTTTCTCTTTATATGCAGCGTCATCATTTAGGAATACAGCAGAACTGCGGATGTTCTGTTTGATTTTTTGGTTTTTTTTTTTGAAAAATTCATGCGGGAACTGAAGTTATTCTCACTGGTGATGAAAGAATTTCAAATTTTTACGGAAATAATGATTGGGCTTACTTTATCACTTTCTCTCATTCTCAGACGTGACATCAAAAAGGCAGAGAACGTCTGAATCTCAGTCATCTGTTCCGCACAGAAGTTCGAAAACTTCTCCTGGCGTTGTATTTTTTTTTCAAATTTTAATCGCACTTAACCTTTTGTAGCCTACTTCAGAGAGACGTAATGCGGGGTATCGAAAAACATCTCATTGTTAGCGACAGCATGGACGTTAGAAAGGCTGCTGGTAATCTTCTGGAACGTTTCACTGCAGAGGTGGATACAGTTCCAGATCTCCTGCTGCTTTTGGATGAATGTGCTGGCATCATTGACAGAGGGTCGAGGCAACGTCTTGTGCGGAAAATATCGTGCGTTCACTTCTATTTTTCGTTATAGGTCACCTTATTTCGCTAAATTCAGAGAAATCATTGATGAAGATCTTATTGCCGGTGAGTATGACGTCAACGAAGCTGGAATATATCGTCGACTTCTAAGCATGTACAACCTGAGGTCATGTGAGGTGAAGGAACGAAAAGATATATATATATATACAGCAAAATGGAGAATTTCTTTTTGTCGTAATCTCCGTTTGGCAAAATGAGGGGTCGAAATAGTAAACGCTAGACGAGTTGAACGATCAGCAGTTTGTCTTAGCCTATTCCTGCCTTAAGCAAGAAAAGAAGAATCACTGTGATGGCGTATGTGGAATAATTGTAGTATGCCCAACTTTGTCCTGACAGGTGATAGGTGTTCTTAGGGAGCCTCTAGTAGTGTTTATCGAGTTCAGTAACTGTTTGCGCTCTTGGGAATTCAGTATTTAAGAGGTCTCTTTATCTTCCAATATTAATTGGGCTTATATCTATAACTCTAATGAAATCTTGCTCAGATGTGTCTATTTGTGCTCTATTACTCATGTGTCTAGAATCAGCATGTATCTTATAATTTTCCGGAAACATTTCATGGAATTTTCAGCCTGGTGAATGCGAAGCTGTGGATTTTAATCGCATCGGCTCCGCTCATGTGATTCGCTACCTTGGTTTTCTTTCCCATTCACTTCTTAATTGGGAGCATGTTCTTAAGCTGTTGGAGCGAGCTGGGTCGAATGTTGTGTTGGTTACGGTATAAATTTGTTTTTTTGCAAATTTGAAATTCGATCCCGCAAAATTTCCTCATTTTTAAACGGCGTAAAGAGTTATTTTGCTTATGGAATTTGCTTGCAGAAACTTATTCGAGTTATTATTAATGATCCCGTGTTGTTTCATCTACATAGTTTGATTCTTGTTGCTGTAGTCAGGAATGAAAATGTTATGCAGGTCTAATCACTAAGTTTCGATTATTCTTACTGTTTTTTTTCATTGTTTTTGAACTTTAAGGCATGTGAACAGCTGATCCCCGATTTCGGATTGTTATTTGATTGTCACTGTAATTCAATCATGCTTGCACAGCCATACACAGAACGGGTTCCTCATTTAAAGTAAGTGATAACATGCTTGTAGCTTCATCCGCTTTCTAATTTCGCATAATCAATGTGTTTTCAGTGTTCTCTCTTCGCTTCGCAGTGAACAACTTGTTGAATGTTTTCGTACAAGGAAACCGAAAATACTGAATATCGAACATTTCACCGCTGCATTTTTCTTATACATTGATGACCGGTTAGCGCATTTTTATTGCATTTTACTCTTTTCTAGCAAGATCCTTCCTTCAGAAATTGGAAACAATCATGGAGAGGGCTGTTTGAGTAGTAGGTACTAGATTATATGATCTAACAGAGGACAATTATCCTTGTAATTATGATGACGTCCAAGTCGTTCATGTTAGCACAAGATTTTCTGTTAACTGTTGGGGAAAGGAAGAGAAAAACTAGTAGTTTGAATATTGTTTTCAAACTGTTGGCGAAGTACAGGTTTAAAATCATCTTTAAATGTAGTAGTGACACTTTTAGCAAGAGGATAACGGAATCTTTTACGAAGTCAAAGAACAAATCAGAAGAAAATTACGAAATCAAAAAAATTGGAAGAAAACGTTCTCAATTCTTCGGCAGAAATCGTGGAAAAAGCCCCTTTATGAATTTTTAAATTTCAAAAAAGCGAGCGCTTCTGGAAGTCCGAAGTCCGGAGTTAGCCGGATGTTCAGACTGGTAGATGTAATTACGGAAATATGTTGTTCAGACATAAGAATTTCTTCGTGTCCAGCTTCTGGAAACAATTGTTAGATGAACCACACATGCTTCTAACAAGTTTATGGAAAGCTGTGAGTTTACTTGTCTAATTATCATCTTTTAGAAACTCGTTTTAAATTTTGGTGCTTTTTAATTTGTAGGAAATGTCACATTCTTTTGGAGATCTTTTCTGCTTCGCTGATCACAAATATCGCACGCACGGATTTCTTCAACTGTGCAACTACGATGTTTTTTTCTTTTGAAGCAGCGCAAAGGGGTGTGTATGAAATAGGGGAAGAACGTGGATTGTGGCCATTTCGTCGTTAAACGTTCCGTCAATCCGGTTGAAGACATTCCGTATTGATTATAAGTACCCCCCCCTCCGATTCTAAGTTAGTCTTACAAGTTAAGATTTTTGAAAAACAGTATCTTTTTTCTTTACCAGTGGATTCGCTTTTTTTCCTTTCTTTTCTCCGTTGAAATTTCTTCAAATTGATCTACTTCTTTTTAGGGTAAATTAAGTATCAGACGAAAGGAATATTATCTTCTACTTCATAATCTTCGCTTTGTTGCTTCTAGTGGGCACTTGCAGTCTGTTAATGCCAGTATGGCTCAGGGATTCCTTCTTACTCTTTACTCGGTTATTTCCTCAATACTTCATTTCGTTGCCAAGAGGTACATATTTATCTGTTTTTTCCTTTATTTTCTTATTTTGTGTTGGAATGTTTTATTTTGAAGAACTCCCGGAGAAGTGGATGGAATTCTTCAACTCGTCAGCCAATTCGGTTGTTTTTCTGCTGACGAGATCGTATATCTGAGATACAGTGTAAGTGGTCTGAATTCGAAAGATCCAGACACTGCAGAGGAGCTTTTCGGCTTCGCAGTTGAAGATATTTGCTGCAGAGGGGTAGTTGAGGTAGGTACGATTTCTGTTCCCAAAAGTTTTTTTTTACTGGTAAATTAATTTGTTGCATCTAGGATGTTCGGGTTTTCCACTGCGATGAATTCTGGAAATGTATGCGCAGTTTTGTGGAGCTTCAACCAAAACCCCAAAGCAAAGCAGACGATTCTGTCATAAATAGCAAGTTTTATTCACATGAATAATTTTCTTTTATCGGGATGAAGATTGAGTTAGTTCATGAGCTTTTTTTCAAATTTAGAAACGATCGCAGAAATTAAAAGAAGATAGAGAAGATCTTTTATGATAATTGGGAAATTTTTTTCTGCCCTAAAAAACAGCATGTTTTGATTTTTTCATTCCATTAATTTTTTCGCACAAAATTTAGCATTTTCAACACCATTTGCTTCTGCATTCAATCCGTAATGAGGTCGCCGAAACTGTTAGGAAAAACTGAAAGAGTGAAAAAAAGAAACTTTAAGAGAATAAGGTGAGGCGTCGGAAACTTCATTAAACGATGGTCACAAATCATAAACAATAAGGAAGAGTATATTATTGATTAGTTTGTTGCGGTTTTTTTTTCCAAAAAAGTTCGAAATAAAACTTATGGGTTACTTTTTGACACGATAAATTTCTTAAATAACTTCTCTATCTTTTTATATCTTTTCAGAGATTTTGTCTCGCCTAACGTTAGTTTGGGATGTACTGCCTTCCGCTCGCCCTTATTTAGCTTGTATTATGTCGTCATTTGGTGACTCGAGCGTAGTACCTTGTCGGAAGCTGGAGTGTCATTATGCCATTGATAATGTACGCGATTATTGCCATTTGGTTGTAACTGATCACAGGTGGGACGATGATAATGATTATATAGTAATCTTTAGTGTTTCTCAACCGCATATTAATAATCGAACGCTCAAGTTTTTTTTTTTGAATATACCTCTTTTCTCTTTTACAGATTAGAATCAGCTGAGGTGTTTATAAGTTGTTTACGTATTCTTTCGTGCGAAGCTTTTCGTAATTTGGCTATTCTTCGCCCTCGAGCAGTTGGTCATAATTCGGTTTGTCTCCTCTCAATAAATCCTTCCTTATCGTTTACATCGTATTTTTCTCTTTTTGCAGCACAGGGAAACCGACTTTGTTTCACGTTTGATTATCTCAATGTATCGTGAACTTGTGCCGCTGGAAACTGATGAAAATTCGACGGACTTCAGCCGCAGTTCAACGGAAATTATGCTGAACCGCGATCCCATCTGCGCTGCCGATAGCACTAATTCTTTATTCTGTTTGATAAGCAAATATGCATGTTGTCTAGTCAGTCGCAACCTCTTTTCTGTTATCCACTTTTACGGTCGGTCTTCATCATTTTAGAACTGTTTTTAGCCTAAGCTGTGCCAGATACTAATGCCATTCGTTTTGGCTATGGATGATTCGAATGCGGAAGCAGCTATCCGAATAGTACTACACTATGCAGTTCTCATTATGTCAACAGGTTTGTTTTCTGATAAAGAAGAAACCAACGAGTATTCTAGGTGGTTTTTCTCTTACAATTACTTTTTGGACGCGCTTGAGGCAAAAAATCTTCCCTTGAGAACTGTTTTAGTGAAAATTTCGTTTGGTCCTGCATAGTGTGCCGTTTCGTCCTCGTTTTGAGTTATGCCTACATTTCGTAGATTTTTCAAAAGCGTACCATTCAGTTTTTCTCCGTTTTATATCTGTTTCTTGCAGAAACCCATCCTGTGCAAAAGTCATCTATATTAAGAATGGCACATTGCTTGGCAGAATGTGTAGATGGAATAGGTCTTCATCGCCTTTCTCAAGTAAAATTAGACTACAATTTCTATTTTGATGGGATGTGCGCTCTCATTAAATGTTGTTTGTTATCTAATCTTCCAAAATACGCCTTCGCTGTCGCCAACATTCTCTACGATGCGTGAGTTTGTTAAGCGTTACTGTGAGATCTGTATCTTATTGTGTTCTCTTTTTGATTAAGGATCATATCTCATCAAGGAGCACGCCATTTGGCTGCTTTTGACGGTGTAAAAATTGACAATGGGGAATTTCTCGAGCTTCTGAAGAGGATCTTCCTTTCTTTCGGGTCAACGTCAGCCTTAAGAGCATTGCCGACAGAGTTGCAAGTACGTTTTCTTTTTGAACGAGGTAAATCACTGAAGGCTTATGATGAATTAACGTTTGAGTCGAATTTATTAGCTCTGCACCTTCTGGAATTACTCTCTTTACAATCTTCTTACTTGAATTTCTTTTCTAAATATTCTTTTTTGTTGGTCTGAAACAACAGACAATCATTATTTCACTGTTACCTATTTGAAAAATCCTACTGTTTGAAAGATTGCATATTCATATGTACTGATTTTTGATAGTGTTTCCAGAATGACGACAATGTGCGCGTACTTTTTTCAAGAGCTCGATTGGATTGGCTGGACATAATTTCAAATCCCAAAGCTTCTTCGAAGGATCTTTTAGATGCGTATACGTATTGGTGAGTGGTGCCGATTTTTCATTAGAAACTTTTGTAGCCTAAGATTTTTAGTGGAATCGCATATTCCGGCAATTGTCGAGAGCTGAAATATGCACTTGCGATCCGCAGAGATCAATGGACTGAGATCAGCTATCCGAAAAAGTGATTGTAAGGATTGATTCAGAATTGACTTCACATCTGCATTTGTTTGTTTCAGATTGTTATCTCATGAAGAACGGTTGTTTGCGTTCTTGTACTCCGCTGCGCAGTGTTCTTCACGAGCCACTGAACTGGCTGCATTTTTAGAGTGAGTATTCCCTGAACGATGAATACGATTATATAAGAAACTGCGTGTAAAGTATTTTTTTGCGTGTGTTAATTTTTTTCATGTAAAGAAACATGTTTAGTACGTAGATTTCTTTAAGAACCATTGAATGTGCGGACACTGTCGAATGCGAACTACCCAATCCCACGACACTCAATAACCTCCGTGATTTTTCGGTTATACATCTGAAGAGTCGCATTACCGTTGAGGACCTTAAGGTATTTTGGGACCACGATTCTTGCTCAAACAATCCTTAACAGACACCTTTGTGCATTCTTTCAGGCATTGTCAATCAATCACCTAATAATTTTCACTATTTATCTGTCCCGATTTTCTCGACTACGTGACTTGAAAGACGTTACACAGATGTGTACGAAAGAAATGAGCGTGGCCATTTCAGAGTTATCCAACAGATTTGCTAATCTCCATGCTTTTGTAGTGAGTTGTGCAATTTTTTTACAATTATGCTTGTGCTATTCATACAATCAAAACCACTAATAAGTAGCAAAATTCGTAAAGAAAGCACGCCTCTCTGGTGCCTCAGTTGACTAGCCAATAATCTTTTAGCCATGTCTGTCGTTACTGAGATATTGCACCGGGGATTGGTTGACTGTCGAGAAATGCAGGACCTTGATCGCCAAAGGAGAACACAACACGGCGGAACATCTATTGCGTATTCTTCTTCAATCTTCGTAAGTTAAGACCCTTTATCGCTGTCAACCAAAGAATATTGCTTTTTCATTCTAATTATTGTTTAATTCTTATTATTTGCTACTGTTTTTCTGCATTCAGAGGAATTTCCCAGAATGCAATCGCAATTGAAGCACGTTGCCTGCTGGCCAAGTTACTTGCGGATCATAAAAATATGTTGGATGAAGCACTCATTCTGCTACAAAATGTACGTCACTGTACTGTTTTATTCATAGAGATGTCCACTTGATGAAAATAGGAAGTCAAACTTTCTACCAGTCTCCTTTTCTTTATTTTTATATGCTATGATTTGTTTTATTCTTCTCTTTTAAAAAAACATGTGTTGAATTTATTTACAACCGTAAGAATGGGTCCCATTGATGACTTCCTTTTATCTTCAGACCGAAAGATTTTTTTGGAAGCTCCGTCAAGGTGTAACTAGAGAGAATTACTTGTAGGGCCTCGATAACATTGCCAAGTCAGCAGTTTATTCTGATTCACATCTTCGAATACTTATGCTACTCCATCGTCTAGCAGCACGTCAACTCACTGGGATTGAGGAACACATGGAGTCAAGAGCGTTCCGAATGCGACAGAATGCAATCAGCGAGTGGACGAGACAGCGTAGCATAGCCTCGCAAGGGTAATTTTCTTTCGCTTGTTGCTACAAAGATAATATGTGAATTTAATAGGCCGCCAACGCATGCTTCGCGACGCATTGAATGTGAATTGAAGTGTGAAAGAGAAGCTGTGGAGACAATTAAGCGGAAACTAATTTTATCGGCAGTGGGTACTGTGTCCGCCGGTCTCGAAGCTCTGGGTAAGTGAGTACCGCATCAGTGTTTTGTATTGTTTTTTATTATTGAGAATTGTCAGTGATCATTCGGTTGCTCTCTTTGAACTACAGAAAACTGGTTGTACTATTGCAGAGCTCCTTTCGGAACCTTACATCAAGCAACCGCATCAGCCTAAGCTTCGAACTGACGCCATCTTAAGGCACATTTTCCCACTCATAGATGTGATCTTCCGTTTTGACAAAGAAAAAGATGTTGTCAAAGCATTCAGGGTTTGTTCGTCTTAAATTATTAAGGAAGTCGTGAAGTTATACACGAATAATTTTAGATGTATGTCGCTAATGGTATGGTACCAGCTGTCTGGATACCGGTTGTCGGCCATATTATGAACCACTGTTTCAGCAAGAGTATTCTAGCACCTGTTATAAGAACGGTACACGTTTTCATTGTCATTTTGGGGACGTTTTCAGTGATTCTCTGGAACGTGACCTTGTGCACGACAAGGATTTTGTCACAATTTTCTGTAGGGAAATGCTTAGATTTAACAGAATAGGGATTTTTTCAGATGATAGTGAAACTCATCATTGCATACCCCTATCATGTCCTGCATACAGTACTCATGTACAAATTCAATGAGGTATATTTTGAAAGTTCTTGGTATCTGTTTGGTTGATGGAAGTTTGTACACGTTCTAGAATTACGCTCCTATTGTGGAGACCATTCTCGAAGAGGCAGAACGTCGAGTTCCGGACAAATCTGCCAAGTCTCGTCTCCACCAAATTATCGAGGAAATGACCGTTGCGCATGTTGCTTATATGCAATTTGTTTCTGCAAATGTTAATGATGCACGATTTTTTAATAAGCGCCAGATCAAGGGAAGCACTGCAGGTATGTATAGCTGAATATCTTTTTTTTGAGGTGAAAACTTTCGTTTATTCGCTTTTTGTGCAGTTCAGTACGAAATGTTGGATAAATTATCAATAGTTAGACTCACCGATATTCTGCAACGTGTTCCACTACCAATAATCGAGCAGAAGGTATGTTAAAATTGGTCCTATCAGTATACGGATTATTCTTGAGGTGAAAAACATTTTAAGCTTAAGTTTTCCTCTTTAGTTTTGCATGCCAGGCGACTATTCTGGTGCTGATATTGTTAAATGGGGACCAATGGAGCGAGTATGTATACAAGCTGATGGACTTTCAGCACCAAAAATACTCGGAACTAAAGGAAGTGATGGAAAATTATATAAACTCATCTGGAAGGTGGAGGAAAGTGTTTGCTGAGGAAATTCACAGTGGAACTTAATATTTTAGAGCGAGGACGTGCGACAAGATTGTCTCGTCGAGCAGCTTTTTTCGATAGTTAACAGCATTCTGAATGATGGTGAAGACATAACGTTTCTTCGAACGTATAAGGTAAATCTTCTTCAGTTTTGTTATACTGATAATGAAATTGCTAATATGGTTCGGTTACTCCTGTTTTTCTAGTTTGTACGCTTGTTTTGCTGGCGATTGATAAATTTATCTTCTTCAGGTGGTTCCACTTGATTCAAAATGTGGTATAATCGAATTTTGTCAGGGAACCGTCTCGCTGAGTATGTGGTATTTTTTTTCGTTGACTGGAATTTTTAGAACTTATTGCTTTTTAGAACAGCTTTTATGCGGGCTTGATTTGCTGGGTGGTTTACACGCTGAAGAAGAACCACAGGACGAGAGCGCCTTGAGAATGCGTAACGAATTGAAGGACGTGGCAAGGAATCAAGTAAATCAAGCATCAACCGTATTCCGCGAAGCCTGTGCCAGATTCCACCCAGTGTTCAGGTGAGGATACATACCGGCCGCACATCCGTAAGAACACTACGTAAGATTAGTTCCAGTGTGCATACATGGCTTTCATTTTCACTACTTTGAACGATTATCGAAACATTTACCCAAGTAGTCTGACATTTGACGTAATAAATGTGAAATTGTTCCATTCAACCTCTATTCAAGCCTATCAAGACGGCGAAAAAGCCGTCAGGCTACTAATGGTGCCATCAAAAACTCTCGTAGGGACCCTAATAAAAAACCATTTTTTCAACACTCCCGACAATGCAAACGATGCTTTTCAGGCATTTCTTCTATCGCAACTACACCACAGTTCCTCAGTGGACAAGAATGATTGATAACTATCGAAAAAGCTTAGCTCAATGGAGTATTGGTATGCGACGGTATATTCGTTAACACCTATAATATCAAATGAATTTAGTGACATACGTGGTGGGCCTGGGTGATCGACATCTCAGTAATGTGTTGTTTGAAACGGACACTTGTAAATTGGTTCATATTGACCTAGGTCAGCTATAGTTTGTTTAAATGAAAATATTTTATCTTGTCGAATTTTGTCAGGGAACTGTCTAGACGTTTTCGATGTCATACAATATGTTTTTGCTTGATTTCAGGTATGATCTTAGAATACAGTAAGAGGACGTTACCTATTCCTGAGAGAGTGCCGTTCCGTTTGACGCGTGATCTTCTTGATCCTGTGCTCATTGAAGGTACAGGAGGACGACTTGCAGAACAAGCGATCTACGCAATGCAATTGCTCCGCGAGAGCAAACATGTAGGTGCTACGAGTTACAGGGTGCTCCAATATATTTGATACGCAGTACCGATCTTTGAATATACATTTTATGAGAAACGCAGT
Source organism: Necator americanus (assembly GCF_031761385.1). Lineage (NCBI taxonomy): Eukaryota > Metazoa > Nematoda > Chromadorea > Rhabditida > Ancylostomatidae > Necator > Necator americanus. The sequence continues at coordinate 35,940,300 of NC_087371.1, read as the reverse complement.
CAACTTCAAAGTAAAAGTTTGTGTTAAATGTATTAGAAGCTGCATCCCGCACCGAAAATGAATCACCACACCTTTCCTGACTCAACTCTCTCTGATCCAGAACTATGACCAAAACTTCTCTGATTAGTCAATAGTGTCCTCATAATGTATATGGACTGCTGTTTTTAATGCGAACTGGGTCCATATATTTTGATTCATACCCCGAATAGACATAGGATATAATTTGAATAACATCTTGAGGTTCTGATCTTAAATGTCTCTTAAATGGATACCATGTGATACTTTCGCATTGGTTAACTGTAAGGCATCCTGTAGAGAAATGAGAATTGGCGGATGATTTTTTTTTCTTGGATTTCAGGTCATCCTTGGACTGGCTTCGGTTCTGCTACGTGAGACCATATCGAATTTTGAAGAGATAGACTCAGGCAGCGGTGAGCGGCCTTCATTCGTCTCTGAAACTGCTATTGCAAGACTTCGAGACAAACTCAATGGGACAGACGATACGTTTGGACAGCAGGACGTACATCATCAGGTGAAGCAATTCTTACTAAACTTTAGTCCATGAAGCACGCCATAGTTTTATTCTGGCAGTTAATCAGGTCAGCAGAAATTGAGAAACCGCTGTTATTATAGATTTTGGCATTTGTACATGAACAATTGGTAAAAGACGCTGAAACTAGGCATATTCTAGCTTTAAAAATCCAGGGATATGCTTAGATGAGCAAAAGTAGTTTAAAGTAAGACTTAAGGCTAGTGAACTTCGTCAATACAAGCACTTTATTCTTTCTGCACTATTCTACAAAAGTCACCTATTAAGTCTATCTCTATTCTTCCTGAACACGCTCACACAGAAAAAAAAAAGAGAAAGAAAGAAAAAAAAAACGAAAAAAGATAGTTTCTGGTGTTTGTCGGAGATTTGTGGTTTGTTGGGAATGATAAAATTGAGACTAGAAAAATGTGACCCTTGTTAAACCTTTTTCTCACTGACTTACCATTTCTTCTGAGATGGGCCGTTCAGGTACGTCGACTGTTCACGGAAGCCACGAACGTGGACAATATCAGCCGCATGTTTATCGGTTGGATGGGCTTCGTTTGAAGTGTCGGATGCGCCGCGCCGCACCCGCAGCCCATTTCGTCGCGATGCGCCAGCTCGTCTTTTGCGCCGCGGCTATTTTTTCCGTGAAGACTCGCATGTACTCCTCTTGCAAAAGTTTAGCTTTTTTTGTTTCAGATTTTACTGTATTGCTTTAGTTTGACTGCTACTCTTCAGTAACCTTCTTGATATAACTGTAATTGCAACAGAACTCGTCTCTCATCCGGTTTTTTGTGCTCACGTGACCACGCGGGTTTAGGGATTTATGACATCGCTTCATCAAATTGTCAATTTAATAGTTTGTTGTTGTTGTTGTATGTTGTTGAGCCGATTTCTACGTCGATCTCATCATGGATATTTGAAGATTCAAATAAATAACGTCAAACTTTGTAGGGAATGACACTTGGTGATACGCGGACTTCATCCGCAGACCCTTCTGCGCACATGGATGGGGTTTGTTGTGATTTCTCTGCAGTAGTGCAGAATGTGGGAGTTCAAACAGAAACAATAGCTGTTTCTTCTTAGAATCATGTCTAGGTAGTTCAAGCAGCTGATGAAGGGAATGGAGGAAGTGATGTCGATGTGGCCGGACTCACTCATGATGAGGCTGTGAGTTTAGAGTGGTGGCTAGACTTCTATCAGCTTTATTTCGTTTGAAACAGAGGTTAAGTAGAGGCGTTCCACAGCAGCAGATGAGATTTGTTTTGAAGGTTTTTTTCTCTTTCTTACAAGGAGATCGCTCGTACGAAAGCAAAAAATATGAAGTAGATATTCGAATTTGAAACAGAATCAACCAACGACTAAATTTGCTACTGCAATCTATGCCAGTGTAGTATTGCGTAAATTCTGAGAGAAGTGTGCACGATCATTAATAAGATAAAGAAAAAGAAAATTCATACGGTATATTTCGAGTCAACGTGTTGCTCTTAGTATTTACTAGTATATAGTATAGTAAAAGGAAGTAATGAATGGTCGAAGGTACTTGTCATTATTGTAAGCTGCGCAAATGATGCATGCTAGAAAGTATGAGTTTTCATCTCTTAACAACCCATCTTTTCATTGGGTTCGCCAAAACATTGAGGAAAAGGAGACCCAACATGTTTTCCAGATTAATTACGTAGTCTATAAGTACCGTTATAAGTATACAGTGCTGATACACTTCAGTTATACTTTTACAGTAGTGGCAGCTACTAGACTGGAACTTGTTCTAGAAACAAACCATCTCTATTCGTATGGAAAACTAGAGCTAATTGTACGTATCGATTTGATTGTTTCTCATTATTCCTGACTTGTTATAGGATCTTGAGGAGCTCACTGAAGAACATTTTGAAGAGGAAACTCTCGTGGAAGACGTCAAAAAAGGTCGTCAGAGTGAGGTAGTTGCTTTCTATATAATGTCTGTTTGTAAAACATAGTATATCACAGCCATAAGTGTTCTTAGCATGCTTCGGTGATGGCTTCAGTGAAAGCTCAACGTCATATGATGGGGATGGGTGCTTTTCGATGTCCTCCTAAATACGCATGTTTGGGTTGTCGTGGACTTCTAACAGAAGCTCAAAAGGACCGGCACAAATTGCTTGGGTGCGACAAAGGAAAGGATATTGTAGGTTTTTTCTTCCATATACCTTCAAAAATGCTTTTGGTTGTAATTATTTCAATCAAAAAAGAATATACTAGTGTCTCGGTTTCGTATGACTTAGATTTAGTTTGGTGCTTTTACATTGATATACATGTATGACATGTGGCATATGACATACATAGTTTTAGAAGAAGTTAGAAGTTTTCATAGTTTTAGAAGAATGCTGAAGTCGCGGATCTGCCCCCAAAACATAATGGTACCTTCTGTAGCCAGTGCCTCGCTTTTTATCCAACTTTCCGAATGCTTTGTCAACATTATGAGCAGGAGCATGGTCTGGATTGTCCAGTTGAAGAAGTTTTAGTCAAATCTGAAACGGAATTCGACGTTAGTGTTTACTGCTATATTGTCGGAAACCTTTTCTTCTGGGTACTATATCTTTCGTGCAGCAATTTTACAAATGGATTCAATCGGAAGGCGGAATCAAGTTTATTGGAACTAAGACAAGGACCTCTCGTGATGGTTCACGTGTGTATCGTTTTTTCCAGTGTTGTATGGTGGCACGTGGAGTGAAGTGAGTAGTATTTCTATTATCACTTTTCTTCCACCTAACTCTGGAACGTCAGTTTGCTTCAAGAAAAACTTGTACGCGTGCAAGCTGTAGGAAAAAGTTTGTTGTAGGCAAGCGGAGGAATTGGCCAAACGTGGGATAAAAGGACGGCCTTTGATCAGTTGTACCGCCTACGTAAGACGTATACCACAAGATGACGGGTTCGGTTTCTGTTATGAAGGAGACAATCCTTAGTATTGATATCTGAATTGTACGAATGAACCGATTTATTCAGAACTTTCATCGTGGAGTACTGTTCAGTGCATTCGCATGGCTTGCCTATGGATGAACCTGCCGTCTTCTTCAACGCGGAGAAGTTCGGTTGGTTCCATAAGGTTGAGTGAGTGTGAGAATAATCCACTGAAAACGTTGATTTAATTTAAGTGAGGCGCAGAAGAAAAAGGACTCCAGATTCAAACAGAAGAAGAAGTTCACCTATCAGATGCTTTAGTCCTGGAAGTCAGCGCATGAATACAAATGCTGTTGGGACATGGCATTCACCTCGCACGAGGAAACGAAGCGCTGCAATGCAACGAGCCATCGAGGATAACTACTTCAGTAGCGTGAGTGGCCATCTCAGATGTTGTTAGAAAGTCTAACTTATTGTATAGTAGTGCATTCTAAAGAACTAAAGAACTTTTGTAGCCGTTTTTCAATTTTCTATACTGTTCTTGAGGAAATAGTAGTTTTTCAATTGATCTGCTAGAGAAGACATATGCACTTCATGGAGCCATGCGTTCCAGACGACAAGTTGCACTGTAGAGTCATTACTCGTGATTTTTATGGATTAGAATAAGCAGTTACGAATGCTGCAACAGTTGATGTAACGTAAATGTGGCATCCAATATTCCTCAATACGTTCAAAATTGTGGATAAGTACGAATAAAAAAGAAATACGAAACACGATCCAAAAAAAAATGTAATAGACGATTACTGCTACTGCTATTACGCTGTTGAAGCATTCCTACTTGTTAATGTTTGCATCTCCTGACACGCGCATATGACGAAGATCACTGCTGTTAACTCGTTTAAGCAGCTAATAATTAATGTAATTGAAACCCTTAGCACTCATTCTCATAACATTCCCTTCTTTTTGAGGAACTTGTGATTGACAATTGTTGCTACCTACGGTAATACCTCTGTGAATGGTACTTTTAGACGGTTAGTACAGATTCCCTTCATATTATTCTTTTCCAGCATGAGATGCCTTACGTTAGTGAGCAGGACGAAACCGGTGATAATACGCCGGACATAAAACCGTCGCCTATGTTAAAGTTAACAAACAACGATGAGGATCATTCACCTACAAGAAAACGAGGGTTCGATTTGAAGTATAGGTTCGATCTCTAGAAAAATGGTTGCTTTGAAAAGTTATGATTTAGACGTCAGCGTAGCGCGAAGACTACTCCCAATTCTTCCCGAAGTGTTAGCGATTTACCAGTTTGTCCCATTGATGCCGCCAAAAAATCACTTGAAATCATCTTTCAGAAGTTGGTGAGTTGCACAGCTTTGAACCTCTTCATGAATTTAAGTTTGTTGTCTACATAATAAGCTCTGACATTAAGTTCCAATTAATTAATTAACTAACTAATTAAAATCTATTGAACTAACTCAAGTGAGCACCAAATAACCATTCGTTTCTGTTGGGTGTGAGTGTTGCTCACTGGTTCCTGCTCGCTCGAGTAATAGAAAACAAATTTCTGGAGCGAAGGAGGGGGCTTCGGAGGTGTGCGCTAAATCAAGTTATTTGCGGTATATTTCACTCAAGTCCTAAGCTACCCTTTTCGTTCAGCCCATCTCTGGAGTCAGAACATTCCTTCATCACTACTTAGACACACAGCTAGTGTATTCGAATGTAGTCGTTCCGTTGAGTATGAATGAAGCATCAAGGATTTCTTCCACTTTTCATGAAAATCGTCCTATCGGGTTCACCTCAAGAGAGATCTCTTAGCAGGTTTCGTCGAATTCAACTAGGATCCATTCAGCATTTCTGACGCGTATAAGAACGAAAGAAAAGTTAACGTTAGCGAAATAAAGATGATGTTAAATCCTGTGACTCAAGTAGAGAACTTGGGTGAGAAAGTTGGGTCCCGGAGAAGGGGAAATGTTTGTCCTGTTATTGTCGAAGTCTTCTTTGGAGAAGCAAATGCTTCTTCTCTCGCCTGCAGTTGGTCCCAGTACTGATCTTTCATTATTCGCATGCTGTTTTATCGCTTTTCTGCAAAACGTCGTGGATTTATACCAAATCTTTTATGTGTAGACAGTATTTCTTTCAGGGTGTAGATGTAACTCGGTAAGGTTTTTGGACTCTTATGCTTACTGTTCAGAGTACTCTTCCGCCGGAGATGACTCAGCAGTTCGTTCCTATTCTGGAAGACTTAGCATCGGATGCTACAGATGCGCACGATAAATTTGAAGAACTGAAGAACTTTGTTCCAAGACGAAGTTTGGCCCGATTCCGTAACCAACGATGATATGTTTCATTTCATTCCAGTACATCATTTTGTTCATATGCTTGAGATGTAAAGGATTCTAGTGAGCTCTAATAGTTGCCTTGTTTAACGGGTATAGTGCAAGGGATTAGAAAACTTTTTGCTTCGATTGGCACATACATATATGTCATCTATCATTGTTAGTGAGGTTAAGATGACCGATCTCTAAGTAGCGAATCTTAGATTCTGTTACAATCCGTTGTATTCTCCTTGTTTTGTTTTTTTTTCAAATAAATAAGTATGATATAGAGAAGACGGACAACGGTAGAGTTGACCAGTAAGAGCAATAAATATAGCTCTTTCACGTTTACCAGCGTAATCCTGGAAACTAGATTTTTCTGGCACTCGGAATGTCAATACTATTGAGATAGATCTAATCATGTTTGAGACAGAAGCAGGTATGTGCTGCGAAAACGATCTGAAGTTGCAGTTTAATCTGACGGTAATTTATTTCAATTTTATTAACATTAACGAAGGAATAGTCGATAAAAATTCCTACACACAATGTAAGAAATGAGGCGGCTGTAGCGCAGTCGGTAAGAGGTTCCGCTGTCTACAGAGTCGATCAATGGTTCGAAACCGCGCTAGTGCCAACCAACTTTTTCATGTCGATAAATTGGTATGGAATAGAAAGATGAAAGAAAATTGGGATCTGGGAGGATAAAAACACTGACTTGACCCGTCGGATAGCCCCTACGAGTCATTGTTTAGGCCAGTTACATGCTCCTAAACCTCAAACGATTCTGAGTTGAAGTGAACATGGAGGCGCATCCCAAGCGGATTGCTTTATCCTTTTATTCTTTAATTTAAGAAACGGAACTGTTATTCTTTATCTTTTTTATTGCCTCTTCATAGATTTAATAGGAAAAAAAGCGAAAAGATGGTGACTAGCCATTTTAAAGGTCTTCTAAATATTCTCAAATCAAATCTCATGTCTCTCGTGTCCCACAGCCGGTCCTGCTAACCCAAGCGGACCGCCGTAGATCGTGTGCTTCACAAGTGGTGCCGCCGCGACAGAAAACTTGTGATAATGAGTTTCCCGCGGCTACGCAATGAAAACGATACATTCTTCTCTTAGGATTTTCTTGTTTAGATTCTTATTGCATAGTCTTAGCTTTGGTTATAGCTTATAACTTATGCTTACGTCATTTATAACAAAATATACTGCAAATAGGTGTGGTTGTTGTCACCATAGCCGCTTCATCTAATTTTTCAGCAATATTTCCCTGCTGCTCCAAGTTTAGAACCACTAAAATTTGTATCATCCGACTGTTCTAGCGCTGTAATATGGGCAGTAAATTTTTTGTTTAGTGAAATTTAAATTCATTCTTCCAGTTTTCTAGGAAAAAGTTTTATCCAAGGTTATGATTGAGGTTAAGAAATGTAGTTGTAGAGCAACTTTTATGTTGTCTTTTTCAGAAAATATCCATATCTGCTCAAATTACGATCGACTGTCTCAAAAAGTATCTCTGAACTCAGACTACTTGTAACTACTTCCTTTACTTTTATGAACAATCACAAAAGAATTTTCTTTCCTCTATTTAAATTTATTAAATTACTTAATTTACCTGAATATTAGATTTAATTTTTTTGCAAAAAAATTAGAATAACTGGAAAAACAGATCCGAAAGTAATTCAAATGTTTTCTTGTCTTGAAAACTCATGGCGCACTTCTGTTTATGTTCTCCAGTAGTTGTATTTAGGTCTCTGAAGACAGTGAAGAAGCCGAAATCTTGGGCTAATGAAGGTCCCGTCTAAAAATTCCGTAGGGACAGTAATAGAAAACATGGAACCCAAAGCCGCTATCTGTCTACGATCTGCTTGAAAAATGAGATGAGAAAAATGAGAAATGAAACGAGCAAAAGTCTCACAATATGTTATTTTTTACGTTTTTATTTATTTATTTTATTTATTCATTTATTTCATTGTATTTTTTTTACGTTTTGTATGGTAGAACTCGCGTGAATTATGATTTTTTTGGAGTAATATTTTTTGTGAGACGAGCTGAAGATTTTCCTCCATCTCTACATAATCTTCTAGAAATTTTCAAATGATTCCTTTCTTGAAATCGTGTGCGCGAGCGAAGTCGCCTCGAGTACTATAACATTCATAACAGGATTCGATTCAGGATGGGAGGTCTTCCCGACGTTAAACGTGGTCATGTGGTCTGCATCCTTGGTCCAATGTTCAGCGGCAAAACGTTAGTATAAGTTGACAGTTGATATTCTCATTTTCTTTTTTCTTCAGGATTTTTTTTACTCTTTTAAGGACCGAGCTGATTCGTATGCACGATCGATACAGAATCGCTGGAAAGAGGTGTATTCTAGTCAAGTATGCCGGGGATACGAGATATGACCCAGAGTTAATTGTAACTCACAAAAGGTTAATGGATTTTAAATATTTTAAATAACTCATTGAACTGGGTGCTGAGGTGGAGATCAAATATGTTCGATGCGAAGCGTCTGCCGTAACGCACGCGCCTTCACTGCCTAGTATTGTCGAGTCAAAACGATGTGAAGCTCGGTGCGTAAGCGGCTGCGCTCGAAGCGGTGCGATGGCGCGTAGCGGTTAGGATCGAGGAGAGACCATACTGCAGCGATGAGTGAAAGCAAAAGGGGTCTATCCTCGTTCCTAACCGCTACGCACCACAGCGCCGAGTCTCAGGTCATTTTCACTCGACTATACACACTACCTCTCCAGTTCAATCGTCCTCAGCAAAAGGCGCACCGTACTTACTTGGTTGAACACATTCGGCGCCGACTATGTTTGAATAGAACTACTTTCTAATGAAAAGTTTCAGAGTGACGGCAGAAGGCGCTACTCTAATTGCGAGGACTTTGAGGGAGGTGCGGAGTCATCTGTTTGCTGCAGAAAACGAAGTGATCGCCATTGACGAGGGACAATTCGTATGTTAATGATTTTAAAAGCATCAGATACCTCATAAGTAAGCGCGGGTGTGGTGTAGCGGTTCCGCTTCCTGTACGATCGATCGGAGGTTCGAATCCGCCCTAGTGCTCACCAAGCCTTTCATCCCTCCGGGGTCGATAAATTGGTACCATACTTGTCTGAAAGGATAAAAACACTGACTTGACACATTGATTCCGATTTAAATCCGTAAATCATATGTGTTAAGAGTTCTCCCCGTCGGGTAAGCTGATATCTTTAATTCTAATCCCTCTGATTCTTCTGATAATTCCCGGAATTCTTTAATTTCTGGATCTGTTAGTGGTTTTAGGTGTTTCCACTTTGATTGTTGCAAAAGTTCTGAACAGTGCACCCTATCAAATTCCATAAATGCTTCCTTAAACGTCTGAAAATATGATATTCTATATTTTTTCAGTTCGACGATTTGGCCTATACATGCGAACAACTGGCATGTGAAGGAAAAACTGTAATAATTGCGGCTTTAGATGGGACTTTTCTGAGAAAGGTGCGTTTTTTTTTCTTTTAAAAATTACTCTGGGATTAAACTTTGTGTCAAACGACTTAGCACTTGATTTTCACTTTAATAGAATCTGCTAAATTTATATAAATCGATTTGATAATTATCAATAGGTTTCCACTTCCTCACATTTTTTTTTCTTTTAATGTAGATTTTTTCCACTGAAATTTTACTGTGAATACGTAGGCACGCTTTTACTGTTTTAAGTAGATATTTATAGTACTTTTGCATTTTCCTGAAGCCAGAATTCATCACGAAAGTTCTGGATTTTTTTTTGCAGCCCTTCGCTGAAGTGTCGCAACTGATCTCGTTCTGTGATGAGATCAAGAAGCTCTGTGCTGTATGTATGGAATGCGGCGCGGATGCCCCGTTTACATTTAGAAGCACTAATGAAAAAGCAGTGAGTTTTATTGGTGAAGATGTTCCGTGGAAAGGATCACGTCCAAGAAAAAAATCGATCTTTTATTGAACAAGCGAACATTTTTGTATTGATACAAGTACAATAATTCCAAATAAATACATACCCTAACTAAAATGGATGTGAAATTCATAGGTTCGGGAAACTTTTTGAAAACTTAATGAGCTCTAGTAGAGAAATTAATGCTTGTAATTCCTTCCTAATTAATTGGGAGTAAAAAGAACCATGAAAGTAATTTTCAATCAGTATTCTCGAAAATTGATGGATGTAGATGAATTTCTTAGGGAAATAACTTCAACAAGTTTTTTTGTTGTCATGGAGTCTGCTAAGCAATTGAATCTTATTTCCAGGCGGATAAAAGTAGAAGAAAATATTTAGAAGTATAAATAAAAAGGGAAAAGGCATGCCGCTACATCTTAGTTTCAAAAGGATTCCTCATAACTTTTTCATGGATCCTATATGATATGAAAGATATCTTCAGTCAGTTTAGAAAGACTTAAATCATGATTTTGCCTAACCTTTCTGGAAGTGCTTTAATTTTACTGGAAGTTAGATCAATTTTGTGTTCAAAGGATTTTATGTAATTAACAGTAGTCTCTTAGTAAATTTAAGACCCAACATTATGTAATTTTTTCTTTCTTAAACGACCCCGAACAAAACAAAAAAAGTGGACATAAATGCTTCGAGGATTTAATATTCCAGATAAAAGCTTAATTTCACAAATCTCACAAATATTTTTACAGTTAGAAGTGATCGGGGGTGAGGATACGTATCGAGCGCTATGCAGGATTTGTTTCTATTCATGTTCGCTTCGCAAAGGCAGCGAACGTTCCAGAAGAGGATGAATCCGTTGATTTATTTATATATACTGCTATTTATTGATTAGTGAATCGTTAAAGAACGTTAAGAATGTTATCCGATTTATATGTGTTTTAAACAGAAATTCGACTCGAAATTCAAAGAATCGAGTTCGAACGTCGAAATAAAGTTAAATATTTGAGTTTTTCTTATTTTTTCTTCGCATATTTCCTCTACAACCACCTGTTGTCTGATTGGTAATAAGTTTTTTTTTTCTTCTGAAAAATAAAAACAACAATTACGTGGAGCGGTGTTAATTTTCTCGCGATTACGCGACACGATGAGTTGCGCGTTTCCCAGATGGGCGGCACCGATCAAACGCGATCAAACAATTGATGTTACCGACCCATTAGTCACTTTAGCATTCCTAAACTTATGGTTCGTAAGCCTCTAAGCAGGTCAATGAGGACACAACACACACACACACAATACCGTATACATACAAGGATCTATGATATTTATACACGCACAATTGCACAATCACAAAGTTTTTTTTTCTTGATATGGTATACATATGGTGTTCATATATTAATATTAATTACATCACATATTGATGTTTTCAAAGGAAAAAAAAAGAATAAACATTGATCTCTGATCTGCAATGAAAAATAGGATTGAGGTCATTGTTGGGCGGTGTTATTATCTCCAGAACGACGTTTCTGAAATTAGGCGGAAAAAATGGAATCGGTTCAAGAGCGGAGAAATGAATGAAAAATCTAATCAAAGGAGACTGCGAAAAAAAAGATCATTGAAAAAATCCTCTGGTTAATATTCTCTTCAGAAATCATTTTTATATTTCTGAGTGTAAAATAACTTGAATAAAGCAAAATCGCCAACATTTTAACTACTTTTTTTTACTCATCATTTGATAAAAAAAAGGCTTAGGATAAAAGGCTCAAAATTGTCGGCAGATCAAATGACGGGGAAATTTCCCTAATCCTGTACAAAATGTTTTCCTAGCAATCTAAAAATGACTACGCGCAATCTACTGCCCGTACCCGTTGCACTTTCGTTGAGAAAACTGATCCCACCTCGTTTCTGGACTCGTTAGGAATGATTCACCGTCTAATAATGGTCGGATTACTGTAGTTGGTTAATTGCTGCTTTGTGATTGCGTCAGTATGCACCGGGCTGGCTTACATTCAATAACAACATTTAATTGCAGTGGAGGAGGAAGAGGAAAAAAAACGCAAGAAATACGATAAGATTTCCCTTAGGAAATGAGAAAGAATGTGTGATGGAAATTTTAAAATTCTTACCGGTGGTCGCTCTCCTGAATGCCAACGTAGGTGAGCTTTTAGGTGACTGCTTTTGTTGTAGACTTTTCCACAGCCGGCAATATGACAATTGTGGATACCGCGTTTTTTCAGCGGTACATTATTGATTCCTGCAAAAGGCAAAGAACAGAAATCACATTATTGACCTCTGCAAGAGAACAAAAGAGTCTAGGATGAATATTTGAGCATTAGGTTATCTCCAGGTATATCTTTTACGGATAGATATGCATGAGAGCGCGGCGACAGCAATTGTGGCACATTGTAGCTGAGCTAAGAGATAGGATCATTGATGAGTGGATCCGCTGATCAGCGGATAACACGCCGAAAGCAAAGAACGTTCCGCTCAACACCTGGTTGTGAGAGATTTTTGTGAGAATTTAGAACGATTGAAATTCTTTTAGCGCTTCAACACACTGATGAGGTGTGGAAATGTGAAAATCCCAGAGATTTTCGGATTCTTCTTGTTTTCATTCAAAAATTCCCGGGAAAAATTTGCAGTTTTATAGTTGGTTTAGTTTTTATAGTTTTATTATTATTAATTTCATAACTTAATTTTTAATTCAGCAATTTACTTTCATAATTAGATAGAGGTTTTCACTTTTCGAAGTTAATACATAGAAGTATTGTATTGTTTTCAGTAAGGTATATATATATGTATATATTCGTTATGGTTCCTTTGTTGGTGTTATTTTGGTTGTTTGTTTGTTTTATATTCCATTCATAAACACATCGATAGCCATGTAAAGAGCAAATAAATAAATAAATAAGAAAAAGTAAAACTAGCGTCAATACTTGAAGGAAAAAGAATGAAAAAATTCATGAATTTTGGTGGATTTGAGAGGTTGTTAATGATTTCCAGCTATCCGAAGAAAAAAACTGTAACACAGTCGCGAAGTTCTGGTAATGATGGATTTTTGAACCAGTTTCGAACAATGGCTCATGGAATGAGTTGACACTGCACTGACCCGGTCCTGATCCAATTTTTGCCTTTTTGTGACATTGGAGAGCCCGCATTTCTAGATGTTTTTTCAAATCGATAAGAGATTGTTCAACCATGAAAGTAAGAGTAGGCCCAGAAATCGAATTTATAGCAAATGGGAAGTTACCACTTAGGATCTGTGAACATTTTAAAATTGGAGTTAACCTGTTAGAATATCCGAAAATTAAAAGTTGAGCTTTTCAAAGAAGCGGTAGTATAATGGAACTTTACAGTATGAATGAAAAGGAATTCTACAGCTACAAAAACGATCGAAATATTTTCTATCTATCTCTATTTCTATTTTCTCTTCATTTTTCAGAATCCTATTCCATCTCTTTACTTTCGTAATTTTTTCTACTCTATTTTTATTTCGTTCAGTAGCTTTTTTTTGAGGTTATGCAAGAGGCTATAAGATTACAGAGTTTGAAATATATCTAGAATTTGTTTCCAAATAAAGAATATGCCAGAGTCACCTGGACACATTTTAAGGGAGTTTTTGCACCGAAACAACATCTTGATATGTAAGTAGACTTAAAGAGATGTTGAATTTATCGTAATTCATTATAAAATTAGTAAATTTAAACTTGCCTAATCTAGAAATAAACTTTAGGAAATCTGTATACGGAACTGCATATGTTTCTTGAAACAATAAATGTTCTCAGACCAAGCTGGATGAGATAATTGTAATGAAAAGTACATGTTTAGCAGAAAGATACAGAAAAAGTGTAACAAGATGATTAAAGAAAGAGATGAGGAAAAAATTGCACAAAAGGCGAAAAAATTGCACAAGGTTTTTCCCTTTTGAAAGAAGTTTGTCGTGTCCTGTTTATCATCATATTACAATTATTTCTTTTCTAATATGGAATTTTCTTCCATTTTTCTTTTCCACAGAGAGGACAAAGATGCCTGGTCACCTCAAATAACTCCCATAGGGAAAAAGCTTTTTCTGTGCAACTGTATACTGTAGGTGTACTGTATGGATTCATTTGAATATGAATTGGAAAATTGGATTTGAAGTTTGGTAATCGTTAGAATTTCGACTTTTATTACTGGTATCCGAATCGTTAAGTATTTTATGTGCATCAACTTGCTGATGATTAAACACACACGTTCACATCATCGAAACGATGGAACGATTGCATAACTCTCAAGGCACTATGGTGTCAGGGCAATTACGGTCACTGAACAGCACACACGGCACGAATTCCATAATTGCTATTACCGTATCCTTTAGTGCAACTGAAAGGTGGTAATTATAATCTTTAGGTTTAGTAGAAAAACATAGTTCAAATGTATGGAACAAGAATATGTTTGCTGCATACAGTAAGAACGGTTATTATCATCCGAAATTCCTAAAAATGACACTAGAAAGTACTGGTTTTCCAATAATAACAAGGTATTTTCCGTTGGATGCAGATTAAGTTGCACGACGCGACTGAAAATGGACCTAAAAAATGGATTCTGAATTTGTGTGTTTACAAGAAAGCATCTTACCCCTAATTCATTGAAATATAAGTTAATTTTTGTTCAGAATTAATTATTACCTCGTTCATACAAAGAAAGTGGAACACAATGAAACGATATCCTCTAACTATTAGGTTTATGGGAGAGCGGCAGTGCTACGAAAACAATCACAAATGGGTCCCAATCAAATTTTTCCCATTTTTCAATATACGAATAGCAGCACGAAGAAGAGGTAAGAGATACATAAAGGCCGACTAGGCATAACTTTTTTTTTGCTAAGAAAAAAATTATTTTTGTAGAGACCTCTATCAATTTCTTAGTATTTTAGACTCAAAATACTGCCTACAATATGACTGAAATAATTGAATCATTATCATCATCATATAAATCTTTAAAAATCATTGAAAAGTGCTCCTTTGAAGCAAAAGAAATTTCCAGCCTTGAATAAATGTTCTTCCTTTGAAATTGATCGTGTCTCTAGCGATTTAAATTAAAAATTTCGGAAAAAAATTAAAATCTATTCAACATTGCTTAACTCGCTTGAGGCTTTGAAATCACCTAGCCGCAATCAGCTTGGTTCATACTTTGCATAATTCTCATAGCACATAATAGTAGTAGGTTTTACAAAAGCTTAATTCTTCAATGGTTCTATTTCTTAGGATCATTGGATTTCCTTCTATTTTTCTCTACATAATTCTGTAGTTTTTGGTCCTGAGATGTACAACATTGTTTACTGTATTTGTTGTGCAGAATATTTTCATTATCCTGTGATTGAAGTAGCAGAAAGAAGATGGTGGTGTCGTGACAAACTCACTATAAGTTAACTTAAAAATATTTTTTTAAGTTTTTATATTTTTATTTTTTAGCGATAACGTTTCCAACAGGTTCAATCTAGCCGGAAAATATAGATATAAAACGGATCGTTCGATTTCGTTCGGATTCCAAAGGAAGAGAAAGAGAAGAAGAAAATGAAGAAAATCCAAATAATTCAAATATAAGAATCCGAATAATTCGAATATAATCTATCCGACAACCACAAACATTTATATTTTTCATTTTTCTGTGTTTTTTTCTTCTTCAAATCCATAAGATCACATGACTGCATAGGGCGCAAAATAAACATCACGGTAGTGTTATGGATGCTTACATAATAAGACCTTGGAATCCCGTCATCAACTATGATATACTGCCAAGGGAGAGGCGTTAAGGTTATGTAATGTGGTGAGTGAGCGATACGATCGCTCATTGTATCTCTCGCGTATCTTACGTCTTCGTCAGCGGCGCCTATTTAACATTTTACGAAAATTAATGACGATAATATTCTCAAGCAGAAATAGTTCGTATTTTTCAATACAATAATCCCGACTTGCCAATTATTTCAATTTTTATTTTATTTTTAATATTTTTATTTTTCATGACAATTAATCTCTAATTTGTTTAATTCATGTCGATATTCAATATGCGAAAACTGTTCCCAGCTGCTAATGGAATGAGCTGAGACGAACGTACTGAATCCACCTTACCTATCCGTTCTGCTTCCGCACAATTCGGACATTCACAATTTCCCCGGGGGAATTTCCCTCCACCAGCGGATGTGACCGAAGATTTCCCGAGCGTCAATCGTTGATTTAGTGACGATGTGGACGGAGGTACTGATGACAGTAGGCCTAATTGTGAAGACAAATAGGGAGAATACGCATCCACTGAGGTGTACGGTAGCGGCCATGTGCTCGCTTGATCCCACCTAGAAATAATAACAATAGGAGAGTATCGTTAGATGCATTTACGATGAAAAGCGCAACTTACCAAGTTGTTCCTGGCCAGTAGTGCTGATACTGTGAATAGGAAGAATCGGCAGCGGTTGGTGATTTATCCGCTGCTGGTTTTGACTAGAATCAGAAGAATTTTGGTTGGATAGGATCGAGAGAGTAAAAATAGTTGCAAAAGTAAAAACACATGGTATTAAAAATAGAAATACTGCTAAAATACTAAGTATGCTTGGTTATCTTTGCAAAAACATCTATATAACGTTTCGTCAATGAAGTGTAATGCGAGAAGAAATGAAAAAATTTTCTGGAAATACAGAACAATGGACTATATGTAGACCTGAGAAATGACGTGCTGTAAGATTCTGACTATCTTCGCTTTCTATGTTAGGATTGATATAGAATTTTAGAGCTAGAAAAATATTATAAATTTTATTATAAAAATATGAAAAATTGGGAACAGTAATCGTTTGGAGAAGAACTAAGAAAATTTTCCGTGCGGAATCAAGGTAGGGACCAAGACTTCTGTTCTTATTCAGAGGATAGAAGTGAAAAAAAATCAAGGATTTACTGCATCTGATTGAAAAAATACGAGATATTTCTAAACAATCTATTCAAAATCAACTTGTAACTAAGCTAACGAGTCTCTTAATCAGATGTTGTGTTTCGCCTACGCCTACTGTATGAAAAAGATACCAACATGCTACAAAAAAAAACTATGACTTTCTAATTTTTATTGCATCCCTGTTCAGAGTTTATTTTGTTGCATAAAACCATAGCGTCGTTAGCATAAGAAGGTATCAGCTCCAAAACTGTGGAAACAAAGAATATTTTTTGAATAAATTATATTATAACTCGCATATAATAATTATTCTAATCTTGAAAACTACGTAAAGACTCGCACTTGTTTCTCGAATTCTGTTGCTTAAAAGTCGTGATAGCAAGATGTTGCTCAAAATTATTTGCGCTTATTTAACAAAGAATTTTTTCTATTCTGTACAATGTACTGTGGTTGCAGAAAATGCGAGACATAAGTGTTCGAAGAGTTCTCCAACTGTTTACATTTTGAGGAGGACTCTTTTAGGGTAAATTCCTCTTTCTAATCCAGAAAAAGATGGGTGTAACAGACTTCGGAGATTCAGTATTCCCTAGTGTGTAGCTTATTTCGCTATGGAAGGCATAGTCGTCTTCTGAGCACTTGAAGCTCAGCTAAATTAACAGCGTAAAAATAACACCTTTTTTTCTCAATCCTGAATACAGTAAGCTTAGATTATTCTTGGGACTATGTCATTCACGTGGTCCAGGAATTTTTGTGATAGCTCGTGGAGCGCCATGGTTACGGATAAGTAGACCTATAGGGCGTAGGGTGGGGTTATTCACGATCATGTAGTATATGGAGGTAGAGAAGAAGATATATAAAAAATTGAGAGCGACCTTCTTGTTTTCGGAGAAGGATATTATATTCCGAAAAAAGAAATGATCCAGAAAATATTGAAGAATGGAACACGACCAAAATAGCTTATTTTAGGCTTAGGTACCATACTACGTTAGGGCCAACTCTTACCTCTAGTTTATCAAGGATTACGTTCGCATTTAGGCGACTGCATTGTTCCATCAACTTGCCAAGAGGACCTTGATCATTCTGAACATAAACAGTGTATTATTAGCTTCAACAAGAAATTCTTTCTTGATCATTTTTGAAACTAAAAAAAGTATACATTGAGGAACAGGTAACACTGAGCAACCTTGTGTGGTGTGAGCTCACTGAACCGCGCGATCATCTTATATACTATCGGCGATAATAAAGGGTGACGAAAGGGAAGAATGTATGATTAGGCCGTCGCCCAGCAATCCTGTTATTTGCTACATAATCATATCCTCGAATTCCAATAAAAGCCGGGTTTGAACGCTGGGAAAGGTGCTGCTCACGGAGCTCGGAATGTGAACTTACTGGAAGAGGTAGCATTGTTGGAGGTGGAGCAGGAATCGTTGTGGTAGCTGACGTCTGGTCGGCACTGTTCATACCGAGCATGTCTGCCCGGACGCCGGCCACGCCCCCTTCGTCGACGACGACGACGAGGATCCGACTACCGTAATCCGGGGGACGAATCGCCGTGGTGCGCCGAGGATAATGTGATCGCAGCGCATGGATAAGTGTGGCCTGCTATACGTCTGATAATCAGCTGCTGTTCAACTGACAGCTGACAGTTCATGCTTGACAGTCGTCGTCAGATGAACGGCCAGCTCTCCTCCATCGATTCAACATGACGAACATTTTCGACGGTTGCACATGGATACTGCTGCTGTAATTGCTACATATGCTCTGCAATTGGCTGTGGGATTGCGTGATTCCAGGTGTGATGTTCCCGCAAAGACGTGCCGCCTACCATTAGTGAGAGCTGTTAACTCGCACACCACCACTCTCCCACCGACAAACCAACGAGGACAACTTTGCGCTGAAAAAAAAAGCGGAGGGTGAAAAAGGAGTGACACTCACCACGAAACTCACAGACCACCCGGCACCAGCCGAAGCCACGGCTGAGGCGTGAGCGAAGTCAGAAATTTTTTTTCCCGGGCCTCCCCTGATATCTTGGTCCCGAGTAACTAATAATGGTTACATTTTCTGTTATGTGTGGAAGGGTGAACGATCGAGTTCTGATATGGCCGGTGTCCGTTCATCTATCCGAAAAAGGAGGTGCGGTCGCCGTTTTCCGTGTAATTTTCGGCTTCCGCCTCATTAGAGAATTTGTGCAGCTGGGTGAAATTTATATAAACCGTTTGCTCTGACAGTCTCAACGAAGGATTCGAGCATATGGTTGGAAGTGTTAATCTTTACATCAAGGTTTTTCTTTTGAAAATTCTTGATATATTGATTTTTTGACTCCATAAATGCTGCCATTTAAACCGTTGTTTGTTGAAAGTCATTTTTACGGCCTCTACCTAGAAGAATT
Source organism: Necator americanus (assembly GCF_031761385.1). Taxonomy (NCBI): domain Eukaryota; kingdom Metazoa; phylum Nematoda; class Chromadorea; order Rhabditida; family Ancylostomatidae; genus Necator; species Necator americanus. The sequence goes on along the minus strand of NC_087371.1, from coordinate 35,921,374 downwards.
AGGAATTGCTCTCACCGTAAATAGTAGTGACAATACTGTTAACATAAAATTGAACAAAAGAACTATTAAAACCGATAAAATCACTGAAAATACTCATCAAGGCTTCTCCTTTTTATATACTTTGATGTATTGATTTGTTGAGTTCACAAATGTTTTCATTTTAGCCGTATTTTGCTTCGTCCATCATTTTTCCTTGTTTTCTGTTTTTTTTCCTCAAAGCAAACCAGAACGAAAGCTTAGATAAGCAAATTGACTTTCTATGATTGAAACTGTCGCCCGAAGAAAATCAGCTCAGCAGGAAATCTCTAGAGGAATTAAATCTTTAGAAAAATCCTTTTTTTTGAGTTTTTTTTTCTGGTAAATCCTCCAATTTTGAGTTTTTGTCGTGAACTATATGCTAATTGAGGGGACTATATGGAATTTCCTCACACTCTCCTTAGTGTTTCTAGCATCACCGAGGTCGCTGTGGTACAAAGAGTCGACCAGAAGTGGCCAGATCTCTGGAGAAAAAAAAACTCCAGATGATCCTCTATGTGTCTTCCACTAGCTGTGTTTCCCCTTGAGAACCTATCATTTCCATACCACCCACTGTGAGTTCTCTCTTGGCATGTCAGGTGCGCTGAATTGTCAACTACCTTAATACAATTAGCACTAAGCTCATAACTCAGCGGGTGGGATATAGAAACCATAGGAGTTATCCTAGCTACTAGTGGATCTGTAGTGTAGAGCATAAGTTGACTGACTAATGTGAGAAAGGACTGAGAATTATGTATGTATGGCTTGGAGGGAACTAGAGCGAGTTGCTCCCTTTCAACTAATTTTTTTTTCACAAGAGAGCGCGCTACCAACATGCAAGTTAGTTGAAAATGTTTTGTCAAGGTCCGGCGGCGAAAAGCAGAGGCAGCTGTGCTGACGAGGATCGTTTGTAGCGGTCAATGGCGTGTGAAATCCGTAATGGCTGGGTTCGCACGAAGGGTCTGCGGATGGATTGAAGCGGGAAAAGATCTACTCTATGGATGGACCGTGGATTTATACAACTTCTCGAAATCAATTTGTTATTTTCGTTTTCCTTCAGAGACAATTACAAGCATAATTAAAAGCAGAATTATTAAATGTGCTTTTCGCAATTTCGATACTTTCCTTCATTTTTCTTTTTCCAATACTAAGGCGGGAGATTGGTAGCAGAAAAACACTTTTTTTTAAAGGATCATTAAAGCTTTGTTCCAAAAAAAAATAACAAAAAAGGTGAAGAGAGAAAAATTGAATTAAAATTAAAAACGCAAAGAATTAGTAGCAGAAAACAACTTATTCTTTAGAAAAATAACTAAACTTCTTTTTAAAAAAAAGTAGTTGAAATGAATCAAGCTTTCGCGTTGATTTGAAGTCACTTCTGCAAAGTTTTCTCCGCATAATAAAAAGTTTAAAAAAATAAATAAAAAAAATAAATAAAATGTGGAATACAAATCGGAGATCGTACCCAATTTTGAATGTTGCTTAATTCATTCTTACTTCGTTAACTGCTAATAAAAGAAGTTGAATACTAATACTTGACTGCAATTCAAACAAATCAATAAAAAGGTACGTCTTAAAACTATTTTTCTCTTTTCAGTGTTGTCTTTTCTTCTTATTTCCTAGTTTTAAAAGTTTTTGTTCCCTAGTTTTTTTCCTAAAATTATATTCATGGTTGACGTATAGTCGTAGTGGTCATCATAATTACTCAAATTTCCGCCCTACGTCCGACCGAGCAATCACTTTTGATGTATTACAAGTAGCGATGACGTAACACATTGAGGACAACCCGGGGAACTTCAAGGACACAACAAGCTTATCAATCAAATCTTGATCCATGTTAACCATATTTTCTTCCCGAAATTCGACCAATCCGAACAGTGTCCGATTGCTTGAACGAAGGAGACGGCTGTTAATCTCATCTAATCCTCAGATACAGTATATCTTACTAAATGCGCAACAATGCCTCATTATAGGATTAGGATCCACCGGACAAGCTGTGAACACGTAAGTGATGCGCTCAGTGATGGGTAAAAGGGACATTGACAACTTCCGAGGAACAGCATCTCGATGTTGATAGATGAGATTCAAGAAATGTTGAAATATTGGGAAGTTATAGAAATTTTTCGCATATTTTTTGTAGTGCAAAATAAATTATTCCTAACCATATCTACAGAGAAAATTGACGGTTACCCAAACATAATATAATCATCATCTAAACCGAGGTCAACATTTAGGACACTAATCGTTTGAAAGCAACACATTGCATCTTCTTCTTCTGGAAAAAGCCATAAGGATAGCAAAAATACATAAGGAAATAAGTAATAAAACAGCTAGTTCCAACCTGATGTGAATACGCCCTCGAAGAAAAGATTCCAACCATCTTCCTTATATTATAAAGGTTAGGCATGGATTTGTAGTTAAAAGGGTTTCTACTGTTTCCGGTTGATAGAACAAAGAGGAAACTTCCACCTCTTCCCGTAAACCTCCTAGGTAAAAAGAATTATCAGATATTTCTTACTTAATCGTGTAATCTTTACTGAGTTTTCTACATCAGAAAAAAACCGAAAGAATGCATTAATTCTTCTCTCAAGAGATAATAAGATCCATTTTTAGTTACATTACTTGCAACAAAAGCAACGCTTCGATAGAAAACTGTTCCTTAACATTCCTTAAAATTACCCTCATTAGACAACAGGCTGAACATAAAAACAACTCCTTTTTTTAACTTTCAGAATCTATCCAAGTATATTTCGAAACTATTAATATCCCAGGTAGTAACGTTTGCAAGAAATGGTAAAGATTACTTAAAACTCGTCATCACCAGGTATATTTCCAATTTCTAAATTACTACGCCAACTTTTTTGAGCAAGTGAAAAGCTTTTATGACGTACTTCACGTAAAACAAAAAGCTTTCTCCAACTTCTTTGCTGCTCTAATCTCAATTATTTCAAGATCGACTGGAAATGATAGGGTTCGCATAGAGTGGAGTGCTTTTTCTTATTCGTGAGGACGACGAATGTGAAGCGCCACTAACCCTAGAGTCGTCCTGGCTGCATTTTCAGGACCCATCGCCTTAGTGCGCATTAGCTACGATAAGTGACGATGAAATTCCCCCATTTCTTTTCTTTTATTAAAATAACACTATTCCAAGTAGTGCCTGTTCATTGCGTTGTTAGTGCCTATAACCGAGCTTCAAGATGGATTGAGTAGGTCTAAATGATGCGTCACTGCTGTCAGATACGTCGTCGTCGTCGTTTAGTGGGAATACGGTAGGTTGAAGTGAGATAATAGTTACCTTTCACGTGCATTTAAACCTAATTGTAGCTTGCGATCGTCGTTAGAAAACCATCGCTGCTATAGGGAAAGAAGATAAACGGCCACGACGTAGGGATCGGTGTCGTTTGCGTCCCAGTACGAGGCACACATCACTCGACGTATTTTCTGACATTAAGATGACAAGCTATGCACTTGTGGTTTATGGAGACTTCTATTTTTTCTTCGTTTTTTTTTCGTGGTGTAGATCTAGTTATTAGAACGAAAGAATAAGTTACAAAAGTTTTAGCGTTCCTATCTGACTAGAAATTTAACATGACGAGTTGAACCACTTTCATGATCATTCATTGACATATTCATTGAAAGTATCACCCGTGCTTATATCATTCATGTGGATATAATCGATTTCGATCAGTTACAAGGTATACTAGGCGAATACAGCGCTTACCGTCGCACTTAATTTGCTCAATTTTGGCAGTTCAATACAGAGTAATACGTCAGTAATGTATTTGAGTAGTGTGAGTGTGAGTAGAACATTGCCGCATTACTCTCGTTTATACCGCTTATACTTATACTTAAGTACATCGGTCACGTTTCGACGATAAATCCCCAAAATCACCACTTTTGCGCGAATCGTGTTTTTGTCATCGATTCTGACATAAATCGGGGTACAAGAATCGTGGTGGTGGACACAGACGATCCTATTTCCAGTGCGACCACATTCATTTTCGAGGAAATGTCAGGTTCAAAATTCTGAGAGTAGCTGTTTGACCATGAAATCCACGAAGAAACCATTCTATTGAAGCAATTACATACTGCAGGCCATCAGGGCAAGGATACTGGGATGAAGTGAGCATTCGAGGATATAGGTGCCCAACCATGCAGATTATTATTTCCTGCTCAACAGTATTCCACTTCAAGTCGGTATTTGTAGAAAATCCATTCAAAGAAAAGGAAGCTACTACACGAGACCTGCTGTTTCTGTCACGGCACGTTTAAAATTATAGCAACAATTGTCCGTTTATGCTAAATAAAAAAGTAGGATGAAAAGAAATAAGATAAACTTTATAAAACGATTCATTCAAAAAAAAAAAAAACCATGAGAATAAATCCTTAACAACAACAACAACAACAACAAGAAATGCATACCTCTTCACTGAATCTGGGCTAAAAGGAGACTTAACAGAGCATCAGTGCATATCCGAGCGGGGTGAGCTCTGGATTTTTTTCTCCGGAAGAAAATCAACTATACATGACTGTCAAAATCAGGAACGAAATTAAAACGATACGAGCGAATATACATACACATATACGAATAAAGACATCACTCCGATTCAAACAATGGCAATAAGGCTATGTCCGTATCACAGACCTTTAACTTAAGCAGTCAAAAAAGACAAGACTTGACAACAACAACAAAAAACATCGTTATTTTTAAGAATGGATGTCGTTTGGATGACATTAATTTCATTTCAGATAAACATAAGAAGCAAGAAGTATGCACTCACATTCACTCAGTTCAAATTACAAAGTAATTCTTGATACAAGTTATAAAACGTAGAAGGCTACTCAGAATACATTAGAATCATGCCTCACATATTATATTACATGCAGTCAAAATAAGAAGCACTTGTCCTCGACCGAACTGGCCGAGGAGTGCGTTACAGTTGCGGCAGCGAGAACTCTGCGAAACAGACATCTATAACCTCGAAGTAGTTATCGTCGTCTCAGTTGTTTACCAAACATCACCGAATATATTGCACACACAATAAATCTGCATAGCGTATCATGTGATTATTGATCATTGATTCAATTATTATTACCGTACAGTTGGCGTGAAACATGTCCCAGAATGAACTACTTTTGCTATGTTATCCAATTATTGTTATTAATTATTTTACCACTTTCTCTGCGTAAAGTAGTGCACGAATAGGATTACATCAACGTCAGTCAACGAAAAGTTCTTCTGAATTAGTTTGTTTCATTTGTTTAGTTCAGAAAAGTCTGGAAGACGCCAGTTTGTATGGATTCTGTTTGTGCCTACATCTGAAATTAACATGATTAGCGTTTGTTATAATAGAAGTAGTTGTCCTCAAAATCTTAAAATTTCTCATAGAAGAGAACTAATTATACACTGTAACCCATATAGTACTGAAATCCATTTCTTGTACATTGAAAGTGGAGTTCTTGTACATTGGAAGTTCAGTGGATGTGCTGAAATGAGTAGAAACTAGCGAAAAAGGATTTTCCTGGCATTAAGGACGCAAATCGCGCACAATTAGAAAAAAAGAGGCACAAATTGAACCTCTACAGACCAAGATTCTAGAGAGGCCCTAGGAACGAAACAAACGACAGAACCTATCTAAAAGGACATCAGTAAGACTATGTAATCCTATCCGTGTACTCTTACAAAAAACAAAACATGAACAGCTACAAAAACCAAAATGAAAACAGGTCTGATGAGAAAAAGCTCAGTGCACGCAGTCATCGAGGATTTGTTGTTGCAAGGCTGCGTTCCCTGGTTAACTAGTACTGGAGTAGTTAAAACAAATAAATTCACCACGTTACTCTTATAGAGACCCAGCCACAAAAAATGTGATGAACAATCCACTAAAATACAGTAGGTCGCAGATTTTCCTTCGGCCGCTGCATCGCGGCAGGCCACGTCGGCCGGAGCAGGGCAGCCTCGGCGCAGGCTTCTACTGCTTCCTATTTGTAATTGTGGGGGCATGTAAAGTTTTGTTCTTGTTTCAATTTCCGTCGTTCAAAAGAAATAAAATAAACTTAATAAAACCATTCATTCAAAAAACCATGAGAATTTTAAAAAAAAAAATAAGAAAATGCTACAACAACAAAAAAAAAAAACTGGGGGGAAAAAAAAAAAAAAAAAAAAAAAAATCCGAGCGAGGTGGGCTTTGGATTTTTTCCGAAAGAAAATCGACTATACATGACTGTCGTAAAATCAACTATTCATGAATGACGGAACGAAATTAGTAAGATACGAGCGAATATATATACACATATACGGATAAAGACATCACTCCGATTCAAACAATGGCAATAAGGCTATGTCCGTATCACAGACCTTTAAATTAAGCAGTCAAAAAAGACAAGACTTGACAACAACAACAAAAAACATCGCTATTTCCAAGAATGGATGTCGTTTGGATGACATTAATTTCATTTCAGATAAACATGAGAAGCAAGAAGTATGCACTCACATTCACTCAGTTCAAATTACAAAGTAATTCTTGATACAAGTTATAAAACGTAGAAGGCTACTCAGAATACATTAGAATCATGCCTCACATATTATATTACATGCAGTCAAAATAAGAAGCACTTGTCATAGACCGAACTGGCCGAGGAGTGCGTTACAGTTGCGGCAGCGCGAACTTCTCTGCGAAACAGACATCTATAACCTCGAAGTAGTTATCGTCGTCTCAGTTGTTTACCAAACATCACCGAATATATTGCACACACAATAAATCTGCATAGCGTATCATATGATTATTGATCATTGATTCAATTATCATTACCGTACAGTTGGCGTGAAACATGTACAACAGAATGATGTATTTTAGCTATTATCCAATTATTCATTATCAATTATTTATTATCCAATTGTTTTTACAAATTTTTATCAATTATTTATTAAAGGATTATTCTTACTAATTACTTTACTACTTTTGGATGCGTGAAGTAGTGCACGAATAGGATTACATCAACGTCAGCCAAATAAAAGTCCTTCTGAATTAGTTTGTTTCATTTGTTTGATCCAAAAACGCCCCAAACACGCTAGTTTGTATGGATTCCATTTGTGCTTACATTTGAATTTAACATGATTAGCCTTTGTTGTAATAGAAGTCATTGTCCTCAAAATCTTAACATTTTTCATAGTAGAGGTCTAATCATGCACATTAACCCAAAAAGCACTGAAAACCAATTCTTGTATATTGATATCGTTTAGTGAATGTGCTGGAATGAGTAGGAACTGGCGAAAAAGGATTTTCTTGGCATCAAAGACGCAAACCGCGCACAATTAGAGAAAAAGACACAAATTGAACCTCAACAGACCAAGATTCTAGAAACGTCCTAGAAGCGAAACAAACGACAGAACCTATCTAAAAGGCCATCAGTAAGACTATGTAATCCTGTCCGTGTACTCTTACAAAAAACAAAACATGAACAGCCACAAAAACCAAAATGAAAACAGGTCTGACGAGAAAAACTCACTGTACGCAGTCATCGAGGATGCGTTGCGTCGTTTCGTTATAACACATTTTACACTGACTGTATGATTAAAACAAACTCACATTTTCTCCGATTTACGTGCATGCTGCAAAAAAAAAACCCTGCCAACATGAGGACAATTTTACTTGGAAGAAAACAAACACATCATAAGAAACCAAAAATATGGATTTACTTACATATAAGACAACAAAAAATATATTCAAGGCTGCGTTCCCTGGTTAACAAGTACTGGAGTAATTAAAACAAACAAATTCACCACGGTATTCTCATAAACACCCAACCACGAACAATGTGATGAACAATCCACTACAGTACGGTCGCAGATTTTGTTTTGGTAGCCGCGTCGCGGCAGGCCACATTGGAGCAGAGGAGCTTCGGCGCGGGCTTCTACTGCTTTCTATTCGCAATTGTGAGGACATGTAAAGTTTTATTCTTGCTTCAATTTCTGTCTTCTCAACAGTCTAGCTTCACTTTTGGTACACTGTTGCTCCTTTTCGAATTTATTGCTAAGTTGCTTAAATTAAGAAGATGTGTTTCTTCTACAAACTCCCGTTCTTTTCTCTTCACGTATTCATTTCAGCTTCTGTCGTTTCTTCAGAGTCGTTCTTTACGTAGATATAGCTCTACTTTCGATACATTAGTGCTCTTTATTCAAGTTTATTTCTACGTTGATTGTATTTAAGAGGTACATATGTTTCTTGTGTAGCGCGGTTGGGTACCAGCGTAGCAATGAGGACCTGAATAAAGGACAACAACGTGTAAACTAGGAACAACGACTACAATTACGTGAAGAGCGACTCTGACTCCACACATGAAGAGAAAACAACATGAGTTCATAGAAGAAACATACCTTCTTCATGTAAGCAACTTAGCAATAAACTTAAGTAATGAATCGGAAGTAAAGACAGACTGGTGTATGGAACGACTCTGAAGAAACGAGAGAAGATAAAAATCTGAACACATGAGAAGAAAACAGCAGGAGCTTACAAAAGAAACATACATCTTAAAGGCATCGCTCCACGAATCTGAGGTGGAACGGATTTCAGGTAGAGTATTCGTACACCAAGCCTTTCATCCCTCCGGTGTCGATAAATTGGTACCAGACTTGTCTGGGAGGATAAAAGCACTGACTTGATCGCCGGCTGGCCCCCGCAAGTCATTGTATGAGCCAACACACGTTCCGAACCCCCATCGATTATAAAGGATAAAGTTAGGATAAAGTTTCTGGCGTTAATCAATCCGCTTGGGATGCGCCCCCTTTTCTTTTAAATAAACGTTTGGTTTAACGTGTTATGAGTTACGTACCAGGCCCCCTCATCGATTATAGGTTGCAGTAAAACGCGTTGGCGAATCCCAGGTGGATTGACAAGCCAGTAACTTTATCCTTTTATTCGTACACGGGTTCGTAGATTAAGGAGAGGGGATGATTCCGTCCATTTCTTCCTAATTGTCGTAAAAAACGGCCCGGAAGATACGGCTTCGAGCGTTCCGGCGCGCTATTTTCTGCGACGAGTTCGACTGGAGCGCGTCAGCCTTGTGCACGCGCCGTTTTTACGGCAATTAGGAAGAAATGGACGGAATCACTTCCCCCCTTAATCTACGATCCCGTGTACGAATACTCCACCTGAAATCTGTACCATCTCAGATTTGTGGGGTGATGCCTTTAAATATAGGCAGCGTAGAAATAAACTTGAATAAAGAGCACTAATGTATCGAGAGTAGAGCTATATCTACGTAAAGAACGAGTCTGAAAAGACGACAGAAGCTGAATTCATACGTAAAGAGAAAAGAACGGGAGTTTGTAGAAGAAACACAACTCTTTGATATAAGCAACGTAGCAGTAAATCTGAAAAGGAGCAATAGCGTACCAAAAGTGAAGCAGGAGTGTTGAGAAGAACGACATTAAAGAAAACGAAGCAAGAACAAAACCTTGTATGTCTTCATGTTAATTGGGAATAGTAAGCAGTAGAAGCCTGCACCGAACCTGCTCTGCTCCAATGTGGCCCGCCGCGACGAGGCTGCGGAAACAAAATCTGCGACCGTGCTGTGTCCTAGTCGCTTGTATGGTCTGGTCAAGATGACATGAATCCCGACACGACACGATGGAGGCGACAGTCGTGACCGAGTTGGAACCGTTGCAAACTGCAGCAAAACAGCAACTGGGCTCTGCCAACAGCGGTTTCACCACACTCCCAGCCGCTACGCTCCTCCGAAGCATCTCGATAGAACCCGCGTACGCAACTGCGTACGAGCTTCATCTCGTTCTAAGATTCTACTATATGTGATGATGGCAGAGGAACTAGGAGAACCAAGTGTACAATAGAAAATGAAGGATCCAGAGTAAAATGTGGTTGGGGGAGGCACTCAGTGGCAGCCTAAACTCTGGAAGTAAATAACTAAATCACTCGGGGCCCCAAGACCTAAACATTAGTCTTAGATGACCTATGACACGCAAGCTACAGTTACCAAGAGAAAAAAAGCAAAATAAAGCCTCCAGATATAGCGGCGGCCCTGAGAGCTCCCACTCCCCCCAACTACATTTTCCTCTGGATCCATATGCACGTGGACGTTAGACTCGAAATGTTTCAAGATGATGAAACCGGATCGATTGGTAATTTTGAAATCTGCTAAACCCGAAGAAATCACGTAGAGAACCGAATGTCCACTAACTAACGTAAAGTTGCACACGAACATCGAAAACAGTAAGGGGAAAATATAGCCGGGTCGAAAGGATATGATGCACGGGATTCTTCCCGGGAGATTTAACGTCTTCATCGTTTTACTCTACTATAAGTCGGGTCACGGTGCAGTTGCATAAGCGGCGTTGCAGCGCAGCCGTAAGGATCGGTTGGGGACCAATGCTAGCACTTCTCATAGCTGCGGTTCGCAATGGTCCCAGCCCGATTCCAACCGCTATCTCCAAAGCGCCGCTTCGAGCACAACCGCTTACGCAACTGCACCGTACTTCACGTCGTTTTGGCCCCACTATATCTTTCCGTTACTGTTTTCTTTTTTTGTTTTTTTTAAAGAATAGAACGACGAAGACTCGACGATGACTTAAATCTCCCGGAAAAGATTCCGATATTTTTTTCCTGATTCAGATTGCTTCCATATCTTTCCGAAACTCGGATGACGAAGTTCCTGAGGTTCAAAAATGCCAGATCTTTCAAAATTTTGGACGATTGGCTATTGGCTTGCTGATCGTGGATTGCTTTCGGAGAAGCGGCCGTACTTTAGACAGTGGAAATCCTCATAATTTTATCCTAAATAAATCCTCATAAGACAAGCCCACGGAAACCTCTGATGATTATGATTAAACCTCTCTTAGCGCAGTTGTTTCTTCGTACACATAATCGAATTCGATGCTGTGTGTTTCTCGTCACCACGGTAACGTCGAGTCAGTCATACGTTCGCCGTCGTTTTAAAGGTTTGAGCTCCACCGCGGAGTTACTACATCACGTAATTCGTAATTTCATGTTTTTCTCAGTTTTTTTTTCTTGCATAATGTTCCTTACAGTCATCCTTTTTTCACGATGGCATTTTTATTTCATGGTTGAAAACACAAACGTTCTCAAATACAATCCCCTCAAAGTTTCATTCAACGTTGATCTCACAAATGCGTTCCTTTTTTATATTTATGTCATGACGTCAGTGGTTTGGTTTGGATACCATTCGAAACTTAAAAGTATTTTCGAAGTATTCTGTCTTCTGATTTAGCTCATAATAACTAGAGCTGTAAATAACTGTAAATAAATAACTTAAATAAATGCATATAACTTTTCGTGAAGTTTTATGGTCAATACATCATCCTATTTGTTCTTGAAGAAACAGCAAAGGACAATTTCACTTGTAATCTTCAAGAACCAAAAAAAAACAGCAAAAAACCAAAACCTGCATATAACCTCCTAATTAACTATCAGAATCCATCTTACAGCAAGTACCCGATGAGAAAACAATTCCTTTTCTCATTACCTTACGCACATAATAAAAACTTTATGATCTTAGAAATTAATTAGATTCCAGTCAATGTGTTAAGGGATTGCAAGAGGACAGAGGATGTGAAGAGTAAGGAATTATCATTTTTGTCGAGATGGGGTTTAACTTAGTAGCATCCTTGTGAAGATATTGGAGAAATAAATTCGTAAAGTGTCATCTATGACAGTATCGCTGCATTTTACCAACTGCTTCCCGGAACCAACACTTTAGAGTCGCTCCGAGAATTAAAAAAGGACTGAGAAAGCCTAATTTTTGAACGAAATCAATTCAGAGTTCATTGAACAATTTTTCAGTTCAGTTAATTTAGAGTTATTTTTAATAATGTGAGAAAACTCTCATCTGCCTTCTTCGGCGGCCCTAATTTTATTCAGGAGAAGCTAATGTGGAAGAAAGAAATCTTGCGTGGTTGGCTGGGATGAATGTTAATTGATATAGGAAGGCATTAGATGGATTCTAGATTTCCGTCAGGGAATCATCCTTGGACAGCAAAAATGAGTGTTTTTCTACTACTAATGACTTTATGTCATTATTAAAATGCTGTGAGCTATAAAATTGAGCCCGCATGCAGCTCTTTAACACCATCCAGAGACCAATACTTAGAGGCATCACCCCACGAATCTGATGTGGCACGGATTTCAGGTGGAGTATTCGTATACGGGATCGTAGATTATGGAGAGAAAGATGATTCCATCTATTTTTCCTAATTGACGTAAAAAAGGCTCGGAATAATGCTAATTCGATTAGTCCGGCGCGCTATTTTCTACAACGAGTTCGATTGGAGCGCGCCAGTCGTGTGCACGCGCCACATCTTCCGGGCCGTTTTTTACGGCAATTAGGAAGAAATGGACGGAACCACCCATCTCTCCATAATCTACGGTCCCGTATACGAATACTCCACCTGAAATCCTCAGACTACCTCAGATTCGTGAGGTGATGCCTTTAAATATACTGTATAATGTGCAGATTTTATTCCCCTTGGGGGACAATTGATTCATGAGCTTCGCCAATCGGTGGGACTGCTCAGTCTGTTTTCCTGTTTAGAGTTTTTGTGTGGCGTACTGGGAACGATATCGAGGATTGGGAAGGAGAGTGGAGGAGTTTGATGGGATAGGCATAGCATCAGAGTCCTCGAATAATTTTCAGCCGTTTGATAAAGACGAATTTGTCGAGACGTCAGGCTATAAAGCGAGTTTTACCAAAATCTCGTTGGCATAACAAGAGAACAAGAAAATAAAATTTAAAAAAAAACAAGAAAAAAAGGAAATAATAAATACATTCCCAAGCTTCGAAATACAGTAAATTGGCTATATATAAAAGTCAATTGATGATATTTTCACCACTGTTGTCGTTTCTGTCTAATTGGACACTTTGCCGTCGCTCGTCGATCGATAGTAGTCTGGAATGGAAATTGAATTTCAGGAGAATGGTACCACAACATCAAGAGTACGTATCCGAATACGATGTGTTAGCAGACATTGCAATTTCAACATCAACAGCAGCAAATCTACGAACAACGAATGCGATACTTCTAGGTAAATCTGGAGAATTTGGAGAGGAAAAGAAAACATGTTTACCACTGCTGTTGTTATACTTGTTGTTGTTTATACCTTGAACCTTGAAGATTTTTTTATTTTACAGCTGCACTCCTACTAGCGTCATACATCCTAAATATCATCCTTATCACTACAATCTACACCAGGTTTAAATTATTTCAATGATTATTTTTTGTTTTAATTCTATTAATTTGTTCAACCAAAATGAACTCAGATTTAATTTAATTTAATTTAATTTTGATTTATTTCAGCAAGAAACTCAGAGCGACACTCGTCTACATAATATTTGCGCATATATCTACGGTGAACTTACTGACACTCTCACTTTCCATTCTTCTCTCCTTACTATTTGTCGCAAATGGAGCCTGGATTTTTGGCGATGCATGGTGTAGGGTGAATGCTATGGTGCAAGAGGTATGGATACAAAAAGTTACGGGTAACTTGTTTTAGGGTGAAATAAATTCTAGGAATTAACAATTTTCTTGTTTCAAACTTGGGGTGCATAGTAGGAAACCGAAAGTAAAAAGAGAAAGGAAAGGAAGAGAAAGAAGCGATGAAAACTCTATTTTCTCTACTTTTTAGACATTAGAAATATAAAATCATTCACTAGAAATTCATTCAAAATTTCAATTCATTAGAGATTCAATATAAAATCATCATTTAGAAATAAACAACAACAACAACAAACAACAAGTAAATGTATTTTAGTTCTGCCTATTCTACACACTACTTCTACTGATGCTGGCGGCTGTGGAGCGAGCTGTTGGATTGTCTTTCGAATCGTTGCCCAGTCAACGACCAAATGAACTGTGCACATTTTTCACCCTAAAACGTGTACTTGGTAATTTTTTTGCAGTTAATTTCCAGGAAAAAAGTCCCAGAAATTTATAGTGCTTAATTAAAAGTAAAATTTTGTCTTCATCATTATTATTACTATTATTATTTTTCTTATTATCTATTATTATTATTATTATTATTATTATTATTATTATTATTATTATTATTATTATTATTATTATTATTATTATTATTATTATTATTATTATTATTATTATTATTATTATTATTATTATTATTATTATAACAATTTATTTTTATTACTTACTACCTTTTATTATTACTTATTGATTTAATTTTATCCTGGATGATCCTAGATCAATCATGTGCAATTTCCTTGAGCAGCACTATTCAATAGGTGCTCCACGATCGATTTATTTGTTTATTTATTTTTGATTTATTTGTTTTGTCGAAGTTTCCATCTTGTCGTTATAATTTCGTTATTATTTTATTATACTTCGTTTTCATCATTACTACTACTATTATTTTTCTTATTATCTATTATTACTTTAATTACCGTTTATTTTTATCACTTACTACTTTTCAGTACAACTTTATTACTACTTTTATTCCTTACAGTGCTCATGTTCCTTCTCGCCGTGGTCAGCCTGGCTGTTAACATTCCTTCAGGCACAGGGATGATTCCTGTGAGACCGTTTCGGAACAGATATGTTTGCGCTGTTGGCAGGTACGTATTTTATTGAGTATTCAGGCATGCACGTGCACACACGACAGAGCTGAATGCTCGAGCTGCTGATTAGGGTCCCATCGAAGATCCAAATTTTCCGTGCAGCATCCCATTGTGTTAGGTTGATGCATAAGTAATTGTAATTTTTAGAAGACTTTCTAGGTTTAATTTTTTCGACCGAAAGTACCAACAAATTAGTAAACGTTTGTTCCCAGTTTTGCTCTAAAAGACTTCAACAAGGTTTTTTCGCCTTGATGGTGAAATCATCTGGTCTCAGACGAGTTACATGACGCTAGCCTCATTTTCTTTTACTCTGTGCTAATTAAAATAAATAAAAAAAAAAACAATTTGTGCGCTTATAGATTACTTTTGGATTACTTATGAGTCAATAGAGTCAATATTATATCTACAACAGTGTAGTAGTAGATTTGCGCGATGGGACCCTCGCTCAACAGCGCCCCATGGCTGTATGCTGAAGTAGAAACTGTGCTGCAACAATACGATAGCAGTCACGTGCGGGCGCTTGCGGGAACCGCGTCGCTTCGAGTGGAGTCGCTTACGCCAAACTGCACCATAGAGAAAGTTTGTTTGACAGGACTGTAATTATTATAAATTATGGTAATTATGGTAATTATAATTATGGCAATTTCTAGGAATTTTTAATTAGTATTGTCGTTAATTGCGTGACTACACGAAATATTATATCTACAACAGCGTGGTAGACATTTGTGGGATGGGACCCTCGCTCAATATATCAATATTATATCTACAACAGATCCAAAGCGGAGGGTCGTACAATCGATCCATATAGGATCACCAGGATACAGTTATACTAATCCAGATTTTCGCCGTTTTTTTCAGTGGAGCTCCACTTGGATACACACTTTCTCGCGTTGTACTCTACATAGGATGTCTTCTCGTACTTTTGATGTGTATGTCGGCCATCTTCAAGAAAAGAGTAAATATTTATTTATTCACTTATTAAAGGTGCATTTTACGAAATTAACGGTGTTAGGATCTCCCCATAAATGAGGGAAGGGTAAATAGACGTGTAATTATCTGCAAAGAGCGTGATCACGGTCAATTCCACAAAGCGATCCAGAAAAGCAAAAAGAACAGCCTCGCTTGCACCAGTCCTCCCTACGATGCAACTCATTACATGATAGAATGCAAGTTGTTCCTCCGTCGTCGTCTAACATCAGCAATTCAACTAAGATCACTAATGAGCAGCAGAAGCTCCTCGACCATGCACAATCGCAGACACGTTGCCTGATGCCATTGTTTTGCCACTCGTAATAAGTTGCATCGTTGGACAGATCGTTGCAACCAGTGCTTTTTCACACGTTTTTTCCCTGGATTACTAGTGGGAACTGAATGTAATCACTGTCATGTTCGTTACCATGTACAACCACATTCCCATCTTTTCGTGGTGAGACCCTAACATCGTCAATTCCATGATACGCGGCCTTTAAGGTTACAGCGTTGTTTTAAAACTGTAAAACTTGTACATTTTCAGGAAGGGAATTCCTTACCACAGCAATCTCACGACTATTCTGATTTTATTCGCAAGAATCGAGCAAGGCAGGAGCATCTAAGTAGAGCAAAACTGGTACGAGTTCCATTGATTTTTTTAAAATGATGTTTTTTTGAAAAAAAAAACATGCTATGAATGTTAAAATCAAAAAGTCTTTGAATCTAAAAGTTTTGAATTTTGTTCACAAAATTTTTCATAAATCCGTTCAATCGGACCTTGCTTAGGTTGTATTGCTTGTCTGCATATTCATTCTCGTGTCGGGACCATATGTGAGCCTTAACTTCACCTACGAGGTAATTTTACAGAGGCCAAGTATTTTTTTTTACTTTGAATTCCTACCGATCGAATTTTTTATTGTTAATTAATAAAATTCATAATTATGCAATAATTCAATAGTATTTAATCTTTTAAATTCCTACTAATCGAATCTAATCTAATCTATTATTAATGTATATAATTTATAATTATGTAATAATTTAATAGCATTTACTACAGGTTTAATCAATAATAATATATAATAATAAAATATATAGTAATAGAATAGTGGTAGTGATTAATACATGATGATAATAGTAACATAAGTTCTGTTCGATTCTTCGCTCAGTTCTCACTAGTAAACCAAAAAAAAAATCATTTTTTAATATGAAATTTATCAAATTTTGATTAATCAATTCATTTTTTGATTTTTTAATTTCTAATTTTATAATTTTATAGTTTTTTTAAATTCATTTTTTTTTTAGAAAAAATCTGTTCTCTTCAGATCTGCAATAGCCTCGAGTTCCTTCTTGACGACGTGTTACTGGAGATCCCACAGGACGCGGACACTCTGATCACCTGGCTAATGTTTCTGTTTCCACTGCTCTCACCAATTTCAGTTTGTGTTCCTGAAAATTTTCCTCATTTTGATTACGAAAAATCATTGAAAAGTGAATTTTCTGTAGATTTTCTGCTGGTGCACAGATGTTTGGAGTTTTGCGAAAGAGCTGTTCTGTTGTCAATCTGCTAATCCACCATCCGTGGGTTATTTTGCGAATGGATATAATAAATGTGAGTTTTGTCGATAATTTTCTTGGATCATTAGAAAAAAAAATGAGATGAAATCGTTGCTGTTAAAGCTGCGAACGGAATGCCCGGTGTGATGACGTTGGTGGTGACTCCAGAAGGTTTACAGTTGAAATTACCATCATCAGGACTTTCGGATACTTCTAGATACACCCAAACTTTGACAGTACCACCACCTCAACCGTATGAGGACCGTATTCAAGGTGAGTTTATTTATTTGTTTATTTGTTTATTTATTGAAAACGCTTGTAGGTGTGCCATAAAACAAAAGAAAAACAAGATGGAATAGAGCTCATTAGAAGTACGCCTGAATTTTACACAACAAGACAGAGAGTTCAGTTCACATCATGGATTTTTTTTTGAAATTTCTGGAGTTACAACGCAGCTGGCAACATGTTTACAAAAACAAATTCCTTATTTATTTATTCACTCAAGATATTCTGGTAATCAGCAATAACCAGAAAAGCGCGGAAATTTTGAAATATTTTGAAAAAAATCGCTCTCTTGAAAATTCCAGAAATGTACCCACAAGAAGAAACTGATCAAGCGTTTCGAGACGAAGAAAGGTCAAAATTGGAAAGTCCGCCTCTTGACAGAGAACCGGAATCACAAATTGCCATTGACCATACTGAAAATCCACCAATCGCAGAAGAACAAAGCCGAATAAAACCGCCTACAAAACGTACGTCGTCAGGAGTTCTTAATTTTAAGAGTTTTTTTTCTGTAACGTTTACTTGTAGGTAAAGTTAAACAATATAAAGTTGGTGGTGTCGATGTCGATCGTGGAAAGAAGAGGATGGTGGCAAACGCGAAACGGCCGAAATGAACATGATTCCGTGATTATTCAATGATTTCTGAAATTGAAATTGTGATTTTTTCTTATTTCGAATAAATATTAAATGATTCATATGTTCCGGTGGGCCGCTTAGACGAGTCCGAATGTTCCCTACGGTGATCCGTGGTGGGGTCCCATACACTACCAAGGTCCAACCCAAATAATTCAGATTATTAGAGGTAGTGTGGATTTTTTTTTTTGTGAAAACTCCCCATTTCTTTACCCTGAACTCCCGGACATTGTCGACCTGAGATTCTCGGATCATTCTGTATCGATAGGCAGTTCACTGCCGAGTCTCGCCGGATATGGAACAGTGACGAATGGATGGATTCTGTCCGAGCTCTTTCTGTAGATCGAGAAGGTTGGCCGCAGCTGTATTCAAGGACGACACGCCTCGGAGAAGAGGCGAACAAACGCGTCAGCCAGTACCTAGTAATGATTTCAATCAATAATATCGCTCTATCCCATCTATTAAATCATTAATTCAATTAGATATGTTCTTGCTCGGAAAAACCTAATAAATTTGGATCAAGTCGTCACAACGAGAAATTGACTGGATGCTATAAATGTGTGCAGTTTTGTAGTAACTGTCAAGTAATACTCATTTCCAACTACATACATCTAAAATCTATTAACGTCACTTGCGTATCAATCCACTCGGGATGCGCCAACGCGTTTTACTGGAATTCGTAATCGTTGAGGTTTTGGAACGCGTGTTGGCGTGACGTGAGTGACTTCCGGGGTCAGCCGATGATCAAGTCAGTGTTTTTATCCTCGCAGAAAAGCCGGGTATCCTGGAGGTATGAAAGGCTTGGTTCCAACGTTTTCGGACCATCGACCATCGATTTTCGGAGCTACAGCAAGCCTCTTACGGACTGCGCTACACCCGCTACTAAACCGGGTAACAGACAGTTTAGTATTATAATTACCTATTAAGCGTTATTTTAAGTAAGGGCAGGTGGTGGCGCAGTCGGTTAGAGGTCTGTTGTAGCCACACCGTACTGGGTTCGAAATCGCCCTAGTGGAAACCAAGCCTTTCATGCTTCCGGGGTCGATGAATTGGTACCAGAGTTGTCTGGGAGGATAAAAACACTGACTTTATCAGCCAGTGATTCTTTTTATAAGTATAATTATTTATTATTAAGTAATTGTTAGTATATAATATAGTAATTTAGTATTCTTTAGGCCAATTCTTCTCAGGACTCTTCGGGACCGTGACTAGGTCCTGCCACGAAACGTCATGTGATAGTGGCTTTTTCTATCTCGTGCCAATACATAGTTTATCATTGCTGAAGAATGAGAGCATATAAACATGGCCGGAGGCTTTAACGGAGATGAGCAACATTTATTACCCGAAAATGGTCAGCAATTCGTAGTGAGCAGAGAAGCACACACACACACACACACAACGAAACGAAATGAAATGAAATGAAATGAAATGAAATGAAATGAAATGAAACGAAAAAAAAGTGTAGAGTAGAAAAATTGAACAGTTCTGACTGATTGGCTGAGTTACTGAGTCACATTTAGTGGCACCACTACGGTGTATTACAGTCTCACCGAGTAGTAATGAAAGCAGATACGGAGAAAATGACTAATTGTTGGATGATATGTACACGAATCAACAAATAGGTAAATAGACGATTACCCACGATGAAAAACGACATTATCAATCAATATTTGAAAGGAACCGGAGAAAGATCAGCAAAATCGGCATGTTCTAGAGCAATCTCGACGCATAAATATGGATGAAACGATACATACTTGTGGATTTCGTTCCATCCATGCAGCACACCATGGTGAACGATCGAAACAGGTCGCCTAAAATTGGCAGGGGAGATATTCTGACGTGAGAATTTCTGCCAAACTCCAGATTTTCTTGGATAAAAGAAAAAAAAAATCAAAATCACTAACTGATTGCACAGACATTGGCCTATTGAATCGGACCGAACCTGATTGAATCGTAGAAAACCGTTGATCACCTATAAATAAATTGTAATAAAAAATAAATAAATAAAATAATAAATAAAATACAATATCAGAAATGTTCTCTACACCGCTTCTAAAAACATCATACATGAAAAATATGTAAAAAAATAAAGGTAGCGCTTGAAACCAAAAAAGGTGGATGGTTCATCCTTTTCATGGACGATCCACGTTTTTTTTTAAATTTTACGCTAAATCTTTTTATCTTTATTTTTGTAATATTATTTTTTATTATTTTTTATTTTTTTTTATCTTGCATTATTTTTCAAAAATTTTCACCAATCTTTTTCATCCTTTATCCTTTATTTGTCTTTTTTTTATTATTTTTATCAGTAACTTTTTTATTATTTTTATTCAAATACAGGTGATTATGTACCTCGTGCTCGTTGTCGCATAGCTTCAAGATTCGCTTGCTGCTGTCGAAGACGTTCTAATGCAATCGATCGTGCTTCGGATGATACGAATATCTGAAGTGGTAAATACACAACGGTAATGATTATTGATTCGATGGAAATCATGAAAGAAAAAACTGAGAACAATGATTTTGATTTAATTAATTAATTTAATTAATAATTTTGATTAAATTTTGAAATTTTGAATGGCTCCTCTGCGTAGATTCTGGAACTTGTGATAAGCGATAATAAATCACGTCATCAAACGTAAGGATCCAGAAAAAGAATAAGAGAGAAGAACACTGTTGATCATTCTAGAAACTCGTCTAATTCTGATCCTTGAAACTTATTTGAATTTATCTATTATTATTTATTTACATTATATTATTATCTGTTTATGAATACTGTCCTCAGAGTCTGTGCAGACGAGCCATTCAAAATTTGTTTTTTTTCCACAAATTTTTTTCCATTCAAACTCAGTTTTTTCATGATTTTCTTCGGATCAGCGCAAAAAAAAACTTTTAATTTCCATTCGTTACTTCCTTTCTTCGGTGAGCAAAGTGAAATCAACTGCTCTGCTGATTCATATCTTTTTTTTTTATTATTTATACCTTTTTAACATATATCATGTGAAAAATGCACTATTTTATATGTATTTTTACATTTTGTTCATGTTTTTTATTTTATATTTATACTTTACTTTCTTTTAAAGTCACAAATTTTCGTACTGCTGCAGTATTGCTGTAAACTTTATCCTGTAGTTTTGGAATTAGATTTTATAGATTTAAAGACTTTTTAGAGACTTTGCTAGAAAAAGGTCTTCGGCTGGAAAAGATCTCTTTATAGTTGTTCAGTTCTGAAAGTATTTTTGAGAAAAAATCCAAGTATTTTTGGAAAAAAAAATCCAGTGAAAAGAGACAATTTTCCTTGAAATTTATGGCTTGGAGCATCTAAGAACAAAAAAGGTCTAAAAATGAATAGAAAGGATGAATGAATTGAATTGCGATCAGAGACGAACAAGCCCCATATCAAAATCTGTGCGGATTTTGATCTATGGACCATCAGGTCCCCTATAAAAATCCTTGCGACATAGTTGTGGTATGTGGAGGTCTGTTACATTACCAGATCCAGTGAATAAAGTAAAACCTGTAGCCATTGTGCTGCTTTTTAGATTTGCAAAAAAGCTATGGATCAAAAAGATGTTTTTAGTATTTTAATAGAGCAGGAAAATATTCAAACATGCACGAACTTACCGGTTTTATTAAATTCGGACGATTAAATATACGACGTCGGAATGTGTTCATCGTTTGTGGGAATGTAGTCGGCGATATCATAGTGGTAGTTGTAGGTCTAGTTGGTCGAGCTGTAGTAGATTGTGTTTCACTCCAATTCCATTGAATATTTTGTGGATTCTGGATCGTACCAACGGATGCACTTCCACGAGCAAGAGTTATGAAGCGTACAGGCGCTCGTGTGATAGCGAATTGTGGTACTACAATTGTGCTGAGTGTCTGTGAACGTTCGAATGTGGGTGGTGTAAAAATAAGCGGTGCATTTGGGATTGTTGGTGTTACCCAATCGCCAACCCAATGTTCTGTCGCCATAGTGGCGGTGGTGGTGGTGGTGGTGGTGAAGATGGTTGCCGGTGGTGGTGGTGGAGTGGTGGCAGTGGTGGTTGTCTCTGTCTCCGTTGTGGTGGTGGTGGTGGTGGTTTCGATGGTTGTGATCGCAGGCGAAGGCGAAGACGAAGCGTCTACTGTGCTAGCAATGGTAGCTGAAGTGAAAGCACGTGTTGATGAGCTTGATTAGGCCAAAGCTTTGTCTACAAGCTCCAACTACGAACAAAATCACTACAAGATGATCATATTCTACATTAATACCGTATTTTAATACCGTATTACCTCGTCGTAGCTTCAGTACCGCTTCAATCACCACCTTGATTCCAGCCCATGTTTCGCGTCCAGTTGGAATCAGTTGACGTGAGTCAAGTATAAATCCATCCCACACTTAATAGAAAAGCTATTCGAATATTCGAAGCCATTCGAAAGTGAATATTTACGGGAATGAAGGTGTATGAAGTAAATGGTAAAGGTACACACCTTCTTCGCCTGGACGTAACTCCATCAAATAAACATATTTAGCGCCTCCTTTTCCCTTAGCCCAATCATCCGAACCACCAGATGACGGATCTGTATATTGTGGATGGATTGTGGATTTCTATTTCATATACACCAAAAAAAAACATAAACGGGGAAAGAAGGAATCAATGGAAAAGAATATTCCTCATACATAAGATATCAGCTCCAGTTCCAAATCGATATTTTGTTCCGTAGACACTTTCTAAAGCGTTTAGCGCACGTTTGCCGACCTGCTCCTGAAAGAGAATCGATTGATTTTAAATTTTTATGCGAAGATTACTATTAATTTTTTTTAGAACTAGGATTTATTCCATTCATGGCCTTTCTCTCGTGGTAATAGTATAAAATATAAAATTTATATACAAATAAGTGGTCCAATTCCACGAGTAGTTTTCCTGTTCCATCATATTTTTATTTATTCACTTTCTTATTCAACACAAAAAAAAAAACTAAGTGTGTGCTTACGATATCAGTGATATCCTCTGGAACTGTTTTCCTTTGATGACTGAATGGATGTATCCACATCTGAAGAGGTAATCATTAAAAAAAAATTGAAGGTAAGGGTCATAATTAAAAGTTGGACACGCATCTCAGAGCATGCACCTTATTTTAATAATTATTTAACTTAATAATCTAAATAAAGATTTCACGCAAATTCGTTGCACAAAAAAAGATGGAATCTTTTACCCGGCAAGTCTTCTTTCGAGGAAAATGAAGGCTTTTCCAAATGAAGTCGAAGGAAACAGATCATAAAATCAGGATCTTTTGTGAATCATCATTCTTTAAAATTATTTACCATATTTATGGTGATTGAGCAGAAGATACAGAAAAGTTCTGAAATTCTATTTGAGTGGGTGTTTTCTTCGAAGAGGAACTATGGATTCATGCATTCATTTCGCAAATGTTCCCCTCTAATTAGTTTTCGTTAGAGTAATTAAAGAAAAAAGCATTTATAGTGGTGTCGGGACGACAGGAAACACGAACAGTTGCGTAGGCGGCTGCACTCGAAGCGGTGCGGTTGAGATCGTGGTGGGACCGTTGCCAGTACGGTCCCATCTCCACTCCATTCGCCATCTCCACCGCGCCGCCTCGAGCCCAGCCGCTTAAGAAACTGCAGCGTGCTTCATTTAGTTATAAGCGGATTATATTGCAGATAATATGTACTGAAATTCTGCACACATATTTATTCCTACAGTAATACGAATATCCGGGTTAAAGGATGCTTCTTACCTGCGAATAAGTGTGTAGAGTAAGAAAAGCGTCCACTTTTCCTCTGAGCTCAGGTGAAAGCATCATATCTCTCACGGCTCTGGAAAATAGCTTACGTTTTCAGGAAGAACTGCATGGACATCCATGAATATTACGCCATTTACATAAAAACCGATGAGAGTGTGATTCTACCTGGCCTCGGCTTCACTGAACGGACTTTTTCCCTGATAGATTTCGGAACATCTGTCGGAGCTTGATCCAATCTCTGTAAAAAAAAAACAAATAAGTATAGGGTTGTTCTCCGTTTTGAAAAAAAATATTAATTAAATCCAATAAATTAATCACTTAAGGTGATTTAGACTCATAGAGTAAAAAATTAATTAATTAATTAATTAAGCTGATTTAGACTCATAGTCATGGTCCGAATTGATCCACAACGTGTTTGCAGTGGATAAATGCATCATCCTAGGACAATTTTTAGAGCATAGAGAAAAAGAAAACGAAAAAAAAGAGGGAAAAAATAAAATAATGCAATAGAAGTAGTAAAAGTAAAAGAATGAAGTCAATTGATGCCTTTTTTTGTACGAGACGAGGTGAGATACGCTAATTTTTCAGCACAATTTTTTTTTCCAATTTTTCACGAATAGGGCAGATGTGTCGATGTTTCGACGTGTGTGTGCATTTATTTGTTATTATTTACTTTATAATTATTCATATTTTAATTATTTATTCTGTTTATTTAATTTATTTTTATTTTTGTTTATTCTAAATGTTTATTTACCTCCCCAGAACCAATCGAAATTCCTGTTCAGATCCACACCACCACAGCATCGTTCACGAAACCATTGATCCTTTTTGCAGAGCATAGCCGACCTATTCTTCCTCCAAAGACGGATCTGTAATCAGAGGAGCAGATCAGCTGTGAGGCATTATTTAAACAGTAAGCAAACAGTAAACAACACATGTGTTGCATTCTACACAAACCATCGGTGAAACGCCACTTCGCGAGTACTCATATCCATCCGGATTCAGCACCGGAAATATGTAGAAGTTGAGTTGGTCCACTGCACGACGGACAAGTGGGTCCGTGTCATAGTCGGCTATTAACTGAAAATTGAATTAAAAATCGAACTGAAAAGAATACTTCTAAACTAGTCTAATAACAATAGTAATATAATAATAATAATCGTCTAATAATAATAATAATAATAATAATAATAATAATAATAATAATAATAATAATAATAATAATAGTAACAGTAATAGTAATAATAATAATCTAATAATAATGTACAGAAAATCTTTTAATGTTAAAAGATTTTTTAAAATGAACAATAATAAATAAGTGATAAGAATAAATACTAACTTAATGATAATCTAATAATAATGAATGAATATAGGCTGGAAAAGTTCCATATTTATTTATTTATTTATTTATTTATTTATTTATTACACTTTTTATTTTTATTTTTTGTTATTTATTTATTTATTTGTTTATTACGTACCAAAAAGGATGTGAAAAATTTGAATACAAAACAAATACAATTTATAGATAGTGAAAAGACAGAAGATGGAATTCTAACGAGCAGGGATCAGTTCCGTATGCGATTCCGAGAAATAGTTTAGGCCTCAAACCCATCCGAACTTAGTAAGGAAAGTTAAGCATTTAAGAGTTGTAGAATCAAAGCACATGTATAAGGAGGGTTTAAATAGTAGTGGCTGTTTTTTTTGCAGGAAAAACGTGCAGTTGGTATGCTGTTTTCTTTTTGTCTGAATTATGGATTCCATAGCTTTTTTTGGACCACATATTGGAACAATTTTTCTGTTTTTCTTTCTGTCTTAATTCTGCCACTGAAGAAACAATGGTTGGATATGAAACGTCATCGAGACATCAAAACGTTGATTTTTTTTCCGTTATTTTCAAGTCTTCAAGTACTTGTAAAAGCTACTTTCAATGTCATAAAAATCGCAAATTTAGACTTATATATGTTTCATTGAAGACTTGATTAAATATTTATTATCTGTCGAAAACAAATTTCGCACATATAATATCTACAGTATAATATTTTGCTTTATTTATGGATACTAGTAACATCTGAGTAAGGTAAAAAAAGCTAAATAGTCAGCCATCTCATATCGCAGCGGAACTAACCTTGCAGCGGAGTTGCTCATTTTTCATTCTTCTTTTTTGTATTATCATTTCACTCATGTCATCACATTTGTTTTTATTTATCTTTTGTTTTTTTATTTATCTTTCTGGACAAGCTTCCACTTTCTACATATATAATTTCCTCCTGCTCACGTTTTCAAGGCACCTACAATGTGTAAAAAATCTAAATTTGTAGTGTACTGTAATGTTATTAGTGTATAATACCTTGAAAACATCCGAAATCCTCATAATTTTTACGAATTTTTCTTAATTTTTCTTTTAAATGACATTTAACATTTTGTGCATAGGGCTAGATATGGATACTATACGACCGTTTCACGGTTGTGTCGATCGTATGCGCTTAACCCGCCATAGTAGAAGTTCGGGAAATTTCCATAACCGATTCTAATGAGCAAAAAAAACAGTTACCCTATCAATGACGTAAATCACAGTATGAACGGCCGCCCATTCTCTGGCATGAATCCCTCCATCGATCCATACTATTCGTTTGTCGTTCCGATACACTCCGCTTCCGATCTGTAATCAGAGCACTACTCTTTCGATGAACCTAGTCATTAAAAAGAAGAATAAATAGAAAAAAAAACTGGTGAAGAAGAGGAGAATGTCCACCTGCGGTAGAGTTCTCCAGAAAAACACAAAGACGAACCTTAATTCCTTTAATCGGTCGTCCTTCTTCAGTCATTCCAATGTTCACAACTCTTGCTTTGTCCGGATAGAATCGTTGTATGTCTTCCATCCAGGAAATGATATGGTCGTACGAATGATACTCTCCAAGTCCGTACTGGAATAGAGAACTCTATCGAAGTTATTATTCACTGCTGTCTTTTTCCTTCTTTCTCGCAAAGTAAAACGTGAAACGATTTCCTATCGGAAGTTTCGAAAACTCATCATAAGCGGTTCATGTGTAGTTTCTGGTGAAATTGTGTTTTCAAATATCTCTTCCAACTAAACCACTTGGTCGAATTTCCATATAAAGGCTGGATTAAACGATATAATTTTTGTAAAATCTCTATCACAAACGAATAAAAAGGATTTGTATAATGTATTATTGTTATATTGTTCGCGATAAAATCACTCTAGCTCGCAGCGTTTCTGCCCCAGAGCACAAAAAACTGCTTCAAATAAATGTGCCATTCTGGATTTCAATAAAACATTACGCTCAGCCATTTTTCAAAGCAAAAAAAAAGCGGTGGAAAGTGATTTCAATGCAATGACAGTCGTCCTGGAATTACAGCTGGAAGTAGGTTGACTAGTGTCAATTGATGTAAACAATTTCGATTAGGTTTTAATCATAAAAGTGAATGATTTTGATTTGGCAATTGACCTCTTGGCTGTACCTTGCAATAAAGAGCCAACGGCAAAATGTGGGGCACCGAGGAAGCAAGCAAGGCAGTGATCAAAAATTCCCGTACGGCTTGCAAAAATATGGCGTGGCTATTAAAATTCTCATGCATCAATCTCCTCTCATCTTTACAGTTCTAGCGGAGCTACCAAACGTCCTAAGCTAACCAATTCAATCGTAACCGTCGGCGCCATCGTGCCGCTTTGAGTGCAACCGCTTACGCAACTACACCGAGCTCCAAATCGTTTCAATCCTACTGTATGAACTCCGTGCCTTACTCATACAAAATGTATATTTGCGGTGTAAGTGTTGGCCCCGGGGAGTGGACATCGGCTTGGAGAAAGCTTGAAGTTACAAGGAGAATTAAATGACGTCCAGGGCAGCGTGCAGATCGCCTGCGGGGCTGAATCGTAACATGGCGCTAGGAACATGACTCTACTTCTGAGTCACACTGCCAGGGTTCTATCTGAACAACGATGTCTGTAGCATCCGTTCTGTAAGTCTCAGAAAATTCCAGAAAGATAGATTTTCGTTACATCTAATGATCTAGAAGAAACGCAAGGACCATAGCGTCTGCCAAAACTTGAAGAAAACATAAACAACAACAAAATAATATGGAATATTGCAAATCTAACACATAAATTCGAATTACCGGCAACACTTCGACTCACCCGAGCCCGATTTCCACCTTCATCGTTGAGTCGCTTAGAGAAATCTCCCGTCGTGTTTCTTGGTTTGTGCTCTCGATCCAAAATTAATCTTAATGAAATTCGAGTTTCTCCCCAACTCCAAGATTATTTTTTTTCTAGTATTTCCTTCAACTTCACGAATATGGTCAGTTGTTCGCACCTATGATGAGCAAACTATTAACTACGTCGCTATTGTGTTGCATTTTTTGAGGATATTTTTAAATATCTTCACTGAGCACCCTCAGAAGAGGTTCGTTTAGGAATGGATCGTCCGGATGGAGTCAAAATGATCCATCATTTTCTCTTATCCTTCTTCTTTTGTCTTTTTTTTTTGATGACATTACAATCTTCTGGTGAAGCAGTAAAGTCAGCGGACGTCGAGAAATGAAATATCAGCGAGATGAGAAATTTCAGAAATGTTAGACTGTACTGGAAACAAAAGATCCATTTAAAATGGAAGCTTTCGGATATAATCCATGGTTTTTACTTCGTTTTCCGATGAATAATAGTTTATAGTAAGAATTTGATGTTACAACTGTTGTTTTGAAACGATAATAATATAGTAATAATGATAACGGCTACCTGATTTGGTAATGTGTCCTGAAAGTGCCCTCATATTAGCATTCGGTGAAAATATTTATAAAAACATTGACATATCAGGTGAAATAAAAAGTTCTGAGCGTTTTTTCGCTTTATTTCGACGACTAATATTAAATGGATCACTCCACGAATCTGAGGTGGTGCGGATTTTCGTATACGGGCTCGTGGATTATGGAGAGGTGGGTGATTCCGTCCATTTCTTCCTAATTCCCGTAAAAAACGGTCCGGAAGATGCGGCGCGTACACAAGGTTGACGCGCTCCAATCGAACTCGTTGTAGAAAATAGTGCCTCGGGGGCGCTCGAAACCGTATCTTCCGGGCCGTTTTTTACGGGAATTAGGAAGAAATGGGCACCCTCCTCTCCATAATCTACGACCCCGTATACAAATACTCCACCGGAAATCCGTACCACTCTAGATTCGTGTGGTGATGCCTTCAAATTAATTAATTAATTAATTACGACTTAATTACGTAATTAATTAATTAGTTGCGAGTTAAATTTAAAAAATATGCGCCACTTTGTTCGACAACTTTTGTTCATTTCGATGACATTTTCATAATTCCGGAATCGGAAAGGTCCCAATTCTTCGTGGCAGAAAACATGTCCTTCACAAGTCCCTACTTAGGCCAGTTTTGTACCATTAAAAAAATATTAGAAATACTTGAAAAGTTGAGGTGAGTGGTTGCTGTCAGATCTGGATCTGGATACGATAAAATTTACTCGAACACTGGAAATGAGGTTGATTTTTCTTTTTTTGCGCTGTCGAAAAAGAGTTGAACCAAGCGGTAATTTCATTTTTTTTTCAACGGGGAAATTTTTTCCTTGTTCAAGTAGTGAGAGCAAGTAAAAAAAAATTATATACAAGAGTCATTCAGTAATTTTGTATATTTTCTATAGAACGAGCAGTAGCCACTACTAGAGCCTCGCGCCTCGTCTTAATGTCAAGTGTCTATGATTATAGCTGAGTGCTGAGAATTTTGAAGGTTATCTCTTCCTTTTTTGGAAGAAAATTACAACTGCTGCAAACTTTCCAAGGTTGGCCAGTATTCGGAATGTTTCCAGAAATTAGCTCGTTCAACTTGTATTATTAGCAAACCTATGGATATTCGCCAAAAAGCGTGATCGAAACTTCCTTGATTGTTACAAAACTGTGCATTTTTTTTTTGTTTTTATTTTATTCTCCAACCATTTTACACAAAAAAATGCTTCACGGAAGAGTCCAATCGTCGGTTTTTGTGTACTTCAACTGTTGCAGAACACTTCAATTATACACAAAATATAAATATAAACAAGTACGGATAAAGAACTCACTGTTGGACGTCTTTTATCGTTATATTATGTGGTATACTGTGATTCGTAAACAAATTTTCCAACCATTTTTGCTGAATTTTTCGAATCATAATATCGGCATTATGACCAAGTGCAGCCGGAGTCAGCCAAAAATCCAGCTGAAAAATTGCGATATTAAATTTTTTCACCATAAGATACACGTCGTGAAAATGAGCCATAAAAACAAAGCTTCTCTTGAAGTGTTAAAAAATTTAGTCTTAGGAAAAACATTGCCAAAACTACGTTCAAAGTTTTCTTTTTAATTTTCTTATTTCTTCGTGAAGGGATCCTTATTTTGTCAGATTCATTTGTTTCATTTTCATTAATTTTTTGTCAATTTTCTTTTTTTTTTCTTAGAATTGTCAGAAAAAGAACGTGAACTGGAGTGTATCTCAGAATTTGGAGAAGTTTTCCGGAAATAAGATGTATTACAAAGAATTATTGTAGAAACGACACCAATGAGTCGTCCTGGAAGGGCCTAGCCGTTGGCCACCTTTAGGTGTGAAAATCTTTTTCCGTACCGTACTCTCAATTTTATATTTTATTTTACTTTATTTAAAAAAATGTTCAGACTCATGCTCATTCTTCAAAATAAAGACAAGTTTCCCGTTGTTCTTTGATTTTCACAAATGGTCGCCAGTAATATTTTCATTTTTTTCTGACCATGTGCATGTGAGTTATGAATAGTTCCCCCTTAAATAAGGGAATGAAGAGAGTCATCGAATTTCTCTTTGAGCAACTTTTTGGAGATATCTGTCCATCAAGTCTTCGGGATTTATTCCTGTGGTGCATGCAGTATCCGCTCTGATCCCAGCTCCGACTTGCGAGATGTGTCACCGTACACTTCCGAACCATCTTTTCTTTTAAAATTTATCCAGGCAAGCTGTAGCGTCTCTGATAATCGACTGTTGATGTGAGAAAATCTCAAATCCTCTCCTTCACCTCCTTCGAGCATAATAGTCCAGTGGTCCGCCTTCCTTCGGCGTGCAAATGCTTTAAAATTAGGTTAATTGAATTATGTTCTTAAGAACATATTCATGCTTCTTCGTCCATCAAATGCCATGGATTCCCTTGTAATTCACTAAGGGAATTTTAAAGAACTGATCTGAGTGTAGCCTCAAGTATAATGCTGCAGCAATTTGGCACCCACACTATTCCTGAAATATTTGATCATATCGATCTATAATATTTCTCCATACAATTTCATAAAATACTACATCACATATACTATCCTTTTTAATTTATTTTTCAGAAAAGGTACTCATCGCAAACTTCCTTCCAGTCGGTAATTAAGAATCCAGAAGCTAAAAATTAAGAGTCTAGGGAGGCAGTGAATATAATACTCTAAAACTTGACCCTAAATCAATATTAGCTGAAGAATTTATTTTTGGAAGGTCACGTCTATGCGTTTTCCTCTGTCGAGTCCTGCAGGTCCAATAAAATAAAATAATCATAAAAATAATATTATAACACTAATACTAATACCAATAATAATAATACTAATAATAATACTAATAATAATATAACAACGGATTCGGCACACAAGTGCGACTCCAACCAGCTACAAACTCGAATCCTCTCGTTTCATCTCCTGGTAGTGAAGAGTCATAATTTTTTCGTTGTCCTTCCTTAATGATTCGCTTGTAAATGGAATTTATAGCTTCCATTTATTTTTTAAATTTTTTTAAATCCAATTATTTCCTCTTCCTTAAGCAAGAGTGCAGATCGAAACACTCCATGGGGGTTAAAAACCAAACGAACACCTACGTCAACGATATGAACCGGTTCACATAGTGTCTATGATCCACGGGATCTATCAAGAACCCGTCCTCATGCAATCCGATAAGATCATCGTTAAATTAAGCAAAATTTTGAGAAGAGGTGAGAATTTAGTCGATTTTTTTTTCTGTGACTCACATCATATTTGTGCATGTTATCGTGCAATTCTCGTACTACATTTAACTGTTCCATAGTGTTCGGAGCTGCTCGGAATACAACAAATTTTCTGGAAAAATCCATGAACTAATTATGTAGATGAAAAGGAATAAGAAGAATAATATTCAAACTCACTCCTCCTCCCTGCCATCACGAAGTGATGCCCTGGTGATCACAGCCAAGGAGAGAATCAGGGACGGCCAAATTCTCAACCGTACCTTCATCTCTGTAAAAAGGGAAATATAGACGAGAAGAAACAAAAACAACAACAACAACAAAGAGTAACGTCTATCCGAGATAGAAACGATTGAAACAGACAACAAGATGACTTTAACGAGCTGTTTGCGTAAGAAATCAAAAGCAGTTGAAGAAAGCAGACGGAATCTCGTTTCTTATCGCAGATCTACCACCACCACTGCTGCTGCTGCCAGCTGCTAGTCTTTCGAAGATCTGGCGATCTTCGATGACGTCGGAAAGCAGTGTTTTTTTGGAATGAGGAATGAAAATTGGAAGAAGAGCAGAAAATCTGAGAAATCCATGCCTAGGAGTTTCCACGGCGACATCATCAACTGATTAAATATGTTTTAATTGATTTTCTTGAGCTGTAGTCAAGATTTGTATTGATCGTCTTTATTAAACAACGGCTGACGATAATGATTAAATATGAGTTGCTGCCAACTTCTGTAACATTCTTGATATCATTTCTTTCAGTAGTTCTTTTTTTTTGATCGGCTTTTTCCAGAAATCGTCGCCAGGATTCCTTAGTTCTCACTTGGATAAAAATTATTGTGGTCAGCAATTTTTTTTCTCTTTGCTACCGAAAAAACGGTTTGGATTATCAGTTCTTGCACACCTAAAGCAACTTTTTGCTTTTACTTTCATCCATGTCTAAAACAAATAATTTTGTAAATAAAATATAGGACACGATAGAAGAACATCAAGAGGGGACAAAAATAATGCAAATATTATAAAAAACTGAAAATAAAAAGTTTCTCCACGTTAATTCCAATAAATGTGAAGTTACAAGAATTATTCCAGGAATTTCCGCCTTTTTCTTCAACGGAATAGAATTTCTTACATCACTCCAAATTTTACGTACGAGTTAAACTAAGAGTAAAAGTAAACAGCAAAAATATTAATAAATAGTAGTAAATAACAGACAAAAATTCAGCATTTTTCTCTCTTTGAGCTAAAATGTCGATGAAAAAAAAATTACCAAATTTTTGTCCTTCACACGTGCAAAGAGACTCGTTTTGGTCTTTTTTGTGAAGACTTTTCATTTGTTTTCATTTTTTGGATTTTCTCTCCAATTTTCCTTTTTTTTGCATTACCTTGACAATGCAAAAAATAAATTCGTTATCATAAGTGTCAATAAGATATGACAGTTTTCAAGGCCATACCTAAGGTTGCAGAAAACACTGCTCATGTGCAAATTCTCTAATTTTTCCTCCTGTACTCTAATAAAATTTTGAAAACTACTCTAAAATAATTCGAAAGTAATTTCCGTTGCTTAGAATAAGATAGAAGGTTCACAGATATTTCTTAACTTTTTTTTTATCAATTTAAAAATTTAATTCAATTCAAAAAATTGCAATTCAAAAGAATCAAAGAAATTTGTTTTCATTCCTTCCCTCTTAAAGTGGGCACGCCTTTGAGCGTAATAAATAAATAAATAAATAAATAAATAAATAAATGAAAGAAACCGGAGAAAGGAGCGAGTGGAAATACATTGATCTAGCGGTCTCGTCTAGGCGTAAATAAATAAATAAATAAATGATACGTGCAGTCAACTACCATAAACATTATGTTGAATGTTGATTTTTGAAAGTTATATTTTTAAAATATCATATATTTATATTGATTCACTGTAAAAGAAGAACAGCCCTTCATTATTAACGATGTCTGCTTTCTGCAATACAGGAGGTAATTATGGATAAAAAGAAAGAATTAAAAGATAAACCAGATTGAAAAATGTTACCTGTGAATAAAATGACCAATTTATTGCTTGGAATGTGATCTTCTTATCCTTCACCGAGTGCTACATAACCCTTTATTATTTTGATTTCAGCGAATATTTCGATTTTACATCGTCTACCGGAGAACTTCAAATGGGAAAATTATAAGAGGTGATAAAATCTGCACTCCTCAGAATCAATCAAAAGTTTTTTTTCGTGGCATGCGTGCGCGATTCGTTTGATTTCATGTACAGGTTAGGAAAACTCGTAGATAGTTGGTCGGTCGGTCGGTCACAGTTCCCAGCACAGCAGTGTTGCGTGGATCATCCAGAACACTTTATTTATATCGTTGTATTATGTATGCATTATATATTATGTGTATGTAAGTGTTATTTGTATTTTATATCGTTATTGTACTATATTATATCGTTGAAAGTAAAAAATAAAATGAATAAAGTCACTAGCGTTAATCAATCCGTTTGGGACCCACGCCACCACGTTCATTTCAAATCAGAATCCGTTGAGATTTACGAGCGTGTAACTGGCCTCGACAATGACTTGCGGGGGCTATCCGATGGGTCAAGTCAGCGTTTTTATCCTCCCAGACAAGTCTGGTACCAATTTATCGACCCCGGAGGGATGAAAGGCTTGGTGAGCACTAGGGCGGATTCGAACCTCCGATCGATTGTGTGAAGTCTCAACGTAACCTCTAACCGACTGCGCTTCACCAGCCAAATATGCAAAATATTACAAATAAAACCAATTAAATTTTCAATTATGATAATTAAGTGACGGCTGACACCAAATCATTTAAAAAAGAAATGAAGATCTTGGATCTCCGATTCTTCTCTTGGATCTTGGATCTTGGATCCGAATCGGATCTCCGAAGAAACCATTCGAACAAAACAGTAGCTATTTGAAAACATAAAACTATTAGTATTCACGGTTTTGATTTTCCCTCAAATTCCCCTCATCCTCAACAAAAATTCTGTATTTTTTGAGTGCAAACGCAAAGAAACACATTCCAGGCTTACGATACAGTTTTCTCTGGCTGCTAAGAAAAGGGCAATGGAAAAAAAAGAGGTGACCTCTCTTGATTTCGGATCTATACGTATATACAATAGTTTTTTTTTTGGATAAACTAAAAACCATTATTGAACCATTAAGTACCATTTTTAATTTGAGAATATTATCCTAAGGTGCTAACTTTGGTTTTGCTGCAGTATAAAACGGAACAGAAATGAGATACTAATTAAATAGATAGAAAATAGAAAGAAATACTGAAAATAGTTTGAGAACAATGCATATTCGTCACTTCATACTTTGGTTTTGCTTTCGAAAACAGAATGAAATGGAAAAAAAGATAATAATAAACTAAATAGAAAAGAAGATTAAAGGAGACATTTACGTCAAATTAAATATTGTCAAAGTGCAACGAAAATCCTTGTTACCATCTTTAAAACAAAAAATAGGTGATCGTTGACGCCAGATAAAAGCAATGGAATTTTCTCGCACTTTTATTTACTTGATCTTACAGATAACAAAAATCGAAAAAAAAAATTCTTGTACCAGTATGGAAGATCTTTGTATACGATAGATGTATACAAGGTTCACATTTAGATGGATGAACATTTCAGATAAAATGTCTTTTTTTTTTGGAAAAGTGTAAAATTTACTTAAAAGTTTTTTTCAGGTTCATTGAAGTTTTTCCCGAGTAAATTTTTCACTTAAAAGAAATTTGACTTTTATTTTAACTTAAAATTTAAAATATGAAAACAAAAGACAACAGAAGATATGTACGATAGACAAATCCGACGTTCATTTCATTCATTTTTTCAAATAAACTAAAAAAAAATTATTACCATAACTGAAAATAATTCGAGAATATTATAAGAATTTTTAGTTGTTTTTTTCTCATATTTAGATCTCATACATATCTCATATTTCTCATATATTTTACTTTTCATTTCTTATAATTCAAGTTTATTATATTATATTAGTATTATATATTTATTATATTATATTATTATATATTTTTTTATAATCTATCTAGAAAATCAGATCAGGTGCAATCGATTCTAAAACGAAACAAGAATGAATCTTAATTTTTGAAGAAAAAAAAAGAGAGGCATAGATGATTGAGGAAAGAATAAACCCCCTTGATTCTAAAAGAATCCAGTCATAGAATCCACGAATCACTGGGAATCTATGAGGAACAGTTTTTTCAACCGATGACAATCACATCTAACCACATAAACCACATCTATGCGCTGAACAATCAGCAGTCGTTCAGACACTTAACGAAAGATGACGCCCACTTTTTAAAGTGGGCTTTTCCTCCGCGCGCGCGGAAATCCACAGAAAATTTCCGGTTATTATCGGTAATAGCGCGGCTCGGCTTATAATGATTATTTTTAGTCTGGGAAACAGATTTCAGCATAGTTTACAGAAAAAATCATCTCTTTTTCTAGAATTTTGCTGGAACAGCACGGAATTGAGGAGAATGACTCCGAATGGGTTTTACGTTTTGTAAAAAACACTCAATCGACAATTTTTTTAAAATAAGAACGTTAGATTTTCTATGGTGAAATATTTTAAATTTCAATCTTAGGTGGTTTAGAAGTCATTGAAATGAATTTCGACCGGATGAGTAAGAAAACAGCAGATCCAGAAAAATTGAAAAAATGTCAGTGAATCAAAAAAAACTCCCCATAAAGCATAGAAAACGTCTATTTATGCGATTTGAACCATTGAAGGAAAGAATGAAATGCTGAGAAGAAAAAAAAAAGAAAACAAACAAGCAAAAGAAGGATTGAAATTGTTTTCGCAGAACAAGACAAAAATTGGTGAGGAGGAATGTCTTTGGACAAGGACCACTTCAAGGATTTGGACTAACTCATGTGAAGTTCTTCAAAAAAAAAGAATAAGAAAAAGAAAAAGGAGAGAAAGGATTGTCCAGGAACGGAAAAGGAGAGCATAGACCCGAGAGAACCGAACGATTCATTTTCCTAACTTACCATTCTCCCCGAAATTTTATTTTCTTTTTTATTGTAGATTTATTTATTGATATCCTTTGTATAAAAAGCGTTGCATTTTGGATTTATATGTAGCAAAATATAAGATGCAAACTCATAGCAGAAGGATACGGAAGGACCAGAAAATCCAGAATAAGCAGCAGCAAAAGCGACAAAGCAGCTAAAAGAGTGCTCACTTAACGTCTCAATAACTTTCTCATCCATAATTCAAGTGGAATTCGATGGTGCTTAGCATTAAAAGTGGTCATTTAATGTGAAAGTATGGAAAAAGTACCTAGTAGTAAGATGGTGAACACTTGTCGTTGTGTTTCTTTTCCCATGGAAAGTAACCAAAATAAGCAAAGCAGAGGGGAGAAATCCCGGGGGAGGAAGTGGTAGAAAAAATGAAACGGAAGAAAGGAAGTGCTGCTCGTTCAGGACGGGTCGATGTCGATGGGATTTTATGGAATTAACTGGAGGCCGCACGTGAAATTCCAAATCAGCTTCTTCATTTGCAGCACGTTGTGTTCACGATGGAGTGCCTGTTTTAGAACGTTAATTTCCTCAATCAACGGAATGTTTGCTGGAGAAAAAGATCCAGCAACGTTGTTCCTTTCATTAAGAACAAAGCGGTTCTTCTTGAAGGCATCACCCCACGAATCGAGGTGGTACGAATTTCCCGTGGAGTATTCGTATACGGGATCGTAGATTATGGAGAGAGGTGTGATTCCGTCCATTTCTTCCTAATTCCCGTAAAAAAAAACGTCCCGGAAGATGCGGCACGTGCACAAGGCTGGCGCGCTCCAATCGAACTCCTTGTGGAAAATATCGCGGCGGAACGCTCGAATCCATATCTTTTGGGCCGTTTTTCACGGGAATTAGGAAGAAATGGACGGAATCACCCAGCTCTCCATAATCTACGACCCCCTATACGAATACTCAACTGGAAATCCGTGGACCACTTCAGATTCGTGGGGTGATGCCTTTAATATTAATCGTCGAAATGAAACGAAAAAACGTTCAGAACGTTTTATTTCACCTGATATCTCAATGCTTTTATGAATATTTTCACCGAATGCTAATAACTAGTAATGATAACTTATCTGTCGTCGCGCTTCATCAATCTAGCGCTCCAAATCCACAAGCCATAAGCTCCTACTCTGCTCCCACACATGTTTTTGAGCAACCTCTGTAGCAGTTGTGCGCGCTGCGATTGCTCCTTTACCCCTTTTGCTCAACACTCGACTCAAATTCCTTTATCATACATTTAAGAGAAGATATTTTTTTTTATTTTGTAATTCAATAGTTTTCTTAGCACGAAGTTTTTTGTCCTTAGGACGTTTTCGTTCCGCCTTGACTTTTTTCTAACTCCACAAGTTCGCTTCTTAGCCGCCTTATTTCTCCGGCTTGTTTCCCACGAATGATCCCACAGACTTTTTTGAGCTGTGGCCAGGATTGTTATCGATCGTCTTATTATTAAACAACGGCTAACGTTTCGGCGTTATCGATTATCAATTAAAACTACATCATCAAAGTTTCATCATGCCGAGATTCAAAAATAGTCGATGAACATTTCAGATAAAATGTCTTTTTTTTTTGGAAAAGTATAAAATTTACTTAAAAGTTTTTCAAGTTCATTGAAGTTTTTCCCGAGTAAATTTTTCACTTGAAAAAATTTAGCTTTTATTTTAACTTAAAAACTTTTAAAAAATAAAAACAAAGGACAACAGAAGATACGTAGACAAATCTGACGTTCATTTCTCAGATCCGATAGACGTTTCCCTTCAGTGAGAAGATCTTCTAAATCTGCCTTTTTTCCATCTATTTCCTTTTTCAGATACACTTGTTGCTGATTCAGGACAACAATTCGTTGTTGGACGTGGACATTACGTGATTGTAATGTGTCGTTCGCAGCTTTCAACTCATTTCTACGTTCCTACTCGGCATGGAGCAGTTGAGCACGGAAGGGTTCGGCAGAATCGTGCTCAGAAGTCAAAAGATGGAAAGGCATATGGTCAGTGTCGTCGATCTGCTGCTAGCAATCGAGCAAGCATCCACATTCCGGATCACTTCAATATCACTAGAGGTGACTGTGGGAGAATCTTCCTGGTGTGAGTTACGACGTACAGTATCTGGCAATGGAGGCAAAATATTCCCTTCTTGGATCGTTTCAGATAAAGATCACTTAATTATCATAATTGAAAGACTAAATGGGTTTTATTTGTAATATTTTGTGGGGCGGGTGTAGCGCAGTCGGTAAGAGATTCCGTTGTGACTGCACATGATCGATCGGAGGTTCGAATACTCCCTAGTGCTCACCAAGCCTTTCATCCCTCTGGGGTCCGGATAAATTGGTACCAGGCTTGTCTGGAAGGAGAGAAACACTGACGTGACCCATCGGTTAACCATCGCAAGTCATTGTAGAGGCCAGTTACACCCTCGTAAACCTCAACGGATTCTGAATTGAAGTAAACGTGGTGGCGGGTCCCAAGCGGATTGATTAACACCAGACAGTTTATTTAATTTATTTGGAACTGGAAGGCACTATTATCACGAATAAGGAGATGAATGATACATGCATTTTCCTTTTTATTTCTTTTTTTCCTTGAAAAGCTCCCTTAACATAGTTTAGTTTAATTTTATAATCATAATTTCCAATTATTTGTTACTTTATTATTTTTTAACTTTTTATTTTTCTTTTATTCTAATTTTTCTGCAAAGTCGCTAATATTTTCCTCTCATTCCGGAGTATTTTCGGATATTGAAAAAAAAATTGGAAATGATTTCGTCATTTTTGTAGTGGAGCACTATTTTTGTACCGTTACGATACGAACGCAGCACAAAAACTGGGGCTGTGGGACCCTTCTCGCTTAGTCTCGCATGTACCGATTGGATCTATCCTATGTTCCACCCTGAATGGTTGTCGCTCACGAAATTGTACCACGAATGGGACTGTTTTGATCCGATTCTATTGAATCACATCACGATACTTTATACTTTATCAAAATTATTTTAAAAAATTTATTAGAATTGAAATTATTATTACTATTGAAAATTATTTTAAAAAATTAAACATATCAAAAACTCTTGGATACCTAGCAATTTTTTTGCGAATAGAAATCTTTTTTCAAATCATAAGGATTTATTTCATTGTAGTATTCAAATTGTGTTATTTCCCACAATTTAAAATTTTAAATTCT
This sequence comes from Necator americanus, assembly GCF_031761385.1. Taxonomy (NCBI): domain Eukaryota; kingdom Metazoa; phylum Nematoda; class Chromadorea; order Rhabditida; family Ancylostomatidae; genus Necator; species Necator americanus. The sequence continues at coordinate 35,881,370 of NC_087371.1, read as the reverse complement.
TAAATTTTAAGTAGGACCTAAATTTAATTGCGTAGAAAATTGGAAATATAACGAGAGAAAGACGATAATTCTTTGATCGATTTATAGAAATAAACTGCTCAGAGATTTTTCTACTAACGGCATTTAACAAAATTACTGTTTTTTTTTTAGTGATTTCAGCAAAACGGTCAGGGAAACGGTCAGAAACGGTGTTGCATGAAAAGAAGATGACGATCGACGTGATAGATGCACGAGTATGTAGTAGAAATCGAAGGACAACAATTTCATCTACGAGTGTGACAAGGAGAAAAAAAAACGACCTACAGAAAAAAAAACCGACGGTTTCAGTGGAGGCGAAAAAAAATCCGTTGAGTAAGGAATGTTGATTGAAAAGAAGGCGACTTCGAAAATGCTTGTGAGTTCTGCGCGACGAGAAAACGATAATTGCCCTCTATGAAATCTATTCTAGCCGAGTCGGCGATCTTTTTTTTTCTTTCGTTTCAGGACATTCTTTTTTTTTCTGTGATTCTAACGAGAACTGAGAGATGACATACAAAGCACTATTTCTACTAGTGTAGGATAAAATTTAACATAAAATTTGAAATTTTCCAGGCTAGAACCATGTCCCTAAAGAAGATTATCTCAACCAGATATACATGGAAAACTACGACTGCGATCTGCCAGATATAAATTGTGGAATCCAACAAATAAAAAGACATTTTATGTACTTTTTGAAAATATACTCAGTTTTTTTTTTCTTGGAAAAAAAGATAGGAGAAAAAAAAAGACGTCCGGTAGTAAAAAGGTCAATCCATAGAATAGAAGTAAAAAGGTCAATCCATAGAACCATAGAATATGCCGAAGGTGTTTCAGCGAAAAAGAAAACGTCTAGGAACTTACGAAGTAGAAAATAGTAGACAAGGATTCCATTTGGAAAAATTAGGATTATAATTCAAAACCATAGAAATAAGTCATAGAATGCAAAACAAAAGAGAAAGAGAGAAAAAAAATTGAATGAAAATTTCCATAATTTTTTCTTGAATATCTCATCCTTCTATGCTCTGGAAGAAAGCTGTGTAAGAAGAAAAAATAAGAGACAATCCGAAAAATGAAAATGAGTTAGTGGTAGAGAAATAGAATAAGAGGAGATAACTCAAATGATAACAATTCGTCTGCCCTTAAGAGAAAAAAAAAAACACTGCATGCCAGAAAAAGAACCTTATCCTGAACGAGGAAGTCAAAAGAGCATGAACTATTTTGAACTGCACCGATATAATCGATTTTCACGAGATTCCCTAGAATTCATCTGATGCTGGCACGGGTTTTGATTTTAAAAGACAATTTTTTTTGAGGATTATGGTTTTTTTTCAAGGGCAATAAAACGATTGACTTGGCTCAAATGTCAAAATGTTAGTCGATGACGAATCTTCAGTTAATTTTTGTGTCTACTTCATAATTGTTTTTCAATTTTTTTCTTTAAAAAAAACGGGAGCAGAAATTTTTATGGGAAGCCCAGATCAATCACCTTGATCCCCTTGACTCCCGTTGATCTTTGAACTGATCGAGCGGGCGCCAGTAATTCTTCCATTTCCTTCATCGACTTGAAGAAGGCCCAGATCAATACTTTCGAAAAAGTCCGGATTGGATAAACTAACAATGGCTTTGCATATATATGCATATATGTGAATAGGTTCGGCTCGGATTGAATGGTCGATTATTCGAAATAGCCCTAGAGGGCAACCGAATCCCCTTCATAATTTCCAAGTCGATAAACTAGTACCAGATTTGTCTGGGTGGATGAAAAAATCGATTCGATTCATTCATGGTTAGCAACCAGCGAGTCACCAGCGTAAAAGTCACATACCAATCCACAAAACCCCTAACGATCCTGAATCCTGAAATTGAATGCAAATCGCAGAAAGGGATCGATCAACGCTGTTCATTTTAAAACTTTACACCTTCAAGCAACTGTGAGATTGTGAAAAAAAACTAGCAAAGAACTCACTTTCTATGGAGTTTTTCCACGTTTTAAAATCGAATTCGTTGCCAGACAAACACATAAAACCCCTGAATTTTCAGGGACAATGAAGTTGCTGAAGTAGTACAAATTAAGTAAATAATAATATAATATGTAAAATAATAAGTATTTAATAATTTAAATTAAGCGGACACATTAAAGGACTTTAACTTCTTCTTTAAAGGCTTTAACTAACTGACTTCTTTAAAGGACACAGAATATTGTGCTTTAGAGCTTTATGGAGCGAAGATATCTTTTTGGAATGAACTTTACCTTCGAAAAGAAAGCGAATATGAATAGAATTCAGAGAATAATAATTTGAAATTTATATTTAAATTAAATAAACAGAAAAGGACAAATCCCATCGGGACATCAACTTCAACTTCACTTTCCCGCCCAATCAATGAAGTCCATACCCCATCTATGTGGGTTCGCGAGGATAAAAATCGAAATCCATGATACCGGAGGGCGACTGGGAAAAAGTCTAACAATCGAAAGCCAAAGAAAGTTCGTCGGATTTTCTGCGGACGTTTTTTCCCCTCTCGCCCGACACGAATTTAGCGTCATTGAACGAATGAATTGTTGTTGAGAAGAAAGAAAAAAGAAGAGAAAAAAAGAAAAAAGAGAGGGTAATCGTCTTTCATCTGCGTGTGAAAAATGCGATGAGCTGGTGGTGTACTTGACTTGAGGTGAGTGCGATTATTAACAGAAGATACGAAAAACGAGATGGATAGGTCGTAAATTTTCAAAGAGAACCTGTTTTCTCGTAAAACGATCGCATCGAATACATTGATTAGTGTCATAACGATCAAGCAGATCATTAGGATCAGCACGAATGAATGAGGAGGATGACTAGGTCCTTGATCCATAAAATTCATCTCCACCGGTTTAAACATTGTTCCCGACTACAATTATCACTTCGTAGATCCGTCTTTGTTTCTTACAAAAAGGATTTTTTCTCAAAAATCCAGGTCCATAAAATAGACTGGTGAATCCACAAGGAAACACATAAGAAAATGATCTCTGTCGATATTTTCAAAAAAAAAACCCAGGAAAACAACTTTTTTAAAAGGGTTTGTTGGTAAAAGAGAAAAAAAAAAGAAAGAGAGAGATTTTTAAGAGAAAAAAAGGTTTTTTAAAAAGGTAATTACGTTATTATACCAAATAAATGGATAAATTGCTTCGAATTTAATAGTTAAATGTTAAACGTTCACCTCTTTAAATCAAAATTAATAGTAGTTAAATAAAAATTTCATTGGTCAGTTAGTTTTTGGAATTGTTAAAGAAAGAGGTGAACAATTGGAATACGGTATGGTTGAATAACGGAAGATGCTGATCCTGACCAGTGTGTATTTTTTGGTGCCTCGAAATAAAACAGTGACAGGTTCCACACCGTCAGAATTGCGAGTTGGTCGAACAGAAACGGATCCTTGATCCTCGTTCCGAAAGAATAAATTTGCTTAGGATTCGCATTGAGATTGAGCGAAGAGATGGGTCCAATGGATTTTATGATTTACTGAAGTGAACTCAAAAAAAAGAACGATAGAAAAGAGTGAAATTAGAGATGCGCAACCGATTGAGGACTTGATGAGGGAATTTATGAGATGGTGTTAGAAACTGGCTATGATTTCTGACTGCTACATTCGTAATGCAGGCAAAACTATGCACCATTTTATAAATTTCTTCGTATTTCTGTTCCAGAAAAATCTACCTCTTTCTTGTTTGCTTCCTTTCTTCCAGAATATGCAGTGCACATATTTCACATTTATACATTTGTTTAGATAGTAGTAAGTTGTTCAATCTGATTTAATATGAAGTAATGTTGTTCATCTATAATGTGGTGAATTTTAATTTTTAATTTTAATTTTAAAAAATGAATTTTTTTAGAATTTTTTGAGTTGATATTTGCTTTAATTAAAGTGGGAATAAAAAATGAAAGCTTTAAGTTTGTTCGATTCATAGAACAACATTTCCAAACTGTGTCGCTGTAAATGTGTACTTATTTTTGCACTGGCGACCGCGACGCTTCACTTGACGGACTCACTCACTTTTTTTTACATGGTAGAACTTTTCCGTTTTCCAATTTCCTCTAATCGAACACTACTCTTTCTAGGCTAATCAAAAATAAGTAGCGCCCTTTATGAGTAGAAAAAAACAGTTCTGCTTAGTTTTTTTTTATTAAGTTGCAGTAATACTAATATTTATTAATACAATATTTTATTGATTTAATATTTTTTAAATAATTATTTTAATGAGAATACTGGCAAATGCGCACCATGTTTCAAATAAGTGAACAGTTATATTATTTTTATTTTTTTACACTTATTTCACAGTAATTTCCATCTTCATGTACAAGTCTAAATCCATTTAAAATTTCAAAAATTTCCCACTTGAATTTTATTTCGAGAATAAAAATATAGGTTTGCTAATAAGAACTTTATCAATAAAAACTAGTTTGATTCCGAAACGAGAAATCTTAAATGGTACCCGCTATTCTTTAGAATTTTACAAATTATTCACTACGAGCCAAGTGAGAAACGACGTTAGCCTGACAGTTCTACTGCACAAGACATGAAAAGGAGCGGATGTGAAGAGAAGAAAATAAAAACAGGCAAAAAAAGAAGAAAAGTCTTCTGTAAAACACCTCAGTGTTCGAATACGGATTGTCTATCCATTCGACTATTCGAATGGATAGACAATCAATTCGGTTTATCCACGTTTTCTTTTTTTTTCAATGAACAGAAAAAGTGACGAGGGAAGTCGACGAAAGCTAGCTTGTCGTGTTGTTTACTTAGAAATTGAAAAGTTTCAAAATACGTTCAGCATCGTTCAATCTTTCCATTGCTGTTCATTCAATGAAAAAAAAACTCAAATTTTCTCTTTTTACTATTTCTTGCGGGTCCCAAGCGGATTGATTAACGCCAGACACTTTATCCTTTAACTTTACTATTTGTTGAAGTTACTCGGTTCTCACACTTTGCGTTGACATCTTCTGAGGAGAGAGAACTAGGGTTGGCCGGTAATTTCCGAGCCCTGACCCGTCCTTCATCCGATGTTGTGGATGAACTACTTCCTAGTTTGTCCACAATATCCACAATAACAATTCATTCACTACAATATCCACTAATATATTTGATTCATAATTTACGTATTAGGACAAATATTTTCACACGGTCACGAAAAACTCCCTCACACTTAACCAGGTAGAGAACCAGTCAGTATATTTAGTCACTTTCGGAAAAACCTGATATTTAAACGAATTCGTTGAACTTTTTCCACTATTTCAATCCTCCCTCGGAAAAATCACTATGACGGGAATAATTGGCACAAACATTTCAAGAACAACTAAACAGGTTCCCTGGAAGTGGAATGTTGAAGTAAATGACAGGATTTCTTGATGTATCAATGACTATAATGGGGGATCATTAAAAGCTATATAAGCAAAAATATGGAATTCATGAAATGTCCACCGTTCCCCGTTCGCTCTACGAAAAAAACTCACACTTATCGTATCCGAAAGCCAGTCATCTTTGGGAAGCGACAGCTGTCAGTTGAATCCGAAACCTGTTTCGGATTCTATTCTAACATATGCTCTAACCTTTGGGTGCGTTTTTTTTTCTGTTTTCAACCATACAAACTTGCTCTCACTGCGCAAGACATTTTACCGCTCGTTGATTTAATTGCACATTTGCTTACCGTCCATTTGTCGGACTAATGTGGTGGAAAAATGACCTTATTTTTAAATTTACAAAAAACATTACTGGAATGTTGAATGAATGCACAAAACCAGTTTTTCCTCTACATTTTAATAGCGCACAAATGCAAACGTAACAGAAACGTAGTTCGAAATCAAATAGTAAATTCGATTACTAGGGACTAGGTAGAAATCAGAGGTGAGAAAGGTAGGAAGGATCAGCCCAAAGTTTCAAATTATATTTTTTTTTGTCAACAGGAAACATATCCTAAGGCGAGGTGGGTGATTCCGTCCATTTCTTCCTAATTTCCGTTAAAAAATGACCCGGAAGATGCGGCGCGTGAACAAGGCTGGCGCGCTCCAATCGAACTCGTTGTAGAAAATAGCGCGCCGGGACGCTCGAAGCCGTATCTTCCAGGCCATTTTTTACGGCAATTGGGAAGAAGTTGACGGGATCACCCACCTCTCCATAATCTATGACCCCATACGTGGATACTCCACCAGAAATCCGTGCCATCTCAGATTCGTGGGGTGATGCCCTTAAGCCGTGGCATCCGATTGACGTGTTGGTCTCCAAATGGTGGGGGGAGGGGGGAGGAGATTATGAAGTACGAAGAGGAGATCACTCTAAATTCCCTCAAGTAATCCAGAAAAGCGCGTACGAAACAGCCCCGTTTGATCCTATCTCCCCTACGATGCAGCTTATTACGTAATGGAATGCGAGCAATCTTGTTGTCATTCAACGTAATTACGCAATTCAACTAATATAACTCGAACAGGCAGCAGAAGCTGCCGGATCCGCATAATCGCGGACCAGCTGCGGATGGTGCTCGTTCTATTGCCCGTAATAAGTTGCATCGTAGGGGAGAAAGGATCACACTTGGGTATTTCACACGAGTTTTCTTGGATTTCTAGGGGGAATTAAACGTCACCACGACATTGTAAATTGCTTAAAACACTCCTAACCTTATCTTTATGTATAATCACCCTATCATCGCTATGTTTCGGGATTCGCTGGTTTAATTCACCTTTTCAAAGGTCTAGGAAACTTTTTCGTAGAGGGATAGACTCCGAAGTTATAGACGCGCTTTCTGCTAATCAGGGATTTTGCAGACCCAACGTTAGCTGAGGTCCTGAGGTCTTCTATTCAAATCCTGAGGTCTGCTGAGGTCCTGAGGTCTTCTATTCGAGTGAAAAGATATTCGTAAATAAATTATTCTTGAACCACTTGAATAATTAGTGTAGCAAACATTCAAAGCCAAGTACTGCGCCCATAGTTGTGGTATGTGTTGGTCTGTTACCACACCAGATCCAGCAAATGAGGTAAGTGCTAGTCGATGTGTTGTTGTTTTTGTTTGTTTATAGTTTGAATGATTTCTGAATGAGAGAGATGAGGCACTTGAGATTTTCCAGGCCCTGACGAAGACGAAAACATCGAAACGTTAGCTGTTATGCGATGAAGGAACCCTCACACCAGTTCTGGCGATAAATCCGGCAAATCACTAGGAAAAGTACTGCACTGTTCCTGCATCAGGATCGATGATAATGAGAGTTGATGACAAAACTGTCGAAGCGAATGAAAATGACAGCAAGAACGTGTAGTAGGTGCAGTGAATGAACGATAACAGGAAGATCCTGGAGCGGTAGAAAAACCAACAGTCATTGTAGAAAGTAACGATAACATATGGTTGGATCCGGCTCCAGGCTGACAGGTTGGCAGGAAAAGCCGATCCAGATGCTAATTATAGATTCCCCTACTTTCTATTATAATAAAATCATCTACGAATACTGGATTTATGTTGGGAAAAGTGAAAAAAAAAGAAATAATAGAGCTACAGAAGGAAAGTCACAGGAAAAAATAAGAACTGCGTACAGCTTCTGGTCGGCGGAGAGGAGCCACTGATTGCCTGTGTCTTCACCCCTTCATCACCTGCCACCGTAACCTACCGTACTGTACTAAACAATTTTGGGGTGACTTCGAACAGTATAAATATTAGAAACATATTCTAAAGAGTCAGAAGATTCGATAAAATGAAAGAGTTGTTGATGAATGCATGAAAAAAAAATCATATATTTTGTTATAAAATCATATCACATAAATATATTAAAAAATAAAAATATCACTTATGTAACGACAATGCAGAACGAATTTTGTTCCAATTCATGGGACGAAAAGAAAACTCTTAGTTTTTCAAGGAAATTATGAAATTTCCTAAAAAAAAAGGAACTTAGCTTAACTGCCTTAAGTAACATATGACATCAACAGAACATATTAGATAGATTAAGAGTAGATCATTGAAAAACACAAAAGAATCATTTACTGCCAAAATCCGAAATTGAAATCCTGAAATTAATTCTAAAATACTATCATATAATTGAGTTATAATTACTTCTATATAATTAAATTTAATTATGTAAATAACTTCACAAATTATAGGAATTTGTTTTGTAGATAAACAAATAGAAATAAAAAAACATAAAAAGAACACTATTCACAAAAAATCTAGAGCAATTCCAAAAAGAACGTGAATCAACGGCGGAAATCAAATAAATAATGCAAAAATTTTTGCAAATTATTAATGACAAAAAATAAGATGTTATATGCAGATTCTGGATTCGTGTATTCAAACAGATCCTAGAAGATCCCTCCTACGGGTAACGATTCCGTTCAATGTTATTCCCAACTCCCAGTCAGGATGATTTCTGCCCGTGCGCCCGCAAAGAAAAAAAAAAACAAAACGCTAGCGGGCTATTGTGCTGTTGTGTTATGAATGAAAAGAATTTCACTTGACGTCACAAAAGCATCCTCTCATACCCTATTAGGATCACACTCCACATAACATCCAGAACAACGACGGCGGGGAGCGTGCGACGCGAGGCACCGGTCCTCGAAAATCCTTGAAATGTTCGCTGTGTTCGCCGCCGTCAAACTTCCCACCAACCACACATCCTCGACTGGGGGCTTCGCGCATTCGCGCGGGCGGCGGCGCCGCTCGTCGTCCAGAACAAGGACGAGGACATTCCCACTGTCAGTCGGCCCGATACATCATCCGAGGAGGTGGAGAGGCTATTGCTAGGAAACGAAAAACGGGGAAAAAAACCGCCACTCATGTGCTGGAAGGAAATTCTCTCTCTGAAAGCTGGAATATGAAAGGATGTCGGAAGCGAAAGATGTGCTCGTTATTCTTCTTTCCGATGACGATCTCAGCAAAAACGTACGGATAAGAAATTCCTCGGAATTCCTGTCTCTTATCCATTATCCAAGCATTTTATGATGTATCCTTCCCTTCGTTTACTGGCGCGTACAATCCTTTTACCCAATATTTTTATAATATAGTACACTGATATTCAAAATTATATCCATTGAACTTTTTTTTGAATTTTTTTTTACTGATGAATAGTATAATAGTACAGTTACCAAGTAATAGTATAGTAATAACTCATAATAATAGTAAATGGCAATTGGTATTAATTATAGTGGTAGTATATAATAATAATAATAATAATAATAATAATAATAATAATAATAATAATAATAATAATAATAATAATAATAATAATAATAATAACAATAATAATAATAATAATAATAGTAATGATAATAATAATAATAATAATAATAATAATAGTAATGATAATAATAATAATAATAATAATAATAATAATAATAATAATAATAATAATAATAGATAATAGATAATAATGGCACAATAATAATTTATTTACATATAATGGAACATTTTTAGCTGTGGTAAAATCTACGAGGATGAAAAGTTAAAATAAATAGATGAATAGGTCAAATAAATCTAAAAAAATAAATAAAATAAATAAATTGCTAAAAATAAACCAAGTTTGAAAAGGTAAATATAACTTAATGATTTGAAATAAAGAGAAAATTAATAAAATAAAGAGTTTCTTTTAGACAAACAAACGACTTGAGTTCCACGGATTCCACAAGTTTTTCTTAGGAAAAAAGATTTTAATTTTTCTCTATTCTTACTTTTAGAAGAGGTGTTGAATAAAATCCAGTTCTGAAGATATATTTGGAATCAGGAGCTCATTTGTTTTCGAATGATAGCTTCGAAATTTAGTTTTCCTCAATTCCGAGAATTCGGTTCACGGTTTGTGACGGATTAATCCATCGAGGACGGATTTTGGGACAGAAGTTAGATGGTAGCAGTGGTGTAATAATAATAATAATAATAATAATAATAATAATAATAATAATAATAATAATAATAATAATAATAATAATAATAATAATAATAATAACAATAATAATAATAACAATGATAATAATAGATACTCTTTACTAAAGTTACTGACCGATTAGACAGTGTAGAGAATTTCGTACAGTACATAAAAGTACGAGGTAGCTTTAGTTTGAAGCAAGTGTGCTGGATTTTATGTCGTCCATAATTGCAGCCCTTCGAACTAGTAAAGCAACCATTAGTAACAACTAGTAAAGTAGTAGTATATTCATATTTTTTGAAATCCACCTGCCTATTCTTCTCGGGTAGGCGGAAAACTCGTACTCGAGCTAGACATAGTCATCGTATTCTTCTCTTTAATAACAGGGAATTCCCGGACGATTCCATAAGACGTGGATAGAATGTCTGGTTCTCATCGGTCATCTCAGTAGAGCCGGATCGAGTCACTTCGAACCACTTCCGAGAATTTCCAGGATTTCAGGGGAATTTTTGAGGATTCTTACCTTTATAGACGATTCGTCACAAATCTAAAGGGCCCAGCATGAATTTACGGAATTTCCTCCAACCTTCACAGTATAGAGTTTGTGAATAGACGTAACGTATAGAAATTCGAAAGTATGTGACGTTTTATTTTTTTTTTACATGGAAAACGTTGTGGTATAGATACTAAATCCAGAGATTCAGCATTCTTCGATGAGAATCGAGTAGGAATGACCGGAAAATGAAGGAAAACACTTGAAAACACTAGCGTAGCCCAGCTTTTTCGCAGAACACGTCCCTCTTTTTTTAGGGATAGGAGAAACGCGATATTACTTGAGAGCTTCTTATTTTCCGCATGAGTTTTTTTTCCTAAAAATTGCAAGAATAAAAGACTTATTCTAGATGCTTTTTTTTTATCTTTTCACTAAAAATTTTTCAAAAATAAATTAAATAAAACAATGCTTTTTTATCTTTTCACTAAAAACTTTTCAAAAATAACTTAAATAAAATACATAAATAAAAATAAAAATAGAAATAATAATAAATAATAATAATATAATAAATAATAATAACATAATATAAAATAATAAATTAAATTAAATATTCGGCATGGAAAAAAACTTATTTGGTTCTCATAAAGACTAATTTAAAAATAAGCCTTAAAGTGTTTAAAAAACTAGAAACTAGAAATAGTATTTGAGATTTAATTCTAAATTTAACAACAAAAAAGTAGTTGCACTTGCCGAAAATTTATTGAACTTAAAACATGAAAAAAACAACGTAAAATTTAAAAGTTATTGTAGAGCATATTTTAACAGACTTCATCCAAGCTGAAAGATGAAAAAAGAGTAATTCCTTAATTTTTCTCATTTTTGGAAAGAAAAAACACAATAGAATTAGTACAAAAACTCTTCGAATGAAGAAAAAAAGAAGAAAAATTAGTATTTTTCAAATTATCGCGGTGCACATCGTTTAGTTTTCGTTTCGTAACAAAACAAACAAATTTTGTACTAGCACCAAAAATAAAGATGTAAGTTTCCTTCTGTGCTCCTCAATAAGGTAGAGAAAAAATAGGATAAAAAAATAAAAAAATGAATTTGCGGTGGATTGTCATCGCAGTAGTTAAACTAGTACATCATTCTGCGAGTAATATTAAAAATAGAGAGTAGAAAAAATTTAAAGAATTAATTAATTAATTTGAAGAATTAAAGAATTTAAGGAATTTAAAGATTTAAAGGATTTAAAGAATTTAAATTAGAAATTTAGATTCAATTTATAGGTAAAAAACTATGAAACCTTACGAATTGTGTGTGTGGGATGTTTGTTCTCGTTTTTTGAAATCTCCTTGTCTCGAAACACCTACGCACTAATGGAACTGGACCTATAAAAAGGCGGGGAAAAAAGAAAAAGAAACGGAAGAAAAAATAAAAAAGTCCTCTAAGCACTACGCTTAATTCTTAAGATACTCTCTTAGGAATCCTGGTCGCTCCTTCCTCTTTAGTCATTAGTCGTTAGAAGGATAAAGGACGGAAATCCTATCAAGTTGGCGATGGATTGATAAAAAAATGATGAGCGGTCCTGGCTGGATTAGAATCATATCGTTTAAAAGATTGAAATCTTAAGTATTTTAATGAGTTTTCAAGAAAAAACAGTAGCCATTTGAAAGTTCGAGAGAAAAAACTAATGGATCAGGAGGAATTTCCAGCGATTCTCCGGAGCGGTGAAAACCTCGGAGAACGACCGCAACCTAGCGTGTAACATTATGAATATAAATAATTTTAAAATTCTGAAAAGCCATGGAAAAGTTATCGAGGACTTTTTGTGCTTGAAAAAAGCTCCTAACAACGAATGGCTAACAAAAAATGTCAGTGAGAATTTCTGCGGAGAATCCGCGACCTGCCGGGTAAGGTGTCGGAGTGAGTGACTGACGGTAACTCAGCCGAAGGTGAAACTGTTCGGGTCTGGATGAGGGTAAAGGGAGGTGACACGACAGCAGCAACAGCGGAAGAACTCATGCGCCAAACAACGACCTCGTTTATTGAGTCTAATGCCACCATCACATGCTGCTACTACTACTACTACTTCTTCTTCTATTACTGGTTTATGAGGTAACTATCATGGTTGTGTACAACTAACAAACATGAACTGGTTGCAACCGAAGAACCGCTAACGCTAGGGGTTTTTTTATGAGCATGTTGATGAGAATCACGCATCTTTCACTTTTAGTTGAAAACAATCCGGAAAAATGATTCTCAGATTGTTTACTTGTTATATATTCCATATATTATATATTTTGCTCATTGTTTATCCATTTATTCTTTATTTATTTATTTTTAAGTCTTTGACATTTGTCTTTTTCGACATTTATATTTGTTCTGGAACGCATAGAAAATATTTGCACAACAGGCGATTAGTCACTCGTAAAATTAAAAAAAAACCGAAGAATTGAAAAACTCCTAACAAAATTTATTTACTTATTTACTTCCATTATTTTCTCCATGGAGCCGCTGAATTCACAGTCCAGGAATTATCAGAGTTGGGACCTCTCACCATCAGTAGGTGGAGGTCCTAGTATGATTCACAAAGTAAAAGTAAATCAAAGTAATCAAGATCAAAGTAAAAGTAACTTCGTCCTCTTCCAAGGAATCCAGAACAAATACTTACCTCGAGGAGAGAATCGAACAAGTATGCATGCAAGAAAACACTCGACAAGATGGCGTAACGAGGTCTTTCTGAGGTCTGGAGGTCTTTTCCTCCATTCATAATGGAAGTTCAAACCTCAGAAGTTTTCCTCAACGATACGTTTACGTTGAACTTCTTCGTGTTAATGAGAGAACTATGCCGGTTGTTTGTGAGTTCGCCATTAAAGAATGAGGAATCCGGGAAAAAGAGTGAGAGCGGTAAGAAACACTACTCCAGAAATTCCGTTTTCCAACTGAAGGAGCGGAAAATAATGCCAAGGACCACGAAAAACGACGTCGAAGTGGGTTGATGGGATAAAGTCGTAAGGATAACGATACTGTGAGTGTCTACTGACGAAATTTAAAGAAAAAAAATTAAATTTCTGTGATTGAAAAAATTTAAATGATTGTGATGATAATTGATTAACGTATTTTGCGTACTTTTAAACGTCTCGGCAATCATCTTGTCCATCTCTAGTTCATTTAAAAGATTTTATAAAAAAAATCACTTAATTATTGGATTCATTAATTTAACTTCAATAACTATAGTAATATCAGATTTTTTCAAAGTAATTGAATTTATATTTGAGTTAAATTTGATCTGAATTTCAAATGGTGTAGTATAAATAAATAAAAATAAAAATAGAATATAAGTACAATACAATAATAGTAGTACTATAATAATATTAGTAATTATAAATGATAGTAATGTAATGTAGTAATGTAGTATTCTATAGCGATAGAGTTATAATAATATTTGAACGTTAAACGTAAAAAGTCAGCCAGTAAAACATACGAAGCCGGTAAAGGCTGCAATTACCTAACTTAACCATAGAGGTGCTCCAAATTATCCCAGAAGATTTATTGGAATGACTATCTTCGCAGGACCAACTACAATAAAATAATATCCAGTTTTGGTTACAAATAGTTGGTAATCTAGGCAATTTATTTAATATCTACAATGAAAATACAATAAATACAAAAAGTAATAAAAAAAATTATGTCAGCTTAGTTCTAAATTCTTCACTCTTATAAATTTCTATTCTAAACAAAACTTTCAAATAATAAAAAAAAATTATAAAATTTTCGAAAAATTTCAACTTAATTCTAACCTCTTTACTCTTGTAAATTTCGATCCTATGGAAAACCCTCACTACCCCTCTTTATATTATTTTTGAAAATTTAAATTAAAACTTTTCAAATCTAAAGCATATCCTGTTTTATATACTCTTATTGCGAATTTTTGGTCGATTTTCAGTCCACTTCATTGAATACTCTCTATTCTTGCATAAAATTAAATAAATAAAGAATATTCTTAGATAAAATTCTCTCTAAAACTTTAATTATTGTAATTTATAAACTTAAAATATCTATTCGATGACTCGAAATTTGGGTTACCCATCAAATGATATGATTTTGTACCTTATATAACGATAGAAACCCCCATAACTACAATCATCAACCGGGCGAAATGGGAATTATTTGTTCTAGAAATGTCTATCATGTGAAAAAGAGGAGACTTGCACCTGCCTGGACACCTGGACTTCCGGTGGTTCTCTCTCACAAACTTTGCCACATAAATTTTAAACTTATTTGCACTAAATAACAGAAACGTTGGTCACACTGCTGTATGAATATCGCTGTAAAACCGTAAGCTATGTATCTGATCGAAGCATCTAAAAATTTTCTCTTTCCTGGGACTTTGGGAAGTGTAATATTTTAGAAAAAATGGTATAGATCTAAAAATGGTATAGATTTTATGTACGTAGTTCGAAGAAGCACAAAAAAGCTTTCTAAAAATGTATAGTATTTCCATCAATTTTTTGTTCAATCAACTTTTTAAATCGAAAAATATTTCTAAATTTCCTATACATATTTACAAAGGGCATAGATAGACTAAGTTTTCCAAAAATGTACGTAACTTCACACATAAATATTACTTTATTGTTATAAAATAGTGTTGAAACCAAAGGAACAAAAAAAACCCCTGCATTTCTTTTGCATCGCCTTCATAGATACAGCATAGCTCCTAAATTATGTCTTGAAATTCGCTCCAAAAGGAATTCGTCGCCGGAAACCGTCAGAATCATTGAGATTGTGTGGTGAAAATGAACTTTTGTAGATACGAATCGAAAGTACAGTATCCGGTTCCGGTAATTTCAAATAAACTTTTAAAATTTGTTTTCGAAAAATAAAAAAAGCCCAAAAAAGCCGAAAAGTTCGATTTTTTGGCTTTTTTTGAAAACATGCGAACTTATTATTATTATTTATATACAACTATAACTTATTATTATTCCCCTAATTACTTTCACATCTCTGTAATCCTACCAATGGCATATCCTAGGAATACATCTCCATGGAAATGATGGGTGCTCCCATGATTCGCGCTTCGATTTCTCCAAATTGGACGAAATATTTTTTACGTATTAGAAATTAGGAGGTCATTTTCTACATTCCAGTATTCCAAATCATAAGCGAATCCGAGATTTCGAAAAAATGAATAGAGTGTCACATTGGAACTCAATGAAAAAGTACAAATCCATAACCAGATAAAAATTACTTCGAAAATTTGTCTGCGACAGCCCAAAGTACCTGCGAAAAGCGCTGGATTAAAATATAATACCTCCGCTTCCTCACAAAATAAGGAAGAGAATAATTTCGGGAAAAAATGCATAGAATTATTCACTTACCAGTTGATAATCTGCTTAAACCGGTCGCAGGGTTCACAGAATTGGCAGTGCAGCGCGTTTGTATCGCTGACAGTTGGTGATTATCGATTGAACGTTGTCGTGCTCAATGGAAAATCACCAAATGGAAATGACGCGACGCCATCATTTCTATGAACTCTAAATAGCTTTCAGAAGAGCATTCGCTAGCGGTTTAAAGGCGCATAAGTAAATTTCTCGGACTCGTTTTTCCGCGAATGACTCTCACAGATGTTTAAAATCCTTTTTTTCTGGATTTACAAGAACAACGACGTGTTTTTTTTTTCTCCATTGTGAAATCCTCAAGGGTTCTCGATGTAAGAAAAATTCCAATCTCGGAAAATCTTGCGAATGTTGACCTTAAGTAAACTGGAACTAATTTATTGGACACAAGTTTCCCGTCAAGTGTTGTGTTTGTGTTGTTCGTGTGGGTGCTCGGAGAGAGTTGATGGTGGAAAATTTGTGCTACTTTATGATCAATCGGACAAACAACGGAATGTTTTCCAGAAATTTGCTTGTCATCAATTAAAATGACTACCTGGACCTTTTTCCCGATTAAAATGAACTGAACTTGAACGTGAGCGTCTTTTCTTGGGGAAATATCTGGCACCTGACATCTCTTCTTGTGGATATAATCCTCGCTCTCGAAAAGCTCTTGAACTCTTTGAACTGCACCCAGATCTGTGATTATTAAACGGTTGTATCGGAGTCGTTAGAAGCTTCCGCTGTGGCTGTACGATCTATCGATGTTTCGAAACCGTCCCAAGGCCAACCAAATCTTTCCTACCGCGGGGGTCGGGTCGAGAAATTGGTACCAGACCTGTCTGGGTAGTTAGAAATACTGACTTGACCCATCGGCTAGCCCTCGCTAGTTAGGCCAGTTACGCGTTCGTTAAAGGCATCACCCCACGAATCTGAGGTGGTGCTGATTTCAGATGGAGTATTCGTATACGGGATGGGAGATTAAGGAGAGGGGGGTGATTCCGTCCATTTCTTCCTAATTGCAGTAAAAAACGGCCCGGAAGATACGGCTTCATTCGTTTTGGCGCACCATTTTGTACAAGAGGTTCGATTGGAGCGCGCCAGTCTTGTGCGGCCCCGCATCTTCCGGGCCGTTTTTTACGGCAATTAGCAAGAAATGGACGGAATCACCCCCCTCTCCGTAGTCTCCCATCCCGTATACGAATACTCCACCTGAAATCTGCACCACCTCAGATTCGTGGGGTGATGCCTTTAACCTCAAACAATCCTGAATTGAAGTGAACGTGTTGGTGCGGGTCCCAAGCGGACGATAATCAACCTGTTGCACGCTTTTTATTTTGATTCGTGGAAGGAGGGTGGATGCCGGGAAATTAGTTAGCTTGTCATTTTCTATGTTGCCATATAATTTTCCTCACAGTGAACTCTTCTTACCTCTGCTCTTAACATTACGATTTCTGATCTGGATTGAACTTTTCCTATCTCTGTCTTAGATAATTTTTTTTTAAAAAAAAATTTTTTTTTTTGGATATACATCTCCAGTTGAAATTCAGCAAAGCCTCTGAACACGTGGTCTGCTCAGGATTGTTAAGGTCAGGACATTAATTAAGCAAACATGCCTGTATCCTTGGAATACATCTCCATAAAATCCATGAAGATGTATTCCCAGGATATGCCACTGCAAGGATTGCAAGGATGTGAAAGTAAATTGAGGAAGTAATAGGCAAAACTTCACCTGCGTTTAGGCCACACATTTAGGAAACTAAGTTTTGGAAGTGTTTTTAGTGAAGGGATTTCAAACGACTTGATTTAGAAGCATTAGGGGAAAATTCTTTTACGAGAGTTAGAAAGTCGTCCTTTAATCCCAACGAGATTTTTTTTTATTCATTTTATTTTATTTTTTTTATTATTTTTTTAAGAGAAAAGTAGCGAAAGGTGGCTAATTGAACCCTTTGGATGTTTCATGTTTCAGGTGTTCGCTGCAATCCTTAAAAACAACCAGTCCTGCAGTCTATTTACCACAGAAAAGCATAGAAAACAATATTTACCATAGAAAAAAGACAAATATTAAAGAAAATTTCCACTCATCCTGATTTCTAGCCTCGGCTTTTGATTTTCGAGCATCGTCGGGGAAAAAATCAATTTATATTAGTTCCCTTCTAATTGGGGTAGTTCCACTGTTCCTTAGAGATCATATGAACCTTTGTTTAGGAAACCTTGAGGATAAAACAAGTGTAAAATCACTTTGGATTCCTTGAAAGTAGAAAAAATGTGGATGAAAAAATGAGATCAAATACCTATAAAAAAAATGGGGCATGCGCATGATCAATATACGTATTGATTAATAAGTGGCAAAAAGTCGATGCAGGAATGCACTGAGTCTCTTTACAAAAATGTATTGAGAAGGAACAATCCAATAATAAATTAATTATGTGTCTTTCTTCAAGCGTGCACTTTACAATACTGGATAGTTATGACAGTAAAAAAAATAAAAATATTAATGCGGGCGAAGGTATACGTCATTTAATGTGGAGACTGCACCCCCTCCCCCCAATATATGGTGTGATAGAAGACTGTGTTCTCTATTTTACGGCTCATTTTTTCTACTATAAATGATGTCTAGAAAGAGGAAATTTTAGGCAGGCAGAGAGGAAGATAGAGAATGCCTGGAAATTTCTTTAACCTTACCAACTTGTTCTATTTAATTGCACATTTGAAGACTACTAGTTTAGATTTAAAGAACAGTACGGTAGCAGCGGAATGCTAGACGAGTTTTTTTAATCTTGAATAACTTGTAGAAGTTAATTCTCTTTCGATCAGACAACAGAATTCAATAATTTCAACTAATGCGATTTTTATTTTCTTTCAATTTGGAAATACCGGATTGATGCGAATTCAATCAGGTTTATTCGTTAGGTCAACTTTTTTCTCTCTGTTCAATTTCTTTTCATGCATCGGAGAATGAGGAAATATATATATATATAGAATCAAATAAGATTATTTGGCAATTCGTCTTCTGTGGAGCGATTTCCAGGAACCTAAGCTCCAGACGAGGACTCAATAACGGAAACAAATAAATGTTGTATAAAGATGATGTTTTATTTTTTTAATTTAAATTTTATTATTTTACTATTTTTTATATTTTTTTATTTTATTATCTATTTTATTTTTTATTTCAATTCATCATTTTTATTATCTAAGATTTTTATTTCTAATTTTATTATAGAGGCAATTTTGATGTTTAATATTTATATTTGAGTTTATTATAATTATTTTTTTTTTATATTCATTTATTTTTAACTTATTCATTCAAAAAGATTAAAGTCCATTAATTTTAATCTTATTCAATAAATAATATATGTTGTTTTCGACCTCAACATGACTAGTGCTTATTAAATCATCTTAAACATACCAGCAACACGTTAAATGCAATTATTCCAGGAATATCAGCCGTGAGAAAATTAAATATTAATTTATATCATATATTAGATCATATTATACATTACACGTTATCTTATATCTTTATACTATGAATTAATTAATTAATATGAATGTTGCTAATTATTTTAACTTCTGTAATTGTAGAAAGAATAAGAGAGAAAAGAATTTTGACAGTCATCAAACTTTTTAATGGAGAAGCGAGAGGTAAAACGTCGAATGAATGAGCAAGTGAACGGATAAAATTTAAAAAAACCACATAAATAAAAATTATTCGATCTACTTAGGCTGTGCCACAGCAATCACTTCAGTTACGAAATCGAAGATGATGCCTTGGTTGGCACTAGGGCGGAATCGAACCATTCATCGTGCAGTCACAGCGGAATCTCTTACCATTTTTCAAAATATTATCATAAAAGTTACTGCAAGTTACTGAAATGTCAGTTACAAATAATAAATGGGACCCAACGGACTGTGTTATACAGGAATCAGAAAAATTCAGGAAAGGAATGTGCAGCCACAGCGAACCTTTTATCGTCTGCGCTACGGACGATAAATATGAAAGGAGGAAAACGCGACTCAGTGAGCTGGGCAGGAAGAAACGACAAGGAGCCGCGAGGAATATGGAGAATTCAGGGAAGAAAGCAAAGGTCACACGCCGTAATTTCGTCGAGAAAACAAATTCATATGAAAAAAAAATCCAAAACTAGGATCAAATAATCTTTTATTAGAAATTCTACGGACTACGTATTACGGATTCTTCCAAAAACAAGAGTTCTAAGGAGAGTTCAACATTGTTTTCATAGAGCTACTGGTCAAAGATGTAAAGTTCTGAGACCTTATCGGTTGGTCGAAAGAAAGATTATAAAGAGATTTTTTTTATACGACAAAAACTCTAAAACTGAGGTCAAATAATCTTAAGAAATTTGATTAAGAAATTAAGAAATTACGGATTCTCCCATAAAAAAGAGTTCTAAGGAGAGTTCAACAGTGTTTTCATAGAGCTACTGGTCAAAGATGTAAAGTTCTGAGACCTTATTGGTTGGTGGAAAGAAAGATTATCCACAGATTTTTTCATACGACAAAAACTCTAAAACTGAAGTAAAATTTTAATTCAAATTTTTTTTGTTTTTTATTTCAAACTTAATTAAAATTAAAATAAATTATTAATTAAAATTAGAATAATTTTAAAAATTTTAATTTTTTTTTTGAACTATAAAAATGATGGAGTCTTCCAAGAACGATTCCTGAAGAGAATCTGTGATTAAATCTGTAAATTTCTAAAGAAAGAAAGAGAAAGGGAATGTTTTTACAGAGCTCATAGATTTTACAAGTATACCAAATCAGTAGATGACCTAACTGAGGTTTTTAAATAAAAATTGAAAATAATAAATGATAAATAATAATAATAATAATTAATAAATTTTAATAAATACGAGCGCTGCAAACGGTAACTAAAAGATGAATGAATGAATGAATGAATGCGAGAGTTATCGCCTTACTAAACTTGTTCCAATCGCATCGCCGCTCGGTCAAGCTTAGATCGTTATCTAATGAGAATGAGATGGCGATGATCATACATACGTGGACACGGTGCCATAAAGGCGGCGGCGGTGGTGGCGGTGGCGGCGGTGGTGGCGGTGGCGGTGGCGGCGGTGGTGGCAACGGTAGCAGCAGCGTCGCGTCACAACAAGCGTGGATATCGTATCGCCCGTCCGCCTACGTAAGCTACATTCCAACGAATGCTATAAGCGCCACTTTTAAGCGGTGAACTTATACGGGACTCGACTCGTCGAAACGTTTCAAAGTTCGTGAAATGCGTCCAGTTTTTTTCTTTTTCTTTCTTTCTTTCTTTCTTTACGATTATTGTTACTTATTTCTTGCAAATTCCCATCCTTTTTCTACGTAATGCTAATGGTTTCGTCACATCTTCAACGACGACTTCGACGAGAATGAATCCAGTTCAGAGGTAGAGAGTGATCCTGAAAGATTAGCAACGAACAACACATATCAAGAAAAGTGAAGTGAAAAGAAAAGATCCGAAAAGTTATACGAAAAAACTTCTAGAATCCTGTTTTGTAGAGGATTCATGTGTACCGTAGCGCCAAAAAAACAACAACAACAACACCAGCAGCAGCAGATAATGGGTTGTGTTAAGTTGGCGCCATGAAGGCGGCTAGGCGAAAATTTATCAAATACACAAATAGCACGGTACGTTAAGTAAAAGCTACCGTGCAACGTACGTTCGAATGGGCGTGGCTTAATTGCAAACATTATTTGTCTCATTACTAATAGATTTCGTAGCTTTAGAATGATCCCTCTAGTGTTTCCAGCCAAAAGTTTAAGATTTTCTCCTGTACCATAGCTAAGGTGCTACTTATACGGAGCTTTATCCGTGCTTACCTAGATTTTCTCCGGATGCTGCAGCCAAAAACTAGAAATTGCACACTACTGCATTGTCATAGAACATAATTTTGTCCTGAATATTATTTTTTTTAAATTATTTTATTTTATTCTCTTATCTCTCGTTACCGCTTGTACGATACCATGAATCAGACTTTTCTTTCATTTTTCAGACATTTTCCCACGAAAATTTTCTTAAACCTTGTCTTTATTAACATGTCATCAATGAACACTCGTTTTTACTTCGAATATAGCGCATATTCGAATAATCAAATAGTTGAAGTAAATCCGAATTTTATCGAAAACGTCATAACTTGCATCTTGAAAAAATATGCCTTCTGCAAAAGAAATCTCCACTACCCAGCAATAAATGAGTAAATATGAATTCAAATATTATCAAAATAAATATAGATTATTTTAACACACGTCTGGCAGAAACTTTCTGATAAAAATCTAATATTTTTTTGATATATTTTATCTAATAAGAATTTCTAATGGTTCTTTAGTTTTGCTTAAACATTTGGATAAACATAAATTCGCATATTATCAGAGTAAATATAAAGCGGTTTAAATGAAAGTTTTGTAAAAACTTTTCAATAAGGATCTATTCTATCTATAGATAGTATTTATTGTTTTTCCCATCTAACAAATATTTCTAATATTTTCGTAGTTTTTTTTATTAAATGAACAATGAAAATCAATGTCGTCCAATCGTGAACAGGAACATGTCAAGAACAAATGGACGTTGCACCGCCAGCGATGAACTGAGCCTGGAACGAACGGAAAATGTTCGAAGGAGAGGCGTGAACAACGTCGACGGGGGGATCGACGACCCGACGACGACAGCAACAGGGACAACACCGCACACACACACACAGAAACGATATCAGCCATGCCGTCCCGTCGTATTTAGGCTAAGGACAGGTTTTTTTTCCGGCGGACTCGAACGCCGTCATACAGCATTTGCCCTAATCGCGTATAGAAGGGCAGCATTCATTAAAAACATTGGATATGCGCGCGCGCCAAGGATATCTGCCTAGCTTATCGCATGCTAACATATGTGTGTACAAGGGGAATCGCTACCGGCTAGGAAATAATTATTATGGATCATTAGGAGGCGAGACGAACTATTATCGATCTCGTAGAAATCAGATCCCGAACAATACAGCAAAAGACAGGTGAAGCTGCGGGCAGTACAGTCAATGATATAAAAAATATTAATAATATAAATAGTAATATAATATAAATAATAATATAAATGTCAATAATATAAATAAAATAGAATAGTATAGGTAAAATAGTATAAATAGGGCCAGCGTAGCGCAGTCGCTAAGAGGTCCGCTGCAACTGCACAGTCAATGTTTCGAAACCGCTCCAGTGTCAACCAAGCCTCCTCTCATTCCTCCGGAACTGACTGCAATGAAACGTGTTACCGCATCGCTAGTGGACTATGATGATACTCTTAAGGGTTTTAATATTAATAAATAAAAATAATAATTAATAATAAAGTTTCATCTCCATATTTTTTTGATTTCATAATTTTTTCCTAATTTTTTCTTCATTTTTGCTTTTTTTTATTTTCGTGATTTTAGCATAAATAAATAATAGGAATAAATGACGTGCAATAAATCGTACGTATAACATATAAATAATGATAAATATATTGAATATTAAAATATTTTGAAATTATTAAATAATAAATTATATATATTGAAATAATTTATCAATATTGAAATATTGATAAATACGAATATATTGAAATATATAATATAATGAAATAAAATATATAATAGTAATACATAATATTTATAAAGTGATCTATGGAAAAATGAACCTCCAACGACTTTTTTCCGTGAAGAAACGGTAGAGAAAATTATGTGTATATGGTTCCGAATTGACGAAAATTTGCAATGATTGGCGCAAAATCGAAAATATGGCAGAAGTAGCTACGTGACTGTAGAATAAGTACATAATTTAAAACGAAAAATTTTTGAGAGTCTATTATATGGAACGAGTTGGAGCAGAATTTTCCAGCAGAAAAATATGCCTCCGTCGATGAACCCGTTTTCGAACCGTTACCTCTGCGCATTGCATTTCCATCTATCATCCTATATTATTAGAATTATGTAGCTATTTATTTATTTATTTATTTATTTATTTATTTATTTATTTATTTATTTATTACATATTTATCCAAGTGAATATGAACAGACCATACGATTTGTACGATCCGCTTCCCAACTTCCAGAAACTTCGAGGGATTGGGAACTTTTCTGCATATAATCACATGGGCCAATCCTCGAGCCAGTCATCGGAAAAGTATGGACGACCAAGCGGTAGTAAAGCCAATTATAAAAGCTGCGCCTTGGATTTTTCTTGATTTTTCAGGAAAGAAATCAGAAATTTCCAGGCTGCCGTGACCGTAGAGAATTGTATAAACCATGACAAGATCAATTAGCTCAATATGATTTATGTTTAATTATTAATTATTATATATTTATTGTTATTAATGATTATCACTAATATTTATTATTTATTAATTAATATACTTATTTAAGGAAAATAAATCTGGATGAGCCGATGGAAACGTGATGGACCTCAACGGCAATCCTTGGGTCAAAGCCACGAGCGACTGGATACTAGGCAACATTGAACGGAACGTAGGTAGACCGGCGATCCGATGGTCAGACCCCTGTAGGATCTTTTCCGAAAGAAAGAAACGATGCTCTTCGAGTTCCCGGCGGGAAGGGGAGCCACCAGGGAATCCTTGCTGGCGATCGGGACGAAAGAAAGAATTACTGGAGCCGGCCCGATCAGTTCGAAGAACAACGGGAGTCCTGAGGGGATCAAAGAGAATTTCTATGGCAGTCGGGTTAAAACGATATGAAACTCGGCGCGATTGCGCAAACAACGGAACGTTGCTCCAAGCAACGCGGTAGGGGTAGCGGTTGGAATCGTGGTGGGACCATCGCGAGCGATGCAAGGATAAGTGGAGCTAGCAGAGGTCCTCTCTCGATCAGAATCGCTGCGCTTCACCATGCTGCTTCGAGCGCAGCTCCCTACGTAACTGCTCCGAGCTTCATGTTGTTTTCTACTGACCTTAATACTATGTTTACAAACAAATAAACCAACCAATCAATACCTATCTTGGCTACAGCTCAAGAAAATCAATTTAAAACAAATAAACAGACTACAGAGTGCTGGTGATGCTGAAGAACTGTCTATCGCAGATCCTTCTGAGATCTAGGGATTCTTCTTATGAATCCAAGATTTTTTTCTGTAGATTTTAGGTTCATTTTGAAGATGATGTAAGGATCTTAGGAATCGATAATTTTTATAACTACATGTGCATAACCCTCCATTCTATTTGATTTGACATTTTCCATAAAAATCGAACTCATCAGGGGCATCGATTAGGTCCTGTGACGATAAGAACTACCACAGAAGGCTGAGAATGCTATAATTTATAGTTTCATCGTCATGAGCAACAACGACGACGACTCTTTCATGGAATCTTTTAGTTCTACAAGTTTGAAGGTAATCCTCTCGACTAAACAACAGAAATTAAAACAAACTAATGCAATTTTTATTTTTTTATTATTATCATTTTCTTAGCCCTGCATTCTATTTGGTTTGAGGTTCCGCTTCATGAACGAACTCGATCGGAGGCATCGAATTCGCCCCTGTGACTCACTAAGACCTTTCATCCCTCAGGGGTCGAGAAATTGGTACTAGACTTGTATGAGTAGCATAAACGTCACTGACTTGCCACATCGGCGAGCCACTCTTTCATGGCATCGTTTAGTTCAGATACACGTTTGGTTAAACCTCTTCTGACTAAACAAGTGAACGTGGGGGCGCATCCCAAGCGGATTGATTAACGCCAGAAACTTTATCCTTTACTTTTATCATTTTCTTATATATTTATTATATATCTTATATATTTATTTATATATTTTTATTTTATTTTATTTTTATTTTTATTTTCTTTCTATTTTCTTTTCTTTGATTAAAAGTACCAGATTCACATTTCTGTCTACAGTTCGCCCGTCTGACATACGCCGCATCGCTGCTCTTATTGGTGCTATACTGGGGAAATTCCGGCCGTGCAACGCGTAGCGTAGCGGCTCCTCAGTACAACATAAGTACCTACAGATTTTACGAGAAAAAATCATTTTACTTATATCTCTGCAGCGAAAATCAAGTGCTTGTGCTGAAAAAGCAAAAATAAAACAGCTTTTGACGAGCAGGAGGAATTTTGAGAGGAATAGAAGTACAAACCGGTGCCATGAACAAAGTACCATGTTTCCCTCGGAAATGAGTAAGAAAACTACGAAGAGGTTCTTTTTTCTGGACTCAATTTCAGGCAACAGCAGTGATTTTTAACAATAGGTGATGAGTCAGTTGAAGTACACACGCTGACGAATCCCAGCCACATTCCAGACTTCCCCCCACCGTATCAATTGAACCCGCTAGCAGGTTTTATTTTCACTTTTCTTACGTATCCACACATTTCGACGATGTATTAACGTAGCGTTATAAAAATGTCCTTTGTTCTTGTTGTTGTGTAACTAAAAGCTGCTGTTAAAACGTGGAAAACGAATGGTTCCCGTAGAAATTCACTTAGAAGTGTGTTCTCTTTTTGTAGAATATTTCAGTTTTTGCAAAAAAAATGGTCTCAGGGGATCCAGAAAAATTTCCTTTTAGTAGGCATCGCACATTTGTATGTAATACCAGGCAACAATAGTTGTAGGTGCGATTTTTAAAGGTTCTATAGATTCCACAACCCTGAGGCTACGTTTTTAACTGGGTAGTTCCAGAAATAACAAAGAAGAAATGTAGAAATTTTGAGGACACCCATAAAATAAGCTGTGCTGAATTCCTTTGGAGAACTTTTCTTAACTTCTTCTCGAAGATTTTTGTCCTAGTTAAGTATAGTCGAATTAAGGAGAGTTAAGTACCCTAAGTTGACGGGACCTTTTACTAATTGACTACTTTCTTTGTGAATACCTAGAAAAAAAAATTCTTGCAAAAAAAAAACAATGGCGTTGCTAGTACTTAAGAAAGCTATAGCTTCACGAAATCAAATGTCGGCTATTTCTCGGATACTTTTTTTCAGCGATTTGTGGTAAAAATTCGTGGAAAAAACTAGAAGATACGGTATGCGGAAAACGATAAACCAGCGATACCATTTTCAAAATATGTAGGTTTCTTTGAAAAATTTCCCTCTATCAAATCCCATATATTCCAGCGTGGAAGTTACAGTAATGAACTTGGAAAAAATCTCCGATTTTTTTGCAGTTGAAATCGAATCATAATTAAGTAACCCTAACCTGTACTTGTCAATAAAATAAATGCAAAATTTGAGAAATTCGAGAAAATTTCTGCAAGCGGTGTTTTCTTGATGCGCTGATCGGATGCGTACTGTAATTCCATTAAAAGGGATGCACCAACTGTTTTGATTCAGTGGATTTGTTAGATGATTCAGAGCACATTTTTGCTATGGATGCACTTCCAGTGAGAGGAAGTTTCTAAGTTTCTTTTTAAGAAGAAGTCCCAAGTGTTATTAGTTGAAGATTTTTTTGAAATTTGAGAGTGTAAGAGTCATTTAATTTCCTTGTGAGCTAACTTAAGAAAAGGAAAAGAAGACTTTTTGTTAAGGCACTGCTCTGAATGCTTACTTTTATAATGTCATCGCAGAATGACGAAGATCCATGACTATTCATAAATATTCCGCTACAGAACGAGCTGACATGTTGAAGGAACTGACAGAGCATGAATAGAAGAAGGAACAATGCCCGCAAATGGCGTCAGATAAACTTTTTCGACGCTTCTCAGATGCGTTGAGGCGAAAATTCGTCATTGAACGACCACAAAGGAGAAGAACGTCATAGAACTGAACACGAAGCAACATTAAGTCCTTCCTAGAATAACCCTTCTTCTTCAAAAATTATCCTATCCTTTGAAAAAAAGTGATCCACAGATCACTTATTCATTTTTATCCTTAGCTTCAGCAACCAATAGGGCGTATGTAGCGCAGTTGGTAAGAGGTTTCGTGGTGACTGCGCGAGCGATCGATCGATGGTTCGTAGCTGCCCCGGTGCCAGCCAAGCCCAACACCCTGCCGAGGTCGAAAAATTGGCACCAGATTTGCCTGAGGGGATAAAAAGGCTCATTTTAGAGGTTAGACTCGCGTTCGTAAACCTCAAACAATTCCAGATTGGAGTCGTCCGAAATGGTATCCAAAAACCATTGATCGACACTATAAGAGATTTGTCTTAATTGATTTTTTTCTATTTTATCACTTTCCCCTTACTTTCATTTTTATTTTCTAATTTTATAATTTTTTAATATTCCATTAAATTTTTAATATTCCTACTAATATTTTTCTATTTTCTAATTTCATTATTTTTTATTTTATCAAATCTTTATTATTCCTATTAATATTTTTTTCTAATTTTATTATTTTTTCATATATTTTATTAAATTTTTGTTAGTTCTACTGATATTATTTTATTTTATTTTATTTTATCCTTATTACTCCGTTTAGAGAAATATATAACCAAGCGTTAGGAGAAGGTTAGCATATAAAAATGTTAAAAATTATTTGGTGTAAGGTGGAAAACAACAAAATTATAGAAGAAATTTGTTTTGGCTAATTAAAAAACTATAATTGAGAAAAATTAAATTAATTAAAATACAGCCTAGGCGAATTTTTGATCATCGTACAAATTTGCATGGGTACTTCCTCAGTCCGAGTAGATGGCCGAGCTGAACCGCGCCGCAACCTGTTTCCCAAAATTCCACCAAAATTTCTGTTATCCCACCATAACCGCACGCGCGCGGTAACAGAAATTTTGGCGATGACTATAAAATAGAAAAAATAATAATAATAAAAAAATAATAATAAATTGGATGTATTTTGAAATTCCCCGAGGTATAATATTTTTGGAAGCTCGAATCCTCCACATGCATTAGAGGCTTTCCAGGACAACTATCACAAAACTCGTTAGTATCGCCTCGTTTTTGTTTCTTTTTTTATCTGTTTGAACATACGACACAGTCTCTTTTGTTTCCTTTTCGTGATATGAGGATTTAAAAAAAAGTAGAAAAAGGCAAAAATGGAGTGCAGAAAACAGCGCGAACAAAGGACATTAATTTTTTTCTCTGGAAGTGCTAAAATAAGCTTTAAAAAAGCGTGTTGTTTGCCGCTACGGCGACGCTGGGTTTATACTTCATATTTTCAATGTTGCACCTACGACGACAACGAAATGCATAAAGTTAAAGTTGAGTGACTCTTCGATTTCATTGACGACTTTTTAGTTTCGCTTCCTACGTCTTCCTAGGGAGGGGTACGGTAGAGGAGATTTTTAAACCATTAAATCTAGTGAATAATCCATCAAAGGTTTAATAGAGTTAATATGAATTATATCAGCTCTATTAAATCTTTTAATTTATAGAATTTATTGTTTAATAAAATTAATCTCTTATAATTTTATAGAATTCATTAATAAAATAAGAAAAGTAAGGAGGACAGTCCATTAAACCACCGAGATATCCATAATTATATATTTATTTACATAAGTTATATTTTTTGAATTTCATATTAATTGGACGTTAACTACATTTTTTTTACTAAATCAAATTTTTTTAAACTAATCATATAGATTTCGCATTGATGCGAGGTGAATTTAAAAAAGTACCAAATGCGCCATCAAAGTTTTAAATCTCCGAAAAGCATGAGTTAGCAATAATAATTTGTTAATAATTAAATTTTTTTAAGTCAATAATTTTTTAAGTTAATAATTTAATAGAGATAATTCATTAATAATGTAAGTAAAGTAGGAACGACGGTCCACTAAACCACCGAGATATCCATAACTATGTATTTATTTAAATATTATATATTTTTTGAATTTCATATTAATTGCCTGTTAACTTTATTTTTTTTTACTAAATCGACTTTTTTTTTAAAACTAATCATATAGATTTCGAATTGATGCCAGGTGAATTTAAAAAAAGTACCGAATTCGCCATCAAAGTTCTAAATCTCCGAAAATGTGTAATCCATTAAATCAGCGTAAAGTAGGGAGGACGTTCCAACTCGTTTTTTTTTCTGTCTCTCTCTCTCTCTGTCTCTCTTCCATCACATCAAATATTGGGTCAAGGTAAAAACAAGTCAACAACAACCATCGGTTGGTTAATCGGGAAATTTCATTGCCAGCGTTCATTTGATGGTCAGATAGACGGTGTGGAAGCGATGCGAATGTGTTTACGATGTTTACAAACATCGTAAACAATGTTTACAATGTTTTTCTTAGTTAGAAACACGTACTGTCGTAAAGATGAGTGTGAAAAGCAAAACAAACAACAGCTGTAACCTTAAGATCAAGATAAACTAAGAAACAATGGAACGGGTTGGGTTGAATTCGGGTTTCAGAGACAATAAAGGAGTGACAGAAAGTCGCGCAATCTTTTAAATTGACGAGAAAAAATTTCTCTTAAACTTTTTAGAACAAAGTTTCAAACCTGTTTCCAACTTTATTATCAAAATGTTTCAGTCAGTAAACTAATGAATAATTATACCAATCGTTTTCTCGAACCATTTCGGCCGCACCCGATCTGAAGAACTTGTCGCATTCGTTGATTCGAGGACGGGTCCCATGTCATTAAATTTGTGCATTGACATAAAATAAATCTCTGTTAAAGGCATCACCCCACGAATCTGAGGTGGTACGGATTTCAGGTGGAGGATTCGTGTACGGGATAGTAGATTATGGAAAGGAGGGCGATTCCGTCCATTTCTTCCTAATTCCCGTAAAGAACGGCCCGGGACGGGTGCACAAGGCTGGCGCGC
The DNA here is from genome assembly GCF_031761385.1 of Necator americanus. NCBI lineage: Eukaryota > Metazoa > Nematoda > Chromadorea > Rhabditida > Ancylostomatidae > Necator > Necator americanus. The sequence goes on along the minus strand of NC_087371.1, from coordinate 35,850,926 downwards.
TCCAATCGAACTCCTTGTAGAAAATAGCGCGCCGGAACGCTTGAAGTCGTATCTTCCGGGCCGTTTTTTGCGGGAATTAGGAAGAAATGGACCCGAATCACCTTTTTCTACATAATCTACGACTCCGTACAGGCATAACCCACCTGAAACCCGCACCACCCCAGATTCTTGATTCGGTTATCCCTTTCAATTGGTCCCAGGATGATGTTTTTTGCCTTAGAAAGCGATGAGACACGTCCCATGGCGTGAATTTAGTAATTTTGACTCAGAAAGTAGATAAACCCTTACTCCTGAAGGTTATGAACTCATGACGGTTGGAAAAGAACGCGGGCACCTCAATTTTACGCTGATTTCGGTATTTGAAGTCCTTCATATGGTCCTTCAAGGATCGGAAGGGACAAATATCGGTGAATAGGAACGGTATTTTCCATCTAAGGGCTACCAACTTCTAACGTTACCTGACAAAAACATTGAGCCGAGCATTGTGATGAAAGGAAGACTAGCTTATCTTCCCTCGGGATTTCCTCTGATTAAAGGACCAAGGATAACGTGTCCTAATGGAAAAAAAGGATAAAGGGAATGAAATAAAATAGATAAAGTAAAATTAGATAAAAAAAATAATTTTAACAATCATTAAATAAAAATAAAAGAATAGAAAAGATAGTGAAGTATATGGAATTAATAAAGATAAAGTTAAAGCTCTTACAGTGTTAACAATCCGCTTGAGATGCCCCCACCCCCGCAAATTTCGAAAAATTAACACTGTAAATTTCTGTATCACTGTAAATTTCTTGCGTTCCCCGGTTTTCGGCTAAGTCCAGATCACCACCTTAATTGTGCACTTCAGAAACGTCCAGAAGACTTCGGATTAGAATTCGGATAGATCTACCTGACCTCCATATGGTTTTTCTTTCTTTGGTTTCTTTGGTTCTTCGGATTTCGCTCACACATCGACGAACCACTGACTAAATTCAATTGTGGTTAGGAATATTTTGCTTCCTACGATCGTTTGTTCTCGTATTCTGCACACTCTTCCTCCTCTTCCAGGATAATTCTTAGCATCACCCACTCAATTGAGCGTTCTATGACTTTCACCAGATTTCCCTTCTGCCCGCGGAACGCCGAGGTTTTCGATGCGTAGATCAAAGCAAAAAGAACCGGGATTTGTGGGATGTGGGGTGAGCACGGAGCCAGATTTTCTTGTTCTGTTTTCTTCACCATATCCTTGATCCTCCACATCCTTCACTCCATGATTCTATGGGAAACAAATCAATGTCCCATCTAAAATGTGAAGAAATCGACATCATCTTTGATCTATCGACGTTAGCGCAATCGTTGGGCGCAATAATATCGATGAAGGAAATATCCCGCCACATTCTGACGTTGGCGATCCTTCCATTTTCCTGGATTTTAGCCTAATTTCCGGTTCTTGTCTAAATCTAGCCTATTTTCTGTTTGTATTTGTCGCGAATTCTCCTAATATTTGCTGAAACTTATTTATTATGATAAATTATTTATTTTAGAAATATATATAAGATAAAATAAATTTTTTTTATTAAATTATTTATTTGAATTTATTTATTCTCCTAATACTTACTGGATCTCATTTTTGAAGCTACTCAAGCTTTGTTCCACAACACAGTGAAGACGTCATTTGACCATTTTATTATTTTTTTTGTATTTTTTTTTGTATTTTTCCAGTACTTTGTTCGAAGCGCGTGTGAATAGGCGTTTCTGGATGAAATGAACCAAGAAAGGCGAGACGATTTCAACACACGAACGATTTTTTTCAAAATTATTTCGATACTGTCCTTCGGTTTGGAATCCGTTCTTGATTTTAGTAACCCTAAGGGGTTCGGGTAACTCCTCTCCTGACAATTCTATCATTGGAACTCCATACAAGAAAATCTAGAGCCTTGAAAATTTTTAATCCACAGTAACGTAAGAGAAACGATTATTTCTCAGCACCTTTGACAAATCTGCTCAATCTCTGGCATCCTTGGGATTTACGGAACTATTTACGGATTCTTGCGTGATCAGGCTGTGATGGTTAGTCTCTTGGATCACCCGTACTTAGTTCTTGCGCGAGAACGTTCGAGGATCTGTGGCAGCTCTCTTTGTGAATTCTTTTTTCGCCGTCCTGCTGATTCCACAACATCATATCCTCCTCCTGGAGACTCCTTAGAATGCTTAACAATTCAATTTTGGCTGAGTCCATCTTTTTGCCCTCTTCCTTGCTTCCGAACGTTGCCAGTATACTTTTTTTATCATTTTTAACTTCTTATTTTGTAACTCTCACATCTCCTCATCGCACGCTAATCCAGACTTGTCCAGAAATACAATCCATGAAGTGATCATTTCAATTTCTGGAAATTTCTAGTACTTCACTAAGAATATAGCAACTAAAGAGGGAATGGGAACGTAATACAAGTATTCTTAATTTCCAACCTCATCTCAAAGAACGGAACATATGCTCATGACGACCTACAAAAATGGAAAACACAACTCTTTCCAATCCAGCTTAAAAACTTCCAGATTGGTTATTTTTCTGAAGTAGAAATGTGGGATTCATTCCAAGGATTCATTGCATGCTGAGAAAGAATATTTCGGGTCCCACTTTAACGTGAATTTCTTCGAAGAGCACTATTCTGCTAATATTTGCAAGGAATATTTTCACGCAAGAAAACTTGATAGTGACGCTCAGTAAAGAAGAAAACGTGCAAAGAAAGAAGGAAAGGGAGATGGAAAGAAAGAAAGAAAGAAAGAGAAAGAAAGAAAAGGAGAAAGGTTGCATTGCTAAGGTTGTCAGAAAAAGAAACAAGAAAAGGTGGAAAGAAAGAAGGAAAGATAAAAAGAAGGAAAGAGAGAAAGAAAGAAAGAAAGAAAGAAAGAAAGAAAGAAAGAAAGAAAGAAGAGGAAAGAACAGAAAGACGATTCCTTTCCTTTTTCTGACAACCTTAGCAATTCTGCTCGAATTCAATTATTTGGCCGTGCTGAAGTGAACACAACACATCTTATTGCTTGTAATGTATAGGTGTTTTTCTCAGAAGAATTTTCTTCCCGTCGCGCAACAGGACGAAAAGCCATTTCTCACCAAAATGTGCACGAAAAAAACGAAGTTCGTTGACGTTCGCCATTAACATTTCTCGTATACATTACAACAAAGAACAATAAACAACGTTTTAATGTTAGCGCGGAACAAGTTCTGCGCCAAGGATTATGTTAAGGCTATCAAAATGATTGTTCCTCGTAAATTTCCCACAAGTTCATCCTCCTACTGTGTTTCACGTCATGAGAACATGACAATTATTGATCGATTTCTGTCCTATTCTTAAAGGCATCACTCCACGAATCTGAGGTGGTGCAGATTTCAGGTGGAGTATTCGTATACGGGATGGGAAACTATGGAGAGGTGGGTGATTCCATCCATTTCTTCCTAATTGCCGTAAAAAAACGGCCCGGAAGATACGGTTTCGATCGCTCCGGCGCGCTATTTTCTGCGACGAGTTCGACTGGAGCGCGCCAGCCTTGTGCACGCGCCGCATCTTCCGGGACGTTTTTTTACGGGAATTAGGAAGAAATGGACGGGATCATCCTTCTCCACATAATCTACGGTCCCTTATACGAATACTCCACCTGAAATCCGTGCTACCTCAGATTCGTGGGGTGATAACCTTTAATCCACGGTCACAAACTAGTATCGGACCAAGCTGGATGCTTCTCCAATTCATCCGATTATGAAAAGTAGAAGTAGTAGTTAGAAAAAATTATAACAAAGTATAATAAAAATAATAAGTATGAAAAGTAGAATGAGACATATTTGCAGAGTTTCAGAGGTATAAAAGAACCATAATGAGGTTAAGACGTGGAATTCACGACCGACACCTCCTGAAGTGCCTCGTCAAGAAATTCGAGAACGTTCCAACGTACACTAATGATTGTTCAGGAATTTTTCTATAAAATTCCAGTAATTACAACTTTTAGAACAACTTGATGCAAAAAACACATTAATTTTACATTTACAACCGCTTAAAGTAATAAAATAATCGGCACGAACGAAGTTCTCGTGTAATCAACGAATTAACATTACATAGAACTGTGACTGACGGCCACACTTGACGTAAATTGCTTTGTGCACCTTTTTTTCCCATTCCACAAAATTTCACAGTAATTCGGCTCCGAATGGAATTCTTTCATGAAAACCTCAAACTCCTCAAAAATAGTTCTGTGAACCTTTTTTTCTCATCCCACAAGCTTTCACAGTAATTCGGCTCCGAATAAAATTCTTTCATGAAAACCTCAAACACCTCAAAATTGTTGATGTTATTTTTCGAAAATGTCAACTTCTTGACTATGGAAAAAAGGGCTTTTCCAGGCTTTTCTAAGTGCAGAGAATTAGAAAAATCCTGAGAAAATACTGGAAAAATATTCGCGATTCCGAGCAGCTAACAAAATACATGATCGAACGATGCTCGAGAGTCTCTTCTCGAACCCGCTATGCTCGGAATCCGAAAATAACGAAAGTCGGAAATTTCACGGATCAACTCACTGATCAAATAATGAGTTGATCCGAGAAATAAAACATATAAAAATAATCAAATATAAAAATAAGTGAATACTAAATAGATATTATATGAATATATAAATATACATTATAAAAAAATATGTGGGTAGCAATAACCACAAAAAATATTGTTCTCCTACTTTGTGCGCTTAAAATTTATAGCGGGTCGTTTTTTAGAACAAAAACTGCAATAACTATTACATACAAATTTAAATTGATAGGGAAAAAACACTGAGCTCAATACTCACCGCGTTAACGTGAAGAAGAATAAAATCATTCGTACCAGTCGTACGAATTATTTTCATTTATATTATTTATTTTCGTTTATACTATTTATTTATATTTATTTATGTTTGCTTACAATTATTTAAACCATTTTTATAAAACCATTTATACTCGAACGATGTGATACTTTTAATGAATTAGGTTATTAAAAATACCAGGATTAGGTTAAAGAAATTTCCTTTGTATATAGTCGTCTTCTGAGATTTCATCTAAACACAACATTTTCCCTGTGATCCTTGGATTAGTTTAAAAAACACTTTCTGACTGTTCGTATTGATATCCATATAAAATTTTAAAAAATAAAAACATAAAATATGTTTAATAGATTACAAAATATAAATATATTTGTAAATAAATATAACGATGGATGGACAGATTTGGTCCGAGCTCTAGCCGAGGACCGAACAAGAGATGAGCTCAAATATGCTCTGGGACGATTCACATCGATAAAGATGCGAATAAGCCGCGTTAAACCATGACATCCATCCAGAAGGTCAGTAAATAAGTCAGCTGAGTCCAGAAAATTAAATGAAATAATATTATTATTAATCCGGCGTTGATTTTTTTTGGATCAATGAAGGATTCCTTCTGAAATTTGGTTGAACAGCGATTGCAAAGTGCAAATTTGTTTGTTCAATGAACGAGAGAGAAAGAGAGAGAGAGAAAGAAAGAGAGAGAGAGGGGGAGAAAAGTGCCGATGAATCTCACCACCAGCAGCTGGTGGCTGTGGAATCGGTTTTAAGATGGCGTCCGTAACGAACGTCAACGCTGGAAACAACATCTATTGTAACGTTTCCCCGTTGAATAATGATGGAAAGTTTGAGATTGAACGAAAAGCGTGGGCGTAAGGTGGTGGTGACCTTCGCAATATCGATACGAGCTGAAGGAGACGGAGACAATCAGAAAACAATTCCTTTGCTTAGCACCCAGAATTAGACTCAACTTCAACTTATTGATTATTTTAATCGACTGATTATTGAGCAGGATATTTGAAGAGTATTACATTGTATAATGTATTATATTTGTTCTTGTTTCTAGAAGTATTGTATTTGTATATTTATATATTTTATTATTTTATTATTATTCTATTTTTTTATTTCTTTTTGTTATTATTATTTTATGTTTATATATTTGTATATTTTTCATTTGTATTAGTTAAACAATTGAAACTTAAACAATCAATTAATTAAATAAATAACAAACGATAATTAATAATAAACAAACAGTTAATTAAACAATCTCCTTCACTTCACATCCGAAAAATATTCTCCATATTCAGAGAAAAAGTTCTTTTAAAAAAATTGAGGAATTTTACTGGAAACAGTTATCCGCCATTACATTGAAAAACAAGGGAAAACAGCACAAATTTGATCCCATCAGATTATTTCAGTGTATATATTGCGTTATATTGTATTATTGTATTATTTTTGGGGTTTTTTTGTATTATAATTCGTACTCGATACAATTCACTTCTTACAAGAGAAAGGAAAATTTTCAGGAATCAGAATTTTTTTGAAAATTCAGATCCAAGAAATATGAGATTGAATGATTAGATTTTTCACAACTAACCAGGTTCTTCAAGGAAGGCGATTGTTCTTTGCCTGGCTAACGTCAGGAGGTTAGTGAAGACGAATATGAAAAATGAATATCCTTTTTATACTTATTAAAGTGTTACTTCTTTATTTTTTCAACTGAAAATTTAATTTAATTTAGTTTAATTTAAGTTTAGTTACCTAGTTAGTTAGTTACTTAGTTAGATTATTAGTTCAATTAATTATTATTTTTATTTAATTAGTAGGTTAATTATTTAATTTCTTATTAATTAGTTTAATTATTATGTTATTATTTCGATGGTAGCTTTACTAACCTACTAATCTTATCATCATCATGGAACTCTGGCCCATGCGCTTGTGCGATCGTGACATGGACCACGGAAAATTTCATTTCATCATCACAAAAATGGGAATAATTTTCCTGGAAGAATCGAAAAGGTTCTGCAAAAAGATCAACGGGTTCTACGAGTCGCACTCTACGGTAAGGCCCCGAACAAATCATCAAATCAGCACCACGTCGTCGGTTAGCAGTTACGGTTCCGAGGTTACGCGACGAGAACGAACGTGTCATCAACTTTCATGATTGAAATCCTCACATTAAGGAGTGGAATAAAACTAGAAACCTACGTGTCGAGAAATTTACACACACGTGCACACAGTCTCAGTCACAATTCTTCGTCAGCCAGCATGAAAACGGTTTGACAAATGACGGTTGACATTAAATTACTGTACACTACTACGGTGAGGTGTAGCCGGGTCGGTGGAGTAGTCGGTAAGCGGTTCCGCTATCCCTACACAATTGATCGATCGTTGGAAATAGTCCATATTCCAACCAAAGCTTTCATCCCCTGGGGTCAAATGGCAGCAGATTTGTCCGAAAATCCGAAAATCATTGTAATGTTGGATTAGGCACCCTCCTCGTAAACCTCAAACGATTCTGAACTCAAGTCGAACGCGCTGATCCATCCCAAGCGGATTGATCAACGCCAGACACTTTATCCTTTACCCTTATCCTTATTTTACGGTAATACCTTCGTAACATTTAATATCTTCCATGTTATTTCATTAATTAACTAAGCCACCATGTTCACTTCAATCCAGAATCGTTTGAGGTCCACGAACGTGTAACTGACCCACGCAGTGACTTGCGGGGACTAGCCGATGCGTCAAGTAAATGTTTTTATCCTCTCGGACCAGTCTGGCATCAATTTATCGACCCTGGAACGATGAAGCGCTTGGTCAGCACTAGTGCGGATTCGAACCTCCGATCGATCATGCCGGCACCAGAACCCCTAACCGCTACACTACAGTCACCCACGAGGTTGTTATTATCCTTTATTCGTGGCTAACGTTTCGGGAATATCACCTTCCTGGGTTTATTTCGTATTTATTACTTATTTTGTTATTATTTTGTATTATATGTCCTTTCCCCGATCCTTTTTGGCACACTGTTGAGTGTAAAAAATAAATAAATTGCAAAAAATATTAATTAAAAATAATATTTAGTAATGAAGACAAAAATGGATAAATAATTCAAAATTAGTTGCAATTTAATGCAGAAATATTTTCTAAGCGTTTTCAGTTACATTTCAAGTTACCATATGTGCAAGTTTACTATAAAATATTGATTTGTAAGAAGAACGGGAAATTCAAGGATTCTTCCCTGCAACGTTGATACAGTACGAAACTCAACATGCGTTGCTAACACGTTCCAACTTTAAAAATGACAATTTTCTTCGCCTTCACTGAACCACTTACGTTCCAACCATTCCAACTATTTACGCTGGCCCTCATTAATCACCGTATCCGAAACGAAATGTGTTTCACAGGGGAAGAAGAAGAAAACATATTCCTCGGCGCTAAATGTTTCTACGGCTTCGTCAAACTCAAAGCCTATGGCAGCTTCAAAGCGATAACTAGAGAGTATAAACGAAGTATAAACTAGCTGTTTCGAAGAACAGTAAAATGTTCCTTTCCTCATACATTGTACTTTTTTTTTCGGTAAACTATTTTCATTTGGAATAAGGATAGCCCTAAAATAATATAATAGAAGTATAAACGAATTTATTGAAGTTTGTTCTTTTAGAAGAAAATTCATAAAAAGTAAAATGACTCAGCTTAGGTTTCCAATGATTTACGTGCAGTTTTTTTTTTTTGAAACGCCATTGTTCCATCGACTTAATGTCAAACACCGAAACCTATGAATAATCGCTACTCGACTGATTCGTAGATGTTTCGAAGAGTACTAAAATGTTCCTCTGCTCATACATTTAACAATTTTTAATGCTAAACTATTGCATTTCCATTTTTTAATGAGCATAGGACTAAAATAAAATGGAAATATCCAGCTGGAGCTAATACAAAACAGAAAAATATATTTTCCAAAAAAAAAAAAATTTGTGTACACCTCTGAGAAAGGGGCGTAAACTGTTTCGATTCTACGCATTCATTACTCCGATTCGAATATTCTGTTCACCGAACATTCATGATTTTAGAAGACATTCGAACGAACAAATTACGCAATTCAACTTCAACGTTTCAAAACTGCTCGAATTCGAGTAGTCGAATAATATTCGAATAATATTTGCTGGATATTTACTGTAAAATCCAATATTTAATAACAAATAACAGCAGAAAAACCACAAAGCTGGATTGAAAAGTTGTAAAATGTAGCCAAGAGAAATTCCCAGCCTAATGTCCAGAAAGAAAATAAAAGTTGAGGGGGAAAGGATAAAGTCACTGGCGTTAATCAATCCGCTTGGGGTCCGCTACCAGGTTCACTTCAATTCAGAACCGTTTGAGGTTTGAGCCGATGCGTAAAGTCAGTGTTTTTATTCTCCCAGACACGTCTGGTACCGATTTATCGGCCCTGAGGGGATGAACGGCTTGCTGAGAACTAGGCTGGATTCGAACCTCCGATCGATGGTGCAAGAAGCGGAACCTCTAACCACTACACTACACCCGCCCAAAAAAGGAGGACGTGGCCATGGAAGTCAGTACCCGCTAAGGAGTGTGTAACAACTCACCTGCCGAATCAACTATCCCTGAGAAAATAATAAATGGATAAATAAATAATGAAATAGAAATAATAAATAAAATATAATAAAGTAATAGAATATTGAAGAAGAGCGCTGAATTTCTCGAACCTGACGGGGTCGGACAAGCATCAACGGATCAAGCAGCTTACGGATCACGAGGAATGTTACAAACTGGTATGAGACACATCTTAGACGGGAGACGAACGACAACGCCATGACATTCCCGAAACAAGCGCCACAACCACATTACGGGCAGAAATGAGTCATTAGTAGAAACGTACATTTACGCGAGAAAACTTGAATTGATCCCAGCATAAAACACGGATTTTCAGAACAGGGATTTTTCGCTCTTAAAAAAACACGAGATTTAAATTCCTCTACTGTTTTTTTTCACTGTTGGGTCTTCTCCAGTTCAACTGTATAATATTGTATAATTTTTTGAAAAAATAATAACTAATAAAATCAGCTATTATTTTGATAGAAAAAAATCCATCCACACGTTGTTGTTTCAGCCGGTTTGCATTTCTACATTGGATTTATCATCAAAATGTGGACACACAATCCTGGTGAATTTTAACACAAAAAAATCCCTTCTTTCTTAACCGCCAATTTTTTTTGGTAACATAATTTGGTAATTTTGGTAATATATTTTTTGGTAATTTTTTTTTTGAAGGTAACCACCTAGCATAAGCTTAAAGAATAAGTAGTGAACGTTTTTTCAAAGTAAAAAATACACATAGAAATGGGTAGATCAAAAAATTATTTATATAACTTGATTGAAAACTTCTCAAAAAGCTTCGTTTTGTCCATTTAACTTCCCTTCCTTTAATTATCTGGAAGAAAAACAATAAAATTGGAATGTCTGGGTAAACTAGTCTATACAGTGAGAAATTCTCTACGAATATTATGTAACGTTTTGGAAATAATCCCTATTTCCATGTACATATTTCTCTTTGAAGACAAAAAAAAAACGCTTACGGTTTATTTCTTAACCGAGTAAGATTAAGGAAGAGCAAGGAATTTTGGAAGTTGTGTCAGGAAAACTCAATTCTACAGTCGTTCTAACTCCACTCAGAATATATGTCATATTATAATATAATTATATAATAGAATATAATAAAAATTATTTGCATGATTTCTAACACTGTACCGAAAGCCTATGTAGTGTATTCACGTAATGATCTCCTTATTACTGAGTAATAGATCTCTTAGATAAGACAATCGTTAAAGCTGTTCCTTGCCTTAAGCTCCCACTCATTGACGTTAAGGAGCTCAAAAAATTTAATTATATAATTAATAATTGATTGTGACTGCTCTCCTTTAGAAACTGTCCGAATATATATTGTTTATTGTTATATCGATCGTGGGCTGCAGAAATATCGATAAGAATTTGAACGGAAACCTTGTATTTGTGACGAGAAAAGAAAATGATATGACTATTTGCTTTGACTTGTTCCGCTTCGAATAGATTTCTTTTTCGACGACACCGGTTCGTGATCATTTCAGAAATGACATACGATAGAAAAATTAACCTGTTCGAAAAGCAAAAATTGCTATAGATATCCTAGCGTTTAACGAAACGAGTATACACTTCAAATTTTTCTATGTGAGACGAGAAATAGAGTGAACAAAGTTACATAATCCGCTTGGGATCCACCAATGCGTTTTCCCGATAAAAGGCTTGGTTGGCACCACTACGGCTTCGAATCTGAGGTTCGAATCCGTCCTAATGTTCACCAAGCCCTTCACTCCTCCGGGGTCGATAAATTGGTACCATACTTGTCTGGGAGGATAAAAACACTGACTTGACACATCGGCTAGCCACAGCAAATCATTGTAGAGGGCAGTCACACGTTCGTAACGCTCAAACGACTCTGAGTTGAAGTGAACGTGGTGGCGCGGGTCCCAAGTGGATTAATTAACGGTAGTGACTTTATCTTTCATCCTTGAACCTGGCAAATGGAAAATCCGTCATTAGCATCGTTAAACGCTCACTTGATTCGATGACGTTAGCAGAATTCCGTTCTACGCAAGTGAAAGAAAAGACTCGGAGCGCTCTAATGTGCGTTAGCGATGAAAGATCATAGACGCTACCGTATTTTCCAAAGAATATAGAATAAGAAGGTCCGGAAACATAATGTGCCTTAACGATAACAGCTGAACCAGGGCCATAAACGACTCGGAGCATGAGGTTGAGAAAAAAGAGGATTTAAGAAAAAAGAACTATAGGAAGATTATTAAACCGACAGATTGGCAAATTTTTTTCCCAGAAACTCTTTCAAAAAGTGTCCCTTTGTGTTGTCAGGATAAGAACATATGGAGATATTATAGGAATTTGGTAGGGGTGATGAAAATATTGCAGTGATTTGGTCGAGCGGATCGAAATCCAACGGAAAACTAAGTGTTAACCCCGAAGGTCGGAAATAAAACTCGGTGCTAGTTAATTAAACTGCTTTCCCTCCAGCAAAACTCGTTTCATTTTTATTTCGTAAATGTTGGCGAGTTCTGAAATAAAGAATAGTGAAAAGTTCCAGAGAATGATTTGCAGAAATAGAACAAATAGTTTTCTAACAATGGTAATTACTAAAATCGAAGAAAGAATAATTTTTTATTGCATTAAAAACATTAATAACTGAAAAAAATACTGCACTATTAAAAAAGGTGCAAGAAAAAGGAAAAGCAGTTACGATTATCCTCTTAAACGTGTTCCTAGGTGTTGAGTAAACGAGAAGTGAAGGAAAGTGAGAGTAAAGAAAAAAAGTAAGAAATGAGTGATATGAGGTCAGCCACTTATCCCCGCTAAGAGGCAGTATGTTTTGAAAAATTTGAAAACGATCCGCCTTCCACTTACCACTGTACCAGTTACCACTGTAGGATCTTAATAAATAATAAAGTCTAATAATTTAAAAAAAAAATTTACAGAATAAATAATTCAAAGTAAGAAATTTAGAAGAAATAAGAAAAGAATAATATATAAGTTTAAATTTAAATTCGGAAAAATTAGAAACAAAAAAAACTAAAACGGCTTCGCTTTCCACCTAGTCGCCGTAGAATCTTAACCGAAATGGAAATCAACTCGCAGTTTACGAACACTTCGTGACTTCAGCAACAAACAATGTACATAAACATGTGTCGATGTGATCTTTAGTAGAAATAAACTATTTAATGAATTCGATGTTAACAGAGAACGTGAGCGATCGTAACGTAGTGGGAACGCGATGTTACAACGAAGGATGGAGTACCGTTAAACGATAGACCGATATTAGCGGTAATGTCGCTCATTTCAGTTGTGATTTGTCGACGCAGTTTACACTAAACAGCGGACACATTCGGAATAGTCAATACTACGAACCGAGGTGGATTTAAAATAAGGAAACTAAATTTAGAAAAAAAAAAGAAAACGAAATACGTTCGGGAATACAAGAGAATATTCATAAAATCTGCAGCCAAGCAAAAAAAAAATCACTATTTATTCAAAGTTCCCTATGTATCTACCTCAAATCATCAACAGTATTTAATTTTAATAATTTTACAACATAATTTTATAATTATATTTATTTTATATTTTTATTTACAATTTAACTTTAATTTTTTAAAATTTAACTAAGCACTGCTAAATATTTATTATTTTTCTTTTTTTTTATTTGTCTATCTAACCTACTTCACAACCAATTAAACCCCGATAATAAACGGTAAGCAAAGAAGCAGGTAATTGGCGTGTCTTACGATCCTTTAGAATAAAAGCGTCTAAATGAGCCTTAAAAATCGTGGATAAAAGGCTAACCCGTTCCTGCATTTTTCTACTCCGGGAAATTATTGGAGAAATCTTTGCATGTTGCCCATTTGGCTCCGAACATTTTTCAACATATAAATATTTGGTCACAGTCGAATCCGAAAAAAAAGTTAATTCCCGAACACAGAGGCGGTAAATTTTTCGGCAATGACTAATTCTGTACTCGAGAGAATATTAATTCAACATATGCTTACTCATAGAAAAATCCTGAATCGTTCAACTTATGACTAAGTTATTGGAAGCCCTGGATGATTCTTCCACGCTACATCTTATTTCTATAAAAATTTTAGTGGCATAGAACATTTCTAATTTCATAGATCAATGGAAAATACTCTCAAAGGATTTCTGGATGATTTTAAGCCTTACAGAAGGTAAAGAAAAATATCTAATGCTAGCTGGAGGAGGGCCGTTAATAGTGGAACCTAACAATCAACCTCAATCTTCAACCTCATCCAGCAAGCATCACTTTTTCCATACTTCTGTCAAGATTCCTTCATTTCTAAAACAAATTATTCATATTTCCCAAAGAATAAAGGATAAAGAAAAAATAATAAGAGGATAAATATCAAAGGACAGGGGAATGAAAGTCTTGATTGGCTCCAGGACAGTTTCGAACCATCGACCAACGGGTTGTCACAGTGGTGGAACCTGTGAATATTTTGCAAAAAGGCTCCTCATAAAAAAACAAATTGCTGAAACGTCAACTCCAAATAATTGACGGGTCCCATCAATCATAGCCGAACACAGAAGGCAGTCAGTGAAACATTACACATTGAATCCTTAAAAAAAAAAAACCTTAATAATCTTTGAACGTCTGTACAGTCTCGGAATGACGTTTCACCTTTGCAATGTGTGCAATCAACGAGCTCGCCGAACCGGTCATTGCTAATCAACAACGCGGTCCCCGTTATCATTTCACGTCCTCCAACAACAGTAAAAAAAATCGTCTACGAATTTAGAATCGCAAAACTACACGTTAGGAAAAGTCGAAATTAAAATTATTATTATTTATTCATGAACAATTAACATTCAAAAAAGATAAAGTCAGTGGCGTATCTTTTCATTTGGGATGCGCCAACGCGTTTTACTGGAATTCGTAATCGTTGAGGTTCTGGAATGAGTGTTGGCCTATAGAATGACTTTCTAGGCCCATCCGATGATCAGTTCAGTGTTTTTATCCTCCCAGGCAAGTCTGGTACCAATTTATCGACCCCAGAGGGATGAAAGGCTTGGTTGGCACCACGGCGATTTTGAACCATCGATCGTGTGGCTACAACAGACCTCTAACCAACTGCGCCACACCTGCTTCTGTTATTATTATTATTATTATTATTATTATTATTATTATTATTATTATTATTATTATTATTATTATTATTATTATTATTATTATTATTATTATTATTATTATTATTATTATTATTATTATTATTATTATTATTATTATTATTATTATTATTATTATTATTATTATTGCTGGGACCCGCACGTCCAGTGAAGACGGGCCACCTAAGTAAGTAAGTAAGTACTATTATTATTATTATTATTATTATTATTGTTATTATTATTATTATTACTACTACCATTATTATTATTATTAATATTGTTAATTATATTATTTATTTAATTATTTCAAAAACCCAGTCCAATATAGCCTCTTTTGTTGCTGTCATTTCTTCTACTTCCTGATCTCTTGTAGTTTTTTTTTAAACAACGATGACATCGCCTTGATGGATACGTCGACAAACTTACTATATTCGGTTGTAGTTTAGTGAAACGAATTTTTGAAGCAAGCAAAAAAAACCAGGGCAGATATTCCAGAAAAAAAAATCAACGATAAAGCTGAATCCTTTTGCTACATGCAATCTCTTGATATTTTTTGGATAATTCCGGATTATTTATGAATTTTTCTCTTTTTGAATTGCACCTGTGATTTCATAAATTCTCATCCATTAAAATCACATGAAATATGGTGATTATAATTGAAATATTCTTGCGATCACAATGAAAACTCATTTCTGAAGCAATGTCATTCACGTGTGACCTTGTCTACCACACTGATAGCATTCCTTCCCACTCGAGCCGTCTACAGTCATCGTTTCGCGTCATTTCCTCCGTGCTGAGACTGAAAGTATCGACAACAGAGTATCTTTGATAGTTGCAATGTGTATCTTTTCAGTTTTAATTTCTTAATTTAATTTTTTTGTAATTGTGAATAAAAATTTGTAATTGTGTAATTTTTTATCCCCTATACTACCTTTTAAGATTGGGAAAACAAACGAACAAAAAACAAAAAACTTGACTAATCCGAAGTGAAATAAAATTATAATAATATAAAAAATAATATAAATAATAAATGTAACAATATAAAATAGTAAAATTATAATATAATCAAATATAACTATTAAGATTTTGTTTTTTTTAAATTACAATGCATATAATATAATATAATATAATATAATATAATATAATATAAACAAATATGAATAATATAATGCAATTTAGTATAATACATACATTATAGCATAAATAGTCCTCTTAATGATGGGTGAAGATCACTCCCTTCATAGAAATCGAATGTTCCGCTTACATGATCCGTTCGCCAGAACACTACGCTTCATATTAGTAAAATTCGTAGTTAGATTTCTTTTAATTTTCTTAATTTTTATTTTTTGTTCTTAATTTTTGATTTTTTTTTTAGAATTAAATTTCTGGGAAATAATCTCATCTTATGGAGCGAATCCAGGGCAACCTTTTCCTTGGTACACACTTGCTAGCACCTGATTGTCTCAATGCTTCAGAAGGATCATCACTGCACTGAGTTTAGGTAGCAAGGATGACTCTAATAACAATTCAAAAGCGGAAATAGCACAGCAGAGAGTCTAAACCAGTCCCTATTCAGGAGCGCGATCACCCAGTGAGCTGAATGAGAAGGCAACGCCGCACAAGGCTGGCGCGCTCCAGTCGAACTCCCTGTAGAAAATAGTGCGCCAGCACGCCTGAAGCCATATCTTCCGGGCCGTTTTTACGGCGTTAGGAAGAAATGGACGGAATCACCCCCTCTCCCTAGTCTCCCATCCCGGATACTGAAATTAGTACTACCTCAGATTCGTGGAGTGATGCCTTTAATGGAGTTATCTAGTTATTCGGGCGGGTGTAGCGCAGTTGGTAAGAGGTTCCGCTGCAACTCCATGGTCAATTGATGGTTTGAAACCCTTCTAGACTCAACCAAGCTTTTACATCGTTCCGAGGTTGATGAACTGCTACCACACTTGTTTCGGAGGACAAAACATTGACTTGATGGATCGGCTAACCCTCGTAACTCAATGTATAGCCTAGACATGCATCCATAAACCTCAAAATAAAATCAAAAAAAAATCAAAATCAAAATCTTAAAATAAATCAAATCTCGATCTCAAAATATAGTAGAGTTAAAACCACATGAAGCCCATGCATTTGCGTTCGCGCTCAAAAAAACGCAGTGGAAGCAGCAGTTGGAATTAAGGTGGGACCATCGCAAACCTAAGGGTCCCAATACGCTCCACCGAGGGAAGTCCCGTACGTAATTGCACCGTGCTTCATGTCGTTTTGATCCTACTATATTTCGAATTGAACGGGAACGCGTTGGAGTATCCGAAGCGTATTGATTAACGCTGGACACCTCATCCATCTGATTCACCTTGCTATTACTCGAAAAAACCATACCTTTTGGTGAAGACATTGAAAACAACAAAAAACAAAAACAAACAAAAAACAAACAAACAGGCATAGGAAAATTTAGTCAAATTCAAAACATAAACTCATCAAAATAACAAAATGAGAGATGAGCAGACTGAAATTTATCACGATTCACCTATGTTCTGTCATTCTAAATGGCAGTTTTAGTTGTCTTAATTTCACTTTAGCTACATTTCGGGTCTTCATATCAATTTCATGTACAGTACTCTTTAAACAACTATAGAATATTCTCAAACTTTGAAAAAATAAGAAACTTATGCAACAAAAACTGAGCAACTGTTAGTACTAAAACCTATCTTCTAGCTTACAATGACATCATATCAATAAGTCACCAAGAACGAGGAACGTTCAGGAATTCCAGGAGTCTCTTCCATTACTGGCAGAAAATAAGTTTCTGGATTCACTTTTTGAACAAATTCAGCATAGGATGGGAGTTCCTGGAACGACTTCGAATAAATGAGTGTTTTGAGAAATAAACAGAAGAAAAATCCGCTCAACGAACATCATACTGCCAATCCTGGCGGTTGAACCTCAACATTCTTCGACGCATCCAATCTCGAAGCGATAGGCGACCTGTGCAGCGTGCACGTTCAACATGTAGTGAAAATCGATCATCGCTAAGCACATATGCATTGGGACCCCATTCTACGGCTGCTAGTAAGACGAGGAGATCGTCTTCGGATCTGGAAACACAATAGTAAAAATCTAAAAGAACTTAAAACACGTCTAAAAGCGGGATAATGCAGCAGCTGCTGCAAACGTCGCTCCTTCTACTATCATTTTTTTTTCTAAACAAAACAATTAATAACATTATTTCGGTAGGTCAACAAAGCCTATGAGATACAAGGGTCCGTTGGGCTACAGTAGAAATTTATTGGGGCACTGAACAGATCGAGAGCACCGAAAAATTCAACATTGCAAAGTTACTCCTGAACGTAAGGATTTTTAACTATTTCTAGGAATTTTCTACAATTTCTACGGAGGAATTGAAAGAGATTCACCAGAGAACTTAGCGCGTCATCTCCTTACGATACGTTTTACGTCGAACGTATTGAATTAAAGTCCAGTACGTTCCTTTACGATAAATTTCTATTGGTCTCCATTCCAAAAGAAACGCTAATTTACGCTTACAGTCGGTTGGTCTGTGGATAAAGTAATATGATCTGATTTCGATCCACATAATTTTACATTTATCGTTACAGTGATCTCGGCACAACAACAGGTATACCTCACACTTTCACGGTTGGGACTACTCCAGACTGCACCAAATTTTGCACTGTCATTCAAAATATTCATAGAATGAGCTCTGAGATCTCTTTAGATATTTCCTTTTTGTAAAGTGTCTGGTTCTTTTACTTCTTTTACAGACTCCTAAACATATATTCCTTTTTTAAACTATTATTATATATTCTTCCTTTTTTGCTTTGTGTCGTTTACCACGAGTTTGTTTTGCTTTCTTCTTGTCAACAGAGCCACGACAATGTGATAGGTGAATAAATAAATAAATAAATAAATACAAAAATAAATAAATGCATGAATAAATAAATAAATAAATAAATATTTAACATATAAATACTAGAGAATACACTAATACAATATAAGCAGCCACCCCCAACGGCTTGGAAACAAGTACAGAGTCTAAAAATAACTATACTATGCCTGTCGACCTAATTCTTATAAAAATCCTGCATTTACAAGTTTCCCTTTATGTTTAAAATAAGTGAAAAAAGGACCGCGTGAAAGAAAAACCAACCAAAAAAAGAAATACCAAGAAAAACCATGGTGCAAACCACATCAAAATAAAATTCCAATTAAAAGATAAAAGCTCACTAAAAAAACTTACAGTGTGGAGCAGGAGAAAACCCGAACTTGGCCTCGCCATCGAACGTTCTTCAACTTCTCAACTAGAAACGGTCGTGTTACTAAGACAGCATTTTCATATTCGGCCGCCAACCTAAATCAGTCTTTTTTCTCTTGAATTTTATTCGAGACCCAACTGTCCCCTATGTTGACCCTCGTCCTCAGAGGCAATAAAAACTCACTGAAATTAAAATGAGGGAAAATACAACCCTGAAAGCACCTGTTTGTTATCCTCACAAGTGGCTCGAGACCTTTTAATGCTCCATGAAAAACGTTCAACGAATCGATGATGATAGCCTTTTCGTGAGCTCTCGACCATGATCGAATGCAGCGTCGCATTCCTTCCACTTCCTTTTTAGTGACACTTCCTGAAATTCTACTTCTGGGACCGAACCAAATAAGTTTTCAAAGTGAGAACTTACCACTGCCTCTGCAAAGTTCATTTAACATATTATTAAGATCTGCTTTAAGACAATTGAAGTCTAATTCGTCGATAGGTTCTTCTTTGGGGACGGAAAATGGTAAAGTCTTTCCTGAGAGTGTACTGAACGTCCCTTGCTTTGTTACATTAACTGGATTTGCTTGGGAGCCACAAACTCTGAAAGAAAAACTTCTTCTAAAATACTACATCAAAACAAAATTGAGTACACAAAACTGTTCCATAGTTCCAAATTTATGACCTCAATTCTCAGCTAAGATGGTCAAATTTTGGAATTTTTCAGCCTGCAGCGTATTTCCCTCAAATTTTGTGCAATAATATAATTCATTAATGAATAGAATAATACTGCTAAAGAAGATCCAAACAGACTGAACAAACAGATTCCAGAACAATTCATTGTTATAATGAAATTACATCTCTACTTGCGTCTCTTAGGATGTCCGAAAATAACTCACTTCAGGATACTGGAGGTATATTTGGACCACTGCAACTGGGACAAAGGCTGACGTTCTTGTGAAAGCGCATTCATATACCATTCCACCACATCCAGCTTTCTTTTCTGAACACTGCCATTAGATCGGAGACAACCACCGTATTTAGAGCTCAAAACATGAAAACTTACCGGATTCCTAATGACAAAATCAACTATATGAAAAACCAAGTAGGGTGAGTAGTGAGCAGATAAGGGACACGATTCCATGATTAGCCTTAAAGTCAAGGATGACGTTAGGTTGAAGCAAGTAAAATAACACTGATTAAAATGTACTTGAAAATGGGCCATTGTTCCGATTCGAGGGCAGCACATGCCAGATTCTGATGGATTTCTTGACGATAGATGGAATGCTTGAATGCTTCTTTGGAAAATGTGGAAACGGCATGATTCGGATCAGTCACATAGTCCAGTAAGCTGTCTGAAATTAACAGCGAGTAACTATTTGTTTAGTTCCAGCGGAAAATAATTAATTATTTCGATGAAAGGACTATTAGCAGGATTACTAGAGTACGGTAGACAGTCCTTAATACAGGGTGAGCTCGAGTAGAATTGATATGGTCGAGCCAAACCAGCATGAACTCAGTACAGTTGCGTAAGCGGCTTCGATTGAAGCGCCTGGTGGAGCTGGCGGCTGGAATCGAGGTGGACCATCGGAAACTACAGCGATAGGAGATGTTCCACCACGATCCTAACCGCTACGCTTCGAGCACAGCAGCTCATGCAACTTCCTCGATCTTCATATCGTTTTGACCCGAGTTTTAGGGGGATTTCACAAAAAAAAAGTAGCTATGCGTGTACGCTTCTTGGGTCTACGCAATAAGGATTTCGATTCCTCGAGAACATCGAACGTAAACGAGAAAATAAATTGGCATAATGTTCAAATATAGCGCGCAAGTAGTAACGCAGAATTACTCACTGTTTAATAGGGCATTTATTCCTAATCTACTTTTTTATTTACAGATGTGAGCAAACGCAAATCATTCTCTATGAACGACTGAAGATTGCCAAAAGACCCTTTCCTATCTACAACACGACTCGGATATGCAAAAGTGCAAGAATCAGTAGTCGTTCAGACTTTGGGACTAAGAAAAAGTCCCCAATATCAAAAAAAAAAAAAGATATAAGGTCTTTCAAAAGGCTCACGAATTGTGATCGACATTGACTTAGGTAGACGAAGTCCTTTCAGCTGATCTCGCAGACTACCGGCAAGACTGACAGTGTCACCAAATTCTTCCGTCCTCGACGAATGGCTCCTCAGCGAGCAGCGTCTGTGCATCTCGGCATTCGCCAACAGTCGCGCTGCTTCGAGCAAAGCGGGTGCAGAGAGAGTGTTCAGACGACTTTGAATCACTTCGCATGCAAACTTGAACTTGTGGCAGAGGCGAAGAGAAGAGAGAAAGCGATGGAAATTGGTGTGAAGAGGAATCTCACTAGCCGAAGATAAATTTGAAAAATCCACCACTTTAAGCAGTGGATGCGAGTCAACAGGTTCCTCCTAAATATAACATATAAGCGTAAGAAATGAAGGAAATAAACAAACAAAGCTCACCTCGACCAATGACAAAATGAACGAGTATTCCTGGATGTTCATAATCGGTTCCATATTGGAATGCGATGGATCCATCCTTAGTTTTTTCGAAATATCTTGAGGTTGGACCTTTGGTAATACAGTAAGCTTTGCAGTTTCTTCCAAACTAACATTTAGCGACTTTTCTTTCAGTACCCCTTCCTTTATTGGAAGAGACAAAGGAGGATCAACACCAATATCCACATAAGACTGCAATGGAATTTTCTTAGCAGCAACAGATTTCCGCCGGCGAGGTGGTTTACTAGCTGCGTTGGATAGGTCTCTTATCCTTGAAGGCGCCCAGAGTACCTAAAGATTCAATTTCGTTGAAAGATTGTAGTAAAAAAAAGTTTAACAAGCAAACCGCACCCTAATGTTAATTCTTTTTATCGCCGAGAGCATTTTTATCTGCTATGTTCACTCCTTGTTCAGCTATTGTCCGCTTATAACGCTCAAAATTATGTTTTCTTATAAAATGGTCCACCCAAGATGCGGGACAACTGCCTCTGAATGTTTTTAGTTCAGCGCGACACGCTCGAGATGCCTGAAGTGAAAAAAAAGGAAGAGTTAGAAAGTGCAAGGATACAGGAAGTACTTTCAGAATGTAAAAACCTGATCTTCTGTTTTTCCCGCGTCTAATCCTTTGTCAACACACTCCAAGTATTCGTCTCGAGCCTGCAATAGAGTTTAGAAGGACGAGCTCATTTCAGAGTGAACACCACAACTGTGTTCCTTTTTCATCACACAGTAATTAGATACAATAATCGAGCAGTAGCCTTAACAGGAAGATACTGTGACATTCAAACGCAACCTGAATGTGGGCAAATTTCATTCAGTATATAATTTCTAGTCAACTATGTTAGTGCTTTTAGGGTGTTCACAAAAATGTCCCATTTCGAGTGTGAACCTCCTCTCCTTCACTTGCTCGACCAAGGACAAAGGAATAATATCCTAACACGTTATATTTAGAAACCAAGTCTTCTCCTCGTAATTATTGAAACGGATCGGATTTTTTCGCATCAAATCAAATCTATATCAATCACTCATCAATTTTTCAGTCAACATCGATCTAGTGCAGATCTTACCAAAAAAGATTTAGTTCTAACTTCTCAACGGAGAAATTTAAGTTTGGGCATTAAGAAAACCATCCGTTCAGTCCAACTACCAGACAGCCAAATGCTTTTTCTTTTTTTCAGAATGAAGGTGGAAGGACTGAAAGGACATGTTTCACTACGTAATAAGGAATAAGGATAGGATCACTGTTTAAGAATAAATCGAGGGGCTTGGTGCATCCCGAAGGGACCAACCAACATTTCCTTTACTAGGAGAAAAAACTGAAATTCATCCACAATAAAAAAAGCGCATTCCACCTATTTGGAAAGGATTTTGAAAAATGACACAATATGATCCACTATTTTCTCAGAAGCATTCTTCCTAATTCTCAAAGAATAATGCCATTTCTAGCTTTAAATACCAAGTTACAGCTTCGCAGTCGAAGTAAAAATGCAATGCTCATTAAAAAAATCGTGGTGCAGTCTCTACAACAAACCTGATGACAGCGCTGCCTGTCTTTTTTCAGTGCAGTCGATTTTCCGCCTTCGGACATCACCGTCCGACCAACACCGTCTAAAAATTTACAACGTTGATTACAATTATTACGTTGATCTTATTTACTACATTGATCCCGTCAATTGATGAGAAAATCCAACAATGCTAAGAAGATAAGCATTACGTTCAAGAAACGTTGCATTTCACCACAAAGTAAGCAAGACCGAGGAACAAACCTTTATCAGTAAATAAAGTGAACAAAAGAAGAAAAAAAAAAAGAAATAACAGGGAACATGATAATGGTACGTTCAAAATTCCAAAAAAAATTACTTCTTCTCTTTTCAGAACGTTTTGTAGAATCTGCATTCATTTGAAAGTGTTAACAGTGAATTTTCTCTTCAAATGCGCTCCTTCTCAAATATTATTCTCCTTCACTGGAATGTTCTCTCGCTTTAATCATAAAAGTGTCATCGTTGCAGCGACCGACAATCTGAAAAAAAAATCTCAAAAAAATTGACAAAAAAAAATATGAAGTGCTATAACAATGATATAAGGAAGGAAGAAAGTAGGGTCCCCTCACCAAAAACGAAACAATAAGGAAAGCAATTCCAATCCCGAACATAATGTATTCAAATGATGTGTCAATCACAAGATATAGACGTAAGTTCTCAATTCTGTAGTGAGATTCTGTCCACGTCGAAAATGTGTTGTTAGTGAAGTTGTAACCTGCAGAGAAAATAAAAAATAAAACTAAAAGTTCTCATAAATCGATCAAATAGTACGAAAACAGCATACCTTTAATTTGAAATGCGGGAGAAACCACTTCGAATAAAGATACAGGCGTACGATAACAATGACGTATTCCAGAATTCGGATCCACTTGCCAAATATAGTAGTATACCTTTGAATGAAGATGATGAAGAATGAGAGTTTCGTACGAATAGGAAAGAAAAATGTGCTGAAATTCAAACATGTCCACAGCACCTAATAAATAAATTTTAAATAATCTTTGTAAAATTCATTCAGTAGAACTTATAAAGGTGTTTAACGGGGTACTTTCTTGATCGTTCTAATCTTGTAACAGTACGGTAACACATATGCTGTTCCATTAGTTCGCGATAGCTGACAATGACACTGCGGATGTGGTTCCTTAGGACTGTTTAGCCTCGAAGAAAGGAGAAAACTTGTAGAATTACGAGACCCCGTCACTTTCTTTGTTTAAAACCATTTTTATTTATTCTCACTTCACAATCACAAACTGAATCCAGTTAGACTTTTTTTCTTTGTTTTCAAAACAATTCAACTATAGTAGCAACAAAACGACATGAAGCGCGGTGCAGTTGCGTAAGCAGCTGCGCCTGAAGCAGTGCAGTGGAACGTAGCAGTTAGGACTTATTCCGCTACCTAATGCATGTCTAAATACCCCATTTGTGTTGTAGACTTTGCTAAACAAACTTGACTTTGTAAATACAGAAAGAGATCGTTTGACAAAACTCGTCATTATGAAGAATGAGTTTTGTGAAAGAGATCAAACTCACATGCTGATTCTTAGCCAGCTTCTCACATGATACTGAATCAGTAACGTTAATTGTAGTAGATGTCGAGCCAATTGCGTAATTAAGTGCAAAAAAAGCAAATGGGCGTAAACTGTTGCGAGAACCAGCAGAAATATAGGTTGACTTTCCAGGATAAAAATCTGCAACTAATATATTAGCTTATAAACTGTGAACTTTATGTAAAAAACTAATGGTAGGGAAATATCGGAATTATTCTATTTTACAAACTCAAAAGTATTTAAGAAAATCTCCTCGAAACGCCTATTTGACTCGTTAGCAGAAGAAAGACTGAAGAATTGTTCTTTGTTCCATTTTATTTCACAAATCGCTCCAGAATGTCAGAAATTTAAAGCTCTGAACTATTTCGCAGAAGAAGTTCGAGTTCAAATGCAAAAATTTCATCTTACATTCTTCCAGATCGAGTCAAGCGACTTGAATGCAAGAGCAATTGCAGGAGAGTTTGCCTTCGTGGTGAGACCCTTTCCACGAGCTCCAAAGATAGGCAAAGGTCCCACCTTGGAGGCGAACACTCTCGTAACTGTTTACGCAACGTAGAAAGGTAGTATTAAGTGTATAACTTAGTCAAGTTACATGCCTGGTCGTATATGTTGACTAAGGTCCATCTTCTTGAAAAAATCACATTCAATCCAATTCGGTGAGTCGATGAAGCACTCAACAAGAACGGACACCTACGAAAATAAAAAGTAGAATGTGTGGAAAATAGTATATAAAAAAGACGTACAAAATCCCTATCAATTTCAAGCGAAATATTGGCAGAAGGATTCAAGCGAACATGATCGGCAGCAGCATAGAGGAGAGAACTGGCAGCAAGAGTGATTTCCGAGATGGCTGCCGATCGCTGCTCAGCGGTCCAATTGACACTATCAAGCATAGAGTTGATGCGGCTATAATTCAATACCAGTAAGTAGGGGAACTCGACGAAACAACAACAGTCAGAGTCAGATCTTACCGATATTCATACTTGTTACTAAATGGTGCCAGGACTACTCCTTTTATAGAACGAGAGAATCGAGCGAAAGAATGCCAGCTTGAAGGAGGCATCCGAGAACTGGCAGTGGGATAGTTAAGTGAGCCTCCAACCGCCTCAGCTCCCCTAGATAGTGAATCCAGCATATTTTTTAGCTGAAAATAACGATGTTAGAGTAAGTAAATAATAACAACATGTCACAGTGGAACAGTGGAATGGAGTTGACACCAACTTTATCACTCTGAAACTGTTCACCATCAGCAAGGATGTTAAGCGTAGAACCATCACCAGTTCCCAGTTGCTGAACTTCAATGATCGCATCCAACTGTGGAATCCCGATTAAGTCAAGCTGAGGTACCGAAACACTTTTCAGCTTTCGCGGAAATGCTTCTATCCTACGAGAATAAAATGTTGACTTATGACAATAAGATCAGAGTTTTTATGGGTGTTTTTTTTTGCAGGAAGATAATCTCAAAACACTTTGAGCCTAAATCTGAACGCACGAACGTATAACGGTTGAAGCTCGAGTAAAAATGAAAATTCGAGTAGACGTATAGATCTAACACGTATTATAGAGATAAGGAAGTACAGTTTCACTAACAAACGTATTCCGCTGCAGAAGCTAGAGGAATTGTAGTCAACAGGGGATTTTCAAGTACACTATCCATGTTTCTTAAGTAGGATTATCGTAACTTACGTCATGGAATAGGCAGCGTCGCTGCTTCCTATGTTTTCAAAGGACTCCTGTAAAATAATGAATGGAGGAGATAATTTTATTTAACGAAAAGAGTCCGTGACATACTCCATCGAAAAGAGCGATTAGAATGTATTTATTCGAAATAATCGCTGCTTCTTCAAAGGCCTCAGCATGTGATCCAATGGCACGAGCAACTGCTAGCACAGCTATAACAGACGTGATAGCACTGATGTCTCCAGGTGAAATCTCCGGAATTAATCCAAAACTGTCCATCTAAAACTGTTAGTTAGTGAGCATTCGCAAAAAAAAAGAATTACTGGTAGTTATGGAAACTAACCCGAGCTGATAATATCAAATAACTATTATCCGGAAGTTTAGATGAGGCATTATAGACCTTAGGAGGAAAATATGCCAAAATATTCACACCATTCAGAGGGTCACAGAAGGAACTTTAAAAAAGAACTAAGCCATGAAACAATCCTCCTAAAAATTAAAAAAGAAACAATGAATAAAAACGTACTCGCTCATTCCAAATGCTTCGCTGACTAATCGATTCCAGGACCGAGTTCTCCGGCTGCAAATTTCCGTAGAACCTGCACCCATGTTGAATAAACCGAATGACGCGCCACAAAACGGAAATGACACAGATGAAGTTCCTTTAGTTGGTACATTGAACATGTCGTGACACTGCAAATAGAATAATTTTGTTCTCTCATTCCCATTTTAAAAAGGACGTTTGTGAGCAGAATCCTTTAATAAGAACAGTGCTGGAACTCGATATGTTTGATTCCTTCCTCTTAAAAATCGACAATGCTATGAATACCACCAAAATTAGCTTTGCAACAATGTAAGGAAAACCATCAAACAATTATTTTCCAAAGATTTATAGCTTCTTCTTCGGCAACTATCAGATTTCGAAAATTTTTCTTCATTTGAATAGATTTACTCGATAACAGGATATTCACCAAAAGCAAACAGATTCCAAACAAATACCTTTTTTATAATCTCGATACTGGAATCGTTGTATACGTACAATATCTGCATTTTCCAGTCGATATTGCGAAGTCCTTCAAATAGGATATACCCGTGGTCATTCCAGGCGGTGGCGGATGAACATCCATCATTGTATGTATCTTGACAATAACAATAAACGCACAGTACAAAAAAAATCAAATTTAACAACTAATACAACTCCTAAATATTCTTCATACCACTGTTTGGATTCGGACATGCACCGTCATGCGAGAAACGTTCAGTTGGATCCAGCTCTGATTCAGAATCAATAACTATCAAGCCGGCAATACAACTTGACTCCAGGATACTATCGACGACAACACTAGAAAATTAGGAAGCAATTGAAAGACAAACATCAATGTAATCAATTGATATTGTATTGCACCGATTGATCGAATTTGTGCTTAGAACGACATGGTATTTTCCAAAATAGTCTTTAAAACGTTCTCTCCAACAATCACGCAGTTGTTTGAGTTCGTCCTCCTTCAGGAACACCACTACACCATTATAATCCGATTCGGAACCTAAAATCATGGATTTGGCTTCCGACATGCTTGACACTGAATATGAACGTACTGTGAAAGCCAAACTGATGTGTGCCGTTAAAGAGCCGGTAACCGGCTGAACCCTCGGTTACGTCTATCTCGATGTAGATTTTGTCAGCTATGACTTCTCCTTGACATAATGTGCATACTGAAAAGACTGATTCGGAAATGAAAAATTTACCAAAGTGCTATAGTCGGGTCAAAACGACGTTAAGCACGGTGCATTTGCGTACGCGCTCGAAACCGCGCGATGGAGGCAGCAGTTGGAGCCGAGGTGGATGCTGCCAGCAAGAGTTCTGGTACGCTCCGCAGCTCCGCCTCGAGAGAAGCCGCGTACGCAGATGCGTCGTGCTTCATGTCGTTTTGATCCTACTATACCTTAAAATATTCATTAAATTAATTAGTTGATTATTCGTAAAGGATTTCTGTAGAAGAAAATAAATCTGGATTTTACAAAAACGGCGGTGCACGGATGGAAGAAGAATTAATTTAATTATATTTTTTACAACTATATTTTATATCTGTTACATTTCAGGGATCTGGGCGATAATTTTGAAATACTTGGGGCGATTGGTAATACAGCAGCGAACACAACAAAAGATCATGGTGAGAAGAATTCGTCTTTTTTTGATACTGCACATTTCAATTCTGAGAAAGCCTTACTTATATTATTTGACATCATTTTTCCGCAAGAAAAAAAAAATTTAAAAAAAAATAAAAGAAGAAAAGAAAAAAGAAAATAATAACATGTCATGTAAATTTGAACGTAAATAGTTAACGCTTCAGGTGGACCAACCCGAAAAAATCGATTTTTCAATTCACTGGTTCTTACTTATAGAATCAGGTCGAAACTACCTGGTTCTCAGGGTAGTTACGTGTCTGTGTTGGAAGCGGTGACTTGGAGCTAACGGTAGGGATCGAAGGGGGGACTATCGCTAGCTTTGCTCGAACTGCAGCAATGAATTTAGCTGACGAAGTTTTCACCTAACCATTTCTCCTTAACTCCAAAGGAATCTCACCCACGGAGGTTTCTGAATATTCTCATCATGGATGCGATAGTCATTATAGGCAGATCTGTTGCAACGTTGCAAATCAGTAATGGAAGAGCGGTGCAGTGAGCTCTCCCTACATCTTGTAAACATTACGAAAACTGAGAAAGTTGGTACTACGAAGCGACTCAGTGGACATTTTTGAAACGAACGAATCATTTTGCTGATGATACGGGAATCAGAAAGAAATGAAAATAATTACCACGAAATGCTATTTCTAACGCTTTGAAGTTGCTACTGTTCAGTTATATGGAGTTCTAAGATGAAAACAAGGAGCGGTCAAACTCACCATATCCAAGAAAAGAAAGGAAGAGTAAGGAGTTAGCCATAAGCAACAACCTTTACGCCATCTCAAGCAGATGGTGACTGAAGTTGAAGTTGATAGGAACTTTCAATGCCACGTGGGATTTCTTGACGACACATGTTGGAAGGATACCGTTACGCAGTCAACTTTTACGTAATCCTTTTTTTGTTAAGCCTTAATTGATGCATTCTACCCAGAAATCTTAGGACTTCGCTGCCGCCACACTTTTACATGGAGAAGAACTTACAAGAACTTCCTTGAAATTCACATCAACACGCTCTATACATCAGAATCACTGTAGACTTCAGCTGCACGGATACAGCGCTTTACCACATAAAGTACATACAGCGGATGGAATACCAGAAAGAGATGATACCAAGATATAATGTGAATTATTGACCTCGCTAACGCTTTCACTGCGAACTGGGACCGGAGCTGCAAGTGTTCCACATATCTTCCAGAGTGGTGCAGTTAACTCCACCGCAGTTTTCCCACAGCAAGATGTTCCGTGGATCAGTAAAGGTGTCTCTTTTGAAGCGACACATACAAACCATTCCCGAGTAATTTCTAGAAGTTTATTTTCGAAAGAGCTTGCACATTGACTCGATTTTATATTAAACAAGGTACAAAGAACTGCCGATTTTCGAGAATAAAGAGGTGTTAGCAGAGAAAGCCAAAACAAAGCAACAGACCTTTCTCCTCGTTTATAAAAACCGGGATCTTCAGACTTCCTCATAGCTCTGTCATGTACGTTTGAAAAGATACATAAAGCCTGAATAATGATATCCACTATAGTATTCCATGTGTTTACAAACTGTCCACCATTCACAGCATACAAACTTTAAAGAAAGCAATTTATTAGATGAAACACCAAAAGGCTTCATTTACCGGAAATGAAGACAGTGTTCTCAACACAAGAGATCATAGAAATAACACTTGAAAAATCTAGCGGAACTTACAGAGTAGAATAGAATAGAAATTTTTGAAATACTCGGAAAGTAAGTGACGAGTTCAGCAAAATGAGGGAGAAAAAACCTTAAATCTTTGATTCGTCCTGATAACATACACGAAAATGAAACCAGCATTGATATGAAAATGATATGACTACGCTAATGGAAACATTATAGACTACAAAGGCTCTCCTTCCTCGGCGAGGCGTTCACCCTCGTCAATAATAAACGACTCTTCACTACATCGACCAACAACCTAAAAAAAAAGAAAAAAGTGGAAGATTTCAACTGAAATCTTCTCTAAATTCTTGAAATTCTTTCAGATTTTATCTGCTGTTCTAAACCGCAACTTCAAACTCACCAGAAAAGAAAATATTGCTATTGCGATTCCTAAGCATAACATAACTTTCTCGAAAGACTCTTGCTCTACGAGGTAGAGACGAAGATTATCGATATTATACAAAGATTCCGTCCAAGTAGAATATGTGCCGTTAGAGAAATCATATCCTAAAAAACTTTTCTATTGTCAGCATCCCCTCTGCTTGGATAGAAGAAAATATAAGGTTCACCTTCTATTCTAAACGCCGGAGAGCTTACTGTGTACGTCCCCATGGAAATACGATAACAGTAATGGGCACCAGTTTTCGGATCAGCTTGCCATGTATAAGCATACACCTACAAAAAAAAACACTTAGTCTTTTCAGGATTATGGTAACAATGAAGATTTACGTTCTGATCCTTTCCCAAGTCGTCACAAGTTTTCTCGTCCTTAACGTTGCTAGTATAGGAAGTTGATCCGGCTGCATATGTTGTTAACCATTCAACGAAAAAACGCAAAGGATTGCGATATCCAGCCGATACATATGTGGATTTCCCCGAATAGAAAGCTAGAACAAATCCATTCAAATTGAAATTGTAGGTGAAATCTCCTAGCATACCTGTTGAAGCTTTGAATCGACCACCATTAATTCTTTTGAAAAAATCGCACCTGAACCAATCGGGTTCATCAATGAAGCACTCGAATAACGAAGAAACCTGCAGTAATGGAAATTTCAAGATATTCAAGATAAGATTTTCAGCTTTCTAATATTAAAGGACCCGAAAATTAGAGATGCATGCTTCTGAAGCTAAGAAACAAGTAGTAGTAACTTGACAATTGAAAAAAAAAACAGCTATGAGTTCTTAGAAACAGTTTCTTACAACCAAAAAGCAACAGTTAAGAAGATGTTACAAAAAAGTCATCTTGTGGTGTTGAAGAAATCAGGAATAAGCTACCAAAAATTAGCACAAAGCTATTAAACGATGTGCTAGTGAATACAAACTCAGGGAAAACTTACAAAATCCTTGTCAATGTCCAATGCCATTTTCTGAGCAGTATCGAGACCAACGTGGTCTGCAGCAGCATTAAGCATAGCTCTTGCGGCAATCACTATCTCAGTAATAGCAGCTGATCGCTGTCCAGAAGTCCATTGAGCACGATCAAGAATAGAATTTATACGGCTAGAAAAAGACCAAATCATTGATTCTTACCATAAAAGTAGGACGCTAAGTAGTTGCTGGATTAAGTTCCTAAAATTATGCTGGAATTGAACAAACCGATAATTGTATTCATCTCGGAATGGCGCCAACACTACTCCACGTGTGGAAGGAGCTATGCGAGCAAACGAGTGCCAGCTCGCTGGAGGCATGCGGGACTTCTTTGTAGGTGCAACTAACGAACCCCCAGCAGCAATTGCTCCATCTGTTAGTGATTTGAGCAGGTCATCCAGCTATAATGGAGAATCAAACATTTAACTTCGACTTTTAGGATACAGTCTACAATGGGATCCAAGGAATTGAACAGAGACACGCTACCTTTCCTTGTTCGTACTGTTTCCCATCAGCACCAGCGTACAGTGATCCAGTTCCATCACCAGTACCAAGTTGCTGAACTTCTACGATACTATCCAATTGTGCAGCAATTATTGGATCGAGCTGAGCTTTCAAGTCGCTTCTCAGTTTTCTAGGGAACTCGCCATTGCTGGAAAACTCAAATTATAAGTTAAATATATAAGGAAAATTCTGCATTTTCGTCATCTTATTATCCAAACTTAACTTCAGAAAACATAGTACAAGGCTAGAAGGGCTTCAATATCAGCTGAGGAATAATTTGTACAAAAATGCTAGCATGTAATATGGTTCGCGGGCACGCTGTAGAGAAGAAAAGACAATGTCTACTTAAAATACTCAGCAAGAAATGTGGAAGAACTGAGCCTCCCTTCACTATCTTAGCCTCCTACTTATTTAATCTTACTACCTTCAACGTATGCGGTGCTTAAGTGAAGAAATTCACTTTTAGTTAGCTTAGCTCTGGTTCCTCCTCTATATTTGCAGTGATAAATTGTCAACTTTTTTTCCAAAACACAACCTAAGGGATACTTACATCATGTCGTATGCTGTGTCGCTGCTTCCTATGTAATCGAAGGACTCCTGAAAAATGTGTTAAATCTGAAACTGAGTCGGCGGAAAGGGACATACATACCCCATCAAAGAAGGCAACGATGACGTGACGATTCGATGTGTTCGCAGCACGTTCAAAAACATCTAGATGTTGACCTATAGCTCGAGTAGTGGTTAGTAGAGCAACGACAGAGGTGAGCACGCTGACTTCTCCAGGTGATACCTCCGGAATAAGCCCGAAGCTGTCCATCTGAATGAAAGTCTATGACTTTACATGATAGGAACCTCGGACAATACTATTCAATTCAATTTTCTCAAATAAGTTGGAGGAAATGCAATCACCCTGGAGCATAGCATCAAATATCTAGCAGAATAGGGAGTAGCAGTTGCGTTGTAAACCTTAGGAGGCAAGTAAGCCATGACGTTGACACCGACAAGAGGGCTACATAGGTCACTGGAGCAAGAAATCAATACAATATTGACGAGAAAATACCCACAAATCAGTAGTTGTTGAGACTTAGTAAATCAGAGAAAGCCTGTGATAAGGGCTTATTACAGGAAGGAAGAAACATACTCTTTATTTTCAATGCTCAGATCGAATAAACGAGACCAAGGTTTACTTCTCCTGTAACAAATCTCGCTTGAACCCGCAGCTGTGCTGAATACACCGAAAGAAGCAGCACAGAATGGAAAGGACACGAATGAAGCTCCGTCCTTGGGTACATTGAACAAGTCATGACACTAAAAACATTAGTGTTAAAAGAAAAGTAATAACGATACATAAGTTGGAAGTAACAGGTTTCCGATCATACGTGTGATACAAAGTAAAGTAAGGGTAAAATTAGTTTTCCTGAATTTATCGACAGCTGATGAACAAATTACTTACTTTCTTGACTGCATCTACATGAGTTTTGTTAAACAAATAAAGTATCTGCATCTTCCAGTCAATATTTCTGAGACCATCAGATAGTACATATCCTTTCTCGTTCCAATGGTTAGTAGTAGCACATCCTTCCGTATATACACCTAAAAATTTGTGCACTAAAAAAATCTCACGCCTTAGTTATAGCAAATACTCACAAGAGTGTTGAATTTTATACAATTTTAAAGATTTTTTATTTATTGCTCCCACATTTTATTACATGTATTTTATTTCGAAGAATGGGCTGACTGGAAGAATCTGCAGAGACGGGAAATTCCATAACAAAATCGTACTCATAGATGGGATAGTCGGAGCCGGTGCTCTGACCTCCTTCACTTTTGAACGGTTGGCGAAATTACCCTATCACTTTTGGGCGATTGGCGAAAGGACCCCACTTGAGCTGCACCCCATGAGCTAAACCCCCTTCCCCTGAGGAGGGTCCGGCTTCTCCCTATCGCACCTATGATCGTATTGAATGCACTGATTTTTCCAAATGATATCAGATGTTATTTAGATTTTACAGTACCAGACTTTTAAAACATTAGTCCTCTTCAACAAGCTCTATCCGACCCTTTGATTTGAGTACACACAGTCCAAACCAATTTGAACGACGTTCATTGATTACACATGATTTTAGTAAATGATCATACCACTTTTTGGGTTAGGACAAACTCCATCGTGTGACAGAGGTTCACTTGGATCGATGTTCGACTCGGGATCGGTTATCATTAAACCAGCGATGCAAGTCGATTCCAAAATATTCTGCACGAGGGACCTAAACACATATTTTAGAGACCCAAAGCAAATAAATTTCTTTGAAAATTAGTTTGTAAATAAAGCAAACTGAATATGAAATTAGCCGGAACGAATGTACTAGCCTCGCCGCTTGTATTACAAGCTCAATCTGCAGTTACTGAATGCAACAGGAAGTGCTTTCGAAAGAATTCTAACAGAGTCCTACCTATCAATCGTATCAGCGGACAAAACGACATGATATTTGCCGAGGTAGCCACGAAATCGACTCCTCCAGCAATCTAACAATCCAGCCCGTTCTCCTTTTTTCATCATAACCACAACACCACGGGAGTCCGCTTTTGAACATGAAAATTCAAAACCGTACAGAAGGAAACAAAATCTACGAAAATGCGAAAGGAAGGAGGACATACTGTGGAATCCGAACTGATGCGTTCCATTGAAAATTCGGTAACCAGCTACGCCTTCTACAACTGGTATTGTAACGTAGATGTCATCTGATAGACCTTCTCCTCGACAAATTGTAAAAGCTAAATATAAAAATAAAGAAGCAGTCACAAAAATGCAAAAAAAAATACCGTAAAAAATGAATCTTGAAAAAAAAAACTTGGAAATCTAATGATTGAAGAAGGACCTTTCAAAACTCACATAGAAACAGAAGGCTGGAATGTAGTATGAACATATTCGTCTGAAGTAAGGACAGCTAGCACATCCTGCTATATAAATCCGACGATATTAGAAGAATTAAGACCGATCACAAACATTCAGTGCTCCAAGAAGCCAATAACGGAATTCGACAGCAAAAAATAACGTTTAGAAAATCAGAACCATGAATTAGAACTAAATCCCAACAGGGGCTCGAAGCAGAAGTTATGAAAGTGCAAACGTCAACGAATCCCATTTTTCTCATGAATTGCAACACACCAGACCATTAAACTGTTGCACTTTCATTTCCCAGTGAAAAATTAGCAATACGAGGACAAATTTGAAACCATCTATTCTTGACAATAGCTATCAGACAGAAACTGCTCGCAGTGCTAAACGGAAGCATCGAAGCTAAACTTTATTCCAAACTAAATTCAACAACAATTTTAAAACACCCCATGATTTTAGGTGAAGAAAACCAACATAGCTTAACAAAATTTAAAATCTATGACGTCAACAACAACAATTTTTCTTTTGATTAGACTAGCGTGAAGCAACATCAAGCAGCACATATTACTTAGGTTTGTACTCCTTTCCCGTTTTTTCTTTATATTGCTTTTTCAGCTCAAGTAATTTAGCTATAGCAGCTTTTGAAGCTTCCTGAAACAAAAGAGGATAGATTTTAAGAAGTCTGGAAAACTAGTGCCATACCGATTTAGCATCCTTAGCTTTTTCTTTTCGTACAAGTTCTCCTTGAGCCTGAATTTCATTGTAAAGAGTACTTTCATCGGTAGCTGTGTCGGATGAAGGGATCGATGTACTGGCTGCTGGACGTTGTCCTGGTTTATAATCGTGACCAGATTTTTCCTTGTACTGTTTCTTTAGTTCAAGTAACTTAGCGATAGCAGCTTTCGCAGCCTCCTAAATAAAACTATCAGTATTGAGCGGACTAAATCAGGTTTTTGACGTTATGCTATAATAAAATATATAGTAAAAACTATAATAAAGCAGATCTATATCGCTTTTCAATTCTCCAGATTTGAACATAAAAAACCTTCATTTCTATTACACTCAAGACCGTCATTATATATAGTGAGACACTTACACTTAAACTTACAAAAAGTTATTTTTGTGTTGTTTTAAGGAAAGACTACATGTCAAGATTAGACAACTGCCACTGCCTACACTGGAAGGATAAGGTGGAGAGGATTTCCGAGTTTATGACGGCCTAATTCTTGACTTCGCACTATTAATACTATCGTCAAATGCCTGGTTGATAATGAACATATTTCACTCAAATATATATCCTAAATTACATGGCATATATATATCCTAAATTATATGGCATAAAAATGTCCAAAATTTTCATTAGGCTGCTAATATCTAGTTTATCTCCTTGATCTCATTTCACTAATCCAACTACGACCTACTTCCTCTTGCTGAACTATAGCGTGTATGACTCACTATTATTTCTCACTAACGAGTACTATTCTTGCTTAATGAAGAGTCTGGAGTAGCCTCCTAGATTATTCCTTCCTGAACAACACTGAAAACCACTGCGTCTAAGGGTAGATGTAAACGAAACTTTAAGTCCTTTCATTAATTCTACTACTCCTACACTTAATTTCAATTTTTGTTTGTTCATTAAGAACGTGTATGACTCCGCAAAAGTTACTGGGTCCAACTTCCGTATCAAATCAATGTCTCCTTCCTCCCAGAAAATTCTAACATTATGCTATTTCCGCCTGTAGTAAACTGTTACCGTACTAAAACTACGAAGGAGAAATCACGATATAAGAACAAATATATCTTACCGATTTCGCATCCTTAGCCTTCTCCTGTCTAACAATTTCACCCTGCGCTTCTATTTCAGAGTAAAGAGCGGACACATCAGCAGGGGCAGCGGCAGTAGCTGTAGCGGTGGGAGTTGCCGGGGATTGCCCAGGCTTGTAATCCTGTCCAGTTTTCTCCTTATACTGTTTTTTCAAATCCAGTAGTTTTGCTATTGCAGCCTTTGTAGCCTCCTGTAGTGAAGACAAATTTACTTCTTACACGGAAAGGAAATGAAACCAATGGAGACTAAGACCGACAGATTTCGCATCCTTAGCTTTTTCGTTGCGGACGAGCTCTCCTTGTGACTCAATTGCAGCAAAAAGTGTTGATGCTGATTCCGCGGTATTTGTTGCATTCTTGGCTGCAGATTCCGCGGTATTTGTTGCATTCTTGGCTGCAGATTCCGCTGGTGGCTGCCCTGGTTTGTACTCCTGCCCGCAAACATCTTTATACTGTTTCTTCAACTCGAGGAGTTTTTGCACTGCTTGCTTCGTCGCATCCGACTAGAATGAAACAAAACCCTTTTCCAATGTATTGAAAAATGATGAAGAAACCAAATTTGTTTTTTGGTAAACCCAACCTTCGGATCTTCTCCTTTTAAAGTGCGCACGGTGTTTCCCTGGGCTTCAATTTGCTTGTACAAAGCAAGAGCATCGAGTGAACCAGTTTGTGGTGTGGGAACACTGGGTTGGACATCGGCACTCTACAACATTCAAGGGTACAGTTTTGTTTCATTTCATGAAAAAAAAGAAAGTAAAATATCGCAACACATGAAACCACATCAACCTTGCAAACAGTTTTTTTTACCTGCTGAGCCTTATTGACGGTTTCTTTTACATGTCCATCAGGAATGTATATGAGCAGGAGAGGTGTTTCGACACCACTGAAAAAATAAGCTTGAACAACCAAAGAGAGTGATACCTTGACAAATTAAGGGACAAAATACTACCTAAATTCGCTCTTCTTTTGATACACATGATCACAAATGTAGAAGCCTTTGCGTTGCAGCTGGATTATATCGCCTTTCTTCACGTCCAGTAGGGCTGGTTCGCCCATCATTTTCGTGTAATGCTAAATAAAAAGAAGCAGGAATAAAAAACCATAACTTTGTAATTTTTTGTTTACGCGTTATATTATGTAAATTGAAAAGTTTTCCTTTGTCACAGTTCATGCTCCAAAATGTCTCTGAAATTTCCTGTATACCAATTTTGTCCAGCTTATTAATCTGAGCAGTCGATCACTAACACCACAGTCGTCCTATAAGGCTAAGGAATTTCAGGAGGCACAATAATGAGGATGCATACAAAATCGTCAAAATTCTTTTTTTTATCCACTGTTAAAGTTCTCCGCAGAGCCCGAATTTTCGATTTTGATGAATATCGGCACAAACGACAACTTTATTTTGATCCTCCTGTACAAAATCATAATTTTATAGCAGTGTTGGGCTTAGGTCCGTTCAGCGGGAGTAAGCCGCTTAAAATTATTCTTTTTTTGAACTGCAGGCGTACATCTAACGTATGTTATTGTTGCGTTCCACCTGAAGCGGGAATCATGGAACTCACGCAATGGGCATACGCCCTAAACAGTGACTTGCGCAAGTAAATCAGCCATGTCAGTGCGAGGAAAATCCTATACAATGGAATATTGGGAATTTTTGGCTAGTAAAGCAACAAACCACAGAATTGTAGTTGATGTAATTCTTCCAGTCGTCCTCTTTAGCGATAATAGCCTTACTGATGATATGATCGTAATCAACAGTCATTACTGGTATCGTTCCTGCACTGTCTTCTTCAGCTTCAGCAATCCATGTCACTTTCATTGTTTTCTTGAAGTCCTGAGCAAAGACTTAATCAATACTCATATAGAGTAACTAAAGAAACGATTCTAGAACTACACCATACCTGATTGGCGAGATCCAAAACCGCGTGGATTTGAGCTACTCTGTTTTGGTTCTTTTCGACAGACACAATCTTGATGTTGCCCCAATTGACAAATGTAACAGTATCACCGGATTTCATTTCGCGAGCATCTACCTGCTCTATCAACAGCTTTGCACTGCGCCAAATAGTCTTGGTGCCAACATCAGGATTCTGAAAAATATTCCTGTTTCGAGCCACATCAATAGTACTAAAGTACAAAATAAAACAACCTAAAATCATAAATGAACCAAAACAACTCGAAATCCTAAATGTAGTCAAACTATAAATAAACACTACACTCAGAAAACAGGGACATTAAAGATACAAAAAAAGATAAAAGGAACTAAAGGTAAACTAATAACCTTTCCTGCAATACTGTTTTTTAAACAAGTTCTTACTTCATCTTATCAGGTGACGATAGATAGAAATTCTAACAGTCACACAATTTGTATGTTCAGCAGAAGCATAAACTGTCAAAAACGTAGAATAAGAAGAAACGTTGAATATGTAGTACCTTTGGATGAAGTGGAACCTGCACATGCTCTACGGTCACTGGTGTTGAGATGAAAACAGGAACAAGCGATGTAGATTCCAGGGCAGTATATCTGGAAACATGGATTGAACCATAAAATACAGCAACTTAAATCCCCTCTAATTAATTAAATTAGATAGAAATTCTAACAGTTACTACCTGGGGGCAACAGGGTCAATGACTTTTTTATTGAACGACCATATCTTGTCCCATTCCATTGTAACTACCGAGCGTGATCCACCTTGTGCTATAATAAATTGGCGTAATCCCTCTACAGTCATCCCTCGACGCATCACTCCACGTACAGTTGGAAAACGAGGATCATCCCTGAATCAAAAAACGTGCTCAGTTGAAAAAGAAAGAACTTCAAAATTCTAGTGTAACCCACCATCCATCAACATGTCCTTCATTCACAAACCATGTCAGCTTTCTCTTACTCATCACCGTATTGGTCATATTTAGTCGAGCATACGACCAAATATATGGTTTGCGAAGTCCAAGAGAGTCACAAATGAAATAATATTGGTCATCTCTGAAATTCCTTAGTTCTTCAATTGAAATTGCCGGAAAGGGTTGTTCAGTAGCGAACAGAATACCTGTCATGATATTCAGTCGTACGCAGAGCGTGAGTTACTCCCTCCACGCTGTCCACGATAGGGCAAGCAAAGTCGTATGTTGGATAAACTCTAAAAACAACTCAGTGCTAACTTTTTCAGTAATCTGCTCACGCCCCAGGTTAAATCGCTCGCATGAGACGTAGACAATGAAGTAGCATAGCGAATGTTTTTTGAAGAACTAATAAATTTTGAATCACTTACTGTAAAAAGGATACCACAAATGCAACAAGCGTTGAAAAAATGCAAACAAATAAGATACAAAATAAATAAAAGTAAAAATATTAAAGAAACATACAATGAAAAATCCACAAAAATCAAATTAGTTCAGTCAAAAATCCGGATTAATTGATTAATTAATTAACAATATGCAAAGACGCAAATTATAAAACCTACTTGTACTTTGTCCCCGTGCGCACATGCTCCTCCGGTTTGCACCTAAGAAAGAAATGTCTCACAAGCCATAAGAAACATACAACCAATATATGAACATGAAACAAAAATGAATAAAATATTCTACCTGTAAATCGTAGGATCTCGCATTGCCCCATTATTCGATTGCATATCGATTTTAATGCGAACACAACACTGCATCCCTCTTTCGGAACCCTTCTTCATTTCTTCCCACAATGCGAGATTAGTTTCTGGTGCTGCAGTTTCAAAGAGGAGAAAATCATTCAGAAAATGAGATGTCCATTCGCAAAAGTGATCACTTACAAGCATTTCTATTCTTGCTCTCAATACGTTCTTCTCTTTCTTTCCGCATGGTTTCTGTGTCGGTGTCGTCAACAAATGCCTTTCCTTCTTTCAATAGTTTTTCGCACATTTGTAGCATCATTTCAAAATGATCCGATGAATGAGTCCAACGATCAGGGCTAATGTTCAGCATAGCAAGATCCTCTTTAATCACCTTAATTCCCAGCAATAATTTTAACACTGCACAGTATTATTCGTTCCAAACCTTCTCAAAATGTGCATTTTCTTTAGCAGGGTTAGTGTCATCGAATCGCATGATAAGCTGTCCATCAAAAGTTTGCTGATAATATTGATTCAGTAACGCTGCTTTAGCATGACCAATGTGTAAATAGCTGAAACAACCAGAAACTTATTATGCCTACACAAATGCCCTAAAATCAAGTAATACATGTAAAATGTCCTATACAAACAGTCATGCTTACCCACTAGCTTCAGGTGGGAAGCGTACTACCACTTTACCCATCTCAGCTCCTGGAAGCTCGACAAATTTGCCCTCATCCTTTTGCTTCTCTTTCGGCTGCTGCTGCAAGAGTTACAATGGCCTTAACAAAGGGTTTGAATATGTTATAAATATTAAGAAGTAACAGTACCTTGCTAGTTTGTGTAACGAATTTGCCCACCATTGCATGGGCTGGCACAAAACGACGATCTTTAAGGACTGCATCAAACAAAGTCGAGAACTTCTTTTCTAACTAAAAACAGAATGTGAGTGGCAGGTAACAAAATCCAATTTCAGCGCTAAAGCACTTCTCGATAACGTCACACTTGCTTAGTGATGCGACTAAGCGACTAGACTCCGCTAAGCATTGACCAAGGAATCGTTTATAATTAACCAACCCAAATCAAAACGATATGGACCGAATTCTGCCAACAAATCAACTGCAGGAATTTGATAATGAGGCACTTCTTGTGTTTATTTCAATCTATTCGCTAATATTCTGCAAAAGGGCTTGATAGCGCACGGTGAACGGAAACAGGTAGGGTTAAAGGCAGCATACCGCAAATCTGTGGTGGTACGGATTTCAGGTGGAGTATTCGTATTCGTATACGGGATAGTAGATTATGGGGAGAAGGGTTTTCCAGCCATTAAACATTCAAAAAGCAGTAGAACTGTATTTTTGAGTTTCTGCTGCAGCTCCGCCCACATTCATAGTATAATATGGTGTATATGTTAAAACAGAGAGCACTTAAACCCAAATCAAAATTCAACACTCTTGGCTGATCAATATGTTAATGTTGCAGCCACAAGGGCCGCCACAAAACACAAATCTGAAAGATCAACTTAAACCATGTCTACAAAAAGGGGTTGGAATACCTAAAACTAAAACTAAAAAATTGCTCTGAGCGAACTGCAGTTAGGGCGCAAAAATCGTTGTTAGAGTCATAAAAATCGTTCCTAACTGCAAAAAAGTGTTCAGATTTGAAAAGGCAGCAATTCATCAATCGACAGTTCATAACTGAAAGTGCATAGCTACGTCAGTCGGGCCTAGAGCTAGCTACATGTAGCCTAAAGCTACTAAGAGGAAAAAAGGAAGATAGAGTTGGAACAACTAATGTTCTAACCTTACCAAACTCTCCAAACAGGCTGGGTGGTTGACTGGAAGTGAATAGCTAAGTCGTATCATATATTAGTTCCAACGAAAACAAAAAGAACCAAGAAGGGACTCAGAGATGACCAATCCGTATTCCTCGATTAGAAACAATATTTGTGCTCTTAGAACGATTTTTGCGCTCCAAGAAGTATATCGACAAGAGTAGTTCTGGGATTGCTCCAGCAACCTTTTTGCCAACATAGCTATCTACCTTTCTCAGTGTAACTTCATTTGTTATGTTTCAAAAAGAGCTCTTTAAAAAGAGCTGTGAAGAAAGCATCAAGTTCTCACAGATGGGTTCTTAATTATCAAGCTCCACAG
Organism: Necator americanus; assembly: GCF_031761385.1. Taxonomy (NCBI): domain Eukaryota; kingdom Metazoa; phylum Nematoda; class Chromadorea; order Rhabditida; family Ancylostomatidae; genus Necator; species Necator americanus. Next base: position 35,808,619 of record NC_087371.1, on the reverse strand, counting down.
TGCCACATCTCCAACAGTGATGCGTCCTTCGAATAGGGTTCCGGATCTGCTAAACTGAACACTAGATAACACTTCGTCATCGATCAAGAATCCATCTACCACACGCTCGCACAAGGTGAGAACTTCATCAATCTGAAAAAAAAGAAAGGTTCCTAAACCGGTATCGCTAGCTCATAGTTCTGCACTTTGTACTTATTTCATGTTACCAACCTTTGCAAGTTCAAAACACGTAGTTCCAAAGAATTCAGGGACACCAAGGCTTTGAGCAACCAGTCTAGCAATGGTCACATCGTTGCCGATGACAAATCCGTCTCTTAAAAAAGTAGTTATGTTAAAAAAGTTTTAATTAGACTAGATTTCAGCATACATTCGTCTTTAGTAAATACAAGGGGGGAAAATTGATGTACAACTTACACATTTAAGCCTGGCTGCTCTCGATCAGTGAAGTTGATAGAAAGTTTAGGATTACATCCACCAGCAGCAAGCGTTAGGACTGTCGCATAGGGAGCTTCACCGGGTTTCGCGTTTACAATGAGATTACGCTGCATTGCAACCATTTTGCCCATCCAAGAGGAACTTTCTGACAAAAGAAGAACCACTTAAAAGGACTAATAATCCAAATAAATTATCTAGTCGTGATGAGCGAAATAAAGGGACCACCTCAATAATCAATGAGATTTATTCCTTATTAATGAGATCTCCAAGTAAAAAAGTGTAAACACATAACACAGATACATTAAAACTCAGTCATTCTTGACTCGGAACGTACATCACGGCAGCATCGTCCAAAGAATTCAGGAGCGGTCTGTGACCACGTCCCAGACGCTATATTGCACATGCTACTGTAAAATCTCTTCCCATAGTTTCACTCTATTCCTTTTCTTCTCAGAATATCCCACAATCCGCAATCGTTGGCAAAATTTGATTGGCGGTTAGCGTCCACTTCGGGCGGAACAGTCGAGCTGATCAATCGTTTTGAAGTCGTAGCGTTTGATTGATTTCCTTGATTTGTGGCCAAGATTGGTCTTCCTTTACTGAACAGCCGCTATCGTTTCGGCCGTCGTATCGATGTTGCCTGGAAAATCAGTGATTTATCCCTTTAAGCACCTCATCACTCTACAGAAATCATTCAGACGATAGGTGAACTCAAACAACAACGCATCGAATAGCGCCTACCTCATTTGTTGGATCTGCGAGCGTAACAAACCACCACAGACTTACAAATATGAGCCACCAGGGTTTTTATACGGGGCCTTACGCCCCGCCATATAGATCAAAACCCGCGCAAATTTTCGTGTGAGGCTAATTCGTTTGTAACCGCAGTGCGGCACCACTTCTGTTCATTTTTGGACTTTTGGCAGTTATTCTAAATGTCTCTAATGTTCATCGTACTACTATCTAGGATTTGAAGGATAGCATCGGATCTTCCATCTTTATTTCGAAGTTCTCAAGACGCATTTTATGATAAGCTCCGAGTAAGATGAGAAGCTAGCTAGCGTATTAAAAACAACGTATGACTCTTAGATCACTGGCTCATCATGATTTGCATCATCACTTGCTCGTCGGGATTCAGCAAAGTGTGCATTTTTTTCGGATCTTCTGAGGTATCGATTGATTTCCTGGGACCTACAGCGAGCGACGACCGCCAAACAACACCCAAAAACGCCGCGAACTATTTTGGCAATCCTACCCACTGCTGCTGACGGGGAGTATAACTGGTAGATTGCTGAGGTCCCATCTTACATAGGTAGTTCTGGGCAGAGAATTTTCAGCTAAGATTTCAATATATTACGGTGCACACTTTTAGTTCGAAAAAGGCTTGGTGATCCTCTTGTTTCTTTCAACTTATTCCCTTGAATATATTGACTCCTCATTTCAATTTTGATGGAATAAACATGGATGGTTTTGGGCATTCAAAAACTGTTTTACGTATTTGCGTTGACATGGTCGTACGCAGTCGCCGCCAAGCTTTTGATGTCGGCCTGACGATCCACTTCGTTAGCAGTGGCAGGGAATGGTGCTATGATAGGATAATATTCCATAGTCGTTAAAGCGTTCCCATACTAACAATCAAGTTTTTTTTCTTGCTTCCTCTACGGTTATGAACTAATTTTAATCATGTACGATTAAGAAACGAAGGACTATTCTTTAAATGAAAAATAGAAAACGGAGCCTATTGAGGTTTATCAACTTACCAATGTCACCGACTTATCGATTTTTCACCTTCGCTGTTGTTCAGAAGTTATTAGTTTCTCAAAAGTTATACGTCGGCTGACATAACATGTTCGCTAGCGGACTATGCATATTTGTCAAAAAAATACCTAACTTGTGGTGCAATTGCGTAGGCTTCTGCGCTTGCGATAGAAGTATAAAGCTGGCCAAGGATCCCACCACGAAGTCGCGTTACTTCGCTTAAAAAAATAAAATGTCAAGTAATAATTTTGAAAATATGAACTTTCGTTGTAAATATGTCTTCTTTTTAGTTTCTCACGTCAACCTACAAATAGGTTAATCGAGTTTTTCAGGTCTATTCCAACAATGTTAGATCTCCTCTCAAAAGTGACTGGTTCTGATCACGGACTTGGTGTGGTGTCATACTCAGGAGCATCATCTGATCTTTTTCTTCAGCTTCATTACTGCTCAACATTCCTTACTCGAAGAAAACGTGTGTTTATTATTACTACTCATCAAACAGAACAAAATTATAGGTGATTTCGTGCAGTATATTACTAGACTCGTTGTTTCAATTTCTATTTTCTAATTTAAGGTTGATTTTTGGGAAGCTAGCTTTGCGTTGGGACCCTTCTTTGATAACTGTTTTGGAGTTGGATAGTCTACTCGGAGATGGGTTCCGAGTCGATGCGGACAATCTTGTGAAAGTACTGAATGAGGTGATTTCTTTATTTTTACAGTTACTAGCTTCAACGCAAGTGCCCCCATTAAAAGATGCCGTTAGTAGTTCGCTTGAATGCGCAGACGTTGCTCTAGGGAGTACTGTAGTAGTCCACATTTATATGAATTTTCAAATACTTGCTGGTTTTTTTTTTTTTTAAATTGTTTGGCCTCTGTCTACAACGGTACAAAAAGGCAGATCCACTATTTTTTTAAAAACTAACATACACATAAACTTACATTATGCCACATAAACTTGCATTATATTTTCTATCTAGCGATTGAGTTTCATTTTACCTGAAAGTAAGGTTACATGTTGTCGAGAAAAATCTTCCTCAGCTGTTTTACAGCTTCCCTTTGGAGATCCGCCTCCATCTCTCGTTATTTTTGATGATGTATCTGTTTTGGAACGACTGGGAATGCAGCCGTATTCAGTTGTTTGTCTTTTATTTAGGATGTACAGTCGGTGGGTTCTTCACATTCAGCTGAAAATGAATAAATGTTTACGAAAGAGTTTCGTTAAGGTTAGAAAATGATGGTTTATTGCTGGCGACGTTTTCAATGAAGACGAAGGCGTATTCCATGTTAATTACTAAAGTAGATTTCAACATAGACATTACTCCTATAGGATTAGGTTATGGCAAGGATGTGAGTGGAAAAGTGAGTGCTGTTCTTTCAAAGAACTTTATAATTGGAGTATCTGCTAAGCTTATATATCTTTTCAGATGGATATAAATGTTCATGGGATAGCTCCTACGCCTACGACATCTCAGTTGCTATTTTTAACCGGAGATCGATCTATAAAATGTTTTTATCCAGGAGGGAATTCATTTTTAAGTGCGTAAATAAAACATGAGATAAGAAATATTGTCGAAGTGATTTGTTGAGTTTCTCTCACACGTAATAACTTATATTTTGTATTTATGCGGTTATTTACATATGTATAAGAAATTTGTACTCGCATCATCCTACTCCACCTCAGAATTCCAATTTCTCGTGATTCTCGTCTTTTCCAGTTTTTGAAGTAAGGCTAACAATAGTGGGTAAACGCGTAGAATACTGCAGCAGTTCTTGGATCTCTGGTGAGTAAAAATTGCTTTCGTGCATAGAACTAAAGGATTTTTAGAAAACTCGACTAGAAGCGTAGTAACAACCATATCTGTAACAAGTACAACTCAAGAGGAAAGGGAAAGATCCATAAAAATGTTCTTGTTACCGTTATTTCTCGCACTCGTGGAATCACTCAAAGACTTAGGTCTTTTCTTCTGGAATTTTGAATATTTACTGATTTCCAAGTGCTGACAATCCGTACCATTTTTCTAAAGCACATGTACAGCTTGAGGGCAGCGAGGTCAGGCAATGAATGACCGCGATCGCTAAGATTGTGTCTACTATTACCAATAGTACAAGTTTCGTCATACTGTAATCTCATAGAGAGATCGAGAAGCAACAAGAAGCCCAAATTTGGCTCGTGTGGTTTCCCGCGCGGGCGCGGGAAATGGCGCGAGGAACTCGCGTGCGGAGAGAACTTCTCAGGTACTCACCTGCGGCCCTGGATGCGGAGAGCTCACACCTGCCGCTTCCCTTTCCTCCATCACATGGTTCGGGAGATGGGAATGTGTACTGTGACTCGGTGAGACTGCTTCCTTACCACATTTAAACAACTGCCGTTAGGATTGCCTCTTAACAAGATCAAGTTGAGATTATTATTCCGTAGGTAGAAGTTCTTATTAATGTAAAGATACGGCTAATATGCTATATACTAACGTTTTTCTGAAGCTCAATAGTCTTATTATATTTACTATTATCTCTATTACTTAGTATTGTCTTTATCCATTTGTCTTATATTTATCTGCTAAAACGAGACATTGCACTGAATTATTCTGAGAGAATGGTACTCGTTCCGTCAGACGTACGTTAACGAACGTCTCTATATTTTTAGTGATATTCGGGCGCGATGGGAAAAATTCCCATCTTTATGCGTCGTATATAGATTTGTACAACCCCTTAATTTGAAGTAAAATTAAAAGAAACACTAGTCCTGACTGAGGCCGATACAGCAATCCCTAGCAATGCCTGACAGACCGTACCAACTATTTCCGAGCCACGCTTTATCAAAATAACCCCTCTAAAGCGCTTTATTTCATTCCATCGGACCGAATAACGTTGGGCGAATTGCACTACATCACAAAACACTCATTATCCGTAACATTCTACTCTAGAACAAGTACGATGATACCCAATCCAAAGGCGGGTGTGGACGAGTTCTGCTGACGGTTGTACGAGTTCTCACTGGAACGTCTTAGTCGACGGCGCGCCGAGAATGCCAGTGCGAAATTCGCCGTGAATTGCTGTCATCATGTAGGCAATGGCAAGTTCGGGATTTGATCTTAAATTTTGGACCTTGGGATCGAGAAATTGTGTGGAACTGGCGAGAAATTCGAAGTTTGCAAACTCCTTTGAAGTTGTGACCTTCGTGGTTGAGGATCTAAGGATTTGCTTCTACGAACGTTGTGCGGGGACGATCTAAGGGATGTTTTTTTTTTGGTGGTGATCATCTCAGTCTGTAAATTACGGGCATCTTTTTAATGTTGCTCATGATAGCGGTGATGATATGTGGTGTCATTTTTTCGTGGATTCAACATAGGGTAGTCCTCCAATCTACTTCATTCTTAATCAGCTTTGCATTCATTTTTGTTATCAGTGACCTTCTGTCATCTAGTAGGGACTTTTCATTCCTAAATCTGTTGAATAATGATAGTTGTGGTGATAAGAAAAACAGACAGGGATGTTTGAGGACAGATTACACTTTGGTGGACCTTACGTGGTGATTTACAAACGAGCGACGAACTAATTGATAGAATCTTGCAAGTTTTCTATTGTTGTGTCCTTGTTGATCTGTATAATCATATTTTGGAGTTAATGAACAGTGCTGACGAGTGTAGTGAATCAAAATTGATAGTTCTCATTTCAGATAGGTCCTTCTAGCACCTTGTTTCGCCAAAATGAGCAACCGCAGGAGGCATGCCAGTGATGGTGAGCTTATTTAGTACTATTAATAATAGTACATTTTCTAAAGTAGCATCACTGAGAAGAAAACCAGTTATGTGGAGAAAATCACCTTCTGCAGATTACGAGATAGACGCGAAAAGACGCCGTCCATTACCAGAGTATGACGAAGTTGAACGAAGGCTTCAAAACCTCATCATAAGAGTAGATGAAAGCGTAAGCAACGTTACTGTTCTACCGAACCCTGGATCCATAACCATAATATCGATTTTAGAGCGCAACATCCTCATTAGAGAGTAATATGGAGAGTTTATGTTCGCTTCTGGAGGCAGACTTGGATAAATACAGAACAAAAATAATTGAAATTATTACATTTTGGTGAGTTTGAGGCTGTCTCTTTATGAAATTCGTGTTTTAATGCAATGTTTTTTAGCGTATGTCAATTACCTGATAAAATAACAGTGTATTCGACATTGGTTGGTCTTTTGAATGCAAAAAATTTCAATTTCGGTGGAGAGGTATTCTTATTTTGGTGTTTTATGCTAATTTTTCATTTTTCCAGCTCTTCTTATCCGTAATTGTTTAGATAGTGGAAAAATTGGTCTCAGATTTACAAGATAAACTTGAAGCAGAGGACTATCAGCATGCAATGCATATTGTGAGTCAACCTAATTGCTTCATGTGTTCCACAGTTGTTCACCGTTGTCTATGTTCAATTTCTTTAGATCACATTTCTTTGCGATCTCGGCAATAGTCGTGTTCTTACGTTGGGTTCAATTATTGAGTTCCTCGAAGGCTTACTGCAGTCTGCGTTCGAAGAAAACGTACCGCAAGTAGGTCGCTACTTCTTTTTGTTAATCGGAGAAAGCCCTACTATAATGAATGTTTTTAAGGCACGCACAGATTGGTTTGTTTATGTTGTTCTACGTGTACTGCCTTGGATTGGCCTTGAACTGAGCGAAAAAAAGAAGGACGAACTTGATAATATCCTTGAAGGTGCTACCAAGTACATAGAAGGAAGAAGGAAGCTACATGTCAAGGTATAATCCTCCATTCAATTGTTTGAATTTATTGATTTTGTGACACCAAACGAAAAAGTGTAGATGCTTCAAGTATGGAGTTCGAGCACACCTCACGAGCAGGAAGACTATTTGGATTGTCTCTTGGCACAAGTGAAATCATTGCGAAGTAATGACTGGAAAGAAAAACAAATCCCAAGACATTACGTTGCTTTTGATGCCGCTTTGCAGGACGCACTGCAACACAACCTGCCAGGGTAAATATTCTCATTCTTTGTACTTTATTTGTTCCCGATTACTCAGTCTATTTTCCGCTATGTTCAGTTTCTCTCCGCCCGTCCACAAAGACGATTCCAATTATCCACTACCTATGGTGGTTTTCCGACTTTTCGATTATGCAGATTGTCCTGAAGATGTGGGTTCTGTTTGCTACATTCCATTTTTTGCATGTATAGATTTTTGGTACAAAAAACTTGCTGTTGGAGTAACAACCATGAATAGTTGTTGTTTTTCTAGGGTACCGTCCTTCCTGGTGCACATTCCATTGAACGATTTTTAATAGAAGAGGAATTGAATTGGATTGTCGATTTTAATGCTGCTGATAGGAAAATTTGGTGAGTTTGTATTTATGGGTGCAACCCTGTTCGTAAGAGGTCCCACTGCCTTGCACTATCGATGGTTCGCAAGCGCCCTATAGCTAACCAGGCCTTTCTTCCTTCTGGTACCGATAAATTGGTACAAGACTTGTCTGGAAGTGAAAACTTTAACTACTTACATCGGACAGCCTCTGCAAGCCACTGTAGAAGCTGGACACGCGTTCGCAAACCTCAAACGTTTCTGGATTGAAGAGGTAGTGTTGGCGCATCCCAACCGTATTGATTAACGCAAGACGTAGACGACTGGATTCAGAATTTCAAATGGCAGTTTTTTCTTTCTTCTGCGTAAGATTTCTTCAAGAAATTCATCTGTGAAAAATACTACGCAGTCCGAATACCTTGACCCAACAGATGCATTCAGTCAACTAAAAGAAAGGGACCGTGACAAAGAGCCGATCCTGAAAAAAAATCATTGTGGACGTAACTTTTTTAGAATCAATATCTTATATTTTTAGTGCGGAGGAGTTAACAAACTACGCTCGTGGAGCTAACGTTCCTATTTCTTACATGATACTGGAGGTGCTATTTTCCCAACTCTTTCGCCTTCCACATCCTCCGCAGCCGACTGGATTTTACGGTAAGTTCTTTTAAAACGCTTAAATTCAATTCGATACACGTTGCATATAACAACTATTATTACAACAATATTAGTTCACGTTTTATTCCAAGCTAAGGATGGTCTATAATAGTTGTTGCATACGTAATTCTTTACAGGCCCACTGCTTCTGGACTTGTGCAGATTGCAGTCATCAACTATGCCACAGGTCTTGGCACAGGCTTCAGAACTTTTGTATCAGCGTGCAGCTACTATGCAGCCTCTGTGTCTTGACAGGTATTTTTAACTTCATCGGATCAAATAAATCCACTATTTTCGTGACGTTTATTCTTAGGTTTGTGGATTGGTTCAGCTTCCACTTATCCAATTTCGGCTTCCGTTGGTCATGGAATGATTGGAAAGATTGTCTTACTGTGAGGATATATAGATATGGATATAGATATGTGTTGGTTTCTTTGTACTTATGAATATTCTGTACTCAGGCTGATCGGTGGGATGCAAAACGGATTTTCGCACGCGAAGTTATTGAGAAATGTCGTCGCCTTTCGTACTATGGTCAGCTGAAGGAATTCCTACCGAAGTCGTTCGCTTCAATGATTCCTCCTCCGCCGGATGTTGTGTGCAAATTTGATGATGGTAATCACGTATCTTCTTTTTTAATTGCACGGAAGGAATTAGAATGCACGAAATCTTTGTTTTCTTGATTATTTGAAGGGTTTTTTTTAGAAGAACAACCTGGTCACGAAGCTGCCGTGAAATTTGTCGACATGATAGTTGCTCGTGCCGATGACAACGCAATAATGGCCGAAATGCGTGAACCAGATGGCCGTTACGATCCTGACATGTTTGGGATTTTCTTCGCTGTTAGTTCGTTTTCTCCCTCTCATGTTTTCTTTTTGGAAAACCAATAGATCATTTTGCAGGTTCTCTTAAAAACCGCTGCGAAGTCGTTCAGTCACACTTTCGTTGCACTTTCAAGGTGCGTGTTAGTGGGCATAACCCCTTGTTTCACATTATTCTCTCTGAAATCCGTATCTTTTCGGATAATAGCTTGTTTTATCTTTTTTTTTCGCCGTATTTAAAAGTGTTAATCAGATTTACTGGAAGAAACTGGATTTTTTGGCGTTAGTACCAAGGCACGAGTTTCGATCACAAGTTCTCACTACTAGATTGATTTCTTTTTTCAGATATAGCACCACATTAAAAACAGTGGCTGACACTTCTGATGAAATGCAGGAAGTGCTTCTTTGTTGCCTGTTTCAGTGCTGGAAAAATAATCATCTGGTGAATATTTTTTGAAATATTTCAAAGCCATTTTTGAGAACATTTATTGCGTTGTGGCTCATGTAGAAATAGTTTTGCTGTGCCAGAATTTGTTAGTTTTGGGTACACTCATTTATTTTATAGCGAATTATTATATTGGTCGACAAAATGCTTAAAATGCAAATTTTGGATTGTGGAGTTGTGATATCGTGGATCTTTAGTGAAAGCCTCAGAAGCGAAACGGATCGGTAAGCATACTTTCACCATTTCATCATTTATTCAGTTGAGAATATGTCATCTGTCCCTAGGCAGTGGATATGGGAAGTACTGAACACGGCTTTGGAGCGACTGTCTCGCCACATTCATAAAGTGGCTCATGATGTGAAGATTTTGCAGAGAAGGGTGGATCGTCAAAAGACTGAGAATGAAGAGGTAAGATTTGCGTTCCCCTATATACTGAAATGAAATCAACTCTAAAGTTTTTGTTCTGTAACAGATGGAGGAGGTTGGTACGAAAACTCGTGAACAAGAGGAACTGGATCAGCAACAAGAAAAACTTGAGAATTTGAAGGACTTCCAGAAATCTTTGTTCCTTGACGTTTTGCATGTGAGGATTTTTCTTTATACAATATTTGATTTGTGACTGTGCTTTGTTAAGTTGAGCTGACAGATTTATGCAGATTTTGTAAGCTTTATTTTCATGATTTTGCAGAAATTCACGGTTTTGCTGACTGAATTCATAGTTCACAGTGAAACGGAAGGGACAGACTTTCGTACCGCATATTTTGCATGGATCAATGGACGTTTCAAGCAAATCTTCCTTATGGTTAGTCATTTATTGAAAGAGTCGTTTTAAATATCACAGAAACACAAGCAAACAGTGAGTAGGTGAACAAACAGTGAAAGAGGAGTGACATGCTCTGCATTCATGCAATTTTTATTTTATTTTCTTTTGTTCAGAAGTTACTACTCAGTAGTATCTTTACTGTATTTTTGCTTTGCATTCAATACCAATTGCAGCATGGTACCGATTTGCACGAATTTACGGGTGATCTCCGACGTGAGTTGTTCTCCAGCTCCGACATTGATCCCAACGTTCTTGAGACATTCCACCAGTTTGTAGCTCTTCGTGAGTGAGGCCTTGGTGTACTTTGGTTAATAAATTTTAATGTATAATCTATTTGTATTTCTGGTTAATGTAATAATAAGAACAAGAGATAGAAAATCTTTTTTTTTTGTACAGATTGTTGTTTTCTTGTTGTTTAAATTCTCTCAGCAAACAGTTAACGGTTCATATTTTGTGGCGCATGTTAGTGTTCAAATAATAGCATATTCTTGATGCATTGGGTTGTGCTGTGAACCTGAATAAAATGAACAGAAAGCACGAACTTCCTATCATATGCATAAGAACAGTTGATTGAGCAGACATGGATATAGGGTGTATTTGTAATGAGATGACTTAAAAAAGAGCAGATCTTTTCATTTCCAAATGGAATCAAATGAAATGAATTGTCACAAGAAGCATTTGCTTGAGTTCTACTCGGTTAAAATGTGACAATCGCACAGTTGCATTTCTAATACATTGCTAGTGCGTGAAGCATTCTTCATTATTTTATTATCATCATTTTAATCGAAGATTCATCGACTTGACTTCAATCACGAAAGTATGTTGAGTGCCGAGTGATGCAGTCACGTCATGACCGACCATATTAACTGTGTTACACGAGCAGGAATAACTAGTTGACCATCCTGGAATTTTACGATGGATTTTCTCGAATGGAAGCATAGCCCAGGAGAAATTGTATCCACCTCTATCGGTCCACAATGAGGTATATTCGCATAGCACTTTTGTCTTTTTTTTTCGTTAATAGTGACATCATAGTTCAAATATCAGAGAATATTTCACTGACTTAAAATAGGAACAAAATATATTTTTTTCAAAGCTTCGATTACTGCGCTTCTGTGAGTATAAGTGCATTGTAGCCCCCATATTAGCTGCTGCAAACATTTGTACTTCGAATTCGAGAGCTTCATTGAATAGCTCTCTTCAGATGAAAAAAAAAAAAACAAAACAAAAAGTACACATGCGTTGCGTGAACTATTAATTATCACACGGGGACGCCAACCAGCAGTTCTGGATTTTTTTTCTTCTCGTTGTTAAGGAGAATCTTTTATAAATAGTTAGGAATTGCCAGTGTTTTATGATCAGCTATTTCTCAAATGTTATTAAGATGAACGCCCATTGAACTACCTTCATTTAATGTCCCACCTCTTCCTTTGGTTATTTTGGTATCTGTTATTTTTTTGTTATTTTGTTATATCTGTTATTTTGCCTGTAGTCCGTTCGTAAACCGAAGCATAGAGGAGGAGGATGGGGAACTACATGGAACGAAGGTTATTCATACGCTGAGGTGATCATCAAAGTTGGTACATATAAAAGTTTTGCGTTCTTCTCGAAAAGAAAAACAAAACTAAGGGGTCAAACGTTCTTCATCTTGGGTACGGTGCTCATTCTCTCATTCTCAATGACGTCTACATGAATTTGAAGCAATATTAGTAGATGAGCGTGCGTAGTGTAGCGGTTAGAGATTCCACTTTCTGCACGATCGATCGGAGGTTCGAATCCGTCCTAGTGCTCACCAAGCCTTTCATCCCTCCGGGGTCGATAAATTGGTACCAGGCTTGTCTGGGAGGGCAGAAACACTGACTTGACACATCGGCTAGCCCCTGCAAGTCATTGTGTAGGCCAGTTACACGTTCGTAAACCTCAAACGATTCTGAATTGAAGTGGTCCCAAGCGGATTGATTAACGTCAGAAACTTTATCCTTTTACTTTATTACTGGACGGGCACGTTTTTGAAGGACAGGATTCCCCAGCACTAGCAGCTTCTCGTCAAGAATTTGTCAATGGTGAGAGATCCTGAGAGAATCCTGAATTTTTTTTTGAGACAACCATGAACGTTAAGGACTACCTGGAAGTCGTAACTCACATGACGGGTTTACCAAGTGAGGAAATCGATTTGGGAAGTTGTTATCGTGACTTATGGTTGAAATAACCGCTGTATAACCGGGGAACATCAGCTGAATCAGTGTGCACGTAAATATTTTATAAATAAAGATATAAATGTAAATAAAGTGCTCTACTAGCTTGATTCGGAAGGGAATTTAATAAAACTCATCGTTTTATGTTTGAAGCGGCGGCTGTCCCGATAATGAATGGCCGGCATTAACGCACACGGCTCCCCGCCGTGTCCGTGTATCGTCTACACTTCTCGTCCTTTTTTTCCAAGCTTTATGTGTTCTCAAGGATTTATTGAGGTCCTTCTTGAGATTTTTCAGTTCAGCATTACAATTGTATTCCGTACAGGGTATACTGTACACTTAGAAGAACATTAAAACATTGGTGAGTATAAATAACTTGGTCAAGAATTAGTGAAATCAAAAGAAAATTAGAATCAATTACTGAAGTTAGTGAATAAATATATAATATATAATAATATAAATATAAATAATAAATATATATATAAATAATAATATAAGTATATAATATGTAATATATCCAGAAAAAAGCCTAAAATTCCATATTTTTGAGTCATGCATCAAATTCTCGATATAGAATAGATAAAATAAATAATAATATAGATAATAATATAGATAATATAACAATAATATAGATAGAATAAAAGAAGTAATAAGAAGAAAAATAGTAAAAAATAATAATAAGAATTAAAATAGTATAGATAAAGAATAATTACCAGTTTCCTATTCGTTAAATCCGTCATCCCGTGAAAATCTCTTGACAATTTACTGGATAATGAGTAAAAGTACAACTCATAAAAAATTCTCTATAATATTTCCATTTTGTTAGTTCGTATCTCTATTATTTTGTTGATTTATTTATGTATTTGCTCAATTTTCTTATCTTCATTCTTTTTTCTTTCTTTCTTCCTCTCTTTTTTCTCTTTTCTTGCGTTTATTTGACGCGCCAATCTAGAAGTAAATGTAGAACAAATGTTACATTCTGTAGAATAAATAAAATAATAATAATAAAAATGGAATGGTAATAGAAAGTAGAAAGGATAAAAAATATCCACTAAAAAGATTATACTAGCCTAGTACTTCCAATATTTATATCTCCCGAATCAGTGCTCAATTCTTTCATATTCCATATTTATTATACTATCAAAAGCAGTATTTCTGAATATTTGTGTCAATTCCAAAACTTTTGTTAGAAGTAATCATGGAAACATTTAATTAGCTTCGTAAATTGGAAATGTTTTTAGAAAAATTGGAATTTAAATTGGAATTGAACTAATTCTCCACTGACATCAGCTGTTCTGATGGAATTGAAAGGGACGTCTCCTTAAGGTGACAGTGGTAATGCGAATGTAAGCTACTGTAGAATTTATAAAATAATTAGATTTTTTTTCTGTTAATTCTTGGGAATTAACAGAAAAAGGTGAATTCATCCCCAGTATTACATCGAGATCTATGGCTGATTGAAAATGAAAAAAAAAATATTATTACAGATTCCACGCAATCGTCAAATATGGTACCTGTTTAGGCAGCACACATTCGAACTTCTATTCCTGAGGATTTGTAATTTTTTCAAGATTTAATTCAAGAAGAATTTCTATTTCTGAGAATTTGTAATTTCTTCAAAAAAAAAAAAAGAAACTGGGAAAGATCCTAGCTTTGTTTTGATCCTACAAAGAGAATAAACAACAGATATTGGCAAATATTTAACTTCTAGATAAATTTGAATATATCTCTGGCTGGAAAACGAAGAAGTTCACCGATTCATGTTTTCATTTTGTGAAATGCTCAAATATTCGGCGTGGCTATTAATCCAGGGAAAAAAGAGAAACAGGTGCACCTGTTAGATATGAATATATACCATTCAATAATAAAATTGGGTATGGTTCCAGCCACATCCCTGTAAAAATTAGAAAATTGTCATCAGACTACAATTTTACGTTCATTAGGTACATTCTGGATAGTTGACGCGTAGACGCAAATAATATTTACACAGCAATTTTCCTTAAATTAGCTACCATCTTTTAAACAAGTTCCAAAACAAGTCTTCCACACTTCCGCGTGTCCTTATTGACATGGTTAGTTCCAGATGGGCAGAGAATTTTTGGGTAGGAAGCTATATTATTTTCTTTCGAATTCTTTTTTTTTCAATTTTATCCCATTTTGTTTTGATGGGATTATCTGAGCAAAGATGTTTTTGTAAGGTGTTCTATTTTACAAACTTTGTTTTTAAGGTGTTCTACTTTACAAACTTTACAAATCCTTCTATTAGTCAAAAAAATTTCGTCTTCACATTTTGAAATTGCGTCGTTGAAACAGTTAGTTAGTTAGTTAGAATTAGTTGAAAATTACAATCATAGAGCAGCAAAATTACAATTCCACCACAAAATATTCCATATAAAAATAAGAACAGGTCACTTTTATTTCTTCTTCCTTTACAGTTCATTCTTCTATTTCAGAGGAAATACACGCATTACGAAGCCTACATTAATTAGAAGCCTTTAAATTCTTTCTCTCGACACTATTTCCTCAAAAATTCTATTTTTTTCATGACTATTTTCATGATTATGATTCATCTCCACTTCTTCTTTTGTTTTTTTTTTAATTTGAGAACAAATTAGTATTGAAAACCGAGTTTTTTGAGAGAGTTTTTTTCTTGAGAGTTTTTTTCTAATTCATTACAATCCGGCGAATTCCTAGAAAACCAAAAAAGTCAATCATTAAAAATTCATTAAAAATACGTTTAGGGCAGCTGCAACAAGTTTAATCTGAGGTTTAAGGCTTGAAAAATATTTAAAAAATAAAAAAAAAAAAAAAAAAAAAAAAAAGGAGGAAAAAGGAGAGATTTTTTATTTTTTTTTAAAAAATTTTTTATTTTTTTTATAAAAAAAAAAAAAAAAAAAAAAAAAAAAAAAAAAATTTTTTTCTTAACTTTTTTTTTTTTTTTTTTTTTGAAGTATGGCGTTCCGTTAAACCTCCTTAAACATGGGAAAGCACATTACTCAGTCTATAGAGCACCCAGTAAAGGTTTCGCATTCAAAACGGAGCCACGGAACAGAACATAATTATTAATTAGCATTAGCGGCCCAATTCTAACAATCGGTGGTCCGCTAACATCACGATTTCATGGATATCATGAAGAGCGCTGTTGTGGTCTGCTTCTCTGGGGTTGTTTTTAAGTAATCTGCTTGTTAAGTCATTTCTTATGGGATGACGAGGCGTCTGAGGGCTATATTACACGTGTTTTTTGATATTCCAGACTCTGAAGAGTTTTTTGTTTTGTTGAAAAGTTAGCCAGAATAAATCGAAATCGATCGATAATGATAATAACAGTGATAATATAAATCTATAATAATCCTGGTTCTAATCAAAAATTACTGCCTTAATCTGGATTTTCATTCGCAATTAATACATGTTGCGTAAAAGTCGCTGCTGCCTTTGAACCATTCCTGAAACGATACGAAAACGAATAGCTGCAGAATTATGGCGTGATATTTGCCTCTTTCCATGGGCATAAATTTTGGCGAGCTTTCTACGGCCGCTTCCTCTTCTGGCACATGTAGATTTCAGTAATCCATGCAAACATCCTATTCGCGTACGTAAATAATCTCAAGTTCTATTTTTCTATGTTTGTATTTATTATTTTATATTATTAGTAGTTATTATTTCATATTATTCGTATTTTTGTTTTTTTTTGTTTTTTGTTTTGTTTATATTTTTCTATTTTTTTGAGTGCTGTGATGTTGCACTGTGATTTTCGGATAAGCCGCCCGGATTCCGGAGAGAGCTGTGTCTCTTGATCCTTTTAAAACTCTCCGCCTTCATGGTACTTGGTACTGCTCTTTCCAGAAACGTTTCCAGAAACTTCTTCTTTTTGAGAGAAGAAAAATCATTTTCGAGGGAGATGTTGATTCGATCTTGTATGGAACTAAGTTACAACTGGGATATCGCTGGGAACTACCATGTCACAGTCAATTGAGGTGGGTATAGCGCAATAGGTTAGAACTCCGATGTACGGTCGATGGTTCGAAACTGTCCTAGTGCAAACCAAGCCTTTCATCCCTCCGGAGTCGATAAATTGGTACCAGACGTGTCTGGGAGGATAGAAACACTGACTTGACACATCGGCTGGCCCCTGCAGGTAAACATTGTAAAGGCCAACACGTGTTCCAAAACTTCAACGATTATGACTTCCAGTAAAACGGGTTGGCGCATCCTAAGCGGATTGATATACTAGTGACTTTATCCTTATTACTTTCTTTATGGTCAATTTTATTACGCTAAACTAAAACGGTTCAAAAACCCTCCCCCAAGCAAGGCGTGAGGGTCCTTCACCGGACGACCCTCACGCCTTGCGTGGGGGAGGGTTTTTGCAAGGTTTTGCGAGTTTCCACGGGTGGTCTTAGTTGACAAGAGAAATTCGGAAATCCTTTCTTCCTGCTCGCTCCATTGTAGATCGTGGCTTGTTTGATCTACCTTGTGGATTTTTGGTCGTGTCCCGATCAATTTCGCCATTGAACTCAGTTCTTCTAGAATAGTCGCAGAATGATTTCATTGTGCTTTTTTTTACTGCACCTATAATAAAACACTTTTTTAAGAGGAAATTTTTTTTTTGCATTAGAGCCCTTCTCTTATCAAATTTCTTTCTTTAGAAAGTTCTTAGACGCTTCTACAATTGAACAATTCATTTATAAGAAGAATTTTGTGTTTTCAGTTCTCTTCCTATGTGTAAACATGTATTGACGAATTTTAAGATGGACCTTAGTGCATTTCTGAGATCAGAGAGATAGAAATATTGTATTTCTTACGAATTTATCGACCACGACCACTTATTTTTTCGGAAAACCCCGGAAAAAGGGTAATTTCTTTCTCCTGGTGTTCACTCAATCTTTGAAAAAAAACGCCCCTTATAGATTGCTCTCTCTCTTCATTTTTCCTACTAATTCTTTTCCTATGTACAGCGAATATAAACTCATTTTTCTATCCACATGAATTACAACTACTTCCTCGGATTTGCTCCTGAAAATGATAAGTTTGATTTCGTAGACGAAGTGTAGTGGTAAATAGATGAGCCAGTTTAGCTATTTCCAAAAATTTTCACGTGTAAATTCGTATAGCAAGTATTTTTTGATCAAAAACGTTGTGTTCACATTGATTGAGGTAGATCATCGGTAAATTCTTCGCTGGCGGAAAAATATCGCCGTAACATTTCGCGCTGATCACGTCAGAGTGTTCCGAATTCTATGACGAGTAGCGAATTTTGCCGGCTCCTCATCCTTTCTCGTTTAAGCCTCCTCTGTTTTCCCAAATGACGTGCTCTTAAGCCATTCTGATGCAGTTCTTCAGAGAGTCGTATGTGAAATTATTTCTACTGCTGAAATTATTTTTATGTTATTTTTTTAAAAATTTCTAGAGCACATTTTTTTTCTGTGTTAGTTTGTGTTACACATTGTGCGTTATCCATTCGAAAATCTCTCTATTGTCGCTCTCCATAGCCGACATGGATTCATTTGATTCCGATGTATCATAACTGTATTCGATTGTTTTCTGCAGAGGTGTCAATATTGCATATTTAATAAATAAACAACAACAAAATAAGTAAAACTTTAAATCGTATTATTATCACTATTATTATTATTATTATTATTATTATTATTATTATTATTATTATTATTATTATTATTATTATTATTATTATTATTATTATTATTATTATTATTATTATTATTATTACTATTATTACTATTATTATTATTATTATTATTATTATTATTATTAGTGTTCTTCTAATAACTAAGCTGTCTTCTAACATTAATTGGCACTATTGACTTCCGCCAATTTCGAATTTTAATTAATTTTTTTTTCGCATTTTTATTTCAAAAAGTGTACATGGGCGGTTGTGGCTCAGTCGATAAGTTATCCGATTTACTGTAAACGGTTTGAAACCGCCCTAGTGCCAACCAAGTCTTTCTTTCCTTCAGGATTGATAAATTGGCATCAGACTCTTCTAACTCATTTCTAAGCCTCTTCTAACTAATTGCATAGGTTCTGTGCTTTAGACGTAAATGGAAATGAAGTTTTTTTTTGCCTATTTTTGGTGAAGAAATTATAATTGCATTATTATTACCTTATTACCTTAAACCTGCATGCCTATAATGATGTTATTGTAATTTTTGCTGCTGACTCTTTGAAATCTTATTTAATAATAACATTAATTTAAAAAATAATGTTACACACCGTTAGTCAGAGGGTTGCTCGCATTCGCAAGGTAGTAGCTTTATGAATTTTTGAATCATTTGTTAATTTTTCAGATTTCTAAAATGGATTGTCAAGTGGAAAAAAAACGAAGCATTTTTCCATTGAGGTTTTATTTATTTTTGTTGCTTACGTTTAACCGCGGCGATAGGGCAGCTGAGGCTGCTAAGATTAGTGGTATTCATGGAGGAAAAGCAGTGCTTCAGGAGACCCGCCTCCCATTTGTCCTC